>NC_135786.1:208486666-209149583 GCF_051106095.1 Pogona vitticeps | reverse complement strand
TTCATTTTTATCCCACCTTTCCCCTTGTAGGACTCAAGGCAGTTTAAAAATACATCTAAAACGATGTAGCATCTTTCACAGCCTGCATTTTCCTGAAACAGAGCACTTCCAGTTAAAACCCTATCATCTCCCTCTACTATTACAACATTTTGGTAGAGTGGATGGGTTGAAGGTAGCTTGCTACTATTCCTCTCCATTTGGAGGCTTCCTGAAATTACAAGGCAAGGCAACCACCTGTTCTTCTTTGGCTCACCTCCCACTTTCCCAGCCTTCGAAAAAGGATGCACTTAGCTGCACCTTCCTGGCCCAGAGAATGAAAGGAAAGAAAAAGATGGAGATTAGAGAACAAGTGTAATATTAATAGAGAGGGAAACAAGGAAGAGAAGAAACCAAAGAAAAAAGTTGTGGCATAAAGATGGAGGCACAAAACCTTGATATGAGAAAAAAGAGAAAAATTGATAACTAACAGTACATGGGAGGAAAGCTCAAGGAATTCTTAGTGAAGGAAGGATGATGGCACCTGAGGAGAACTCAGGAAAGAGGGGGAGAGAGAGAAGGAGAAGATAAATCCAAAGATTGAGATCAGCTGGAAAACAAAATATAGACAGGATGAAGAAGGCGCCCATTAAGGAAAGGGGATAAGGCCAGAAAGGCCTTATAAGAGCAAAATATTTCACAGCAGCCATTTTGAAGAGGATACCAAATTGTATCTTCTTATTATAGGAAGCTTTCCCAAATTATTTGGGCTTCTTGAGCAGCATTGGTGCCTTCTTCCCTCCTTTCAGCCCATATCTCATTTGGTATCTTTCACATTCACCCAGTTGGGGTGGGGGTGGGGATAAAATAGGAACAGATGCCCTGAGCCACTCTCCAGTACTAGGTCTAGGCATTTCAGAAGTTGCCTAGCAACGGCAGAACAAAGTCTCAAAGGCCGTCTATACATGGATGTGTTTGTTTGCACTGGTTGAGGAAGGGAACATCAGAAACTGAAGGAAAGTCAGAGTGCTTGATTCTTTAACTGGGTAAATTCAGTTAAGCAATTCCTCCAGGAAATGCCTAGGATTGACTCACTATGTGCAGAATGTCCATTTGTCTTTCAAATCACTGATGCAGTGGTACTGAGCAATGACAAAGAGTGAGTGACAGAAATGAAAAGAGGAGTGGGGCATAAAGTACAACTGCAAAGAGGATGCTCACTGTGGCAATCCTATAAATACCCCAAATATAGCTAGTTTTGCACAAGCCCCGGTTCAAAGCAACCTTTCCTTTCACCATTAATGCTACAGTCCCACCAATGAAGAACTGGAATATGAATTACATCACTAGAATACCTTCTGCATTTTCCAGAATATTCCCTATAGGATAGTGCCCCCCAATCTTGGGTCCCCAGATGTTCTTGGACTACATCTCCCAGAAATCCTGGCCAACATAGCTGGTGGTGAAGACTTTGGGGAGTTTTAGTCCAAGAACATCTGGGGCCCCAAGGCTGGGAAGCACTGCTATAGGAAGTAATTAGCAAACTTAATCTCAAGACTCTCAAGGTCCATGATGTTGTAACATTATTAAGCTGTCTCAGCCCAGTCAGTATACAGATGTGAGATAGACGGAAAAATCTGAAGGAAGAACAGAATGTAGGTAATAAAGGACCACAGCACGAACAGTTGGTGCTACTGAGAGTTTTATAAATTTTCTTCTACAACCTATTCTGAAATAAATGAGAGTAGACTTTCAGTGGTTCAGATCTAAAAAAGTTGACTTTAATTGCTTTAAGATTATATCTTGCTTAGCTTCTGTAACTATTGTGACCTGAAAAGAAGTGAAGGTGCTTCAGGAAGGGAAAGAAATGGTGTACTAATGAAATGAGAAAACAACCTCAGATTTACATGGGGCTGTAATAATGAATCTGTTCTACAAAACAAGGAGAGTCTTTAAAGTAATTTGTTTTGTATGCCTGGTTACACACTTGATGTGTATGCCTCGCTCCCTACCTAGGCTTATATTCTAGTTATTTACAGATTGTCAAAATAAAAGGTGGGACCTGGTAATACATATGGAAATCCCGAGAGAGAGACTGTTACTCCTTAGAAGGCCTCTTAGGCCGGTCTGCTCCAGTTTCTTATATAAAGCTGAATAACAGATATGGACGCTTGGTCCACAGATGGTCCCCAAAAGCTTCATCCAGAAGGATGAAATATCAAGAACCAATCTGTGAAGATTCTCAGACATCCAGGTGAGGTTATGCGGAAGCTGAGTCAAGGCAACTGGACTTCTTTCTTATTAGGTTGAAACATTTTGCTACTTATCCAAGACTGAAGAAGCTACTTCGATGAGTAGCAGAACATTTCAACCTAATAAGAAAGAAGCCTAGTTGCCATGATTCAACTTCCAGATATCAGGAATGGATGTTGGGGGAATTAGGTCTTTGTGAACTGCTTCCTACACAGCAGGAATTGTCAACCTAGGGAGCTCAAAGGACTTTTTCAGCAGCCCAAAGGCTGCGCTTCCAAGAAAGAGAAGCATAAACAAAGAGGTTAAATTGCATGTTTTATTATTTTCAAAGGGCAGTACAATGAGTAAATGGGTTTAGCTTTTAAAAATTGTTAACTGAAAAAGCCCCCTTTTGGCCTTTAGTGGACCAAAACAAAAAGAAGCTTAAAATAAGGGGTGGGTATAAGGTTGCCCTGGGGCACGGGAGGTTCGACAAAAAAAATTCTCATAACCTTTTGAGGGCTCAAAGAAACATTCTGAGCAAGGAAAAAACAACCCTAAACATAAAACATCTTTGCTTGTGTGTATGTACATGTGTATGTGTTTTTAAAGAATGGTATTCTGCTTTCTGGAAAAATGCAAAATGTAAAAATACTGTACATAGTAAACAAAATCCTGCAGCTATCTGTCTGAAATGCAGCAGGCTTGTTGCTGCTTTTATGATCTATCTTGGAGGAAATACTGACTGCATGTACATCAGTTCAAAATTGGAGGCGTAATAAGCATTTTCCACTGAAGTTCAATGGGAGGTTGGCAATTCAAATTTACACATCAATTCAGATTAAGGTCACAGATTAATTAATTTAAATTGTGACCCATCCCAAAACATTAAACTGGTCTCTGAACCAAAGCAAGCATCCCTGGCATAGCCTTCACTTAAAAGAATTTAAAACAATACTTCAGTTCCTTCCTTCGTTGATGATATAACTATGATATGTAATTACTGTACTTACTAGGGATGTGTGACACCCCACACAAAGACACAGAGAAGAACTCCAAGAAACCCCCAAACACAAGACATTTTTGTTTGTGTGCACCTACATACAGCAGTGAGTACACTCCTGTACTGCAGTGAGTCCTGGACCCTTTGTGCACGGCACGAGAGGAAGCTGAACACCTTCCATATGCGTTGTCTCTGATGCATTTTTGGTATCATCTGGCAGGACAACGTTCCAAACAGGGTAGTCCTAGAATGAGCTGGAATTTTTAGCATGTATACATTACTGAAACAGCAATGTCTACGTTGGCTTGGGCACGTCATGAGAATGGCTGATGGTTGGATTTCAAAAGATCTCCTGGATAATTAGTGCAGGGAAAGCGCCCCAGAGGGAGACTACAGCTGCAATACAAGGATATCTGCAAGTGGGATCTGAAGGCCTTAGAAATGGACCTCAACAGATGGGAAACCCTGACATCTGAGCGTTCAGCCTGGAGACAGGCGGTGCATCACGGCCTCTCCCAATTTGAAGATACTCTTGTCCAGCAGGCTGAGGCAAAGAGTCAGTCCTGGAAGCAGCCAAATCAGGGAGCTGGACAGGGGACAGATTGTATTTGTCTTCAGTGTGGAAGGGATTATCACTCTCGAATTGGCCTTCTCAGCCACACTAGACGCTGTTCCAAGTCCTCCATACAGAGCACATTATCATAGTCTCTCGAGACTGAAGCTTGCCTAAAAAACATTCAGCAGTAATGTTAATACTGCAGACCTGAAAAGCTAAAACAACAAAGGCTATTAAACTCTGGCCATATCATGAGGTCAAGGCTAGCCTCAGTTCTCAGTGGTAGAAAAAGTAGAAGGCGGTAGGAGAAGAGGAATGCCTAACATGAGGTGGCTGATTCAATAAAGAAAAGAATAGACCTTGGCTTGCAAGACCTGACAAAGGCTAGAAGTCATTAATTCATAGAGTTGCAATCAGTCAAAAATTACTTGGGCACACAGAACAACATCATTGTAACAGTTAAGTTCCAGCAAAAATATTTTTTAACCACAGTTATTGTTCCTTGCTTTAGGCAATAACTGGCCATTTTTAATAATTGTAAATTATTTTAAATTTATGATTAATGACTTAATAAACTAAATAACATACCAATTTTATAAAGTTTCTTAACATAATATTTCCAGTGGTAAAATCATTTTACTGCCAAGGGGTTCTCCCCCATCCTGAAGCTCCCAAAGACTTCCCCAATGCAAAAAGGAGCCCCAGGGACCCTTAGAACTTGAAATGCGAAGGGGGGAAGTTTTTAATTGATTTAAATTAAATATCTCGCTTGCTGGGTGGTGATGTCATCCAGTTTATGCAGTGTAAGTTACACCATCTGAATTCCAGTCAATGAGATATACGTCCAACAAGCACATAGAGAATGAAAATTGCTTTACTAATGAAAGAAAATAATGTAAACATTGGGGGGGGGGTTGGCGATCTTGCATGCTATCTGTTGTGTGACTGAGAAGGACTTTTTCCGCTGGAGTGACTGTGTATCCAGAACTATTCAATCATTCTTTCCAGCCCTTGAATTCAAAGAGAACGCCGTCTCTCTGCTGAGTGTATTCTCGAAGGCTTTCACAGCCGGGATCCGATGGTTGTTGTAGGTTTTTCAGGCTGTTTGGCTGTGTTCTTAAGGCTTTTCTTCCTAACATTTGCCAGTCTCTGTGGCCGGCAAATCTTCAGAGGACAGGAGTCAAAACTCTGTGCTCTGGTGCAGTTTGTGGGATAATTGAGTATTTATAGCTGTGGGCTCAGCTTTTGTCCTTTTCAGGAGATTTGGTGATTATGGTGATCAGCGTGTTTTTTGTTGTGGGTATATTGTTGTAATAAGGGGGAGAGATGATCTGTCACTGTGATTGATGGGTGACGTTAGCTGGTCTTTTGTGTGCAGTGATCACCGGTCCTTGTGGCCAGGTAGAGTTCACTGACCTTTTGCAGGCTGTATTTTTCAGTGCTAGGAGCCAGGCTTTGTTGAGTTTTAGACTTTCTTCTTTTTTTGTTGAAGCTCTGCTGGTGTTTGTGGATTTCAATGGCTTCCCTGTGCAGTCTAACATAATGATTGCTGGTGTTGTCCAGTACTTCTGTGTTTTTAAATAGAATTTTATGTCCAGCTTGTTTTAGGGCATGTTCAGCTACTGCCGATATTTCCGGTTGTTTTAGTCTGCGGTGTCTCTCATGTTCTTTGATTCTGTTGTGGATGCTGTGTTTTGTGGTTCCAATATATACCTGGCCACAACTGCAACACTCTCTGCTGAGTGTTTTTCTTTTCCCTCACTTTATTTTATTGGTGGCAATTGTTTGTTTGCTGTTGATTTGTTTGATTGGTTTTCAGTATGAGCGCATTAAAGAAAGCAGCACACACAAGCCTGTAATTTCAACAACTGTGGGTATAGAGGCTTTAAAATTTTGTTTTAAATGAATTATTGAGACTTTAAGTGTCAGTTAATGAGAAGGGGGTGGGCTATCTGGGGAACTTGTAACTATTCTACTGTGTGGATCTCTGTACTTCTAATGCAGAGCAAAAAGAATTTTACTGTAAATTCAAAATTCTGCTACAGTATATGTGCCTTCTTTATTGTTCTCTACCAATGCTAAGGACATCTGCACAGCTTCTAGGAGGTTTTTAAAAATAATAACACACCCATTTCCATAAATACAGAGAGGACTGAGATGGAAGCAGTGGTTAACTCAGAGCTATGATTCATGTGAAAGTAGAATGAAGGAAAAAATCTGCATTTCAAAATAGCAAACTTCCTGTATGAAGGGCTGGAACATTTTTCTTCCTACTAGGAAACTACTATTTGAATATAAATGTGAATCTTTTTGAATGAAGGTTTTGGCAGATGAGTGCTATCATCCCACTCTACGTAAATGCAGTGCATTTGATCCCTAGTAAATAGATGCAGAGAAAGGGGTATATCATAGTGACATCCATATCCAAGTAAGTCAGCGACCTGCATATTTTAATACCATGTTTCTTCTGACAGTTTTCTCAAGGGTTCTAAATCTCACACAGAGGTTCCTATCTAATTTAACACCATAAAATTTAAAGTGTGCAATTGTAAACAACAGCTATCACCAGGTTGAAAAGGAGAAACTAGTGCTTGCACCCACCCACCCTGAGTTCTGAGGCCATGCCAGCTTTTAAAAAGAAGCATTCTGACAGAGACTGCCATTTTGCGCCCTGAGGTGAAGCAGTAAATGGCACTCACTTCCCCCATCCATTCAAGTAAGGAAGCTTCATGAATAGTGTTGAAAGCCAGCCAAATTATTTTGGCAACAGAGGCAAAAAATCCCATAAGCAGCTCCTCTCCTGCCTGGCAGTAAAAAAATCAAATATGAAAATACAGAGCTAACAATTTTCAGTCCTTTCAAGACAATTAAAGTCTGCTGCCAATACCTACACATTAAATAAATATCTCTAACAAAGATGACACTTGCATACGTATATGAAGAATGCGAATGGTGTAGACTGGCTATAGCTTTGATGACACAAAGACTTTCCTTAAATATTAACACTCTGAATTGCTATCCTTTACGTCAGTGGTCTCCAACCTTGGGCCTCCAGATGTTCTTGGACTTCAACTCTCAGAAATCCTGGCCAGCAGAGGTGGCGGTGAAGGCTTCTGGGAGTTGTAGTCAAAGAACATCTGGAGGCCCAAGGTTGGGGACCACTGCTTTACGTGGCTCTGCCCCATTGACCAGAAGGTTCTCTCCTGAACAGAAACAAAGATTCAGGAGTGCTCCTGTACCTCTTGCTTAAAGAGTCTACTGAAGACCACTTGACTGACTGCAAGATTGTAATAACAGAATCAGATCAAGATTTGTCTCTTCCAGCATTCATTTAACAATTATAAGACAATCAAACCTCTCTTAAAATCATCAACAGGTAATAGGATGTGGCAAAAGCCTCATAATTGACCAGATTTCAGTTTAACACGACAGGAAAACATCTTCAGCATTCTCTAAGTCCTGAGAGAAGCATCACCTGTAGTTTGGTGAGAGTCTTAGAATAATCCATGAGAGAGCTGTCATAGTTTTGCCTAAGCTACGGAAGAGAACTAAGGCATCATGCTGTTACAATTGAAATTTAATAAGTAGCAATTACATTTTTATATATATAATTGTAACTGTTGCAGTTACCTTTAGTATTATGGGGTAGGACTGAGTTCCTTATCTTAGGTATGTTTTGTAACAAAGACCAGCAGCTTGCAACAGTCTAATGATCTGAATCAACAGCATGTAAACATGCAAAAGCAGGTGATGCCTTTTAGTTACTTTTAACAATGAGGAGTTATTTTTTAAAATATAACTATAATGAGAAGTACCTTTCGTTAGCCAATTTTGTCCCTTAGAACTGTAATAATTATTTTCTAAAAGTAGCTTTCCAAGTTCTGCAAATGTCATGGCTATCTAAAGATCTCCCTAAACTTGAGAAAACAAACCTGCAACCTATTTCAGAGCTCAGCTTTCTGTAGAGAATAGTTAAATGAGCATGTGAGCAATTGTTCTGGCAATCTACACATTAGGGATTGTGAACCGCGCTTGCCAAAGTGGCTGCCCAAGCACAAAGTTTTTTCAAGTTTTTGGAGACTACTCCTTAAGCATGTTGGTTTGTTCAGAATTAAGCCTAATTGATTTTTATATGCTTAGGATTGCAGGCTTAATTTTCATTTGCTCAAGCATACACCTCCTAAAGCATCACCAGAGGAGGAAAACTAGAAAGGGATCCTTTTCAAACTCACTGAGGTACAGATATGTCAGGCTCTGCTAGACTCAAACACTGTTGATAATCACTGGTGCAGAGACATCTATTGTGTGCAAAACTAGCTAAGCTTGACCTGTCTATGTCAAACTGACTTCTGAGAAGTTGATGGGACCAGGAAGCACTGATACTCATACAGCAGCACAGTGCCAGACTAGCCAGGAAATTGGAAAGCTCTGAGAGTTCACTGGGATAATGACAAGAAGCTGTAGGTATATGAAATATTAATACTCACAGCCAGTGGCTACTACATGGAGAGTTAGCTTTCCCTTATCAACAAAGAAAGCAATGTACCATTCACCCTACTTGTGTGACTGCTTATCAGCAAAGCTTGCAGGATTATCCAGGTTCATATAAGACCCTATATATTTTTCTATAATAATGTAGTGTAGTGCAGTGCAGTATTCCTAAAATCCTCCTTATCCAATAGATTACAGAACATCATACACGCAACAATCCAATGTAAACAAAATCCAAATATATTACTTTCCTAGACAGCCTTCATAATAGCCTTCATAACACTATCCTTTGTGTTAATTTCATTTAATAATAATTAAAATAGCAGAGTAATTCAAAATGTCGCAAACCATCCACCAGAAAGATTGAATTTATAAATCGCACAAGTTCTGTCTGTGGGTAGCAGGCCAGATCAGAAAGTCTGATACCTTAACAACTTCTTAAAAGGCTTATAGACCTCTGGGGGTGGGGGGGAATCAGAAACCTTTGTTCTTCAGAGTTGACATTTATCTTAGAAAAAAGGTTAATTTAATAATGAAATCAGACAACAATTTCCAATCATATCAAAATTCATCCAGGTATCAAGGCATAAGTCTTGTCATTGTTGCAATGATTCTAGGCGATATCAGCTTGCCTAATTCTACAAGTTTTATTTATCTACATATGTTCTTCCATATACATAAAAATATTTCAAAGTTGATGAAAACATCCAAACAGCTCTGGAAAACTGTAAGTACAAATACCTAAAAATATATGGAAACTAAACAAGTTGCAGGTAAATACTTATGTCAGAATTCAATCCAAGATACAGGAGCATAAAAGGTGCAATATCAACATGAATGTTTTAATTACATTCTAAAAATGCAGGAGCTTATACCCTTAAAAGGCACAATTAAAATGCAGAGAGGCAGAGAATACTCTCGTAAATGTCAACATTCTTAAAAGTAAGAATATATTAAAGAAAATAATTTCCTTAGCCTTTAAGCATATAATAAGAACACAGAGAGAAAATTAATCAAAACAGTCACTCAGCCAAACCAGCTTGAATCTACAGAGGAAAATCCATGTTGTCCTTATCTGTTGCCATTGCATGATGCCTGACGCTGACCAGTTTCAGTAATGTCGGAAGCCAGTGTGTGTGGCACTGTATGTGGAGTTGCATGTACAGTATGTGTCTTTTCCCTTCCTATATTTATCTTTGTCTCAGATGTTTGCATTTCCTTTCAACTGTAAACAACTGAATTTTACTATGCCGGTAAGTTACACAGTCAAAAGAGGTATAATGAAATTTCTTTTGCTTTTACTGAGATTGCAAAATACAACTTCTGTAAATCAGAATTTGGCAAGCGGCAACAATGACACTAAGTGTCATTATTTTAACTACATAACATTTGCTAAGTTAGCAGGTTGCTCAAGGACTACATTACTAGAAGGGGAAAAATAGGGGTAGAGCAAGTTACAGGATCTGCAAACACCATCTGCTAGTCATGTTAACACATTGCAACAGTTTATATAATACAAACCAATTACAGCATCCTTTCAATTCTTTCATTTGTTTGGGCTTTTTATTATTCGTAAACATGTACAAATGTCAGGCATTAAAGAGATTCTTTTGCAAAGCAGTTATTGAAGTGACCTTGCTTCCAGATTTGTCTGGAGAGCTGGCTGATTGTTTTGCAATGACTTTTAATAAACTGCTATTCACAATGTACATTCTCAGGATCACATTTCATCGTTCGTTCATTTAGTTGTTTAGTTGTGCCCAACTCTTCGTGACCGTATGGACCAGAGCACGCCAGGCTCTCCTATCTTCCACTGCCTCCTGGAGTTGTTTCAAATTCATTCTGGTAGCTTCGATGACACTGTCCATTCATCTCATCCTCTGTCGCCCTCTTCTCCTCTTGCCTTCACACTTTCCTAACATCAGGGTCTTTTCCAAGGAGTTTCCTCTTCTCATGAGATGGCCAAAGTATTGGATCCTCATCTTCAGGATCTGTCCTTCCAGGGAGCACTCAGGATTGATTTCCTTTAGAATTGATAGGTTTGTTCTCCTTGCAGCCCAGGGGACTCTCAAGAGCCTCTTCCAACACCACAATTCAAAAGCATCAATTCTTTGGCGGTCAGCTTTCTTTATGGTCCAGCTCTCACTTCCATACATCACTACAGGAAAAACCATAGTTTTGACTATGCAGACTTTTGTTGGCAAGTTGATGTCTCTGCTTTTTAAGATGCTGTCTAGGTTCGTCATCACTTTCCTCCCAAGAAGCAGGTGTCTTTTAATTTCAGGGCTGCTGTCTCCATCTGCAGTGATCATGGAGCCCAAGAAAGTAAAATCTGTCACTGCCTCCATATCTTCCCCTTCTATTTGCCAGGAGGTGATGGGACCAGTGGCCATGATCTTAGTTTTTTTTGATGTTGAGTTTCAGACCTTTTTTTTGCACTCTCCTCTTTCACCCTCATTACAAGGTTCCTTAATTCCTCCTCACTTTCTGCCATCAGAGTGGTATCATCTGCGTATCAGAGGTTGTTGATATTTGTTCCGGCAATCTTGATTCCAGCTTGGGATTCCTCCAGTCCAGCCTTTCGCAGGATGTATTCTGCATACAAGTTGAATAAGCAGGGAGACAATATACAGCCGTGTCGAACTCCTTTCCCACTTTTGAACAAATCAGTAAAAAAAATTCAAGATAACAGAAGATGAAAACTAATCCATTGTCCCCCAATTCATATTTTCTGTGGGCTTGTTGTTGCTGTCGCTGTTGTTTTTGATATGTTTTCTGGTGGTCAGGTTGAGCCTTGATTGGCAAGAAATAAGGGGTTTCTACAGAACTAACTTCCTCATCCCAGTGGATGTTCAGCTGGGTCTCTTGGTGCTACCATTGAACTGTGTCACATCCCACTAACCTGGCAGGGGCTTGGCAACCTTCTCATCTCAACAGCAAGCATCCAAGACTACTGGCTTTTGAAAGCACTGGTGGTCCATTTTTAATGGCTGCCAAGCTGTACTTCTGAAGTGTTATCATCCCTAACACCTTTTGTAAGGGATCTCAGAAGAGGGGAGGAGCAGAAAGTTGAAAGCTAGAAAAGAATAGCGTTGGAGATTAGACAAAAATTTTTGAAAGAACTCAATTCTATGCTATGTTTCAAGAGATTTCCTGTTAAATGGTCACCCAAGATTCAGCAAGCCTATCTTTCATTGCATGCAGTACATAAGCCACAAGAAGTAAAATCCCATTGTGTAAGGCTCTGGAACATGATAATAAAGTAATATCTCTTCCAGTTTTAAATATTATTCTCATTGTTATCCAAAGTTATTTTTTCTCTATTATTTCTAGTTCTTTTAAATTATTTTGAAGGCAATGTAAATAAAAAAGTTGTGGGTTTTTTTTCCTACTTCTACCTTTTTCCTGCTTCACTATTTACTTGCCTACAGCGACATGATTCATCTTCATGCAATGTGCAATCAAAATGGTATAGTCAAAAAGCAACAGATAATGAGTTCAGGTGAGAAAATATCACAGCACAATGAGTTTCTTTATTGAAAAATAAAACAGCTTTGCTTTCTATCATTCATTCCATGTTTTTCCAATCCAATATTGCTTGTAGAACAATGCTGTTATTACAGAACTAGAAACAGACCTGTAAATTGTAAAATTCAAAAAGAATACTAAATGGAAATGGCAAATAAAACATTCTTATATGTCTCATCACTTCACTAGTTGGTAATGTGGGCTTTCTCAGTCTAAGGCATCACTAGACACAACAGCAAGGACTTCTTAAAGCGTTTCTCAAGCTTATAAAGTTGTTTTAAAAGTAAATTGGTATAGTTATAATTCTATGCCCCCAGAGCAGTTGTTGGTTGTAGTATTTGCAATATACTATAAGTAACTCTCCACTTTCCCATTTCTTAAAAGTAACTGAAGGGTTCCCTTTTAGTTACTTTTTGAAATAATCTGAATGCTGCAAATTACTAGCCTGTAGTACAAAACATACTCTTACCAGTCCAACTCACACTTGCCTCAGTACCCACAACAAAGCATGATGCATAGCACTAAAACAGCATTTGAACAAGTGGTATTCCTTCTCTCTCCTTTAGTGAAGCTGCACCCGGCAACTATTGAAGTACCTCAGAAATTATTGGTACACCACAACAAAAAAAGAGTCATCCCTCATTAAACTACAATAATAATGAAAGGTGGTTATTGGGGAAATGAATGAAGCAATTGTTAATAACTGCTGTTAAAGGCAATGTGCAATATGTTCCAGCATAACTGCAGGCAGAATCCATCTGACTCCAGTTTTAGGAGAAGGTATCAATAATGATTTCAATGCTCAAAGATCTAGATATCTCAGGCAACACCTCTACTGATCCAAGCATTTAAAAAAATCTGGGCTGGGGGATGCAACAGAGATTACGACTTAGTTTATAATTCAATTCAAAAAACAAAAATGTGGATTTTTGTGCTTCTGTATCCGTGATTCAAAAAACCAGGAAATGGCCCAGTCTTGCTGAGCAATATCGTATCTGCATTGCCAGCAGGAAAGATATCACCAATGGCAGGAGTCAAGATGGTCCACAGGATACCCACTTGTGCTCACTGCCATTCACAAAGTGATACCAAGAAAGGAAAAATCTCAGAAACTGACTTCTTTTTGCAACACATCATTTCTCACCCAAACACAAAACAATTGTCATGGCTGTTTTTCAACAAGTGTGAAAGGATGTAACTCATGGGAAAATTATGCCTGCATAACTTTAAGGTACACAGTGACATGCAGGGTTCCATATTTGCAGCAGTATTTGCAGCAATTTTTAGGATGCAGTAATCAGTTTGTGCTCATTATCGCTTACAGTACCGGAGATTGGAACTGCTAAAAAAATTGCATGTACTTTTTAAAAAATCCTGTTTAGCTCTTTGAGGACTGGGCTACCTTTTATAATGTGCATCCATATTTAGTCAGTGGTTTCCTTCTAAACCATTGCTGATAGACTGTTTTTGGCAAGCAAAAGAAATCCCTTTCTAAAATCATACCTGTATTAGCAACTGAATGCCAGAGTGTATAGCAAGTAACCTCAACCAGTAGGAGAATACAATGGATAATTAACTGAGTATTTACCACTATGTAATTATGAAGCCTGCATGCAGATTGATATTCTTAGCCTTGCTTCCTTTTCTTTTTTCCTCTAAGATCACTTCCTGCTTTTTCTTCAACTTGTTAGAGACAGACACCAACACATGGGTTCTGCATGATGGCTGTCTGATCAGACTTACAAGCATGAAAGCCAGTGTTAGAGGTTTCTTTAAATAAATGCAGCAATTTTATTTTCCTCCTGCACTGTCCATGAATGAATTTCTTTAACAATAAGCAGTACATTTTCTCTTTTGCTTAATAATATCAATTTTCCATTGCACTTATTCCTCTTCAATTGTCACACACTCAGAACAAAGCCGCTTTGCTCAGCGAGGGTAAAGACCAAATAATCCTAAAGGATTAAACGGCAACATGTCTGTCGCATTCTAACTCTTCAGCACAAAACAGATCAGACGGCGGAGTCTTGTGTTATAAATTATACATCTAAAAAGGTGTAGGATCATCTGCAACTCAAAACAGATTCTTCAGGATTTTATGAGAAAGAAATGGTTTATGCGCATCTTTTTGCAGCTTTGAAAAATATTGTGTTAAATACTATGCATGCACAGCTTCCCTCTTATATGATAAGACTTGATTTTGTTTGTGAACTGCTTAATCAGGAATTTGGTAATGTTCCTGATTAATGAGTTTATTTTTTTTTAAATCAAGATTTTTAATCACAAGCAGCAAAAGCAATGATGTAGCACTTAGAGCTTCTGCCAAGTCTAGCTTGCACCAGAAGGCAAAGACATATTTCCAGCTTTCACAGGCTTTGCTGATATATTTTATATACTAAATAAATCTTTTCCTGTACATTGATGAAACTCACTTTGTAACAGAAGCAGCTTGATGCCTGGAGGATTGTTGAGAAAAATGTATTCCAGAAGAAAATCGTTTTATCTAGGAGGATCAGATGTTATTCAGCTTTCCTTCTCTGTACAAAATAGGGCAGTGTGATGCTTCCAGTCAATTGTTGTACAAGGATACATGCCATGCTGTTATTGTTTTGCAGGCCATCTTCTCCAACCATGGGGTGTTCAGGATAGTTGTACACGTTCAGTTACCTTTGAAAGGCAGGGATGAAGTGACTGTAAAATTCATGGTACGCTTGTAGTATCCTGCCTATTAAAAATGTCTAGCTGTGCAGGTATTATGAATAAAGATGGGGTTATTCATATTCATATATGAATACAAATATCACCATGCAGCTGGACTTAACGAGGGTCCAGCCCCTGGGGCCGGACCATCCACTCTCACATCCTGCTGCAGCGGCGGCCTCTCTCATCCTTCCAATCGCTCTCAGAGCGCCGCTGTCTTCCCGCTCGTTTGGCTGGCCACTCAGTAGCCTTGCAGGGAGACTCGGCCTCCCTCCACCTGCCTGGACTTGCCCAGCTGAGTGGGAAGAGAGTCTCATTTTGCAAGTGATTGGAAGGATGAGTGAGGCCACTGCTGCAGCAGGACATCTGTGTGGATGGTCTGGTCCCAGGGGCCAGACCCTCATTAAGTCCAGCTGTGCGGGAATATTCGTATTTGGATAAGAATATCCCCATCTCTAATTATGAACATTAATCCAAGTTCTCTCCAAACCAATGTCTGAAGGAGCTTTTGTCACTGGAAGCCTGGTGTTTACGTAGCCTTTGCCAGAGATGGGATACGGTTGTTTGTTTGTTTGTTTGTTTGTTTGTTTTTATTACAGCTCTCAGAACCCAGGCCAGTATGGCCACTAACTGTTCAGGCTGTGGGATTACGGGAGCTCTAGTCCACCCTTTCTCAACTTTTTTAATTTTAATGTTAAATTTATTTATTTATTTGGCCATGGCCATAAACACAGTATGAAAGAAATATAGACCAGATTAGTATTGTAGAATTCGTATAATGAACCTTATAAAGTGGTATGTGGGGAATTGTTTCCAGTCATTCAAATGTGCCAGGAGCCCCAAAAGGGTCATGTGGCCCCACATTGAGAATGGCTGCTCTAGTCCAACCTACTGCAGAGTTTTGCAATTTTGTTAAATTCCTTTAGCTGTGCAGCAGAAGGCATAGAGTCACAGAGGAGAATATTTTCAAGATCCTCAGATGAATCCACTCTTTTTCTCATTAACTGGCAATAACTCACTCTGAGGCATAAATACTTGAATGAATAAACACTTTCACTTACCTACAGTGACCAGATAACAGCAAGGTAGAAACATGCTGCTTTCAGCAAAAGACCTCATACTAACTGCATTCAACAGACAAAAGAGAGGGGAAGAAGCTGCAGAGCAGAGAGGCGGGGTTCTCTTTGAATTCAGAGACAGGAAAGGAAGGATTGGGTAGTGATGGACATATTGACAGTCATTCCAGCTCAGAAAGGTCCCTCCCATCTGCAACTAATAAAAGCAACATACAAGGTTGCCTTTATTCCAACACAACCCCCCTCCAAAGATTTGCCACTTCTGCCCTTTGCTTACTATTCTTGTTACATAGTGCCAGAGTCAGAGAAATAGGGGCACCTGTCAGCATCATAACTATGCTGCAGCTGCTAATGCACTCTTAACTCTTGAATCTACAAGTAACCACTTCTGCCATTCACTTATATGTGCCAGAAAATATAATGTGATGTACTTAAGTTGCTCCATCCCTATACAGATACCCAAGCCTAATAGCTGGCAGAGCACTTGCCATCACATAGAAGGAGGATGCGAGGGAAGAAGATCTCAGTTATAGAGTAGGGAAGACCCCTACCTAACATCTTGGCTAGCCACAGACAGGGCCAAACTAAACATTACAGGTAACGGGTCATTAGAAGAGGGGATTTCTTAATTGAAGAACACCAAAATAAGAACTTGCCATACTTCCCATACTTTGCAAATTCCCTTCTTTCATTTTGTGACTGGTCACTAAGAAGTGAGCACACACTTTGTTTGCAAGATTGTTCAGACAAGAAGGTGTACCTGAATTACATATGTTGTGAACGGATGGATTTCAGCAGCTGATGATTGGCTGTCTGTAACACATCATTTCATGCCAGAATGCTCCATTAAATTGGCTGATTATTTAAAAAAAAACACATGTGTTTCATCCCAGTGTCGCACCCAAGCTGTGTATACCACTGTGTCCATTTTACTTTCACAGAAATCAAGGGGCATTTTTACACATCTCTCCTATGGGACAGGGGAGAACATAATTGCCTGCAAGGTTACAGGTGTACAACAGTACGGCCATGTTTTTGAAACAGCTTGCTGTTGCTCCTATGTGAAAGAACTCATTCAGACCAAATGCTGTTAAAACACTTAACAGCATAAATCAATGCCACTGAAAATATTCAGATTAATGGCATACAAGGTCTCCAGCTCAAACGTAGCCTCTTTACCAATTCCTGTAGAAGCATAGGTTTGTTTTCCAACATCCATCTCTTTTAAATGCACAGCATATAGCTAGATAATCAAAATTTGAGTGATGCAGGAAAACAATGGGTGAAGTTCATGGTCGGGTCTCATTCCTGAAAGCTTTATAAATGGTGAACAGAAGCTGTAATTGTGCTACAGACGTGAGAATTATGTTGACTATGGAACGGCATGATCATCAGTAGCCTTTTTTGACCAATCGAAAAATGGAGTGACCTTTTATAAAATGCATTAAGTCCTCTAAAGTTTCAAACAGAAGCCAAATGTTCAGATATATCTATGTTACTCATTCTGAATAAAGTGATTCTACACACCGTAGGGATAGCGAGCATGGAGTGACAGACTGGGACTCAGGAGAATGGATTTCAGATACTCACTTGACCATGGAAACTCATGGGAGAAGTGGAGTGGAACTGACAAAATGACTTACGTATCTTACTTACCTATTGGGGTCATTATAAGTCAACTCTGACTTGATGATACATAACAAGCGAAATTAAAAAAAAACTATAAACAATCTATCGACCAGTATCAGCAGCATATTTGTAGATGTTCCTCAGTCTGAAGGTCAGAAAGCAGGGCCTCTACCTCCATCAGAGGCAGATATTTTATTTTATTTTCTGGAATCTTTTCTAACCTGTCTGGTATGTCAAAGAATCTAAGCTAAGCAGTTCCACAAGTGCAATGAAAACACTCTTACAAAGTGAAGGCTATGATAATAACAAGATTTATTGATTATTGGTTATCCTATGAGCTTTTATAAAGCACTTACATTCCATGATTGCAAATCAATCTACATAGAGTGAAAAACATAGCTACAACCAACATGCAAGATTGGTGCTATGTGTAAGAGTAACAAATATTCAGATTAGGAATCCTTCAGTCTCGAGAGACTATGGTAGCGAGCTCTGTGTGGAGGACTTGGAACAGCATCTAGTATGGCTGAGAAGGCCAATTCGAGAGTGACAATCCCTTCTACACTGAAGACAAATACAATTTGTCCCCTGTCTAGCTCCCTGATTTGGCTGCTTCCAGGACTGACTCTTTGCCTCAGCCTGCTGGACAAGAGTATCTTCAAAATGGGAGAGGCCATGCCGCACCGCCTGCCTCCAGGCTGAACGCTCAGATGTCAAAGTTTCCCATCTGTTGATGTCCATTCCTAAAGCCTTCAGATCCTGCTTGCAGATATCCTTGTATCGCAGCGGTGGTCTCCCTCTGGGGCAATTTTCCTGCACTAATTCTCCATACAGGAGATGAGTAACAAACATGGCTCTTACATAGGATGTCAATCATCAATCCAAATGGAGACTGTAGCTGAAAAAATCAGAAGAAGATTGAGACTCTGAAGGGTAACAATGAAGAAATTAGAAAAGATCATAAAGTGTAAGGATTTGCCACTTAAGATCAAGACCAAGATCATCCGCACTCTTATATTCCCAATTATTATTTACAGGTGTGAAAACTGGAGATTAAAGAAAACTGAAAGGAAGAAAACTGATTTGTTTAAAATATCCTGCTGAAGGATTGCTTTGTGGATACTGTGGACTGCCAGAAAGACAAATAAGTGGTTCCTATATTAGGGGACGTGGTGGGGCTGTGGGTTAAACCACAGAAGCCTCTGTGCTGCAGGGTCAGAAGACCAGCAGTCATAAGCTCAAATCCACGTGACAGAGTGAGCTCCCATCGCTTGTCCCAGCTCCTGCCAACCTAGCAGTTTGAAAGCATGTAAATGCAAGTAGATAAATAGGCACCACCTCGGCGGGAAGGTAACAGCGTTCCGTGTCTAGTCGCGATGGCCACGTGACCACGGAAACTGTCTTCAGACAAACACTGGCTCTATGGCTTGGAAACGGGGATGAGCACCACACCCTAGAGTTGGACATGACTGGACTAAATGTCAAGGGGAACCTTTACCTTTATAACAAATTAAGCCTAAACTTGTTCTGGATGCAAAAATGAGGAACCTGAGATTATCCTACTTTGGGCACATCATTAGAAGGCAAGATTCTCTGGAAAAGTCAATCACACTTCAAAGGTTGCAGGCAGCAGGAGAAGAGGAAGACCAAATACAAGATGGATTGACTCCCTAAAGGAAACCATAGCCTTGAGTTTACAGGAACTGAGCAAGATTGTTGAGGACAGGATATTTTGGAGAAATTCCACAGCGTGAGCTTGTTTTTAAAGGAGGGAAAGATATTCAAGCAGCTCTGACCAGAGAAAAGGCCACCTTATCTCTCCAGTGCTGCTGTTTCAGATAATGCATTATGCAATAAAAAGAAAAGACAACTGCCCCATGCATTCGGTTCATTACTGTCAATGTATCCCTGCCTATTACTCAGCCTTATTGTGTGCACAAATTGTTCAAAGGGGCTTCAAATTTGTCCATTTTGTTTTAATAAAACTTTTGACTGCTACGTATGTATTAAAAACCAGTTGAAAGTGGAAGCTCATAATGCAGTTTGAGAGTTTGTACATCTGCTCTCCTCACTCAACTTTTTAGGGAGCTCATTATTTAAAGAGTCTGCAGAACATCAAAAACAAGCTCTATGTAGAATGCATGATTGATTCCTACCACCATTCATTTGCAATATACTAAAAGAGTTTTATTCCTTTATGAGTTTTAAAGCTTTGCTGCTTTTAATATTTCCACAAAATGAGACAACCTATTGGAAATATTAGCCCCATATTTCTGCCTGGAAAGGTGAGATCTAGTCTGTGAAGTTAAAAGTCTACAGCTTAGCGGCATGGGAATCTTGGGGGGTTGTTTTGGTTGGTGCCGTGCATTATTAAGTTATGCTGCATTAATACATTATTATCTAACAATCTGCATGTGGAACTCCCTTTAAGAACTTTTGACATTGTCTGAAGCATGATATGAGATCATGTGGAGGGCTGATGATGACACAGTCGTGTTTTTTTTGTGGGTAGGGGGAATACTAGTGAACAGCTACTAGTGTAAGACTGGATTGATTTTTCCCCTCTAAACTGAAATCAAATTTGCACAACTCATGTGGCATGCTGTGAACAGGATTGAGTGAATCTGCACAGCATCTAAAGGATCCATCTAACCATCCTTGCATGCTGATGGGTTTATATGTCTTTTTCAAAAGGTACCCCATTTCCTCATCCAATGAAATTTTCTGCATCACTGAAAAAGCCACTCAAAATGAGTTCAGCAATAATCACGTCAATACTGGCTCAGCGCAGAGCTTTCAACTGGAGCCACCCCAGCAAAATTCAGAGATATATGGATCCATTTAAATCCCATTTGGAACATATTGATTTTATTTAAAATAACCATATCCCACACCTTCTTACTCTAAATTCTCCAAGGCAGCTTACAAATCAGAACATTAAAACAGTCATTTAATCAAATACTGTACCACAGAAATCTGTAATCAAGCCAAATAAGAATCAAGAAAGGCACTGCAAAAATAAAAAGATGCCATCAAACATCAGCCAGGAAAATCAAAAGTCAAGGAACAAGTATGGCCTTTACAGGCCTCCCTAATACAGAAGATTCAAGAAAGATATGTATGTTTTCAGTCAGCAAGAGAGTAAACCTTGCTGGGATACAACAAAGCATTCAGAAGATTCAAAAAAAAAAAAAAATCTGTGGTGGGGAAAAAAAGCAACATGTATAGATGATGAGAACAGACCTAGCTGTCAATGAAGTCAACACATTTCCTTTCCTCCATGGATGTCTTAGTTGGCATTGATTCAGTTCCTTAAACATAACTAGGCCTATAACATCAAGACAACCACATGATTCTTTTCTGCAAAAGCAGGAAAAAACTTACATCATATTAGACACATGTTAACATTGTGTTGGCATTGATTATGGTCTATGCTTTTATGGATTTCTTTGTTTATTTACTTTTATTTAAAATATTTTTACCCCACCTTTCTCCTTAAAAAGGACCCAAAGCAACTTGCATTATTAAAAGACAATATTTAAAATTTTAAAAAGCAAGGTATACAAAAACTAAAAAGAATCAGACAAATACCATATGAAAAAATGGTAAACAAAAGCAACACAAATACATTCAGAGCAGTAAGGTGTAACAGTCCCTTTACACCTCTCAAGCAGTCAGTCACTGAGGGAAATCTTTCCTGAAGATAAACATCTTGGTGTGCTTGTGGAAGGACAATGAAGATGAGGCCAGCTTGTCCTCCTGTGGGAGGGAGTTCCAAAGTCGAAGGGGAGCAACAGAGAAGGCCCTCTCCCATGTCCCCATCAAATGCACCTGTGATTCAGTGGTACTTAGAGAAAGGACTCTCCTTATGATGGTCACATATATGACATAAGAAGATGCTATGGGTGTGTTTTCAAATGTATATTTTCTATTTTCCAAATGTATCTTTTCTATTTCTTCAAAGATTAACATGTGAGCTACAGCTTTCTGTACATTACATGTACAGGAGACTAGTTCACAAATTCTAAAACTCTTAGAATTCAGATGCTACAAATAGTTTTACAATACTGTATAAGAAACAAAGTCAGGAGGTGGGAATTGAAGAAATCAACTTAAACTGCAACACAAGCCCATAAAGAATAAATTAAATGATACTAAGAAATCAGTGTTAAAGTGTTAAAGTTTCAGCTTCACTTGCTAGCAAGGTTATGCTCAAAATCCTACAAGGTAGGCTTCAGCAGTATGTGGACCAAGATCTCCCAGAAGTACAAGCTGGATTCCGAAGAGGCAGAGGAACTAGAGACCAAATTGCTAACATGCACTGGATTATAGAGAAAGCCAGAGAGTTCCAGAAAAAATCTACTTCTGCTTCATTGACTATGCAAAGGCCTTTGACTGTGTGGACCACAGCAAACTATGGCAAGTTCTTAAAGAAATGGGAGTGCCTCACCACCTTATCTATCGCCTGAGAAATCTATACGTGGGACAGGAAGCAACAGTTAGAACTGGATATGGAACAACTGATTGGTTCAAAAGTGGGAAAGGAGTTCAACAAGGCTGTATATTGTCTCCCTGCTTATTCAACTTATATGCAGAATATATCATGCAACAGGGAGGACTGGATGAATCCCAAACTGGAATTAAGATTGCCGAAAGAAATATCAACAACCTCAGATATGCAGATTATACCACTCTGATGGCAAAAAGTGAGGAGAATTAAAAAACCTCTTAATGCGGGTGAAAGAGGAGAGTGCAAAAAATGGTCTGAAGCTCAGCATTTAAAAAGTTCATGGCCACTGGCCCCATGACCTCCTGGCAAATAGAAGGGGAAGATATGGAGGTAGTGACAGATTTTACTTCCTTGGGCTCTACGATCACTGCAAATGGTGACAGCAGCCACGAAGTTAAAAAAGTCTGCTGCTTGGGAGGAAAGCGATGACAAACCCAGATAGCATCTTTAAAAGCAGAGACATCACCTTACCAACAAAGGTCTGCATAGTCAAAGCTATGATTTTTCCAGTAGCGATATATGGAAGTGAGAGCTGGACCATAAAGAAGGCTGACCACCAAAGAATTGATGCTTTTGAATTGTGGTGCTGGAGAGACTCTTGAGAGTCTCTGGGACTGCAAGGAGATCAAATCTATCCATTCTGAATGAAATTAACCCTGAGTGCTCACTGGAAGGACAGATCCTGAAGCTGAGGCTCCATTACTTTGGCCATCTGATGAGAAGAGAAGACTCCCTGGAAAAGACCCTGATGTTGGGAAAGAGTGAAGGCAAGAGGAGAAGGGGACGACAGAGGACGAGATGGTTGAACAGTGTCAATGAAGCTACCAACATGAATTTGACCCAACTCCAGGAGGCAGTGGAAGACAGGAGGACCTGGCGTGCTCTGGTCCATGGAGTCATGAAAAGTCAGACACAACTTAACGACTAAACAACAACAGCAAATATTGGTCAGAGCCAGAATTGCAAAGAACCTAATTGGATACCGACTATCCACCATGCCTCTTGGAACATTAATCTTCTTATTTAACAGTAGGTCATGATGTTCCATTAACTGAATTGTTTTAGTCTGTTTGCTCAATGGGCAGTATAACTGAACAGTTATTGTATGTAAAAGACAACCAAATAGTGAGGCAGATTAATCACCTCTACAGATACAAGGATTGGAAAGAATGAAAGAGGAGTTGATGGGACAAATACTTCCATTTGTATGAGTCGATCAGGTTCAACATGACTTGATTACTGTTTGTGAAATGGTAACTTAGATGGATTTCCAAAACATTTATTTCGTTAATCACAGCCTGAACCAATATAACATTCACTAGCCTTGGATGTCAGTTGTTATTAACAAGTTCCCAAAAGCATTTCTTGTTAATGTCTGTTCTTTTCTTTTCCTATGCTTTTGACACAAACATTAGAAACTCCACAAAGTATTATAATCATATAAAGATGGATTGATGGAAAATAGTACAAATGCTAAAATTGTTGTTTAACATTTGGAAGATATGTCCTGTAAGGGAAAATTAGAACCTACAAAGAGAAGTTCTTCATCAGTTTGGAGGAGTGTCAACAGTATATAGATAAGCGTGTGCTGATTAATACTCTACATTTGAACTTCTTAGAACCAATTGACAAGGAATACTCTCGAGCAAGCTTACAAGTTTGCAAGGAAGACTTCTGAGCAATGTGAGAAACCTTGGAATAAGTGAACTGACTTTCTCTTGGATCAGCAATGGCTTCAAAATAAGATACAAGGAGTTACAGTTTGTTTTTTAAAAGTTGTTTCCATAATGGAGCAAGTATCAGCATCTTACCTGACAAGTGCTATTGAACGTTTGTGAGTTATCTTGGAATTAGTGAAAAATTCAAATTTTGCCAGTGATAGTGAATTATTTCGTGAGGTAAATGCTCAGTGGATGGTGGAGCTTATATTCTTACCCTAGTTCTGTCCAAGCTAAGTAAATGAGAATAAAATAGTAAATCACAAAAAGAAAATATACTGCATAATGCGAGGCATGCCAGGAAAATAACAGCAACACCCCAAGTAATCATCATATATATTGATTGTGAGGGGGGAACTCATGCATTGGGGTGGAGGCTCAGCCCAAGTTTGGGGGTTGCACATCCACCTGGTAATGAGATACATATGACTGATTGGATCCAAAGTCATTAAGGGAGACATCTCGGGGTTGTGATGGATGGTTTAAAATCTCTTAATGAGTACTGTATGGCCGCAAGGAAGAATGAGAATGATAACAAGCAATGCCTCTGTTATGATTTTTTTGGAAAAATGATAGAAATTTGCCAGTATAATCCTTTTATAATGTATACGAAGCCATATAGATTTATAGCACAGTTATGTTCAGAAAACTGTAGACAATTCTAGTCGCCCCATCCCAAAATTGAGATAATTGATTTTTATTTTTATTTTAATGCACAAATGAGCCACCAGAAAGATTAGGGGCTGAAGTTGCTTTATAAAAGCTGTTTTGTTGTTGTTGTTGCCAGTGAACAATGACTTTTTCATTTATTGAAATGGAAGGAATCAGTACATGTGCATGGAAAGGAACATGTGGGTGGAACTGCTTGCTGATCTGGAGGCAACCTATGAGAACATGGGCTGCTCTGAATGGAAATCTCTGGATCCTCACTATTCTGTGTTCAAGACTTGCACAAGCTAGGTATTCAAACTCATTCCTTCAGTAGATAGAAAGACTTAACTTAATAAGGGTCAGTTCTGCTCAGTTTTCAGGGATACCTTCTCCCTACGCTACACTCCGCCCCAACCCTGTCACATTTCAGATGGAGTTGGAATGGCTGCCATAGGAAGCAAAACGTAATGTGCATGATCCAGTCATATAGAATGAACCAAAATGTGGATTCAACCTAAGTTTCTACCAGTTGCATATCTGCAAAAGTCTTGAGAATTGTAGGTTGGAAGGCGCTGAGAATTCTGCTGGAGATTTCTATTTCCTTCTCAGAAAGTTGTCAATGATAATTATTCTCAAGCTTACTGAAACACAAAACAGCTATTACTGATTTCAAAAGCAGATCCAGTCTACCATGCAGAATCTGCACTCTTCCCAGATGCATCCATATATATATAGCCTATGTGAGCAAAATCCTATAGGCATAAGATTCCAAGATAAAGTGACAGAAACTATACATGAAATTTCAAGATAAAATTTGAAAATCATACATGGAATTGGGGTTGCTTCTACAACATAGGACTTTAGACATAGGTCATTTCAGATGGTTATCTCTATGATGATGAATGAGGAGAGCAGAGGCAGAAATGGGACAGGTTGGATTGCTTAAAGTATCATTCAAACTGGCCTGCCAAGACAAATAGAAGCAGTCAATATGTTATCAGTAGTAGAATGTTAATGTTCATCGCAAAATAGTCTAGCGTCCTCTTTAACATGTAATACTGCAACTATAAATTGATAAAGAGATCCTTCCCCCAACCTCCCACCCCCCACCTTGTTCTGGGATTGATGAGACAAGATCACAAGAAGGAACAGAAGACGTTGGAAAATATTCTTTTTTGTAATGGTTCTATCAGCATGATATGTTTCAACTACAATAGTGCTCCCCAACCTTGGATAATCAGGTGTTCTTGGACTGTAACTCCCAGAAATCCTGGCCCATACAGCTGGTAGTGAAGGCTTCTTGGAACTGTAGTCCAAGAAAACCTAGATTACCCAAGGCTGAGAACCACTGTATGACAATATTATATTTTTGTACATAGAGTATGTGCAAAATCCACCCAACCTCTATCCTCATTACACTGGGATTAATATATCTAAGCTATACAAAGGACGAAAGAATCATAAGAATTTACATAACCTAGTACTGCAGGGTCACGTTATTGAACAACTGGCCTTTTTCCATTTCTCAGTTAGACTCTTAAGGCATTCCTGACTTAAGATTCTGATTAAGACAGCAAATTGGAAAATTATGATCAGCTAAAGTTGTGATATACCAGCTGGCAGAGTTGTGAAATAATTAGACATTCTATTTGTTGAACTCTGATATCTCAAAGCACATTTTAAAGCATAAAACTACAAATAAACCTCGTACTACAAAGAAAAAAAATCATGGCAAGGAAAGACATCAGCCTGTCTTTAAATGAGGTTACTAAGTACTAACCAGAACTAAGCCCTGATTAAACATCTAATTGGCTTGTATCATAAGAGCAGAGGAAGTCAAATGCCTTCAGCTTTTAGCTTAGACACATGCAAGATTCTGGAATGACTTCGTAGATAAAAATGTTTAATAAACTGAAAGCAAAAATCACCAAAATAGTGCCAAGTTCATCAGAGGGAAAAGTGAATGATGCTCCAACCTCTCCAAAACCTTCATCTCCACCTCAGCCACCACCAGGGCAGGTAGGTTTCTTGAACCCATTTTACTTAGTGTACCTTTATTGTTTTGCTTCTGAAAATGAATGAAGTTCCTTAAAGCTGCAAATAACTGGCTTCCAGACCATTTTGCTTCTTTTATTGAAAGGCCTGTACTATTGTTTTGTTGTTGTTCTTTCCGTGTTCATTCGGTAAAGATTTTTTAAAGGAAAAAATGATAATTAAATGTTAGATTTTATCTCTATCTAGCTATCTCTATATACACACAAACATATACACAAACATAAACATATATACATATACTGTATATGCATTTACACCCACACATACAAAAATGTGTATGGTTGTGTATACTGCTTTCCTCTTTCTTTCACTTTACAAAGTTGGCAAATTAGATTTTTCTGAGATATTTCAGAGTCCTCAAATGGATTTTTTTAATGGTAGCACGTCACATGCAATTCCAGTCATATACATGTTTACTTAAAAGACAAGAACATGACAGTGGGAAGATGAAACCTGGCTCAAGACAAATCCCTACAGATGAGAGGACACTAAACGGCTGCATGGATTAGCCCTGGATGGGGGAGCAGAGATGTCCCAATAACCTTCCAGTTACCCCCCCCCACAAGGAGCTGCAATATCTGCCAGTTTCATTTTCTCTTGGCTTTGAAGTTTTTAAACCTCAAGTACTTTCTGTTCTTAAAAATGTGACTTGGAAATTTTGTTAAATTGAAAAAGGGATTGAAATGAAATGTTCATTTTTCTATACTAGCTAAATTCAGAGGAGTATCACTTTCTGCACCCTTTCCATATATGTCTTTTTTTTCCTGAGGATAACCTTTCATGAAAATTAAACATTGATATTAAACCTTAAATATCGTGGTAATTATCACAAAACTCTCATTCAGCACTAGTGTGGTTGAATATCCAGGGATTCACACCCAGATTTTAAAGAGTTAACTCAAAGCTTTTGGTTGACATGGATGAAGCTATTAATTTCCATTTTTCTTCCACTCAGATTTTTTTTTCATATTCCAGTTCTTTCCATTATGAATATGGGGTAAATAGCACTCTTTGGAGAATTCTTGTTGAAAGATGAACTAAAATGAAGCTCTCCTCCAGCTAGAAGAGTCTCACAGACAGGAATGTTCAGCTGCCCATTCCTATACAGTGAGGTCTTCTACAGATATGTCCCCTTTAACTGTAAGACTGAGTTCAATTCAGTTGACTCCTTATGGTGTTTTAACTGGGACGGAGAAGTCTATTACCACGTTCCATTTTTCTCTCTAAAAATGGCATGTGCCTCTGCTTCAATCAATTCCAAATTCTGATTTCTATGTTCTGAAGAGGTTCATAAAAGTGAAAATTCACCCAGGTGTAACTTCTTTTTAATACTGAAGTTTTGCCAGAAAGAGTACAACTGTACCAGAAAGGAGCACTTTCTTTAAAAAAAAAAAAAACTCCCTTCTATGCAATTAACAGAAGGTGTTGAAATGTTACTACAGCAATGTAGCTGCTGTAGAAAATAAGATATCTCTGGTTCCCAAGTGGCTGCAACACTTCTAGATCCTAGATTACAAACACACCATCCTTCTGAATAATGTTGGCAGTCACAACCCAGACTGCTACTTAACAGACGTGATGCAGGTGGAATGCTGAATCTATTTGTTCTTGTAGGCACATGGAAACAAAGTATGTAGTAGTTACTGCTGGCAGTGCCATACTACTACTACTACTACTACTACTACTACTACTACTACCACCACCACCACCACCAGCAACAACAACAACAACATAGTGTCAGGTTAATTCTGACCTATGGCAACTCATTACAGGATTACAAGTACTCAGAAGTGGTTTTCTAGCCCCTTCTTCTGGGGGTGTATTCTTGGATTGTGTGTGCAGCTTGCCCAAGGCTACATAAGCTGGCTCTTCTCTTGGGAGGTTCAATGGGGAATCATATTCCCAACTTCTAGCTTTGCAGCCAGATGCCTCACTCACTCAGACTATCCAGCAAGTAATGCCACCTGGCGTGATAACATTTCAGTCCCCACCCCACCCCCAAATGTCCTAGGGTTTCTTAGGATCTAATCTTGAAAGCAGTATTGCAAAGATCAATATTTTTAAACTTTAAACCATTTCTATGAAAGATTTATTTCAGATTATCCATAATGACAATTTGATTAGGGATGCCTAAAATGGTGTAGTGAACAGAATAATAGACTAGGACTCAGGAGGCCTGGGTCAGCTATGGAAATTAACTGGGGATGTGAAACTAGAAAAACAAACACTCCTTATATATCAAGCTTACCTTGAAAGGCCTATTAGGGTTTCAATCAACTATAAATTGGTTCCAGTTTGTAGGCACATAACCTAACAGCTTAATGCAAAGGATGATTCAGTTTGGCACTGTTAACTGACAGACTTAAAAACAGCTGTAAACAGGAAAAATGTGACATTTTGGGTTCTTTACATTATATTTTGCATCAACAGTACTCGCTTTGCCATAAATCTCTATAAATTTACAACTTTACATACCAAAAAGGAGTTTGATTAACTGTGTCATGAAGATTTTTTTAACAAACTTGTTTTTCAAGTTAAAAAAAATTAATTACTTGCAGTTAAGTCTTAGCCACTCATCTTAATTGCTTCTTTGTGAGCAAAGGAAACACTGCTTCTGTTAGTTAAAGTGCTTTAATTAAAGCTCTGATCCCATGAACACTTTATGAGAGGAGTAATTTCCACTGAAAACATTGAAGTTTACTTCTAAATAAGTATGTTTTATGATTATGATGTAAATGTATGCAAAAGCTTTTGAGTGAGAGGGGAATTTGTTTCCTCTTACAAACCATGGCCAAAGACATATAAAGGGAACTTGTTTTCTCTCATCACAACCCATGTTAAATTGGGGACTGAAACAGATGAGACATGGGAAGTTTGCAATTAAATCTCCTGACATACTGTTTTGCTCAGTTTAAAGAAGAAGCAGAGGGCAACGATTTCCATCCTTGCAGGAATGCTAGAGAAGGAATTGTTAAACCATCCCCAAGAACAGCCCAAAATGCATTGCAGCCTGCAGTAAAGAAAAGGAAATGCCCCTGCTCATTTCCCATGAAGAAGCAAACTGGGTTTTCCTTGTATTGAAGCATGGCATGGGTCTGAAAGGTGAATGGCTTCGAGGTGCTACTGATATCCATCCAACTCTGCCATCTGAATTATTTGCTCCCCTCTGTCAAATGGTAGGGCCTGTCTGGTTTCCATCATGAATTCATGATCAAAATCTTACCCTCGCCCCAAGTTCCTGAAGATCTAATAGTAGATGTGGCGGGGGGGCAGGAACATAGCTTGCAAGAAGGTCACCAGAGGGATGGTCAACATCTCCCTTCCCCAGAGTTGCTTCCATGTTTAAATCAGGAAAAGATCCTCCCCATCTCAACAGTTGAAACCCAGTGTTGGGAAATCTTGCCATAGGTTTTAGCCCCCAAGCAGGTCATTATAACTGTATGCCCCTCTTGAAAACAGGGTTACAGGCAAAGGGTTGAAGGGCAGCATTGCTTATAACTTTTAGTAGCAGCATTTTTTACAACATAAATTAGATTCAAAACTCTGCATCTCAAAAATCATTGTGAAAAGATATTAGAAACTCAAAGGATTAGAGCTGAAACGAGACACAGTGACAGCTTCCCACCACCAGTCTCACATGAGCTTCATCTTGCCATCTGCGATGCAAAAGGAAGAACTCACCGAAGTCCTGAAGGATGCCCTGAAGCTGATTAGCTAAACCTAAGGCCCACAGGATTGGAATGGAATAAATAGCTGTATATCTGTTTTGCTCCTGAAATAGGAAGTACTGTATAATCAAGACCTCAGGGTAAGCTAGACCTAGTTAATGTGGGGAGGTTCAGGTAGCTGTTTTAAACATGATTTTATTCATATGCCTTGGTGTGTCCTAGTTTTAGTTTTCCCTTCATTTTCCTTCCACCTCAAAATGTTTACACTACAGTCTTTCACACTGCAGTTGTCATATGTCCAAACTGAGCAGAACTTGTTTTTGTTCTTCCTTACTTTTCTTCATCATCCCTCTCCTGTTGCTCTCTAGTGACTAAAGTGTTAGGAAGATTTCTTTTCTTAGTATCATTGAGCTGTTGTATTTTTACATGGTTTTGCTTCCATGTCTTGCACATAAGTCTCACATCGGGAAGATAGCCAGGCATGGACATACATCATTCACTGAAGGACATGCTGATCATTAAAAAGAAAAATATGATGAATCCCTCTAATGTTTCTAGTCTTTGCTTTGATCGACGAGCTTCAGTTTCTGATGTTGCAGGCAAAAATCTTGGATAGGTGAAGGCTACCAAATGTCTGCTGGACCCTTTCCCTTCCTGGCTTATAAAAGGGACTGGTTGAGTGAAGAAAGGGACGTGGTGGCACTGCAGGCTAAACCGCAGAAGCCTGTGCTGCAGGGTCAGAAGACCAAGCAGTCGTAAGATCGAATCCATGCGATGGAGTTAGCGCCCGTCGCTTGTCCCAGCTCCTGCCAACCTAGCGGTTCGAAAGCATGCAAATGCAAGTAGATAAGTAGGGGCCACCTCGGTGGGAAGGTAACAGTGTTCCGTGTCTAAGTCGCACTGGCCATGTGACCACGGAAGATTGTCTTCGGACAAAACGCTGGCTCTATGGCTTGGAAATGGGGATGAACACCACCCCCTAGAGTCGAACACGACTGGTCAAAAATTGTCAAAGGGAACCTTTACCTTTACCTGAGTGAAGAAGGGGAGGAGTGGTGAATGCCTCCTTGCTACACGGTAGAATCCCAGCAGTAATAAGTAATAAGACCATTGTTGAAAGAGCCTTCCTTAGATTCCACATTATAGATAATTACCGACCAATCTCTAATATCCCATTATTGGGGAAGTTGTTGGAGCAAGTTGTGGCTTCTCAGTTCCAGGGGTTCCTGGATGGGACAGGTTATCTAGATCCATTTTAGTCTGTCTTCAGGTCTCGTTATGGGATGGAGACTGTTCTAGTTATCTTGGTGGATGACCTACACCAGAAAATGGACAAAGGGAGTATGTCCTTATTGGTTCTACTGCTTCTGATACAATCAACCAAGGTATACGCCTGCTCCATATCTCTGAGATGGGACTTGTTTTACAGTGGCTCAAGTCCTTCCTGGAGGAGATAAAGCAGAAGGTGAGTTCTCTCCTTCTGGCCTGCAGGGTTCCTCCGGGTTCTGTTTTGTCTCCTACATTAACATCGACATGAAACCACTGGGAGGTATTGTCTGGAGTTTTGGGGTTCAGTGACACAAGTACACAGATGACATCCAAGTCTATATATCATTGCCATCTAAATTTGAGGAAACTGTTTCAGCTCTAGATTGATATCTATCAATGAACAAGGATGCGACCTGTGCTGAATGGGTTTGCACTTCTTCTGAGAATGCAGGTGCACAGCTTGGGGGATGCTCCTGGATTTATCTCTGAGCCTGGATACCCCATGTTTTAGCAGTGGCCAGGAGTGTGTTTGCACAATTAAAAGTGTGCCAGCTGCATCTTTTCCTGGAAACATCTGATCTGGCCTTGATGACACATGATTTAGCTATATCAGAGCTGAACATATGTTTTTTCCTTTTCTCCTGAAGGAAGAAAGTAAGAAGAAAATGGAAGAAAATAAGGGCACAGGTAATGCCCAGCCCCTGAAAGAAGACACAGAAAATACTAACCAGCCTGAGCCAAAGCAACAAGGTCAGTAACTGATACAATGAGATAAACTATGGGATAATCTTGATTACAGAAAGGTAGCTTTCATAGGCATTTGGAATTCGCCTGAACAAAAAAATCCGTTCCTCCTGCACTGGATACAGTTTTGTTCTTGTGATTGGCCTACATCTCAAAAGATGGCCTTAGAAGCCCAACAATATCCCCAAACTTGGTTTGCAGTAAATCTAAAAATTACATAATTGAATTGATTTACATGCAATTTTTTCCACAAAAAGAATTCCAATAGGCAGGAAAAAAAGCAGCGTGCTTCTCAAGGAATGTTTCATCCTTTAGTAAGTGCTACTCCTGTCCTCTGAAGATGCCGGCCACAGAGACTGGTGAAACGTTAGGAAGAACAACCTTCAGAACACGGCCCAGGAGCCCGAAAAACCCACAACAACCACTCCTATAGATACTTCACCAGGTTTTTCACTCAGCCGTTGCGTGGAGAGAGAGGGAGTTGTATCACTTTCGAGACAGCCTTTTTGCATTCTGGAATAGTCTTATTTGTACTCTCACTCAGCTGTGCTTACCAAATTTTACTGAAATATTATTAGACTAGTAAGAGTCATTGTGTGTATGACTGTGGAAGGGTGATTGTTGCATGGCCTTTGAATAGAAAGATCATAAAATTCGGGTTCATTGTCGCTTCCACACAGGTCATAGCTGTTTGCTCCCTCCACTGCAACATTGTGGGGATTTTGTGTTCTTTAATGGAGATCCAGAACCATAGAGATACTAACTCTGGGCCAGGGCAAGTTAGAATATCTCCTAAAGTGAGCTGGTCTCAATCTGTATGTCTGCAGGCAAGAAATGGTGCCTTAATCCTGTAGATATATAAATGTATGTATGCATATATTAATATGTATGAACTGGGGATAGGGGTATGCTCCTAACAATTATTTATGGAATTTGTTTCCCTAAGAGTCTGCCGCACTTAATGTATATTATAGTATTGATTCTGTTTATTCTTGTCCGGTTGTTCTGTGTTATTCACATCTGATCTGTTGATCGTAATAAAGTATATTGCTAATCTGTATGTCCTTTATTGGAACACAGAATGGGGTGACTGGCTGCCACACGTGCCCATTCAATTCATTTTATAGACTGTACAGAAATAGAGACGTAGAAGACTCAATATGTTTAGAACACTATAGTTGAGAAACACTGCCATGATTGTCTGACAGTGTGCAGGTAAAGTCAGTCATAACCTCCTGTTGATCCCAGCATGCTTTTCAGCTCAGGATAGCTGTCAAGAAAGAAAGCAGTTGAAAAAACTTGGGTAGCAATCACCAAGAGGATAGAAACCTGGCACTTAGCGCTTGTCTGCTCTGATTATGTAGATGCACTTAGCTTGTGTTTGTAGCAATTATGCAATTACTTGTCAGGGAATTATGAGCCCCATGGCAGGAACAAAGCCTACTCAGCTCAAAAGAAAAAAGAATTTCAGAGTTAAGCAGAAAAAACTGAGATTTGGGATAACTATTAAGAGAATTAAGAGAATTACTGGCAACAAACTCAAAGTGCTACCGTGTTTCCCTGAAAATAAGACAGGGTCATAGTATTATTGCTCCAAAAATATATATTAGGGCTTATTTTCAGGGGATGTTTTATTTTTTTCATGTACAACAATCTGCATTTATGTAAATACAGTCGTGTCATCTTCTGGTTGCTGCACAATGGTGGAGGGTGGGGTTTCACTTAACTGGGGCTTGTTTTTGGGGTAGGGTTTATATTACGAGCATTCTGAAAAATCATACTAGGGCTTATTTTCAGATTAGGTCTTATTTTTGGGGAAAACAGGTATATTTCTTGATACTGTGTTTTAAATACACCAATCAACAGAATATGGGCTTTAGAAATACAGTAAAGCTCTATGAGAAGGATTTCTTCTTTCCAGCCTACAACTGCTACCTGCCATGTCCTCTGTGGTTTGTGATGCAAGGCTAACAGAAGACAATGACGTGAATTTGAATCAGTGAATAATTACCTGGCTACTGGAACCTGTTTTGAGAACCAGTGTTGTAGTGGAAGCAGGGCTTGCAGAAGTCAAGACTCTGATTTCATGGAGGCAATGAACCCACCTCAAATTTTAGTCTGGACTTTTCAGAAGCTAGCCAAGGTGCTGAACCTATTCAGGAGAGGCTTTAGGATTAGGAGTGTCCCCATGAAATCAGAGTCACAATGCTGTCATCTGCCATGGTCACCCTAGGCTTCCCTTTTCTGCCTGCAGTCCTTTTAGTAGCTAAGGTAACAACAGAGAAAGTTAATTTCTAAGTGAAACTATGATGATTGTAATGCAGTGTATTTTAGTCTAGTTGGATCTTAAAGCCTGAGGGTGCTGGCAAATTATGTCATTGTCCCTGCTAATTAAAAAGTCCCAGGACATCATCCCGTCAAGCTTTGGTTCCACTGTAGCATTCATATCTAGAGATCTCACATTATTTAGATCAGTGGTTCCCAAACATTTTGGACCCACAGCTCCCTTGATTTACTGACTACTGGTTGTGGCCCCCCTTGCTTGGAGGAGCCATCATGGTTTCACCGCCACCAGGGACAGAATCCTGACACCCTTCCCCAGCCATCTCATCTTCTCCTCCTCCCATCCCAAATATCCCCAAGCGCCCACCTCCTTCCATGTCCTGATGCAGGAAACTCACGAATTTACTCAGCAAGTGCATCCACTGGGGACTATAGAGATGAAGGAAGGAGAAGCAGGCACATGGCCTCCAGTTCTGGTTCCTGTTTGACATGGAGCGAAGAATAGCTCACAGCCTTCATAGCTCTAGGTTCCATCCCATTTCCCATGGCTCCCCTGGCTCAGATCTTGGGTGCCCGATGGAGCCACAGCACACAGTTTGGGAACCCCTGATTTAGATCACATCAAAGATCACAAACCCAGATAGCCAAGAGGTATGAAAGCCAGCTGAGCTGATGCTAGACCAGCTAAAACAACGCTGGATTCAAAACACTTCCATGGCTAATATTGTATCTTACTGACTACTTTGGCCTAATTGTGAGCCAGCACAGTGGCTGTGTAAATAGTGTGGAGAAGGCTTGGAACTGCTGTCACTTGGCTCTTACTTCATCCCACTCCTTGTCCAGGTCTCGTTTGTCTTTTGTGCCAATGGAAAAGTCTTTGGCCAGCATAAGGTCATTTCCGTGAACATAAGAGATGTCTGCCTCTTCCGAATTCCCTTCAGCTGGCATATCCACTTGGGAAGGAGAGGCCAATATGCTTTACAGTGCATTGCAGTCAGGCGCTTGCAGAAGCCACATAAATACTGAAACTAGAAAAGGGTAGACCTCAGTTAAGAAATCTCAAAGGCTGTGAAACTCAAACGATTTAAGAGAAATGATTGATATTCTAATGAATGCTCAGCAGACACAGTATTGCAGTGTTACAGCTCAGCAAGCTCTGCTAATCAATGAAAAAAGTCCTTTAAGCATCACCTTCAATTCCTCATCATCATCTCCTGCACACCTACCACTGATCCTCTGTTCTTTCAACCAGTTTCTACACAAGCTCCAGGTTTTGGAGAAATGTACGCATTGTCATTAAAGATTAGTCAGAGCTTCACTTATTTAATAAACTTGCTTACTCTTCTCCAGCTATGAAAGGCTAGAAGGCAGCAAGCTAATCCTCACTTTTCTGTTGACAGAAAATTCTGTTCTATCTGGATTTGTGAATTTATGTTCTTTTTGTTCTTCTGCCACTCTCTGGTCTCTCTGATCCATGAAAGTAAATATAAGAGAATATGTGAATATGAGAGCCAAACCAAACAGTATGCCAAATGTGTAGCTAGCAACTAAATCAGCAATTTAGATTTTTCTAAATTCAATACTCTGTGTATGTGTGAGTGTGTGTGTGTGTTTGGAGTTCATTGGCACCTCCATGTGAAGAGAGAAGAAGAGAAACACCCTTTTGATACAGTTTCATGTAAACTCATTTCCCAAGCCCTGTGTAGACCAGGCTAAACCCAGACAAGATGGAGGTCCTGAGGGTGGGTGGCCCAGACATCTGTGGTTTGGGAAACTCCCTCACTTTTTTGGGGGGGGGGTGATTCTCACCATGAAGACTGAGGTTTGCAGCTTGGAGGTGCTTCTTGATCCAGCGCTTACCATGGAAACCCAGGTAGCGTCAGTGGTCCACACCGCCTACTTCCTTCTTTGGCGGATCGCCCAGCTGCATTCCTATCTTGATGTCAGGGCTTTCACCACTCTGGTCCATACACTTGTAGTCTCAAGATTAGACTACTGTAATGTGTTCCCTACGTGGGGCTACCTTTGAGACTGATGCGGAAGCTTCAAATGGTGCAGAATGCGGCGGCCAGACATCTTACTGGGGTGAGAAAACATCAACATATCTCCCCCATTCTGCATTGGCTACCTGTTCATTTCCTCATTGATTTCAAAGTATTAATGATGACATATAAAGCCTAAACGATTTAGGATCTCAATATCTGGCAGAACACCTTCTCCCACCTAGATCTACCCGTATCACTCGCTCTAGCCAGGTGGGGCAGCTGAGGGGCCTAATGCTGAGGGAGGCCCGAAGAGAAAGAACAAGAAAGCGGGCTTTCTCGGCAGTGGCCCATTGGTTCTAGAACAATCTCCCCCCAGAAATTTGTCTGGCTCCCTCGCTGGGCGTTTTTTAGAGCAAACTTAAGACCTGTAAATACCTAATTTTTTCACCATCCTCTAGAGTGTTAATATTGTTGTTTTATTTTATTTTAATATTGTTGTTAGCCGCCCAGAGTAGACTTCGGTCTAAATGGGTGGGATATGAATGAATGAATGAATGAATGAATGAATGAATGAATGAATGAATAAATAAATAAATAAATAAATAAATAAATAATGACAAGAGGTATGGCTTCTCATTTGGGCTGGGTAAAAGTGTTTGTTTGTTTGTTATATACCACCCTTTAGTACAATGCACTATTCTGGATGGTTTACAACAGTAGTAAATGATATATACTATAAAATACAATGTATACCGAAAAGTTAAAACATTAAGCAAATAAAAACAAAAGGCACCACCAACAAATTCTCAATAAAACAGTGAGCCTGGAAGCATAAATCACATAGGATTGGTATGGAAGGCCTCCTTGGAAAGCAGTGTTCTAAGTTACCTTCTGAATATTAACAGGTAGGAAGCCAGGCATACCTCCACTTGGAGCTGTTTCGGCAGTGTCGGTTCCACTGTGAAGAAGGGACAACCTTTTGTCAATGCCTTATGGGCCTCCCTTGGGATAGCTACCCAGAGGAACATAGCCTAGGATGATCTGGTGGGTCAGCTATATGATACTGGGAAAGACGCTCTGATGGGTAGTGTGGTCCCAAACTGTGATCAGAGATAAAAGAACAGATTTCCTTCACCCTGTGAACCAAGGCTTTTCACTGGGAAGACTGACCAGCACTTAAAAGGGGCAACTCTAAAGCCACTTCTCTCGTGCAAAAATAAAACACTCTCATGTTGCAGTACCACTCACCCTGAGATGTGTCTTCTCACCTGGAGACCTGGGAAATCAAAACCAATTTCATGAGATGTCAGCCAGTGCCCTGAGACATGGCAACCATTGGTTAGGCTCTGTAACTTCATTTTAGGATGAAATGGAGTCAGGCACACAGACTTTGGTCCTACCCTGTGGCTAATAAGGAAAGGAGGGAAGCCTGGCACCATCTCCTTACAACATGAGAGGAGCCTTATTACATCTGTATGTCTTATCCTACACACAAAGCAACTTAGACCAAAGAAATACTAGCAGTTTGTCCTAGAGAGGACCCCTTTCCAATGTCAATAAGCAGTAAGAGTAACTTCCAGAGGCAGGAGCAGTCAGGATGGGAGGGGTGAGTCTGGGAAAAGTAGCCCACAAAAGTAATTATATCCATACTCTAGCTATTATAGTAGTCCAAATCTTGTTTTGTCTTGTCTTATCTTCTTTTGTTTTGGTTTGTTTTCCAAATCATAGTTTGCTGACAAAGCAAGGTCACAAGCCACAATTTGATCTTCATTTCTCAGTAAATTGTAGTTTGTATAAATTACCATTGTTTGCTAAGTGATGGACTGTGATGGACTACAAGTCAAGCCTGGACACTTCTAATCTTTGCACCCACTAGTAAAATAATAATTGTGTGCTGTCAGGTTAATTCTAACTCATAGGCATTATTTTAAACCGCCCAGAAACCTTAGGATAGTGTGGGCAGGATATAAGTTAAATAAATAAATAAATAAATAAATAAATAAATAAATAAATTTATTTATTTATTTATTTATTTATTTATTTATTTATTTATTTATTTATTTATTTATTTTCCGGGTAAAGTATAAAGAAGTGGTTTACCATTCCCTTCTTCTGGAGGCACCCTGGGACTGTACTGCATGCCCAAGGCCACACAGGCTGGCTCTTCTGGGAGGCACAATGCAATTAGAAGCTCCTAACGCTGTATTCATATTCATGGACAAGATGGTAACCTGGACACTCTGCTTCTGTTAATGCTAGTTATGACTATATTAGCTTTTGCAGCAGCTGCACTATGCTGCTGATTCACATTCAGCTTGTGATTGAAAAAAACACAAAGATAATGATCGTGTTGTGAATCAAGTTTCCAGCCTGGAAGCAAATAAATATATACACAATATTTATTAAGGCCTATAGTAAGACAATATATTATCAACAGAACTGCAGGGCAATTCAGAATAATATATCTGCTTTCACAAGTGATTTTATCAGAGCCATCTTTCTGGAGACAGCCATCAGAAATATGTGCATGATTACCCAAGGATGACCGATCTTTTCTCCTTTAAATCTGCATACATATTTCATATATTGATATGATATACTGTTTACTGTTCATGAACTAATTATCAATATTGTTTCTATAGCTACCTAGAAATGTAATCTGATTTGATTTTCATTTATGGGCAGGGAAAGAACAATGTATTTATTTTTAGGTAACAACGTTAACAAATTTTAGGAATATCAATGTCAGCAATAGGCATCCAAACTGATTGTTAAAATGTAAATGTTGGGTAGTTGCAGATTACTTAAACTGCTAAATTTACAAGTATCAGACAGATTCTGTGAAAGAAAAATACACCATTTAAAATGCTCACATTTGTAAGCAGCAAAATATTTATAAAATCTGTAAAATGTGATTAAGGAACAAATCATAGAGTATTTTGGTTTGTTTTTATTATTGTTACAAGAGCAGCAATTGAAGTGGCCCAAAATATTGAAGTAGGGTAGGCTGTAAAATGATAGAGCTACTAAATATAATACAATGAACCTTGTTGCTGTGCAGCTTCCCACCCAGTGTTCAGATTTGGTACAGTAGCAACACTTCCACACTTCTTAAAATACACTATTGTGCAATTAACACTGGAGGTTCATTCTCATGGCGAGAGTGAGGCAAGGCAAACCAAAACAGTTTATTTTACTGGTAAATGCTACACCAAAATCAAGACAAAGGAGTGTGCCTTCCTTACGTAGTTACAAAATCTTTACACTTTCTTACAAGCAACAGAGGCAGTTTGTTTAAAATCACCAATTAGCAGTTGTTTAATATGGAGAGGCAGCACATGCTGTTGTTGTCACATAGGGAGGAAACAGTTAATGTTTAACAGCACAATGTGAGTAAATATTAGTTGACAAAGACCAGGTGAACCTTTGACCTGGCTGTCTAGAAACTTCCACTAATTCTATTAAGCAAAACAAATAATGTGTAACTGGGCACACCAGTTATTGACCAGGTAAATACAGCAAAAACATAAAGAAATAATGATAGAAAGAAATAGACAATTTTAAAATGTTCTCCTTACAACTAATTACGTGATAGTGGTGGTCGCTTTTGTCATAGTATCCACTATTGTTATAGCAGAACACATATTGGAAAGCCATTTTCAAGACCTAACTATGATATCTCCCTGTACCCCATAGAATGCTTGGGGAGATATGTCAGCGAATGAAAATAAAAAAGATGAAGCTATGCAGTGAGCTTATTGCTTTTTTTTTTTTTTTGGAAAAGTGTTTCTCCAACCATTGAAAGTCATATATTTGTCACTTCTGTTTGTTATGTACTGCCAAGTGATATCCAAATTATAACAACCCTAACAGGGTTTTCTAGGTTCATAAGCTATCTAAGACGTGGTTTTACCATTTTTGCTCCCCAATGAGTATCCATAGTTACCCAGAGACTCAAACCAGGTCTTCTCTGAATTCTAGTCCATCATCCTACACCACACTGGCTTTCATAGCATATACTGATTTTTCATTTTCATATACAGTGGTGCCTCGCTTAACGAGCGCCCCAGTTAACGACGAAATCGCATAGTGATTAGGTTTTTGCAATTGCAAAAGTGATTGCATTACGATGTTTTAAATGGGAAAATCGCTTTGCGATGATCAGTAAGCTGTTTCGCTTACCACTTTTCGCATAGCGATGTTTTCCCAACAGCTGATCGACGGTTCCAAAATGGCCACTGGGTAAAAAACATGGCCACCCGCTGTGTTTTGTGACAGATTCCTCGCATACCGGGCAGCAAAAATGGCCGCAGTATGGAGGATTTTTGCTTAAAGGTGAGGTTTTTGCCCATGGGAACGCATTGAAGGGGTTTCAATGCTTTCCTATGGGCTTTTAAAAATTGCTTAGTGATGTTTTCGGTTAGCGGCGATTTTTGCTGCACCGATTAACATCGCTAAGCGAGGCACCACTGTACTGCATTTCATGTGTGATGTTTTGTGATTGGTCACTAGACAGTAAAAATGGACTTAATTTGCAAGTTTGACTACAGGAGGGATGCATCTCTGAGGAAATCCTGTTGTGGGAGGGCAGATGGGCTAATTGTGGTACATGCATATTCCTCTTAATATCTAGTCTGACTCTAGCCTTTAGGTGATGGCCAGAGCAATGAGGCTCAGCAAGGCTGTCTCCAAGACTGCTTATGTTCTCAGTGTACAGAGAGGGTAGAGAGAGAAGAGAAAGAAATCTGCAGTAACATTCTGGCACAGGTCAGGAAAAGTCAGATTTGCACTGCTTTAAAACATCCAGTCAAGCTATTTTTTTGGGGGGGGGGATTTCCTTCATGTTTGCTTTGTGATGGGTTGTGCTGCACAGAGGCTAACCCAAAGGGAAGACATCATAGGGAATTCAACCCCTTGGGCAAGTTGCTTTGCTGAAATGCAACTCCCAGATTCCTTCCATCAGCATAGCCAGTGATAATACATGATTACGGTGACTATGCAGTCAACCAATCAACTTTTCCAAGCTATGCCCTTAGAAGCTGGTGGAGCATTCACGATTAGGACATTAATTACAACCCATATAACCCTATGAACATGGTTATAATTCACTCCATGTGTGAGGGAGATGATCGTGGAATTAAATATCAAAAGGTGCAATAAAGCAAATCCAATCTCCTATAGCCCCTGAGTCAAGACGAGATAATGGACAAGAAATACACTTCCAAAATTTAGAAGACTAGAATATCAGGAAAAATTTTCCTAGTTTTTTTTTTTCATGAGATGCTGGTGCTCCTAAAGCCAACTACACCAGAGCACAGAGTACTGTCCTCTGAAGATGCCGGCCACAGAGACTGGTGAAACATTAGGAAGAACAACCTTCAGAACACGGCCAGAGAGCCCGAAAAACCCACAACAACCATTCCCTTTTATTATTATTTTTTACCCCAAAGTATATTCAGTCATATGACTCCCCTGCTTATATAACTTATCAGTGGGATATATACATGACCATTTATTTTTCCTTGAGCAGTTGATTTAGTGAGTGTTCTTTAGCTGGGACTAGCAATTCAGCTTTGGACCAGTCTCAAGCAGTGCCATGTAGGAAAGTCTGTAGCACATACGGTAACGGTAACTTTGCTAAATATGTAAACCAGGCACTGTTCTGTTGCCAAAAAGGAAGACGGATATCACCAAGAAGAATGGAGGACAGGTGCCATCTGCATTATTTTCTCTGCAGCTTACTAAAAGTGATCAAAGTCTCTTGCTTTCCCTACTTGGCCAGGGAAACTCACTGGAGAAACGTTGTTGGGGTGCCCACTTAAAACAAAGTACATTTGTCCTCCTTTTTCATGATGCATGTACTTCATTTTGCAGTTATTACACAAGGGGGGGCACTGTTGTTTTGGCCCCTGAAATCCCAAGGAATGGAAAGGTACTGACTTGGCAGCCCTGTGTGGGAATTGCAGTCCAAAACATCTGAAAGGTTCCATGTTGCTGATCATTGTATTATTTAGGAATGGGGGCTCAAGTTGTGGGATTCACGGTCAAGTTGGACTTGGAGTCAACTCTGGGTTTTTTCCCCAATGACTTGGACTTGTGACTCAGACACATTTTCCAAGTTGTGTTTTTGAGTCCCTATTCTTTTTATGAAGGACACTGTAAACACAGAAGTAGTTTTGCAACACTCAGTAGAAGATTCTGGAGAGGCAAGCCGACAACAGCAAAGGACAGATGGGATCAACAGTGGGTGGTTCACAGGCCTCAGACCTCCACAGCCATACCCCAAACAGAACCCACACACCTTCCCTTTTTTTCTGGGGGAAAAGATTGTTTTTAATAGGGAGGGACTCAGACTTGGGATTTGGACCCAAAGAGTTGCCAACATACCTGGTATTGTATTCTCAAAGGCTTTCATGGCCAGGATCCAATGGTTGTCGTAGGTTTTTTGGGCTCTTTGGCCAAATCCCCCACACTACACCAGAACACAGACAGAGTTCTAACTCCTCTTCTCTGAAGATGCCGGCCACAGAGACTGGCGAAACGTTAGGAAGCAAAATCTCCAGAACACAGCCAAACATCCCGAAATACCTGCAACAACCATACTTGGTATTATTATACAGATTATTCCCTTGAGTCCAGGAGTGACTTAACAAGCTGTTTTTAGAATATGGGTGTGAGGTGTGGAAATTGTTAGATTCTGTAGTACAGATTTCTAAATATGTACTGATTTCCTACTTTTTGACATGTAGTGTGGCTGGCTGCACTGTTTTCTTTATCTACTATTGTTTGTTTCAAACAATTGTTTTGACTCAGCACCAGTTCAATCAATCCTTTCTGTGAGAATAGTAGTAATTTAATAAAATTAATCAAGCCCTATTAATCAGAAAAGTCATTATGGTTTGATTGTTTCTCACAATTCTAGCATGTCTGAAAAGCTATATACATGACAGATTCCAGATTTATATTATACAGACTCACTGCCACACTACTTTCCTACAATCAGTTTACATTCATTACAATTATATTGCATCTCTTTACTGCAGCACCTATGTTTTTTTGGATAAGAGTTAAAGTACAACTAAGATTAATTAGAAAAATTAATCATCTCCAGATAAATAAATGTCAGCTTAAAGAACCTTTTCTCAATGATTCAGTTATGCACACCCTTCTTCAAATTTGCATTTCAGACTTATATTAATATCTGTTTTGTAGCTCCTCTACAAGCCATTTGTCAAAACACAAATCCAGGAAACCAACAGCAATTATTACTCTGACAGTCATTGCACTTTATAAATATCATTGTGACAGAATGACTAAATCATAATATACCTGTGGGTGATTTTTTCAATTTCATTATTTCCCATGAGCATTCCTTTCAAAAGGAGATAAAGAAATCTCCTCAGGCTCTTTGGGCCCACAATTCAGATCTTTTCAATCTTTTAAACAAAAACCATTGCCAAATCCAAAAGTTCCAAGAGACAGGCCGATGCCAGATTTGTCTTGAATGAAAATAGTATTATTCTAAAAGGCTATGGGGGAAAGGGGGGGTTCCAACTTCCTTGGGTGCATTGTAGAGCTTCTCCAGCTTATTGCCAACTTTACTGAATGATGGTAATTGCATTCTGAAAAAAACAGTTTGAGGGGAACTGTGGTCTCGCACATTTGGAAGGAAATACATCTGGGAAAGCTGGACTAAGATGTGCTGCAATCAAATTAAAACAGCAGCAACAACAATGACAAAAAGGAGGAAAAGAGTAACTGTCACTCAATATCTAGGCTCAAACTGCATAATACAGTTAGTGTATAATTAGAAGCAGAGTTCTCTTGAAAAGCAAAATATAGCTTTTTAACCTAGCTCAAGCTTTTTCCATTTGCATTTTGAAAATTAGCTCTTTTTGTGACTGGTCATTGGGATGTCAACACAAACTTCATTGTCAAGCTTGATTGTCCAGAGAAAGGGAATTACAAACTTGTAGGACAAGCATAATAGCAGGAAATACACATTTCCTTTAATTTGTTATTTAAATCCAGGCAGATTTGGGATTGTTTTATAGTTTGCTTCTCAGTTATGACTATAGATTATAGATGTAAAAAGGGAAGAAATTACCAGTGTATGCACTGATTTGAGTGTCTCATTATAAGTATGTTATAAAGACAATCAGTTGCGGCAAAAATGGCAACTGCATTTCAACTTTCTTTCCACCCCAACTCGAATACAGTACAAGTCACCTTGACATCACTGGGGTGTGAATCTCATTGAGTCATCAAAGCAGAAGTGATCCTAAAAGTAATCTAGCCTAACCTGTTGTTCAATACAAGAGCCATAGTCTAGGTTGCAGAAACAACATCCCTCATAGACATGGGCACAAATCCTCGCAAGACGAATTTAATTTGTTTAATGTCATCTTGCAAACAATTTGTCTTGCAAAACACGTTTTCCCATAGGAATGCATTGAAATCTAATTAATGCGTTCCTATGGGCAAAAAAAGTCAGAACAAAATCAAATTTGGTTTACAAAGAGTTTATTAAGTGCTCTTTAAAGCCATACATATTGTGCAGCTGATTTCAAAAATTGCAATCAAAAAACTAACTTTTTAAACATCATAGAAAAACATTTAAAAATCAGCAAACATGAGGCAGGAACAAAAAACAGAAAACATTTGTCTTGTGAAGCATGGACATAGGAACATCTGTCTTGCGAGTCATCAACCCCATCACCAAAAACATTTGTCTTGTGAGTTTTTCATCCCGTGAGGCACTGTACTTGCAAGCAGTTCATCAGACACACTCACACAACTAGTTGCATAATCAGCTGTACAGTCAGTTGTGCAACCAGACATGCAATGCAGACAGCCAGAGTGCAACTCCCTGTTTTGCTAGGATTTCAGCCAGCCTCTCTTTAACTGTCTCCATGGGAGGAGACGGCCCAATACCCCTCAAAGCACATTGTCACCATAGCCCTACCTAATATTTATAATGTTCCTCTTTCGGTATCCACTTTGGATTATTCTTCACTTCGATATCTTGAAAGAGAAAGTCATGCTTGGAAAAATAAATGATTTTCTAATTTATACATGAGATACTTTTCTTGTTCACTTAGTGGTGGATGAGCAGAGGATCATATTTTCATTTTAACTCTCAGTTTTGTGTTTGCCATAACTGCTATTTTCAACTGTCTGATCCTAGATGGAGCAAAACCATCAGAAAAAGAACCTGAGCCCCCTCAGGCTGCCCAATCAGCAGAACCTGCTGGGGCAACAACAAAGGAAGAGGTGCCTCCAGGGAAGGAGAAGGAAGAGACAGCAGAGTGAGTATCATTCAGTATTGTTTATTATTATTATTATTATTATTATTATTATTATTATTATTATTATTATTATTATTATTATTATTATTATTATTATTATTATTATTATTATTATTATTATTATTATTATTGTTGTTGTTGTTGTTGTTGTTGTTGTTGTTGTTGTTGTTGATGATGATGATGATGATGATGATGATGATGATGATGATGATGATGATGATGATGATGATGATGATGATGAACTTAATGGTGAAAAAGCAGTGATTTATACTTTGTGGAACCAATCAGATTAACAAAACTACTATTCTCTTGTGTGGAAACAAATATCAAAAATAAAGAAAAGCTAATAAATATTAATTCTCCACTATTATTAATTCTTTTAAAACCTGTGAAAGATATGTTGTGAAATAAAGAGCACCCTAGGCAGGGTAAAAGGGACGCGGTGGTGCATGTGGGTTAAACCACAGAAGCCTCTGCACTGCAAAGTCGGGAGACCGGCAGTCGGAAGATCACTTATCCCAGCTCCTGCCAACCTAGCAGTTTGAACCTAGCAGTTTGAAATGTAAAAATGGCAGTATATAAATAGATACCACCACGGTGGGAAGATAACAGCATTCCATGTCTAGTCGCACTGGCCACGTGACCATGGAAACTGTCTATGGACAAACGCTGGCTCTGCGGCTTGGAAACGGGGTGAGCACTGCCCCCTAGAGTCCAACACGACTGGACTAAATGTCAAGTGGATTCCTTAGGCAGGCATCCTTCAGTCTCAAGAGACTATGGTAATGTGCTCTGAATAGAGGACTTGGAGAAGCATCTAGTGTGGCTGAGAAGGCCAATTTGAGAGTGAAAATCTCTTCCACACTGAAGACAAATACAATCTGTCCCCTGTCCATCTCCCTGATTTGGCTGGTTTCGGGACTGCCTCTTCACCTCGGCCTGCAGGACAAGGGTCTCTTCAAATTGGGAGAGGCCATGATGCATGGATTGCTGCCTTGTCGTGGCGAAGGGGCTTGAGTAACTCAGAGAAACTATGGGCTATGCCGTGCAGGGACACCCAAGACGGACAGGACATAGTGGAGAGTTCCGACTAAACGCAATCCACCTGGAGTAGGAAATGGCAAGCCACTCCAGTATCTTTGCCAAGAACGCCCCATGATCAGAAACAAAAGGCTAAAAGATATGACGCTGGAAGATGGGCCCCTCAGGTCGGAAGGCGTCCAACATGCTACTGAGGAAGAGCGGAGGACAAGTACAAGTAGCTCCAGAGCTAATGAAGTGGTTGGGCCAAAGCCGAAAGGACGCTCAGCTGTGGACGTGCCTGGAAGTGAAAGGAAAATCCAATGCTGCAAAGAAAAATACTGCATAGGAACCTGGAATGTAAGATCTATGAACACTGGGAGTGGTCAAACAGGAGATGGCAAGAATAAACATCGACATCCTGGGCATCAGTGAACTAAAATGGACAGGAATGGGCGAATTCAGCTCAGATGATTATCATATCTACTATTGTGGACAAGAATCCCGTAGAAGGAATGGAGTAGCCGTCATAGTCAACAAAAGAGTGGGAAAAGCTGTAATGGGATACAATCTCAAAAATGATAGAATGATGTCAATACGAATCCAAGGCAAACCATTCAACATCACAATAATCCAAGTTTATGCACCAACCAGCATTGCTGAGAAGACTGAAATTGAACAATTCTATGAAGATCTACAACACCTTCTAGAACTGACACCAAAGAAAGATGTTCTTCTCATTCTAGGGGACTGGAATGCTAAAGTAGGGAGCCAAGAGATAAAAGGAACAACAGGGAAGTTTGGCCTTGGAGTTCAGAACGAAGCAGGACAAAGGCTAATAGAGTTTTGTCAAGAGAATAAGCTGGTCATCACAAACACTCTTTTCCAACAACACAAGAGGCGACTCTATACATGGAAATCACCAGATGGGCAATATCGAAATCAGATTGATTATATTCTCTGCAGCCAAAGATGGAGAAGCTCTATACAGTCAGCAAAAACAAGACCTGGAGCTGACTGCGGTTCTGATCATCAGCTTCTCATAGCAAAATTCAAGCTTAGACTGAAGAGATTAGGAAAAACCACTGGGCCACTCAGGTATAATCTAAACCAAATCCCTTATGAATACACAGTGGAAGTAAAGAACAGATTTAAGGAACTAGATTTGGTGGACAGAGTGCCTGAAGAACTTTGGATAGAGGCTCGTAACATTGTCCAGGAGGCAGCAATGAAAACCATCCCAAAGAAAAGGAAATGCAAGAAAGCAAAGTGGCTGTCCAACGAGGCCTTAGAAATAGCAGAGAGGAGAAGGGAAGCAAAATGCAAGGGAGATAGGGAAAGTTACAGAAACTTGAATGCAGACTTCCAAAGAATAGCAAGGAGAGACAAGAGGGCCTTCTTAAATGAACAATGCAAAGAAATAGAGGAAGATAACAGAAAAGGAAAGACCAGAGATCTGTTCAGGAAAATTGGACATATTAGAGGAACATTTTGCGCAAAGATGAACATGATAAAAGACAAAAATGGGAGGGACCTAACAGAAGCAGAAGACGTCAAGAAGAGGTGGCAAGAATACACGGAGGAATTATATCAGAAAGATGTGGATATCCCGGACAACCCAGACAATGTAGTTGCTGACCTTGAGCCAGACATCCTGGAGAGCGAAGTCAAGTGGGCCTTAGAAAGCCTGGCTAACAACAAGGCCAGTGGAGGTGATGGCATTCCAGTTGAACTATTTAAAATCTTGAAAGATGATGCTGTTAAGGTGCTACATTCAATATGCCAGCAAGTTTGGAAAACTCAACAGTGGCCAGAGGATTGGAAAAGATCAGTCTACATCCCAATCCCAAAGAAAGGCAGTGCCAAAGAATGCTCCAACTACCGTACAATTGCACTCATTTCGCACGCTAGCAAGGTTATGCTCAAAATCCTACAAGGTAGGCTTCAGCAGTATGTGGACCGAGAACTTCCAGAAGTACAAGCTGGATTCCGAAGAGGCAGAGGAACTCGAGACCAAATTGCTAACTTGCGCTGGATTATGGAGAAAGCCAGAGAGTTCCAGAAAAATATCTACTTCTGCTTCATTGACTATGCGAAAGCCTTTGACTGTGTGGACCACAGCAAACTATGGCAAGTTCTTAAAGAAATGGGAGTGCCTGACCACTTTATCTGTCTCCTGAGAAACCTATATGTGGGACAGGAAGCAACAGTTAGAACTGGTCATGGAACAACTGAGTGGTTCAAAATTGGGAAAGGAGTACGGCAAGGCTGTATATTGTCCCCCAGCTTATTTAACTTATATGCAGAATACATCATGCGGAAGGCTGGACTGGAAGAAACCCAAGCCGGAATTAAGATTGCCGGAAGAAATATCAACAACCTCCGATATGCAGATGATACCACTCTGATGGCAGAAAGTGAGGAGGAATTAAAGAACCTTGTAATGAGAGTGAAAGAGGAGAGTGCAAAAAACGGTCTGAAACTCAACATCAAAAAAACTAAGATCATGGCCACTGGTCCCATCACCTCCTGGGAAATAGAAGGGGAAGATATGGAGGCAGTGTCAAATTTTATCTTCCTGGGCTCCATGATCACTGCAGATGGAGACAGCAGCCCTGAAATTAAAAGGCGCCTTCTTCTTGGGAGGAAAGCGATGACAAATCTGGACAGCATCTTGAAAAGCAGAGACATCACCTTGCCAACAAAAGTCCGAATAGTCAAAGCTATGGTTTTTCCTGTCGTGATGTATGGAAGTGAGAGCTGGACCATAAAGAAAGCAGACCGCCGAAGAATTGATGCCTTTGAATTGTGGTGCTGGAGGAGGCTCTTGAGAATCCCCTGGACTGCAAGGAGAACAAACCTATCAGTTCTAAAGGAAATCAACCCTGAGTGCTCACTGGAAGGACAGATCCTGAAGCTGAGGCTCCAGTACTTTGGCCATCTAATGAGAAGAAAAGACTCCCTGGAAAAGACCCTGATGTTGGGAAAGTGTGATGGCAAGAGGAGAAGGGGACGACCGAGGATGAGATGGCTGGACAGTGTCTGCGAAGCAACCAACATGAACCTGACACAACTCCGGGAGGCAGTAGAAGACAGGAGGGCCTGGCGTGCTCTGGTCCATGGGGTCACGAAGAGTCGGACACGACTAAACGACTAAACACACACATGATGCACTGCCTGCCTCCAGGCTGAACAGTCAGACATCAAGGTTTCCCATCTGTTGAGGTCCATTCCTAAGGCCTTCAGATCCCACTTGCAGATATCCTTGTATCGCAGCTGTGATCTCCTTCTGGGGCAGTTTCCCTGCACTAATTCTCCATACAGGAGATATTCTGGAATCCGACCATCAGCCATTCTCACGACATGCCCAAGCCAACGTAGACATTGTTGGGCACCCAGCCATGCATGCACACGAATCATGCATCCACGATGCAAGACAAACTGTAATCACTACTTGCAAGTACAGCTAAATAGAATGGGCAGAAGCACCACAATCAGAACCTGGTGTGTGTGTGTGTGTGTGTGTGTGTGTGTGTGTGTGTGTGTGTGTGTGTGTGTGTGTGTGTGTGTGTGTGTGTGTGTGTGTGTGTGTGTGTGTGACCAATTTCTACCTGCATAGTGATGTAAAAGCTTGTAGATGTGAATGATGGTAACATAAATAAGTTTCCTGAAAAGACTCCACATTATAGGCCTTAACTGCTTATGCTACATCTCCTTCCTTATTAGAGCAACTCCATTTTTTCTGTGTTTTTCATTTCTATGGTAAAACATTTTGCAACTGTCTGATTGAAAATGCCCTATTCCAGTCCAGTTGAGTTCACTCACATTAGATACTGTAATGTTTAAATGCTCAATTTCTTCCTTTACAGGTTTCAATTTACCTTGATTCATATGTACGTACATACATACGTACGTACACGTCTCTGTGTGTGTGTGTGTGTGTGTGTATTTGTTGGGGGTATTTCTGGACCTGGCATTCCCTTTGAAAGCTCAAATATTGGCTTTTGCCTTGGAGTGCTTTTATCAATTCTGGTTGATTGCCCAATTGTGCCCCTACCTGGATAAGAAATGCTTACTAACAGTGATTCAAGCATTGCTGTCTATGTAGGGCTGCCCTTCAAAGTCATGTGGAAATTTCAGCAGGTCCAAAATGCAGCAGCCAGACTAATTTCTAAGATTAGCAAATTCAACCATTTATTCCCAAGTCTTGGTGTAATTTCATTGGTTCCCTGTCATTTTCCATGCTCAATTCAAGGTGCTGGTTGTGGCCTATAAAGGCCTTAACTGTTTAGGACCTTGATACTTGTCAGAATGTCTCTCCCAGAAAGGAGTGACCTGTTTCACTTGCTCTTCTCAATCCATGATTCTAAATGTGGCCACATCAAGGGAGGCCAGAAATAGAGCCTGTGCCCTGAGCACACTCCTGTACTGCAGTGAGTCCTGGATCCTTTGTGCATGGCAGGAGAGGAAGCTGAACAACTTCCATATGCATTGCCTCCGACGGATTTTTGGTATCACCTGGCAGGACAAAGTTCCAAATAGAGTAATCCTAGAACGAGCTGGATTTTTTAGCATGTATACACTACTGAAACAGCTACATCTACGTTGGCTTGGGCACGTCGTGAGAATGGCTGATGGTCGGATTCCAAAGGATCTCCTGTATGGAGAATTAGTGCAGGGAAATCGCCCCAGAGGGAGTCCACAGATGCAATACAAGGTCATCTGCAAGTGGGACCAGAAGGCCTTAGGAATGGACCTCAACAGATGGAAAACCTTGAGATCTGAGCGTTCAGCCTGGAGGCAGGTGCTGCATCATGGCCTCTCCCATTTTGAAGAGACCCTTGTCCAGCAGGCTGAGGCCAAGAGGCAGTCCCGAAACCAGCAAAACCAGGGAGCTGGACAGGGGATAGATTGGATTTGTCTTCAGTGTGGAAAGGATTGTCACTCTCGAATTGGCCTTCTCAGCCACACTAGACGCTGTTCCAAGTCCTCCATACAGAGCACATTACCATAGTCTTTTGAGACTGAAGGATGCCTATGATGAAAGCAAAGAAGAACCCTCCACTAGAAGAGTCCTAATATTTCTCTGTGATTACAAAGGCAAGCTAATACAATGGAATGTTTGAGTCCTATACAGGATAAATTCATTGAAAAATACATATGTACTTGGTGGGGGGAGGGAAGCATGGCCTATGCCTGATTCCCTCTCCCCACATCCACCCAAAAAGAAGCTTACAAGATGTCACTCTTGTGAAATGCAAGGAAAGTTTGCCATTTCATCTATTTCTTTGCTTAGTTTGGAAAAGAGGGAAAGATGCATTTATTCATAATTTCATTTGATGGTCCATTTAAAGTCACCGTTTTAGCACATACAGAGTGGAAAAATACAATAGAAGAAAGCAAATATTGACAGATTGCAATGTCAGCTGATAAAACTCACTTCTGGCATGCTGATTTAACTGCAAATCATCCAGATACATTGATTCCACACCTCTTGTGCTATGGACCTCCTGCTACTATATCTTTGGGTTCCAAAAACCTGAAGGTAAATTATAAGGGCATTCAAGCTTCCACCTCCAATTATTTTTTCAATATATGCACAAAGCAGACCATGAAATACTGTATGTATGTAAGAAAGAAAGAAGAAGCCATGTAGTTCTTGAATGAAATCAAAAAAGGATAGAGAAGGTCTTTGTCGGATCTGCTTTGTTTTGGATTCCTGCATTGAGCAGGATCTTGGACTGATAGGCCCCCTTCCAGCTCAATTATTCTGTGATGCTATGACCATTGAAATACCAAAAGCAGGGGAGCTTTTGAGTCCTGCAGGACTCGTCATCAGGCTGGCATCACAATGTTCTGCAGGGAGAGGAACATAAAAATCTGCAGTCTGAATATGTGGAACTTTACCAAGATCCCTCACTGATTCCTGAGTAAACATAATATAAAAGGAGAGGTTGTTTTACGGACTCATAAGTGGTGAAAGTACAGAAAACAAAGAGCATGAATAAATGGTCTATCTTGTAATTTATTTGGCAGCTAGACCTCTGGTGAAGAAGACACTTAGAGAAGAGCTAGCTGATGCAGAGTAAGCTCAGGATCCTATCATAAATTAATGCAATTATCCCTTTTTAGACAGAGCAAGGGAAAGGAAAAATCAGGGTGAATCACTTTTGTCTTTTGTGGAAGGCTTGTTTTATACTTCCCAACCACAGGGAGAGGAAATATGTCAGCCTTGAAGCTGGTGTACGTTTTCCTCCATCTTCTCTGCCAACTGACTAGTTGTGGCAGGCCTTTCCAGCAGAGCTGCAGAGAGGCATCAGATGATGGACCTCCCACTTTGAAGGAATGGGAGCCTTTAGTGAATTCACTGGAAAACGGATTGCAATAAGTGGGAATATACAGGGAAGAGATTGCATTGTAGCTGCTAAACTAAGCAGCGGGTACCAGAAAAACCTGAAGTAAATAGACTGAGGAGTCTTTCTCTGGTGCCGAATATCAAGAGATTTTTGTTTTTGTTTTGTTTTGACATTTTCTCCATTTTTTTCCCTTCTTGGGAATGCTACAAATTTATTTCTTGAATGGAGTTAGCAATAGGGATGGGCATGAACCACTGGTTTGTTTTTTCAGCTGCCCAGAGCCTCACTTCAAGGCCCTCCTCTTCCACTGGGCACCCATGCAGAGGCAGCAGCTTGGATTCCCCACCCCACCTCCTCCAGGCACTGGCTCTGAGTGGGCAGTCACTGGAGGAGGTGAGTCTCTGAAGCACTGAAACCTGTTCAGGTGATAAATGAACCAGCATGAACTGCCAAACCCACAATGTTTTTTTTTTTTTTTTTTGCATCCACTGGTGTGGATAGAACATACATGGCAGGAAAAGCACAGTATCACAAATAGTGTGGAAGGTTAAATACAATTCTTCAGGTAGTTAGCTGTGGAAAATAGTTGGGAGACTTTTGATCAACAGTCCGCAATACATAGTTAGATACTTTTTAATCTAATTACTTTTAATGAACAACACTAAAGACACACACTCTAGATGTGGAATGATCTAAGCTGCCTTGAGACTCGAGCCTATAGATTTTCTGTCCATTTTCAAAATATGTTCCAACCCAGAGTAGGAGGTGAGAAATCTGTTTTTGAATCTGTTTCAAAGCACACAAAGCACAGTAGAGGGAGAAACCCGGCGCATCAGTGAGGTAATTTTCCAGTCCACCTGAGGGATTAGCTGGAATGATGGCATAGCCAGCTATTACTTCAGCAAGGAGAGGATTTAAAGGTTTACACAGGCTGACCATATGTCCTGACTTATTCAATCACAGAGGAATTATATATCATAAATGGTACAGGCATTTTAAAAAAGAAAAAAAAACCTTTACGTGCCTCATTAATTCGGTTTTTCAGCTTTGTACTGTCTTTTCTGAACATAGGCTATGACCCTGGAGGTCTCAGATTCCACAGTTGGGCTACATATTTTTGTTGTGATGTTTGTTTCTTCAAGATTTTTTTTTCAAAAACTGTCTTTAGGGAATTACACTTGTCAGAGATGGACAAGTCACACGCAGGCTTTCTATATCTTTGAACCACATTAAAAATTGTTTAGTCAAGCCAAGCCTAAAATTTACAAGTGTGAAGATGGCGTCTGCCTTATCCAGTAAAGAGGTTTGCAGTGGAGTCTGTCAAGAAATGCTTTGAATCTATCTGACTCAAACCAACATAGTCTATTTGGAAAATCAAAATTCTCTACAACCCATTTGGCTTCACTATGTAGGTCCATTGCTGGCTGGCTCCAGCGTTTGAGCCATTCCTTTGAGACTGAGATGATAATGAGTTGCTTGATCAACAGATCTTTTACATAATCTGACCTACTTTCCTAGTTTGTTTCTTGTTTACGGATGACCACCTGTTCTGACTTTACAGCAGCCAGATAAACAGCTGCATGTAAAGTTTCTAAATTAAAAATTCAAAAATAATCTCTCTCCCACAGGATTGTACACATTTAAATTCAGAATACAAATAGGGATCCTTTTAGACCTCTTTGCTGTTAATTTAATTTTGTAAAAAAATTATGCTGCATAATTTGATATTACCAGCAAATGTGGCCACTTCACCTCTCATGAGCATTTGAAACCAATTCACAAACCACTAGTCCCATTATGCAGTAGTGATGAATAGGGAACACCACTGGTTACACACTCATACAACCACCGTGTCTTCTACCTGCTTGTAGAGAAACTGGATTGACAGGCAGTTTCATTAAAAAAGACATGATAATGTTTTCTAGATACCTGTTGCCATCTGGAAATACTTTTGGTGGAGGAATAAGGAAGACATGAGGAATGTTGAGATAAAACATCCACATAAAACCAAGATATGATGGGAGTGGGATTGACTTACCTCCCATCATGGGAATGTGGTTTCTACACAGAACTATATGAATATACACATTGTACATGTGCCGGTTTGGTACAAAGCTGCAAGGTAATCTCATGAAGACAGATCAGAACTGTAGCCTCATCTGTGACCCTCATCTGTGTATGACTTTCAGGAATGAAGCCAACAGGCTGGAGGTGTTCCACTCCCTGTCCACATTGATTGTATGCAAATTCATTGCCTGAGCATGTGACCTGGAAGCTCAATAATTGCTATCCCATTACTGAGCAGTCCTCCAGGCTCTCTAAGCTATACAAAGAAATACTACACAAAGAAAAGGCCACAGCTTTATTGGCTATAGCAGCAGTCCCTGACCAGCACTGGGGAACTGGATCCAATGCATCAAATTAAGAGGTCAAATTGCCCCTTGATGCTCACCACTGTTCACTTCAGCAGCTGCTGAAGGTCTCCTGTCGGCAGTCGCTGTTTTCTGGGTCTATGCCACTCCATGATTCTCAGGTACCTGAGGGCAGAGGTTATGCCAACGGGGCCCCAAACGAGGCCAGACCATGACCCTGCCCCCATCTCCTTGTCCAGGAAGGTTAATTCACAATATCCCAACTGCCAACAAAGTTGTGACAAATTTATATGAGTACCCAAGCTCAGAGAACTAATAACACCTAACCCTTCACCCTTATAGCCTATGAGTTAATTTAAAGGAACACCATACCACCACCCTAAAAGAGAGAGGGAAGGAGGGGAAAGGGAATCTGTCAAGTGGTGGTCTGCCCAAAGGATGGCCGCATCTCTTATTTTTAAACAGGGCAGATGGACCGGAGTGGAAACCCTTTTCTGGTCCACAGTCTTCTTCAGAATTTTTCCCACTGGCCAATAAACATCTGGAAGGAAAATCTTGCTTTGTTGTTGTTGTTTAGTCATTTAGTTGTGTCCGACTCTTCAAGACATCTTGCTTACCACTGGTACATTAGGAGCCAGCAGGGAAATCTCCCACAGCTGTCCCCTCTCTTCTCCCTGCCAGACCGTGTGGCCACTGCCATTGCAATTCTGCATTCCCCATTACCTACTGAGCCCGGCAACCCTTTTAAGCGGCAACATGTGGGCCTATTTCCTTACAGGAAATGACAGTGTTTATCAGTATTTTCACCATTCGTCTCAAGAACTACATTTGTTTTCCTTTGGTTCACTGCATTTCCTATAGAAACATCTCATCAAAACTGAGAGAGGTGTTTTGAAAGATCTTGAAATATCAAACATTCAGTGTTTGGCATTTCCTGTTATAAGCATTCAGATCCTGTTCTTCTCCAATTTTCTTTTAATTTCCATTTCATATCATTTTAAAGAGAGAATCATTTTCTTGTTTATGCCCTATCATTTCAATACAGCCTCAAACTCTATCATCTGATTTAAGGCTTTCTACCTGGAAGTTACTGTTATGTCTATTTAATTATTAGGACTTTGAAAGCATATAATACAATAGCTTGCACATGTTAATTATTCCTAAAAGGCTCATTAAAGATGTTTCAGGCTAAAGTTAATTGTCGATTAATATTAAAATCATGTGACACATATCCTCTTTATCTCTGTGAAAAGTCTTGTGGCACCTTTGAGACATTTAGATTTAACACATTGGCCAGAATCCTATAACTAACACCAGCCAGCATAAGTTCATCAGCATTAATTTTGGTGGTGAATCGCTATTTGTGAAGACAAGGTTGTATTTCATTCCATATAGCAGTTGTGTGGTATTGTTGTGTGACAGGATATACAGATGTCAGCTTTTTAACTAGTGGCAATTTGCTGGTGAAATGTATCCCGACTTACCCCAACACAATTGTCCAACTGGATTCCAGTGAAAGTAACATAAGCTTTCATAGGCAAAAACTGATTTCACCAGATGTGTGAGGTAAACGATCCCCTAAATTAGTGTCTCTCTCTCTCTCTCGTGTGTGTGTGTGTGTGTGTGTGTGTGTGTGTGTGTGTGTGTGTGTGTGTGTGTGTGTGTGTGTGTGTGTGTGTGTGTGTGTGTGTGTGTGTGTGTGTGTGTGTGTGTGTGTGTGTGTGTGTGTGTGTGTGTAGTTATACCAGTCATCCATTACTGGGTATCCTTCGTACATTGACAGAACATAATGAAGGAAAATGTTCAATATATCTGAAATGACTATATTGAGGAAGACTTCTCTAATTAACCTTTACCTCAAAAATGGTTAAAACAAACTTAAATAAAACAAGAAGATACGGTACATTGCCAGGCAAAGCAAAATTAGTACCAAATCAAATTAAAGTGAGCAGAAGATCACATCAGCACGGGTGTGGTCGATTGTGGATTAATAGGCAGAGCAAATGAATCATGTAAACAATTGCTCACAAAGTAGCAATGCCTTTGTGCACTGAAACAGCAATTTCTACTTATCTATTGAATCCAAGTTTTAGGTCAAAATTAGATGAGATATGAGGCTGTGATTAGTAGTTCTGTGTTTTCCTCTGTGGAGCAAATAGCATAATAAGTCAAGATAAGGTCAATTATGAGTGGGGGAAAACAGTGTAAAAGAAAGGCTTAAACCATTGTTCCTTTTCATTTTACCCATGAAGGATCCAGCCATGAAAACCCCTGCTGTCAAGTCTGCTTTGCAGCATAGTCACATTTGCCACTGAATTCTAATTCACACCAGAGTTAACATTTCTGTTTACTTGTTTTTCAGTAGAAGCATAGAAACAACCCCCCCAATACTGAAATAATTACCCATTGAGCTCTGTTACCATTCTGATATGTATTCCTTTGTTTTTCTCACATGCATAACTTGTGTAATATATGTAAATTGCAGAAAGACATTGTCTGCAATTAATGGTGTTTATGATCACATTAGAAGATGTGCTGGCATATAAAGTGGACATTATGGCTGACATTTTGTGGCCATATCATGCTACTGTTTGTAGTAAATATGGAAATGCCACCAACTTCATGGTTTCTGTGTATCTGTATGCATGTGAAAGCCCTTTTTGCTTTTCTGATATATGTATCAGATGAAAAGCATGGGCTCTAGCCTATAAAAACTTATGCCACAATCAATCAGCTAACCTTTGTAGTATTGGAAACCCTGTTGGTTTTGATACAGCTGAGTAAAATAATACCCTAAAATAATATTCTGAGTTAGTATCATTTGATTTTGTTTCTAATATATCAGGAGTCTGAAAACTGAGACATCAGCAGTAGCAGCCATGCACTTTACTCTGTGACACCAGGGAAGATAGTAACTTTGAGTCCAAGGATGTGGTGGATCCACTCTGGTCTTCAGGCCAAACTATATAGCAGCTAAGGAAGGCACTGAAGTGATTTTGGGAATAGGGTTCAGCACCTTCAATAGCTCCTGTAAAGTTGAGGCTACCTAGTAAAGATTCATTGCTCCCATTAAATTTGTGTTACCCTCTTTCACTGATATGATAGTAGTAGGAAATCATATGAAGTAGCTGGATACATCAAGGAGTTGTGGCTAAAGCACTAGATAGAGCTTTTCTACTTTACATTTTAGATCAAACAAAACAGGAAGTAGTTAATTTCTCTGTCTTAACATATTTTCCCTCTGACAATGGAATTTCCTCAGAGATGCATTCCTTATCAATCAGCCATGCAAATCATAACTGTGTTTACCTTCCAGTGACCAATCATGAACCAAAGCATGCTATAAAACAAGGTACAGAGGTGAGGAAAATGAAAAACGTATATTTTCCCTGACTTGAAAGAATACTTCTAAATACATGCTAACTCTATCAACAAATTTGGCCTCTTGGCCAGGAATTTCATTCCTTTGTGTTTTCATGACAACCTGGTTGAGGAAAATATCTGACCTCACTTCTATTACATATTGGATAGCATCCTGATCCCTGTAAGTAACTGAAGAGTTATTGTATTGCTCCAATCAACAACACAGGGCTCAGTTGACATTAGTAACCAATAGGAATCTACCTGGCTCTACATAGTGATACTCTATGACCTAGCATGGATTAAGTTGCTGTCATTTAACCCCCTGCATAACAATTAACTATTTAATTCTAGGAAAGGATTATTAGTAAGATAGAATGTAAGGCTCTTGTTCATTCTGTAAAATACAGCAGATCTGAATAAACCACAGAATGTAGGCTACCAGGCTAGATAAATCATTGCCAGTTGCAGCCTATGCCAGATAGATTTTATCAAGCAGCTGACAGGACTTCACTGGGAGAAAGATTGCATAGAAATGAAACAAACAAACAAATATTCACTCTGAAGAGTCATAAAGGTTAAAGACGGCTTCGTTAGAAGATTCCTTTTGATTAGAGAACAGGCTTGAAACAAATAATGCAATAGCCAAAATGGTGATGGATGGTTTACTTCAGCCTGTCTGCAATTTCCCTATCCTTCATATTGTTTAGGCACATAATAGGAGTGACTAAACCAGCACATTAATTACACTATTAATCACTGTGTTTACATTAATTATAGCACAGAGGAATCACCTAGCAAAATGAAAGCCACATCCATCTAAATTCAGCTTGTTGCTGGACCATGAAACAAGTTTCAAGATGCCCCATTAGTTTTGTGATGTTTTAAAAGAGGATGGGAGAATGAGCACAGTATCACCATGTTGTGTGCCTTTCGTTGGCTTAGTTCAGTGGGCTGGAGGATCTGGCTGTGGAATCTGAGTCCAGGAGTTCAGAACCCTACTGTGCCTCCAAGAGAAGCCAGATAAGGTCACCAGAGCATATGTGGCTGGCAATGATACATGCCCTACCACTTGTCACTTCCTTCTTCTGGTTGGGCAAGCTGCAAAGCACCACCGGAAGGAGGAACTGGCAAACCACTTCTGATTATTTATACTTATAACTTTTCTGGGAGGAGAAACATAGGTCAATTGACTTGACAGCACATCGTGAGTATTATCATTATTCCTACAGCCTTATTTAGGCATTCTCAGATAATGCAAAGAACATACATGAGGAGGGGGCACATTAGCCTCACCTGTTCCATTATCACATGAAAGCAACGGTTTGAAGAGAGAGCGGCCACTGTCTTCATACTGTCCCCCCATATGAGCCAAAACATGAAAAAAATCAGATGCATCATGTTCTGCTTGTGGGCTTCCCAGAGGCAATTAGCAGGCTGCTGTATGGACAGACTGCTAGATGAACCTACTTGGCCTAATCCAGTTGGGCTCTTTTTACATTTATATATTCTTCTACCTGCATTCTCTTAACCTGAGAGAGAGAGAGAGAGAGAGAGAGAGAGAGAGAGAGAAAACGAACATGTTTTGTGGTCAGACTCCTTCCTCGTGGGAGCTATGGACATCTATCTCTTTTAAGTAAGACCTATAAGAGTGGGTAGCGAAACCAAGAGTGATTTAAACCACTGGTTCTTAACCTTGGGTTACTCAGGAGTTTTGGACTGCAACTCCCAGAAGCCTTCACCACCAGCTGTCCCGACTGGGGTTTCTGGGAGTTGCAGTTCAAAAGCATCCAAGTAACAAAGGTTAAGAACCACTGATTTAAACAATCTGTGGGGAAAACAAGCAGGTCTAATAAACTATAGTAAGTAATAAACTCCATGTGGAATGGAGCAGGTAGAAACAATTGAACACATCCTGGTGCGGTGCACATTTTACAAGGATGTGCGTGAATAACTTGTTTCCCCTCTGATTGGTCAATTTCCCGGCTGTACAGAGCAACAATGTACGCATGTGCTGCTGTCTGACTCCAATCCCATTCTTACACATAGGGTTGCCAAATTTCTTACTGCTGCAATGGGCATTAGAAAAAGGACCCTAAAAGCAGATGAGCCTCTGTAGTTAGAGCATGGTTTGCTTTAGGGGAGATGTTTTGATGTTGTCGTTGTTCACCTCAGAACCGAGTATTTGCATTTGATCCCAGTATTTTTGTATACTTTTGTATATTTAGATATTTCGATGTTTTATTTGTGGCTGGTCTTTGACCGTAATAAAGTTCTTTCTTTCTTTCTTTCTTTCTTTCTTTCTTTCTTTCTTTCTTTCTTTCTTTCTTTCTTTCTTTCTTTCTTTCTTTCTTTCTTTCTTTCCTTCCTTCCTTCCTTCCTTCCTTCCTTCCTTCCTTCCTTCCTTCTTTCTTTCCTTCTTTCCTTCTTTCCTTCTTTCTTTCTTTCCTTCTTTCTTTCTTTCCTTCTTTCTTTCTATCTATCTATAGTAAGAGCCTTTTAACACAAATAGCATTCTTGAAATGATGAATATGAGAGCATTTACTCCAGCAATCATTGTAGAGGTGCCTGTTTTTCCTTAAACATAGCAAAATACCAGTCAACTTACTTGCTTTCTGTCTATCTGTCTGTCTAGCTGACCATTGCCTTAGTTTCTCCCTTTGTACTTAGTTTGGGGGCTCTTCCCTCCCTCCCGCATTCTAAATATTTGGTTATTCAAACAGACTAAAGGCAATCTATCATATGTTTATAAGTCACCCATTTTTGCTTCAAACATGTTCTCTAGGTTTTCTTCAGAATATTCAGATTCAGTGCAGGCTTTCTTCTGCAGCTGGTCTCAGCCTTATTTTGGTTACATCCCAGCGGGTTTCCTTTCACGTTACGAGTGACTGGTGGTTCTGGGACAGCAGTGTCAGTGCCGACCCAGCAGCATTTAACACACTGACTCAATTTCAGCACATGTTATAACTCAAACACTAATCTGATAATTCCAAAGAAATGAAACTCTGGAACAAACAGGGCAGCATTTTACCTTATCTGACACATTCTCCATTATTCTAACAGTGTCAGAATTAGAGTTTTACAGAGCTTCCTTGGACTACATCCCCCATAATCCTCCAGTCAGTATGATCAGTGGCTGGAATGTATCATCTTTTCAAGGATGTTTCCAAATTCTGACCTAGTTTTCATTTATTTTAATGTTCCTGCACATGTGCACACGTAAATTCAACACACATACCACATTCTTTTTAAGGCCCATGGCAAGCATGAAAAAAAATATTGAGGGAAGTACAGAAGAGCCAGAGTGAATGTTTTGTTTGTGGTAGGGAGAGTGCTCCTAACAACATTTAATTTGACCCTTAAACAGAGAGCTTGTCACTCACCTGTTGTTGCTATTTTTCATCCAGTGGCTTCTGGGGTATGGCGACCCTAACTGGGTTTCCAACAGATGGGAGCTGTTGAAAGAATGGTTTGCCACTGTGAACCTCCAGCAAGTTTTCATGGCTGAGTGGGATTTGAACCCAGGTGTCTTTAATCATGATCTAACAGTCTTCCCATTGTGCCACACTAGTCTCCAACATTTACTTGGCAAGCCGCAATGCGATATGGCTAGTGAGCTGTTGTGCAGTCCTGGTCTAAATTTGTTGTTTTTATAACAAAATGGCTTCAGCTATTTAAGGCAGGGAACCACATGTGTTATTTTAGATCTTATAAATGATACTTGTTGGACTACAACTCCCAAAATGATTTAGCCAATATGGCCATACCACTGTGGGAGGATTCTGCAAGTCAGATCCCAAAAGGTAAATTCTCCAAGCTATGTCTTACTTAGCTGGCTGGATAGCTCAGTGGTTTAGGTGGGAGTTTGATTGCCCCTGTGCCTCCTGTCATAGAGTCAGTCTGTGTGGCTTTGGGCAAGCTACACAATCCCAGGGTGCCCCTAGAAGAAGGGAATCGTAAATCATTTCCAAGCATTATCTACCTGGAAAACCCTGAAAACAGTAGACATAAGTCAGAACTGACCTGACAACTTGTTGTTGTTGCTGTTGTTATGTCTTGTTTGTCTTGCAATCATTGCTTGTTCTTACTTACTTTACTAGTTTATTTAATTAATTTACTAATTATTTCAGTATTTTCAATAAAGTAAAATTACTTGTTTACTAGCTTGACAAATTTATTTTAAGAAATTACCATGATACATCTTCAAAGATTTTAACTCTTATCCTCTCCTCTTCCCAAAACAGCACAGAGGATAAACGACCAGGGACACCCATAAATGAATTTGCTCAAGAACAGCTCAAAGACATTGTCAGGAAAATGAAAGAAAGACAAGCTATTTACAAAGAAAAGCTGACTGATCCGATCCTTTCATCACCGGAACCGAGTCCAACAGCCAGTAAGTTAATGGAAAGTGCACCCCACCTGTTCACCTTTGTTTAAAGCATTTAAAAATAATCAGCTGCTACTTGTTGAGAGATCCTCACACTGTGATCATGTATGTCATTTGCTCAACTTACCTTCTTTTGCCATTTTAGTTCTAGCAAATTCAGAGGTAGCATTAAAAGGTAGGATCCAGGAATCACTGGGAACTCAGTCTGTGGGGATTCATAATTGGTGGGGGAAGGAGATAGGAGGAGGAAGAAAGTGGTGTGTGGTGGTGCAAGAATGAAAAAAAGTTTTACTTGTGGGGGGAAAAGCTATTAACAGGAGCTTTTCTTTCCTTCCATAATTTGCAAATTAGTTGACCTTACGTACTTTGTGATTAGTCTTCAGATCATAATCACATTACTTGTTGTCAGGTCTCATTCGCCAAAGACAAAGGCTGCCTCAGTCACTTTTCTTGAACATGAATGTGATTTCAGCCATAACACTGGGTTATCCATAATGTATTTTTGGCCCAGGGAAAAACTGCCCCTCTTTCTGCAGGTACTAATGAAGGTAACTCTTTCAGATGCTGGTGCACTTGAGGAAGGCAAGTCAGGTGGAACGGGAAGGATTGCCAGTGCTACATCAGGAGAAGGGTGAAATTTATTGACAATTCAGATCTGGCAATGCCCAAATTTTATATAGGGATGTCACACACCTCAGCTCCTCTGTATGTTCTCCCTAACAAACAGATTTGCCTTCAGGCATGACAGTTTCTCTTGTCTCCACTTCCACTGCCACCAGAGGAAATACTTCCTCAATTCCCAATTAGGATCACAGAATCAATCGTGTCAAATATAATGTGGTTTATTAACAGATTAACATATTTAAGAATCAAGGAAATCATAGATGGTGTATTTGATATTCATTAAGCTTCATTTAACTTAGAAATATGCTGGTTACTTGGTATTTAGTTTCAATCCCTTTATAACAGTATATTTCTTATAGTTTTCATTGCATTCAGTTCTCTTATACGTTTCTTTCCAAGTGTTACTTTTTGACTTTAATAATCCCTGTCTGTCTATCTCTTTCTCAATTCTTCTCCTAGTACTAACTCTTCATAACAGTTCTTTCAACTACCTACTGTAACTCTTTCTCCAACTGCTGACTAACTGTCCTATCTCATCACTAACTGAAACACCTAACTCCTGGCTAACTGAAATCCTTACTGATTATAACTGTCCTCCATTCTCTTCTTATATTCCTTGGTTCCGCCCTCCTGCTCAACCATTGGCTACTGAATCAGTGTTCCATTGTGATGGACAGGTGTGGTTTCTGGCCTGTCCGTCACAAGGGTTTTTTTAAAAAATGGAAGTATCATCTTTATTAGAGATGAATATGTTTAATTGTAGCCAAAACAAGTTACATCCTAGAGGTTGGATTACAGTTTAGATTACTAGAGGTTGGATTTCATCCAATTTGTTTCACTCTTTTGTTTCCTATATTAGTATCCAATATCAATAAATGGTAATAAAATACCAAACCAGAAAACTTGCTTGGCTGTTGAGTGAACCAAAGATGCCCTCTGTGTTGCTGTGTTTCCTTTTAGAATCAGAAGGGAGCAGTAGGAACCAGTAGAATCAAAAGGAGTTTGAGATTCCAGAGAGGCCTCTTGTCCCCAAACTGGGAATCAAAGCATGATCCTCATCCCTTCAGGCCAAGCCTATCTCCTCCTGCCTCTCTCCCTTCCTCCTTTCCACAGCTCCTCCTCCTCCACATACAACTAGCAAGGAGATGCACATGCCACCAGAGGAGCAAGATGGAAGAGGAGAAAGAGGAAGTGGCAACAATGGGAAACAGAAGCTGGTAGCAACAAGGGCCAGCTTCTTTCCTTTTACAAATATTTCCTGAGATGGTGGAGGTAGTGGATACAGAAGTGGCAGCACCACAGGCAGATTCTGAGGGGTCTTTTCTTTTCTTTCTTGCCAAAAACACAGTATTCCCTCAATTTCCCCTACGTAGCGGTCCCCTCTTTCTACTCAGCACAAAGTTGTTTTTTCTGTTCATTTTTGTCACTTCCTACTTGGATTCAGACATTCAAGGTTGCGGCAGGGAGTTGCCTCTGGTGGAACCAACTCTCTTTCAACTACTGCTATCAATGGCTCCAGCAGCATATGCAGGTTAAAAACAACCATCTGGAGAGCATCTGGAGAGATGCTCAAAGTAACTGCTCTCCAGAGAAATGTGGGCTATGTAGGGGTGACAACAGGAGGAGGAAGAGTGTGGTTCACTTGCCACCTCAGTGCCCCTCCACCTGAAGCTCTGCATAATGACAGAATCCGCCTTTTTCAAAACAATAACTATATAAAATATTTGAATCTCTGTCCCACATTGATAGGTAGCTCGGCTGTGATTTTTTTCCCTAAAGCATGGTTTCCTCTCACTTCCATGGATAATATTGTGTTCCTTTTCCCTGACTCCCTCAAAGTGAATTTAAGCTTAAAAACACACAGTGTGATTCAGGGATAGGACTCGAGTTGTGGGGCTCACTGTCATGTCAGACTTAAGTTACACTGGTGACTTGACGCAGACTCAACTCAATGTTTTTTCAATGACTTGGATTGGACTCATGACTCGGAACCTACCACCCTCTTCCTTTTTTCCTAGGGAATAAAGCTTGTTTTCAGTAAGGTCTTGAACTTAGGACTTGGGACTTGGTACCAAAGACTCACACTTGGGACTTGGACCAAAGGCTTGCCAACATCCCTGGTGTGATTAGAGCAATATTATACAATGCCCAGAGCTCTAATTTTGGAATACCTGGAAACAGATGGGTGGTATTACAGCAGGAAGGAGGAGCTAAACAGTTCAGACAGAGCAACATGTGATCAGTTGTGCAGTGGAAGCTATACATCTGAAAAAACATAGCAGGACAATAACAGTGATGCAGGGTCTGTAAGATAATGTCACTTGCATTTTAATACATCAGAACGATGATCAGGGACAGTAGGAATCCAGCAACATAAATGCCATCAGCGAAAATTTCAGTTCCTCAAAACACAGTTTTGAAAATAAGAGAAAATGTGACTTCTAAGCCCATAGACAGTATCAAATAATGTCTTTTATCACTGAGGCAGTAGACTTCAACAACAATTTGCATTAATTTGCACCAAACATATATTTGGTTAGTCAGAGTCTGCCTGCATGTAAAACTCAAAGAGACTCTTACAGATAAAATAACATGACATGACATTGGGAGCTTAATTATTTTTGTTCTGATTTCGTGTATAGCTTATTCTACAGTTCATTAAGAATGCTATCAGTTCTTCAGTAGAAGCTAAATATACTTAATAGGATGGGTAAGATGATTGAAATATATCTATTTTATACATTTGCTTTGAAAAGTAGAAGCCTTATATTTGAAATACAAATACTTCCATATTCTTTTTCAGTCCTGTGCCACTATTGATATTATCCACCTTAACAATAATCATAAAATAATCTTGGTCACCCTTATATTCAGGTGCACCTTTGATTATGCTCAGTACACTCATCAAAAGAGGAAAAAGTGAGCACAGCCCAGCATATTCACTGTAATCCCTCCACACTCAACATAAACATCTCCACTAGCTTCAGCCCCCTAGACCTCCATGGATTTGTTCATAGGAAGGCGTACACATATGCCTGTTTCTTTGTGACATCACCTTGAGAGGCTTATACATTAACTGTGTTCCCCACCACCATAGTTGGGACCTCTTGCAATAATCCTCTTCTTCCTCCATCTATATTCTTCTTCTTCTTCTTTTATTGTCCTCTTCTCCAGAACTGCATTGATTCTTGATTTGGAGCTTTCCCTTTTCCTCTTGCTAACACATATTCCAAAAATCTGCCCCATATATCATTAAAAATTATTCTTTTTCATCTCTCCTTTCTTAACCTTTAAGTTACAAGTTAGCTTATCATTTATAGCTATATTCCATATTTCATTGTACCATTCATCCATTCAAAATTCAGATTTTGATTTCCAATGGCTAGCTAGCATTAGTCTAGCTGCTGTTAATAAATTGGTAGTCAATTCTTTAGTCCTCTTATCATATTCCACATTCTCAAATATTGATAACAGAGCAATCTCAGGATTAAATTCTATATCTTTTTCACATATATCATTTAATTCTTTAAAGATTAGTTTCCAAAATCTTTTTATTTTTTCACATTCCCACCACATATGAAAGTATGTACCAATTTCCTTCTCACATTTCCAACAGACATTCAGATAACTAGTGTTAATTTTATTCAATTTTGTCGGTGTTAAATACCATCTTAAGCCCAATTTGAAAAAAAAAATTCTCTTACTCTTACTGACATGAATCTTAAAACCCTCATATTCCACATCTTCCTCCACTTTTCATCATTCTTTTTCCTAAGTCTTGTTCCCACACTAACTTCAGTCCTTCTTACTCACACTCTTCTTCTTCTAAGTCAAGCAGGAATTTATAAATTTTATTCACTGCAGCCTTTACGGAATCAGTCATCTGAATATCTTTATATGATAATAGAAATTGTTCATATTTCTTATATTCTCTACCTTTATTATATTTTGTTACCCATTCATTAGTCTGTCTTTCTAGCTGCATATAATTCAACCATGAAATATTCTTATTCTGAAGGATTGTTTCATTTGATCTTTTGATCTCATTTTATTCAACCAGTCTTTTAATCTAATCAGTTTTTTCTTTCAATAATTCTGCATAAACTTTCATATTGACAGGAAAATTCTCTATTTCAGTCACTAGTCCTAATGGAGAGTGAAATGGACATAAATTCTTTCTATATTTATACCAGTTGTTTAACATTGTCTTTAAAAATGGGTTATTAATTTCACTTATTTTGTATTTCTTAATCATACCAAATATATATTTTTCAGTATCTACCTGTAATTCTGATGATTCCATTTTCCACCAAATTAACCTTTCTGGATTATATATAATTTCCCCAATAAACCTCAACTGATTAGCCAAATAATATTTTTATATATATTTTGTATGCTGTGCCTATACCACTTTTTTTTTTGTTTAATATCAATACTTTTTGTTTATTCTGGCACTCTTCCCTTCATTACAATATTTATTCATCATTACTTGCCAAAATTTAAAATCATCCTCTGTTAACTGTATTGGTAACATTCTAAATAAAAAATTAATTTTTGGTAAAATCTTCGTTTTTATCAGTGCAATCCTTACAGACCAAGAAAGTTTTTAATTACTATATTACATTTCTTTTTAATACCTCATTTTAGTTTATTATAATTATATTCCTTTATTTTTGAGTATCTTTTACTAAATCTATATCTAAATATTTAACTGATTTACATATCTTAAAATCATATTTATCAACAAACCTTTCTTCTAATTTATTATGGTTAAACAACATTATTTCAGATGTTTGCCAATTTACATGTAATCCAGTTATTTTTCCAAAATTTTCCAAATGGATTTTAAATCTGTGTATACTTTCCAATGGGTTTTTCACCATAAATCATCAGCAAATAAATTAATCTTTATTTTATTATTTTCACCCATACTTTCAATTAAATCGTCATTCCTTATTACATTTGCTAGCATTTCAATAATCAAACAAAACAGAACTGGAGAAAGAGGACAACCTTGTCTGGCACCTCGGCCTAGAGCTATCTGTTCTGTCATCCCATCATTAACAATTACTGTAGAAGTATTCTCCGCATATAATTGGTCTATTATCCCCCTAAATTTCTTTCCAAAACCTCAACCCTTTAAAAGAATCTTTAATGTTGGCCATTCTTGTATTTTGGTTTATGTATTTTATGTTTATGTTATAGTTAAAAAAGAGAGAGAGAGAGACGTTTATACATATCTACATAATACATGTAAAATCTGAAAACAAAGAGTAGTGGAAGCTGGAGCAAATGGAGATGTTTGCATTTTAAATCGTCTTTTTCTACATGGCCATGTATGGAGTCTGTGTGTTAGTGCGAGAGACCAAGGCTCCCTCTATGCGTGTCTGTGTTCTGTGTCTGTATATTTGAATGTTGCTGAGCTGAAGGCTGTGTCCATGTGTTCTTACACACTTATGCATGCATGCACATTTGTGAGAAAAATTTTGCAAATTATGGTAGAAATTTAAGTGAATCTGATTTACTTCCATAAATGCGTTTTGAATCCACACATGATGACCTGTTGGTCTGACATGCTCCTAACATTAGCAATTATATACAAACATTATATAACTGGTGTCAGCTGTATTGTAAAGTGACACTATCTAGACAGCAGATTCCAGAAGGAATGTGATTTTCCAACCTATAGTCATCATTCCTTTGGTGATTGTGTTAAAGAAATAAGCCTACATACTTCTGAGGAGATATGGTCTGTCAGAATTCAGTAAGATTTACTTCAAAGTAAATTTGTACAGGATTCCGAAAGCTGGCATGAAACATTCCCAGCAATGGCAGACCAGGCTCATAGTGAACCCTGCCCCCCTCCGATCACTGTTGTTTACAATTATCAATGCTGTTAGTTTAAAAAAGCAGTTTCTGTGCAGGCTACTTATTGGAGAGAATAGGAAAGACATTGCGTCTCTCACAGACAGCACTGATATCATTACACAGGCAGATATGGATCATAAATTTTAATCTTTTTCTTTCTGACAATTTTGCTGAAGCAGTGTAAATATTGTCGGCAGTTAGTAATAAAGATCGTGGAGGAAAGCCTTTCCTTGTACAGAATTTGCGGTAGCTTTGGTGCTCTTGGTATGATTGAGAAACATGCATTAAACACTTCCTTTTTGGAAACTTTACCTAGCACCTAAAAAGACAGCCCCAGCCCCTCCGCCGAAAGAAGAGAAGAAGGAAGAGAAAAAAGAGGAAGAGAAAAAAGCAGAAGAAGTAAAACCTGAGGAGGAACATTACTGTGACATGCTGTGCTGCAAATTCAAGAGGCCGCCCATGAAACACTATCTGAAGAAACTTGCCCTCCCAGACAGTATAGATGCGTACACAGGTGAGCGGTACACTTCATTATGAATACAGGTGCTTCTGTAACGGTCTAGGGATCCCTTCCTGCCAGTGATACCATTTCCCTTAGGCCAGCTGTAATTTATGGAACAGGATTCTAACAGTGCATTGTCAAATTTCAAATCCACATTTCAAATAGATTTGCATATTTTCTTTTCCAGATCGCCGCTATATAGGATGGTTGTTCTGCGTTACACTTGCTTATAACTGGAACTGCTGGCTCATCCCATTCCGAATAACATTCCCAGTTCACACAGAAAGCAACATGATATACTGGAGTATGGTAGACCTCATATGTGACATCTGCTACCTCTGTGATCTGTTGTTATTTCAGCCCCGAGTGCAATTTGTGAAAGGTGGAGATATAATCGTAAGTAAAAGCTGGGAGGATGTGACACGGAACAGTCACTTGATCAGTGATTCTTCTGAACTATAGCTCTCACAATGTGCCATTTGAGAGTCTCCATTCAGAAATGAAGCTCAGTGGGTCTCTTTGGGCCAGTTATTAATTCTCAATTAAATCACAAAAAATATGCATGCTATCTGTGCTGTCTGTCCTCCAACAATCTATTCTATACAAAAAGTTGAGGTGCACAGTGCAATACTGACTCATCTCATTGTGTTGGACTCCTTCCTAACATGGCTATGGTTTAGTAGCCTTGTCTGTTTTCTGTCTCAGACAAATATGTGCTTCCTACTAGCATTACAAAAGCAAAGTATAGTGCTTTCAAAGCAAAATCCATCTACTTCTTTCCTGCTGTTAGTTGGATACCAAAGTGATTGATAGTTTTCGAAGGCTTAAACCAAGGGTTAATCCAACTCTAGGTGCTACCTTTGGAAAGACTGTTTACTTGAAGTGTTTGGTCTTCCCTACCTTGCCCTTGCAATTTGGTTTTTATTTCAGCAGTGGCCCCTGCCCTGCATCTTGTCTGAGGGCCAAAAGAAGAACCCATTGGTGCCTTATAACCCTGGATCACTCTTCCATCTGCAAGAGAGTCATCACAGTTCTGTTAGCATAAAAGCATTCTTCTGTTAACTGTAATAGAAGCATGTCAGTTTTCCCTTGGATGCAACAAATTCAATTTAGAGAGCATCATATCTGACTAGGCCTCAAACAAAGTCTTCAAGTGAAAATCCAAAAATGTGGCAGCAGTCCTTGAGAGACCGGTGGCCTCCTGATGGGCAAACAGAAGCCAACCCTCTGTACAAGAGTATTCTTTTTCTGTAGCAGTGTAAACAGTGGTAGCAAATGTGCATGGAGTTCTTTCTGAATGAATCAGGATGCCTACAGTTAAGCCTTTGGTGCTGCTAAATGGTAGACATATGAAGATACAGTAATTTCTTCTCAGACTGTGGTTTAACTTCCTTTGGGAGAAGGAAGCAGCAGCATTTTCCAGAGAGAGCCATTTAAAAATAAACATCTGATAATTTTTTAGAGGGGAAATGTTGAGAGTTTGAATGCTAATGAGAGCACAGCCATCCAGCTCCCAAAGACCTGTTTATTCACATGTGTAAAATTATGCTTCCTCTCTAGAGTAAATGCTCAAGTGCGGGTGTTGATATTTGTTCCTTTAAAAAAATTGCAACAATTCTGTTAATGAATAAAAATTACAGTTAAACAATACCTCCCTCCTTTAACATTCACTCTGACAATTTAAAAAGTTCATTTATAGATGTGGGAAGATGGGATTTCCTTGCCAGAGTCATGAAATTTTAATTCTCCTCACAAACATTCTGAAAAGCTTGTGCATCTATTACATAGCTTCTCAGTCATGTTTCATACGATTTACTTCATAGAAAGCTGTTTTCTGATCCTACTTAATCAGTGTGAGAACTGTGCATCTCTTTCCAAGTTCAGTACCTTGAATTCTTCCAGATACATTATAAAGGACAGAACACATGCTGCCCATGTGGATGATCTTCTATTCAGTCCCAAGCAATTCTGGAGGGAAAGCCCAGTCTGAAACTGCAGAGAGATGCAGCTTCTCAGGGTAGACAGTACCATCTTGGTTTGACTACTGATCTGACTAACTATGGAAAATTATGGTAACAATGTTGGCATCACATAATATTGGCTTCATTTTCCTGTGTTCTAAGTTGCTTTTGGTATAATTCGCATAGCTAGCTGATTCCCGTGCTTTTTAAACTACAGAAGGGAGCAAGAGGGAGTTGAGTGCCATCTTGCTCTGTCAGGAAATTAGAATCTTTAAGCAAGTTGTCAAAGCAAAATACTTCACAAAGGATCAAGACAAAAACCAGCAGTTACTCAATTAACACAAGGAAACATAATATCACATTTAGAATAAATCTCTCTTGGATCACCTGACAGGAGGACTGGTTTCTTGGTGGCACATTTCATTTAATCTACCATTTCCTCTTTGCAGTGTGGCTCTGCAATGTCACTTCCATTATTTTTCAACAGAGGTTTTCTGGGGTTGCATGGGCTGCTATGAAGTGTAGCATATTTTACTTCAGTGGCTAGGAAGATAAAGTTATTATCAATATATTATTGGCAAGAATGTAGCTAAATATCTTTGTTTCTCTGTTACTAACTGCAGACAGATAAAGTGGAAATGAAGAAATTCTACCGGAATTCATTAAAATTTCGGGTAAGTGATAACAGATTTGTGTTAAGGATGCTTAGTAAAACACAAAACAGTTGTTCCAACCATATGGCTCTTTGGGCAGGACTATCCTATAACTGTTGTTGTTCTTTGTATTTAGTTTCTTCAATATGGCAGTCACTTAATGGGTCACAAACAACATTCACTTCAGATGTTAGTGATTTAAGATTTTACACAGGATCAAGCATCAATCTTTCATTCTAGGATCCCATCTCATTATGGAAATGACAGATCTGTCCTAGGCCTGTACCTTGCTGGAGCAGTAAGGAGCTAAATCCTGACTAGAGATAGGGATATCTGTATTTGTATATGAATATCCTCACACAGGTGGACATAATGAGGGTCTGGCCCCATGGGGCTGGACCATCCACTCACCCATCTGGTGCTGCTGCCGGCTCTGCACTCTCTTCCAATCACTTTGGAGCTTGTGGTTAACTAGCCACTCATCAGCCTGGCAGGGAGGCTCATTTTCCCTCCTTCTGCCAGGAGTGGATAGTTGAACGTGAGCTCTGGAGCAATTGGAAGGGAGTGTGGAGCTGGCAGTGGACGGGTGAGTGGACGGTCCAGCCCCAGGAGTCTGGACCCTCGTTATGTCCACCTGTGTGAGGGTATTTGTATTTGTATACGAATAACACCATCTCTAATCCTGACTCTTTTACTGCAGTCACCTATTCAGAAGCATCTTTGCTGGTTGTTTCGTGATTCTTTCTGACAGGCCTAATGATGCTGCTTATATATTGCCCCATAGTACCTAAAACACTGTCTGGGCAGTTTACAATTTAATTATGCAGGCTACACATCCCCCCTCCTCCTGCTGGCAACCTCCCACCCCCCAGTGAGCTGAGTACTCAGTTTACTGCTCACGGAAGGTTGGAACGCTGAGTCAACCTTGAGTCAGCTACGTGGGATGCACTGAGATCAAACTCAAATCATGAGCAGAGGCAGTTTAACTACTTCATAGGGTATCCTTGCAGAAAGCCATATTTTGTATTAACCACTGTTTATTGCTGATGAAACAAGTGTCTTTTTCCCTCCCTTATGCCAGTTCCACTTCACATCTGGAAAAATTAAGTTAGGGACAAGCCATAGTTGTGGCCTCGGGTGTCACGTTCTGCATGGTTTAAATAAGCCAGAGTCTATATATCAGCAACAGACAAGAGTTTTGATTGTAGGTTGTGACAGGTTAACAAATAGTAACTTGTTAGCAGAGGTGGGGTTTCTCATCACAGCAAGACACATTTCATTTTGGCTTACATCTACAAGTTGTGGTTAGAGCATATCCTCCCCAACATTTGTGATGAGGTGCCCCCACTTAATCTGTGTGCTGCCTCTAATAACTTGTCATGAACTATTAAAATGGCAACTGTGTTTGACCATCTCCTGTACTCTTAAAGCCCTCTCTGCATTTTAGTTTGATCAAAAGGAATTATTCTGCAGAATGAAAATTTTAACATGGAAAGTAATCTGAATAGATTGTTGGTTTGGAGCTACAAAGACATCTTAGCTCATGCTGGCCATAGCTTTTACTCTGGGGCAGATCAGCTGGAGTTTTTTGTCTAAGGATATAAGAAATACTCTAAATATTCTTGTCAATTACACAAAAGTGAATCTCAGCACCTAGAGACACCCTGTTGCAAAAATGAGCAACCATGGCAAAATCATTGTACATTTATTCGCTATAATTTCCATAGGTACTTTGTGTTGAAGTGGATGTACAGACAATTGCAACCATTATTTGATGTACATTGGTGTCTTCCCTCTCACAAACTGGAAGAATCAAGTCTGCACAGTTTTAAAGCACATGAGTATTAATCAAGCCTTTTAACTGAACTGTTTTCTTCAACAGCTTGACATGTTATCAGTAATGCCATTTGACGTCTTATATGTTGTGTTTGGATATAATGCAATATTCAGAGCAAACAAGATGGTGAAGGTAAGAGGAGATTACCTATTTTGCCCTGATTCTTGGGACAGAAATCACGACTTTCAAACATGTATTGTGGCTCTCATACAGGAATGATAGTAGGGGGCAGATCTCCAAATAAGAGATAGGGACAAATTTTAAAAATGGTGATTCGTTTTGATCCGTTATTTGTCAAGATTAACAGATCGAATACGAATATACGAATATTCTTCGATGAATCGATCCGTCGATTCATCTGCACTTTAAACAGCTCTAACGCTGTTGAGCTCTGCAGTCTGAAGCCGGGCGATGGGGCGATGAGGCCATTCCCAGACAGGCTTTGGGTGGGGCAGAGCAGAGAGATTTTTTGGAATATAGCCCAAGTGGAATGAGCTGCAGGATTCGGAAATTGTTCAAATGGCCAGCAACATCGCTGACTTTTTGCTCCATCAGGCACTGAGGAAGTTTGCAGCCAGAAAGCAGACTTTTTGACCCCATCAGGGCACTGAGGCAAAAGGCAGCCACAAGAGATGCTGGTCTTCTTCTGCAACATCACATTTGCCTGCAAAGTTACTTAAGTTTGTCCCCAGGAGGCAACTGAGGTTGTCAAAGCAGCAGCAACAGCAGGAGAATAGGGTCCGACTGCAAGGTGCTACTGATGGCAGTTACTCAGGGTGAACATGCTGCCACTGCCTAGCCTACATAATTTCATAGCCATCTTCCCCCTGGATTGGCTGTGAAGAATTCCCTTCATTTTCTACTGCCTACCTACCAAACCAACTAAACTAAACTAAACTAAACTAAACTAAACTAATAATAATAATAATAATAATAATCATCATCATCATCATCATCATCATCATCATCATCATCATCATCGTCATCATTGTCGTCATCATCATCATCATCTAATTTTGAATGATGGAGTGGTGGACTAATTCTTTTACTAATATGTGACCTCCCTACCTAAACATATAATATAATGTAATTAGTAAAAATACCCCCAACCCACTGTGTCTGAATGAAAAGCCAAAAAAATCCAAAAAGAAAAGCCCTGCCAGCTAAGTCTCAATCAGAGACATGCACGGACAGACAAGTCACACCAATTTCATTTTAGGGAAAATGAGAAAAAATGATTGATCCAGCTACACCACCCACCCACCCACTGTGCCTCTCAAGTCCAAAAGTAAACTTTTGAAAACTGATTGAATACAGTGGTACCTCGACTTATGAACTTAATCCGTGTTGGAACGACGTTCGTACGTCGAAAAGTTCATAAGTCGAAGTACCATTTCCCATTGAAATGCAGGGGAACGGTGTTAATCCATTCCAGCATTTCAAAAGGCAAAAAAGCAGGGGGAAACCGCTGGAAATTCCAATTTCCTACCCTTTCTCCCTGCCTTTTTGGCTTCAGGGGTCTCAAACGGTTTCCTTTGATGTCAGGGGGAAAGCCCTTTGAGAGCTCCGAAGTCACCGACTGCGGTGGCGGGGACCCCCAGGGAGGTCTCCCATGGTGGTGGGCAAGCCCTGGGAGACCTCCCTGGGGGTCCCCACTGCCGCGATCAGCACCTTCGGAGCTCTCAAAGGGCTTACCTCCCCCCCGACATCGGAGGAAGCCCTTTGATTGCTCTGAAGGCAAAAAGGCAGGGAGAAAGAGGGGGAAATTTCCAGCCCTTTCTCCCTGGCTTTTTGCAGGGAGCCATTTACAAACGGCTCTGTTGGCAAAATATGGCACTGAGTTGTGAACGGAGCCTCAACCTCATTTGTAGGCCGAGCTTTGCTTGCAGATCGATGCCAATTTTTGCCAATGGAGCTGTTCGTAAATCGAAAAGTCTGTATGTAGGGCCATTTGTAAGTCGAGGGTTGACTGTAATGTAGTCCTGCCAAGATAAACACACACAAAGTCACACCAACAAATTCCCCCACCCACTCTGCCTCAGATGCAAGACTCCACTTGCCTGAAGACGACACACACAACACAAGCCTCCAGAAAAAAAGTTTGAAAAAAGCGCTTCCAAGTAGCCTGGGTTGTCCGGGATATCCAAAACTTTCTGATATAATTCCTCTGTGTATTCTTGCCACCTCTTCTTGATGTCTTCTGCTTCTGTGAGGTCCCTTCCATTTTTGTCTTTTATCATGTCCATCTTTGCACAAAATTTTCCTCTAATATCTCCAATTTTCCTGAATAGATCTCTGGTTTTTCCTTTTCTGTTGTTTTCCTCTATTTCTTTGCATTGTTCATTTAAGAAGCCCCTCTTGTCTCTCCTTGCTATTCTTTGGAAGTCTGCATTCAATTTTCTGTAACTTTCCCTATCTCCCCTGCATTTTGTCTCCCTTCTCTTTTCTGCTATTTGTAAGGCCTCGTTGGACAGCCACTTTGCTTTCTTGCAAAGAAAAATGGAAGGGACCTCACAGAAGCAGAAGACATCAAGAAGAGGTGGCAAGAATACACAGAGGAATTATATCAGAAAGTTTTGGATATCCCGGACAACCCAGACAATATAGTTGCTGACCTAGAGCCAGACATCCTGGAGAGTGAGGTCAAGTGGGCCTTAGAAAGCCTGGCTAACAACAAGGCCAGTGGAGGTGATGGCATTCCAGTTGAACTATTTAAAATCTTAAAGGATGATGCTGTTAAGGTGCTACATTCAATATGCCAACAAGTTTGGAAAACTCAACAGTGGCCAGAGGACTGGAAAAGATCAGTCTACATCCCAATACCAAAGAAGGGCAGTGTCAAAGAATGCTCCAACTACCGGACAATTGCACTCATCTCACACGCCAGCAAGGTTATGCTCAAAATCATACAAGGTAGGCTTCAGCAGTATGTGGACCGAGAACTCCCAGAAGTACAAGCGGGATTCCGAAGGGGCAGAGGAACTCGAGACCAAATTGCCAACATGCGCTGGATTATGGAGAAAGCCAGAGAGTTCCAGAAAAACATCTACTTCTGCTTCATTGACTATGCGAAAGCCTTTGACTGTGTGGACCACAGCAAACTATGGCAAGTCCTAAAAGAAATGGGCGTGCCTGACCACCTTATCCATCTCCTGAGAAACCTATATGTGGGACAGGAAGCAACAGTTAGAACTGGATATGGAACAACAGATTGGTTCAAAATTGGGAAAGGAGTACGACAAGGCTGTATACTGTCACCCTGCTTATTTAACTTATATGCAGAATACATCATGCGGAAGGCTGGACTGGAGGAATCCCAAGCTGGAATTAAGATTGCAGGAAGAAATATCAACAACCTCCGATATGCAGATGATACCACTCTGATGGCGGAAAGTGAGGAGGAACTAAAGAACCTTGTAATGAGGGTGAAAGACGAGAGTGCAAAAAACGGTCTGAAACTCAACATCAAAAAAACTAAGATCATGGCCACTGGTCCCATTTCATCCTGGGAAATAGAAGGGGAAGATATGGAGGCAGTGACAGATTTTACTTTCTTGGGCTCCATGATCACTGCAGATGGAGACAGCAGCCCCGAAATTTAAAGACGCCTGCTTCTTGGGAGGAAAGCAATGACAAACCTTGACAGCATCTTAAAAAGCAGAGACATCACCTTGCCAACAAAAGTCCGAATAGTCAAAGCTATGGTTTTTCCTTTAGTGTTGTATGGAAATCAGAGCTGGACCATAAAGAAAGCTGACCGCCGAAGAATTGATGCCTTTGAATTGTGGTGCTGGAGGAGACTCTTGAGAGTTCCCTGGACTGCAAAGAGAACAAACCTATCAATTCTAAAGGAAATCAACCCCGAGTGCTCATTGGAAGGACAGATCCTGAAGCTGAGGCTCCAGTACTTTGGCCATCTCATGAGAAGAGAAGACTCCTTGGAAAAGACTTTGATGTTGGGAAAGTGTGAAAGCAGGAGGAGAAGGGGACGACCGAGGATGGGATAGTTGGACAGTGTCATCGAAGCAACCAACATGAATTTGACACAACTCCGGGAGGCGGTGGAGGATAGGCGGGCCTGGCGTGCTCTGGTCCATGGGGTCACGAAGAGTCGGACATGACTAAACGACTGAACAAACAAACAAGTAGCCTGAGCTACCTGAAAATCCCTTCCCAAATTCCCAGTACAGTTGATGATTATTATGGTTATGAATTATAGTTTTGAAGAAGAAAAATATAAGTGAAAATATATGTGATGTGTTTGTTTGCTTTGCTGCCACAAAAAGTGAAACCAAACCACCAGAGCAACAGCAAGCCAGCAGCAGCAGCTGTTCTCACTCCAGAGAGCATGAACTGAAGTGTGCAATGCCTGGAGGGGGGGGGAAAGCTTATATACAGCCTCTCAGCACCTTTTGGCAGCACTATTGGCTGCCGGACATGCCAATCCATGATCTGATTCACTAAAGCTTCTAATTGGCACCAACAAGCTCAGAGAGACCCCCTAAAAGGTAACGAATATATACAAATATTAATGGATCAATGAATAAAACCATGGAAATATTTATCCAGCCATAGTCATCTAGATTCATATTTTTATGAATACGGTATCGACGAATATTTGACAAATCGGCTATATTGGTTGAAAATAAAGATCCCCATCTCTACTCCAAATACATAAAGAAAAGCTGGGTGTTTAAGTTATTTTGCTACAAAAACAATCAAACAAATTGTAACGAACAGCCCTGCCCTCACCTGTCCGTCACAGCTGAACAGTGGAGTAGGAGCCAATGAGAGGACGGAAGGTGGAGCCAAGGGGGGAGGGGGCTGAATATAAAAGCTGATGTACAGGGTATGGAGAGAGATTCTGTGAGTGAGAGACAGTGTGAAACTTAAAAGTGAACTTAGGGTGAGGTAGAGCTCTGTAAGAACGCTGAATGGTACAGAGAGTTATTAGAGATTTAAAGTCAAAGTAGAACTGATGCAAATACAAGTGATTAGCAACCTGTGATTTACCATTTGAATATTAATCAGATGTTAACTTCCCTGATCAAATAAATGACTTAAGTTTTGAAAGCACACATGTCTCCTTGATTGGTATTAAAGCAGTAATACCTGGTGGCAGTGAAGAAGGAAGAAGAGCGAGAACCTCGTGAAGGCCTGGGGAATAGAGGCTTCAGAGGGGATCGCCACACAAATCTTATGGTTATTGTCGGTTTTTCAGGCGGTTTGACTGTGTTCTGGAGGTTTTTCTTCCTAACGTTTCACCAGTCTCTGTGGCCGGCATCTTCAGAGGACAGGAGTTAGAACTTTGTCCAACTCCTGTCCTCTGAAGATGCTGGCCACAGAGTGAAACATTAGGAAGAAAAACCTCCAAAACACGGCCAAACAGCCCAGAAAACGTACAACAACCATCGGATGAAGGCTGTGAAAACTGTCGAGAATACAAACAAATCTTACTTTGAAAATTTATTTATTTATTTATTTAACTTATATGCTGCCCACTCTACCCAAAGGTCTCTGGGCGGCTTACAAAAATTAAAATATAATAAAAAAGATAAAACAATTAAAATACAATTAAAATATATACTCTAAAAATTGCCATCAGGACCCACAGTTGATATTATTTCAGTTAAAAGCCTTTTGGAACAGGAGGGTTTTGACCTGGTGCCAAAATGTCATCAGTGTCAATGCCAGATGAATCTCCCTCTGGAGTGTGTTCCATAGTCAGTCGGGAGGGCATTCCATAGTCCGGGGGCAGCTGCCAAAAAGGCCCTTTCTCTACAAACCATCCCTCTTACCTCCTTGAGGGATGGCTCTTTCAAAAGGGCCCCCTGGCTAGATCTTAACTGCCGGGTAGGCTCATATGAAAGGAGGCGGTCCTTCAGGTATCCAGGGCCCAAGCCGTTTAGGGGTTTATAGGTCAAAACAAGCACTTTGAATTGGGCCCAGGCAGCAACTGATAGCCAATGTAATTTAAACAGAATCGGCTTGATACGTCCCCTAGTGGCCCCACCACAACTTTTTGATTTTTCTAACTTATTTTTTGTGTTTATTGACACTGATATCCATTTGTACTGAAATATTGTCATCCAGACTAACAACTCTCTGTCATAAAGCAAAAAACATAGATGCAAAAATATTAATAAATAAGGAAACTTAACACTGTCTATGGGGAAGAAACTGGTTGACTGAGTAAAATATCACTGTTATCATAATTCATTGAATCACTGATCTGCTAAATAGAATGGTATCCTCCATAAACCAGACCTTAGAAAAAGAATATTTAAAATGTCAAGCTGTTGGGGTTTTACTGTTGCCAGTTGAGCAAAATGATCATTTTGAAATGAAGCATTCTGCTGTAGTGCAGAAAATGGACAGTGTCAAAAATGATGAACCATTGTGTAATTAAAGATAAAGTTGTTTCTTCTCTGTCTTGATTTACATTTAGCATCTCACATTCTTTGAATTCAATGACCGGTTAGAAGGAATCCTGGATAAAGCATATATCTACAGGTATGACTATATGTGCTCTAGTTTCATTTTGTCATGACACAGTACTTCAGCTTAATAAGTCACATTATGTAAGTAAATTTTCTTCAGCCTCAGTTTGCCATCTTTAAAATTACCCTTCCCTCTTCTTTTTTTGCCTTTTTGGGGGGAGTTGATTTTGGGGGGGATTACGAACATAGCTCAGTGATTTAGGTATCTGGTTATGGAGCTAGGGGTTGAGCATTTGATTCCCCACTGTGCCTCCTGTGAGTAGGGCCAGGCTGTAAGGTAAGTGGCACAGCCCCAGGGTGTCCCCAGAAGAAGGGAATGGTAAACCCCTGAAAAGGGTCACCATAAGTCAGAACTGACTTGTCAGTACATGATGATGATGATTGTAATTACAAGCATCTAATTCATCAGGGTCTTGTGGGAGTGACAGAAGGTTTGTCTCATTAACCACCCTGACCCTTAGGGAAAGGCTAGAGGGAAAATTCTAAATAAATAGCAAATGTTCATATTCAGTGCCAATATCTCATAGGGAGTTCAATTAGGGATGGGCCTTTCGTGTCTAAACAAATGACCTAAAACACAAAAGAGGCTCACTTGAATGTAATTCATGTTCTTTTGGTGATGGCTGAAAGTCCTCCCCTTAAACACAAAGAATTCATGCTTGCAAAAGAAGAGTACACAAATGTCTTGTGTTTCTTTTGTTTTCCCTCTTTAGCAACTAATGTTGTACTTGTATGAGTGGTTACCCAATTTGTCAGGTTATCTATTACACAACTGCCAATCACAAGAAAGATTTCTTGCCAAATAGCACAACCTTGTGTGTACAGGGAAATCCCCATGTGTGGAATACTTGCCCAAGGCACTGATTTCTGGTGTCATGTAATGGCCTCTGCTTTGTGAAGCAAAAAAATGACAAAGGAATTTGCATCGTTCTGCAAATACTCTTGGCTGGCTGAAATGAATTAGCTAGCTTCAGTATCTAGGGGAAACATACTTCAAGAGCGCCTCTGCACCAGTTATTGCAACAAAACGATTCATTTTGCCTTTGGATAAAGGGAAGACAGAAGATTTTCTCACTCTGTCAATATTAGTCATTGTTGTGCCAGTGCTAGTGTTGCTATTGATCAAACTCAAGGTCTCCTAAGGGAAAACAAGCACAGAAATTTATGTTCCATAGGAATGGCAGAAACTACTGTTTGTTTGTTTTTCAGAGTCATTCGAACTACTGGATACTTGTTGTTCATCTTGCACATTAATGCATGCATATATTATTGGGCCTCAGAGTATGAAGGACTTGGCAGCACTAAATGGGTTTATGATGGCAAAGGAAACATGTAAGTTCATTTATATGGTGTAGTCAACCCTACCCCCTCCCTATCTTGACTGCAAGAAAATCTTTCATGGGTGGTTGCTTTTTGTGTTTATTGACATTGATATCCATTTGTACTGAAATATTGTCATCCAGACTACCAACTCTCTGTCAAAAAGCAAAAAACATAGATGCAAAAATATTAATAAATAAGGAAACTTAACACCAGTGCATGGTGGCGCTGTGGGCTAAACTGCAGAAGCCTGTGCTGCAGGGTCAGAAGACCAAGCAGTCGTAAGATCGAATCCACGCGACAGAGTGAGCACCCTTCGCGTGTCCCAGCTCCCGCCAACCTAGCGGTTCGAAAGCATGCAAATGCAAGTAGATCAATAGGGACCACCTCGGTGGGAAGGTAACAGCGTTCCGTGTCTACGTCGCACTGGCCATGTGACCACTGAAGATTGTCTTCAGACAAAATGCTGGCTCTATGGCTTGGAAACGGGGATGAGAACCGCCCCCTAGAGTCGAACACGACTGGACAAAAATTGTCAAGGGGGACCTTTACCTTTACCTTTCATGCAACCACCTAACCATCAATGCTGTTGCTGTGATTGTTTACTCCTTTGGAGTTTTACGAGCTTATGACAACTCTAATCACGAACTTAATTAAACCTTTATAAAGCACAAATGTCATAAATTAAGCTTGCCAATTAGGTATGTGCAAAAGAAACATTACATGCATAAGAAAACTGTTGGGATAATAACAATGGTGCATGTAATTAACGTTGGGTATTTATTAGTGGAAAGGCATTTTCGAAAGCTAAGGCAACTGTCTCTTTTTGTCATTAACCAATTGGTAGAGTGCTTTTCCCTGCCTCTGGCATTTCTGTCCCTCCTCTTCCTGCTTGCTTTTGTTTGCTCTTTCTCTTTCTTTGTCCCTTTTGAGGAGGCAGTTTCTCCCACATGTGGAGACTGCAACCTCTCTTTGATTCTTCTGTTTGTAACTATTGATCACAGCTGTAAGTAAAGATACATTTTTAATTTTTCTATTTAAAATGCTTCCCAAGTGATTTTTAACATATAAAATGCTAGTTACTGTGAAGGGGAGTGGTTCTGAGACTTCAACTATTCTCTTATGCTTTCTCTGCACAGTTGTCGTTTGTACTTTAAATTCTGCCAACCGAAAGGGAATGGCCAGTTTTCCATAACAAAAACAGTTGCTCTGAAAGGGTCAGAAGAGTACAATTGCTGCACACAATGCAACATTGATATTGAAGTGGAACACTTTATGCCCTAAGAGTCTTCACATGGTGATGTTCTGCTGATTTCTTACATATGGCAAAGGACATACATAAACATGCTGTAAGCAAAGGGAACTTCCAGTGGCAGCTGACACTGTTCAGAGCAGCTTGGGGAAAAGAGGCCAAGTCAAATTGCTGTAAGTTCAGCAACAGGATAACATGGAACATGACAGCCAGCATGGCATGGTGTTTAGAGTATTGGATGGTGATCTGCAAGATCCAAGCGCAAGTTCCCACTCCACTTTAAAAGTTATCGTACTTATTAAAGTATTTATTATTTCTATACCACCCCATTAGTGCAATGCACTATTCTGGGTGGTTAAAAAACTAAAAGTGAACAATAAATAAACACAAAATAACTCAAACCATCATAAGAGAAGAAATAGATATATCAAACTAAAACTAGAAAGTGCAATGCTTCTTAGTGGCAGGCAGTGGGGGAAAAACTTCCTTGGTGAGACCTTGTAATGCAAAATTCATAATCAGCTTGCAGATGCTGATTGGTGATATATCTTTAAATACCCCAATGAAAATGGAAAAAGTGGCTCTCGGGTTGTCCTCCAAGCATCTGGTCTGTTGTGCTGATGCAGACACAATTCCAAGAATGCTACTCAACAAAGATGAGTAATGTCCATGGAGGCAGATGAACATGACTGCTGGTGAAAGCTTCAATATGGTCATTGTTGTTCTTGTCTTAGACTGCAGTGCTGGAGGGGTCCTTATGGGGCACTGAGTCCGGCCTCTGTTCGAGAGGCACAAATAACCTAAAACACTGAGCTATCCAGCAGTTTTGTAATGTCTTAGCATCAATCTTTTGGATTGTGCTGAATTTTGCGCATGTTGGTAAATTCTAATAAAAAACAAATTAAGGCAAAGTGTACATAAACATGGGCAGATTAGTCAGTTCCTCTCTTTCACACACATGGACTGAATGCAAGTTCACCTATTTTTTCACTTTGTAACACAGGCTGAACCACCCTATTGTTCATGCTGAAAGGATTGTCTGCCTTAAAGCAAGCCGGTCTCTTGTCGGAATAACAGCCATACAGATAGTGTCCTAGCATCGTCTCACTGACAGATCTGACATTACCAGAGACAGACAAAACACCTGACATTTTCTGACTTTCGGAACGAGAGCCATGTAAGCTGTCTCTCGAATGAACTTTTTAGAAAGGATATATTTAATGGAGTGATCAATAATCTCTCTTGATGTGTTCATGAACAGTTTTATATGTCTGACATATTTCAGGAGAGGAAATCTGAAGCGATGACTGCTGGAGGCCCAAACATACTTTCCAGACTTCAGCGACAAGTCATGCTTTGCTCCTTTTCTACAGAAATAACTGTATTCAGTTTATTACATGGCTTACTGTTCTGGATTTGTAGAAAAATGACATTAAGATGCTACTTTTCCTAAAGTACTTTTTAAAAAAGTATTACACATCTGAAAGTTGTGTTTTGTATTCTAAATCTTTGTGGAAAAATAGTGGCATCAATAATTGTTTCGTATCTACAGGTACCTAAGATGCTACTATTGGGCAGTTCGAACGTTAATTACTATTGGTGGACTTCCAGAACCAGTGACCATGTTTGAAATCATCTTTCAGCTTTTGAATTTTTTCACGGGAGTTTTTGTATTCTCCAGCTTGATTGGTCAGGTAAAGAAAAAATAGCAGCTTTGTTTGCTTTGTAATTTATTATATTACTTATAATGAAATAAGTTTATGGACATTGATATTTTAAGGCACAAACATATAATTCCCAGCCAACAGATTACTAGCCATATTGGTTGAGCAGGAGGGAAATTGACACCTTTGGGGTAGAAGAGGCAAGTACGTGGCCTATATACCCATCAGTTGTTGCTTTATTTGAAATGTGTATATCTTAAATTGCAAAACAGAAAAATCTTATGGTTGACTTCAAAGGCTGATATTCAGTTTTACAAGACAGTTTGGAATACTGAGATAAACTCAATTGCCCAAATCCTTTTCATTTTAATAACATGCACAACGATAGCACATGTAGCCCCCCAGCCCCCACACTGGTCTTTGTACAAAGGAATATTGATACACATGAAATATTTGTTCTTCAACAAGGCAATCTCCTACTTATGCAACTGGGAGCTAGAGATGCTATGGCACATTCCAACCATGGGATGGTTATAATTTACATGCTCGAACAAGTTTCTGCTCCATGTTAGCCCCTTCATATTCATTTCATGTGGTTCCCTTTTAACCATCATCATCTTAGAACTATAGGGATCCTATGGATCATCTAGTCCAACACCTGTCAAGGAGGGATCATGGGGAATCGAACTCCCAATTTCTGGCTCCAGAGCCACTGAGGCGGTAAAGTTAGATTTAGCCCTTTAGGAAGAGGGGCATTCTTTTAATTGTAGGCATTGTGTGAACAGATGTAAACAACATCCTATTGGAGATCCAGCTACTAGCTCTGTACAGATGTTGCTGCCCTTTTAACAAATAGAAAACAACTGGATTAAAAACTTCCAGAACAAATTTATTGCATTCTGCAAGTGGGGTGTATTTTTCTCCTAGCCTGTGTAACATATCGGGACAACAAAAATTCCCGTGTTGCTTCTTTTGGGAGAAAACATGATGCTGAGAAGCAGGCATGACACACTTGGGGTTTCAGAAGGCTGGCCTCATTTGCGTCACAATGGAATTCACAGTGAGTTCAAGAAATACAAGATGTGTCCATTTAAACCTCTTCCTAGGCCTAACCCTAATCACAGCCCTAATCTTCTGCTGACCCTTAATATATAGTAGAATTTATCTGGTGATTAAAACACCCCACAACTCACTCAGTCCAAGTATGTTTTTAAAAATTCTTGTGAATGAGGATCAAAGGTGTATATAATGGGGGGGGCACAAATTTAATCAGCAAGTAAAAGCAAGCTACATAAATTTAGGAGATGCAAGCTTCTTATTGGGGAGAAATAGAAAGAAGAAAAAGGAAGAGGAGAGAAAGGGAGGAGGCAGCTTTGAAGGATGTGGAGAAGAGAAAGGGAAAAGAACCAATGCATGGAAGTAAAGAATGTACAAAATAAAACAACCCTCCCGGTGAGGGGGGAAATGTTCCCCAGTTACCTTGCTGGCTGGGAAAAAAATTCAATAATGGCAATGCAGCATGTTATTGGAAATTTATGCAAAGACTGAACAGGGAAAAACTGAGGGAACATTTGCCTGGTTTGTTCAGGGCCTGTGTATGATAATGGTTGATATTTGCAGATGCGAGATGTCATTGGAGCAGCCACAGCAGGACAGAATTACTACCGTGCTTGCATGGACAACACTGTCTCATATATGAACACTAACACAATTCCAAGAATTGTTCAGAACCGTGTTCGAACTTGGTATGAGTATACATGGGATTCGCAAGGAATGCTGGGTAAGAATTTAAATTTTCTCTTTCAGATTTTCAGATTCGATTTTTCTCTTTCCACTGGAAATATCCATATCATTTAACTTATTTTAAAGTGAATTAGAAACTGGTGGTGGTGATTACTAATTCATTTCATTTAAATAGCTCATCAATTTCAAATGATATAAACTGTACTGGGAAAAAAAGCACAAAATCACTCCATAATACACGTAAATTGCAACTTTGATCTGTGGGGCAACACAAAGTCTAGTACAATTTTTGTAAAGTGTTTCTTTTAAAAATAAAGTTTAACAAACTTCTGTCCTTCCTTAATGTTTATTGTAAATTTTATGGGGTGATATCATCTCTTCATGTAATTCCTATACAGTGGTGCCTCGCTTAACGAGTGCCTCGTTTAGCGATGAATTCGCATAACGATGTGTTTTTAAGAAAATAATATGCACCGTATAACGATGTTTCCTATGGGCGATTTTCGCTTAGCGAAGTTTGGGACCATGCTTCGCATAACGAATGCGATTTTAGGTCCCCTGCTTCACTTAATGATGTTTCTTTTTTCAATTTAAAAAGTGTCTTAGAAGGGTCCAAAACGGTTCTAAATGCTTGGATTCGTTAGAGGACCCCCTAAGTCGTGTGCAAACCTGATTTGGCTTTGATCTGACTTTTCGTTAATTTATGGTGAATTTTTTTTTCGGCCCATAGGAACCAATGGACCTGTCAAAATCTGACAGTTCCATGCTTTCCTATGGGGGAGAAAACAATTCACCATAAATTAACGAAAGTTCAGATCAAAGCCAAATCAGGTTTGCACACGACTTTGGGGGTCCTCTAACGAATCCAAGCATTTAAAATAGTTGCTGAGTCTTCGTTAATTTTTTGTGAATTTTTTCTTCCCCCATAGGAACCAGTGGAGCTGTCAGATTTTGACAGCTGTCAAAAGTTGGGGGGGGGAAATTCACCATAAATTAACGAAAAGTCAGATCAAAGCCAAATTAACTGTTGCATCCGTTTTAGAGGGTGCAGAAGCTAATGCAAGCATTTAAAACCATTTTGACCCTTTTATGACACACTTAAATTTACAAAAATTGACTTCGCAAAGCCATTGAAATGCATTGAGTCAGCTTCAATACATTCCAATGGAGGAATCATGGCATCATTTAACGATGTTTCCTATGGGTTTTTTCGCTTAAGGACGGCAATCCGTGCCTATTGGAACGGATTAACCGGTTTCCAATGCATTCCTATGGGAAATGGTGTTTCACATAACGATGTTTCACATAACTTTTTTTTTTAACTAATTAAAATCGTTATGCGAGGCACCACTGTACCTTAAAAAATATGGTTTTATGACTTTGTTGTTGTTTTGTACTGTTTTCCAGATGAATCTGAATTACTGGAGCAGATGCCTGGGAAAATGCATCTAGACATTGCAATTGATGTGAACTTTACCATTGTTAGTAAAGTTGATTTATTTAAGGTAAGTAGATTTTTGTGTATTCCGACATGTAGGATTGGCAAAATGTTTGCTTGTTGACTGAACAGTCCTTCCACAAAATTTGGAAACAAGGATGGATTATGCCTGTTCGTTCATTTAGTCGTTTAGTCGTGTCCGACTCTTCGTGACCCCATGGACCAGAGCACGCCAGGCCCTTCTATCTTCCACTGCCTCCCAGAGTTGGGTCAAATTCATGTTGATTGCTTCGCAGACACTGTCCAGCCATCTCAATCTCTGTCATCCCCCTCTCCTCTTGCCTTCACACCTTCCTAACATCAAGGTTTTTTCCAAGGAGTCTTCTCTTCTCATGAGATGGCCAAAGTACTGGAGCCTCGGCTTCAGGATCTGTCCTTCCAGTGAGCACTCAGGGTTGATTTCCTTTAGAATTGATAGGTTTGTTCTCCTTGCAGTCCAGGGGATTCTCAAGAGCCTCTTACAGCACCACAATTCAAAGGCATCAATTCTTCGGCGGTCTGCTTTCTTTATGGTCCAGCTCTCACTTCCATACATCACGACAGGAAAAACCATAGCTTTGACTATTCGGACTTTTGTTGGCAATGTGATGTCTCTGCTTTTTAAGATGCTGTCAAGGTTTGTCATCGTTTTCCTCCCAAGAAGCAGGTGTCTTTTAATTTCGTGGCTGCTGTCTCCATCTGCAGTGATAATGGAGCCCAGGAAAATAAAATCTGTCACTGCCTCCATATCTTCCCCTTCTATTTCCCAGGAGGTGATGGGACCAGTGGCCATGATCTTAGTTTTTTTTCATGTTGAGTTTAAGACCGTTTTTTGCACACTCCTCTTTCACTCTCATTACAAGGTTCTTTAATTCTTCCTCACTTTCTGCCACTAGGCGATATATTGTTAAACAGCAACATCTGCAACCAGAGAATCACTCAGAATGGACTCCATTGAATGAGGGACTATGTGTTCCTCTAGCCATTAGCTCTGCAGTACTCAGCCTGATGAGAAGTCCTGCTGGATTTGAAAGCTAAGCAGCGTCTATTTTTAAGCTATTAGTGAACTTGGAAGATTATCACCCACCCTTGTTTTTGAAGTATTTCTTAATGAAAATTACCAAGGGAAGGATGGGGAACATTCATCCCTCCAGATGTTTTGGTCAACAATGTTAATAAGTCACACCCACACAGCATGGCCAAAATTACAAGACGGTGGGAACAGAAGTTCTCTTGTATGGTCTACTGCCTGGCATACCCTGTTTTCCCGAAAATAAGACCTAACCTGAAAATAAGCCCTAGTATGATTTTTCAGGATGCTCGTAATAGAAGCCCTACACCCAAAATAAGCCCCAGTTAAGTGAAAACCCGCCCTCCACCCTTGTGCAGCAACCAGAAGAAGATGACATGACTGTATTTGAACAAATGTAGATTGTTGTACATGAAAAAAAATAAATCATTTCCCCTTGAAAATGAGTCCTAATGCATTTTTGGAGCAAAAATTAATAGAAGACCCTGTCTTATTTTCGGCGAAACACAGTATTATAACTGTCAATTCCTATGATCCAGACATGAAGATTAGACTTAATTGTTTTATAATTTTTTTACTTTTTCCTAGTAATGTGTAATAGCGGGCAAAAGCCTGTTGTGTAACTTTGTATTGGCATAACTCAGGTCAGGAGTAGGAAACACTGAATTTACTCTAAATAAAAGCTTCTTATCTTCCCCCTTGTTTTAGGTTGCAAGGTTCCTTATGGCTCCCTTTTGCCCTGGGGAAGTCTTTGGGAGCCTCATTATGTCTGTGTGTTTTGGTGGGGGAGAGCCTTTAAAAGTAAAAAATTGCTGCTGGACCACTGCCACTGGGTTTGAAATTAACAGCATCTGTTGGGCAGCTTTTTCCCCCCAAAGCTTCCCTCCTTCTGTCCCAAGGCTCCCAAGGGCTTCATCATAGTAAAAGCAAGCCTACGGAAGCCTTGGAACCTATAACAGTGGAGGATAAGAAGCTTTTAGTTAGTGTAAATCCAGTGTTTCCAGCATCTGATCCAGGCTGTGCTAACACAAAGTTAAGCCAAGAGGATTTTGCCCGTTATGAATAATCTTATCACTATAATTTTGATGATCATTATTATGATTTTCTTTTTTCAAAAACCAGGGATGTGATAACCAAATGATCTGTGATATGTTGGTCAGACTGAAATCCATTGTGTACTTACCTGGTGATTTTGTCTGCAAAAAGGTGAGTTCGTCCACTTCTTTTGCAAATGCAAGAATAATAACAGCATTAAAAGACAAGTTCAGCTATAGGTCAAGAATAAAATTGGAACAAAATTAACCTTGAGTGAATTACATAGCACAAAAATAATTACAGGGCAGTGTGCATTCATAATAATGTGCTCTCAGATTTCAAACCTGGTTCAGAGAATGTGGATTTTATTACTTATATGAACATCCTTTTTACAAATTAGAGTATGAATAATTGTAGTAATTAAATATGAGTTATCTGTATCCCAACATGGGACTTCAGTGTTTAAGTAAAATGTTGCAGGCACAAAACCGCATGTAAATTTATACACAACGGAGCATCTGAGACTTAACTGTACAGTTCTCTGATTCTCACTCTAAAAAGTTTTAGATACACAAATTACAATACTCTATGTTCTGCCAATAAATAATTAGTATTACAATATTCATGCATTTTGTAATAGCCAACACAGCAAAGTCAGCCGTTTTCTTACTGTGGTTCAAACTACATCGAATGTTAAATATATGGCTCAGTGTTGCATTGCATTATCTATTTAGCTGTAGATAGCATTCCCTGCTGGTATGAATGTGGTTTAGGACTACGACCATTGCACATAAACAACAAGGTTAACCCTTACCTTCTGTACCAGTGTCACTATGACTACTGGATAGCTCAGTGGTTTAAGTCATTGGCTGCAGAGCCAGAGGTTGGGAGTTTGATTCCCAACTGTGTCTACTTAACAAAAGCTGGGACTCAATGATCCATAGAGTCCTTTCCAGCTCTACAGTTATAAGATAATGATGATGATGATGGGAATGGGGAAAACCTTTTCCAATTATTGGGCCAGGTATCCAAGGTTTTTTTTTTTTGTGCCAATGGGAGGTTTACACCCAGAGCATTTGATAGGTGGTGAGGAGGGGATAATTTTCATTAGAAATGCAAAAAGTGGCATGAAATTAAATAAACTCATGCAGCCATGGTCTCGGTCTTGATTGCTGCACACTGCTTAAAGGACATAAATCATGCGTGTTAAGTACTTACACACAATTAATGTCACATTTAGCTTGGTTCCAAGATTGAGAGGCAATTTAAACATTCACCTGTGCTTGAGATTCTCTGTAATTCAGTATCTACTATGTGCCAGGCTACTGAACCATACTAACAATGTAAACGATAACTACGCTCCATTTTTATTGCAACTTTTATTCTATATCATACTAGATAACTTTGATTGGGATACATATATCATGAACTCAGCCATTACTGTTGTATTTGTCCAGGTATAATTGGCTTCATTTGAATGCTAATCAGTTCACAAATAAGCTGGTAAATATGCAAGAAACAGCAGATGCTTTGGTTGGTTGATTATTCTTGATTTCCCCTTTGAAATTATGCAAATCACGCATTAAGAAAATAATTAAAATGCTGATTTACTTTTGAATGTGCAGTGTTTCATTTGTTTGGGTGGCTGGTGCTGTGAATGTCTTGGAGAATGCAAGAGGTAAGGAGAGTAAAAGGGATGCTTTTAATAGAGCAACATCTATTGGGGGAGAGTTTGCTCACTCCTACAAAAAGGAGATCTGTGAAGGTTAAAAGCTTTCAGCACCTTCCAAAGAAAACCTAGTGACAAGCTAGGGTCATAAAAGTTAATCTAACTCCTTTGATCCGTCTCAGAATTCAGAATCCAGTTCTGTGTTGTGCATACATTAAGCATGAGACATATGCTTAGCGTATGTACAGTATTCTGTAATGTGCATACGTCAAGCATTAGACATATAACAGGTGGACCTCTCAAAGTCTGTATGTATATATCTCTCACATGTTTAAATGCCCCTTTGTGGACAATTATCACATTTTAAAGTTCATTGAATTAGATTGCTAACTGGTAAACCCCAGTGACAAATATCCTTCCGTGCATCCAGCTATTTAGATCGTGATTATCTGGGTCTTGTTGTGCTCAGGAACACTCACCAAATCCCCATCAATTCAGTGGAGCTACTCTAGTTGTGATGAGCAACTGCTGAAGCCAGCACCAGAATTACTTAATGAGCACTCAGTGTGCAAGTCAACACATTCATGAATACTAGAACGGTGTCAAAAACAAGCATTCTAGACATGGAGCTAACCATGAGCCTCTTGGGCCAGTAGCTATATTCCAGCCTAACTTACTCTCCCACCATGATTGGGAGAATAAAAAGGGAGGATGCACCATAAATAATGTCATACTTAGGACTGGAATGTTTTTGGCAAGTGGCTGAGCTGAATAAATCCTGGAAATTTTAACTATATGATTCAAAAAAGATGTTTTGTTTTATCAATGCTGTGAACAAGAAGAGCTCAGTTAGTGGGAAGTTCACTAAGTGAGGAGAAAAAAGGCTTTAAATTAACCATCTATCGGACAGCTGTTGCTGCTGAGATGACACTGTTATAATAACCATCATCATAACCTGCAGTGTTTTCTTTGATGTATGCCTCTAGGGGGAAATTGGTAGAGAAATGTACATCATTAAACAAGGTGAGGTTCAAGTACTCGGAGGTCCTGATGGCACCAAAGTCTTGGTCACCTTGAGAGCAGGAGCTGTATTTGGAGAGATCAGGTATTGTTCTGTTGCTTTGGATAAATCACTGTTTCGTGAAATGACCAGATCTATTTTGCCTTTATAAATAATGCTGCTCTTACAAACATTCTATGGAATACAATGACTTGCATATGAAAATGACCCATCAAAGATAAATCAGAAAATTGCATATTCCTTATGGTGAGTCAAGATTTTCTTTTCAACAGTGCAACTTCCTCAGAGATAAGTGACTTGACTGTTAGAGTTTCCCATTGAATGCATTGGGACTCTTCCAGGAAATTGCACTGGTGGATTTGGGCTCTCTGAGAAACTTTAAGAAAAGTATTTGTGAGCTGCCTGTATGTGGACTAGTAGGAGCTGTTGGCATTCTGTTCAACACAATTGGCATCCTTTCACAGCCACAAGGGGAGCTACAAGCAGAGGATAAATTTAAACCTGGCACATTGCTATTTCCTTCCTTGCCAAGTGGAAAGCAGGATTGCCAGCGGGAGATTAACAATAGCAGGATGGCAGCTGGAACAGAATTGTGTTCCAGTTTATCCCATGCAAGAGAGAAGCACCTGGATCTCCCTGCTGCACAACTTTGTCTTCTGGCAGGTTTCAGCAGAAAGAGCCTGGGCTCTAAACCAGCCCCAGCCTTTGCCAAAATAGAATGTTTCACAGATTTTGCAGAGTGATGCTTAGAAAACCCAAGAGAGCTTCATATTTAAAGGGAGGGGCCATTGAAGGGAACCACAGATTTCCATTATTATTTGGCTTAACACTTTCTCCATCTTTATTCTCACGTCATTCACAATTCCCTTACATATGCCGTTTACTTATAATTTTCATCTATGCTTTGTGTCGAATAGTTGATTAATGCCATGGTCTGCTTCTTGCTTCATCTGTTGCAATTTTTTTCTATCATCTGTCCATGAGCCAGATGAACTGGCTGTTCTCATAAACAAGTAGTTGAGCAACACAATTGCAACAGTGATAACAATTCCCTGCCTTCTTTGTGGTACCTTTTGCCATCTTACGTCTCATCCTCTGTCCCTATGCCTGCTGAACTAACTATTCTCACCATCTTTCACAAACATTCCACCATGGATGTTGGTAAGCCTTGGGACCCATGTCTCAAGTCCAAGTCTGAGTCTCAGACACCAAGGCCCAAGTCTGAATCTTTGGTACCAAGCCCCAAGTCGGCGTTGCGAGCCACTTGCCCTGTCCCCTAAGGCTTCATACTCAGGACTTGGTACCAAACACTTGGGCCTCCCACTGCCCACCACTAACCTGCCTGCTGCGGTTGCCTCCATTCAGGATCCAGGCCGCTGCCTCCCTCAATGCTTGTGCTGACAAGCTGATAGGCCAGCATAGGGTCTGAAGCAGGAGGAAGGCAGGGGGGCTTTCATAGAAATGCTCTAGACTACTGTACTCCAAGGTAGGTTCTCAGACTCGCCTCTTCCTGTAAGTCTTCCTAGTGATGCTCTATGGCAGGCTAAAGCATCACCAGGACAACTTGCAGGAATAGGCAGGTTGGAGGATTTGCCCTTTGACTACAGGCAGCTAGAGCATCACCATGAAAAGCCCTCTGACATGCTGCATTTGAAGATGGTGGTGGCAGGAGCAGGTAGGTCAGCGGGGATGGGGGGGCATAGGGATTTGGCAACACAATTCAGACAAATGGATCCAAGTCACAAGTTGAGTCGCCCGTCACCCCAGAAACCCCAAAATTGAGTCCAAGGCAAGTCACAGGTGTGACCTAAATCTGCAAGTTGCAGGTCCCCACTTCTGCATTCCATTAACACTTAATCCAGCAGCTGACCTATTGGTCTGCAGCAAAGTCAGAAGGAACTGAAACAGGCAAGAACATGTGGTAGGGGGACATAGGGTGTGACTACTCTGGAAATTGTTCTGACTCAGCTTTGCTGCAATTTGATTTCCAATCCGTATTACATTTGAAATTGCTCACGCAGGGGCTGCGGATTGATTCAGGAGTTCACCACTCACATTGGATGTGATGTGAGTTGCATTCCAGCCCATAACGCCCCTTTCTCTCCTTCATTCCTCTGGACCAGCCTCTGCTGATCCTCTTATGGTTCTCTGTGAAGCTGCTTTCTCACTTAAAACTTCAGATTACTATATTTCTCAAAAACATTTCTATAGAAATATAACATGGAAAGGTACTTAACAGTCTCAGAGTACCTAATATCAGAAGTTTGAACAGTAAAACAGGAAAAAGGTGATTTTAATGACACTTTTAGACCTGTCAATTAAGGGATTAACAACAGTAAGCTTTTGCTTCGCAACAAAAGGACCTTCCCACAAACACTGACAGGATCCAGGACTAGGACCTGATCCCCACATCCACCCCGCCCCAACCGGGCGTGAATATCATGCCCCAACTGCCTATGTCACCAAAACACTGCACACCTCGTATTTACAAGAGACTATCACAGTTAACTAGATGGGGGAAAGACAATTCAAATCATTCTGGCTTGAAAAAGTAGAAGCTGCCCAGCAGCAGAGGAGGGGGGAAGCCACTTTGGGAGCAAAAAGACCTGGACCAATTCAAAGCAGCCTTTGCATCATGCAGTCAGTAAAAAAAAAGTACTTCAGATTTGCCCACTTCATAAGCAGAGCAAATCTCGTGGCATTTGACCATATAGTCGCGCTCATAATCTTTTCAAATGTTTAACAAGACACCATTAACAAGACACACATTTTCCACGTCTGCAGAAGATAAGCTAGAAGGAGTAGATTGAATTTGCTAAAAGCTTATATTGAAGATTAGCAATAATATACTTTTAACTATGAGAGTAACCAAGCAAGATAGCAGATTTCTTGTGGTGCTGACGACTAAGGAAAAAAAAAATAAGACTGCCTATTTTCTTTGCCATTTCAGCCTCTTAGCAGCAAGTGGGGGAAATCGGCGGACAGCAAATGTGGTGGCCCATGGCTTTGCCAACCTTTTTATTCTTGACAAGAAGACTCTCAACGAAATCTTGGTGAACTATCCCGAGTCTGATAAGGTCTTAAGGAAAAAGGGAAAGTATGTCCTTCTGCAATAATATGGAATAATTATACACGGGGCTGACATATCTACACATGTGTAGATGTGTAGGTATTGCGTGCACATGCAGCTAAAGAAACATTTGCTCCTCACATGTATGTCTCATGATGGAGGGAGAGACCTTAAGAAGTCAAAAATTGCCACTGGATTACTGCTAGTGGGGTCAGGAGTGCTGCTTCCAAGCTGATGGTGATATTTTGGTTGCAAAGGCTTCCCCTCATCCAGAGCTTCCTCAAGGTGAAAAGGAGCCCTAGGGAAGTTGGGAACTTAAAAAGAAGGATAAGGTAAAGGTTCTCCTTGACAATTTTTGTCCAGTCGTGTTCGACTCTAGGGGGCAGTGCTCCTCCCCGTTTCCAAGCCATAGAGCCAGCGTTTTGTCCAAAAGACAATCTTCCGTGGTCGCATGGCTAGTGCGACTTAGACACGGGATGCTGTTACCTTCCCACCGAGGTGGTCCCTATTTATCTACTTGCATTTGCATGCTTTCGAACCGCTAGGTTGGCGGGAGCTGGGACAAACGACGGGCGCTCACTCCGTTGTGTGGATTCGATCTTACAACTGCTGGTCTTCTGACCCTGCAGCACAGGCTTCTGCGGTTTAGCCCGCAGCGCCACCATGTCCCTATAAAGGAGGATAGGAAGCTTTTAATTAGCATAAATTAAATGTTTCTCGTACCTGGTATTTATAGGCATAGAAACAGAGTCTGAAGCCAAGGATTGGTTTCTGGATCGATTTCTTCATTTGTCTCTGGGCAAGTATTGGGAAAGTTACTTTTTGATAACTTTTGGCTGCAGGATTCTGGGAGTTACAGACCTGAAAAGAATTTCTCCAAACCCTGTTCAAGGGGCAGTTGGAGGCATGGCCTCATTTAAACTTGTGAAAAATCTCACTGGGTTCAAGGATCTCTGGGTACAAGGACTCTGTGCATTTGTAACACTTCAGTTCTATAGGGCTGTTTGCTTACTCAGATATCTACTGATGAATCTTGCAAACACAATTTCACAAAATTAGTCTTTTTGTATTCGTCATTATATAACATACAAGATGAACAATTCTAACAGCAAAATGCTACAATTTGTGCACTCAACTCAACTCCTAGGCAACAACATCAGTATGGAAGTATTGCAAAGTGTCCCTTTGAATTTGAATTCAAATTCAGATAAAAATCCAAGACAGCTTCTTCAACTGGGTTCAGTGTGCAGTACCTGGCAAAAACAGCTCCACATGTGGAATCTTCAAAAGCCTAGAATAAAATATCAGTTCAATTGTACACGATTCATGAATCCGCTATGTGGATTTACCTCCTCCAACACAAACATATAGAAAATATATCTAACCCAAGTTGGCAAGGGCCTCAGCAGTCCAAGTGGCAATAGCATCTCCAGCTTCTTTGGCTCTCTTGCTCTTTCTGATTAACATGTTCTTTAACATGTTCTCTTTTTTTTCCCCTTTGTGTTCTTTCCTTATTCTCTAGAGCACTCATGAAGAAGACAGGCAAGCCGACTCAAGGACCAGCCCAACCTGTCAAAGGCTTCTCTTTGCTAACACAGAAAATAGAAGCACCCAAGATGTTCCAGGCCTTGCTTGGTGGGAAAGGGGGTGGCATGGCTGCCGTGATCAAGCTGAAAAGAGAACAGGTACAAAATCCCAAAGCGCAAAAGTCAGGGTGGGCTGCAGAGATAAGAAATAAGCAGGGAAATTAATACCTTGGGGGTATTGCAAATTAAAGGAGAAACCAAGAGTAAGGAATCTAATTTTTGCAAGGGTTCTTTCGGATGAAGCATTTACAGAGCTGCTGTGGGGTAGAGTCTGTGATTTGTAGTCCAAAAGAGCAACTTTTCCAGACTCCGTTGCTATCTGAGATGATGGCAGTGAATTGTGTGGCACAAAACACACAATTGCTGCAGTAGGACAACCTATCCTCATTTCCATTATGAGCGGAGAGAATACAGAGCCAAAATAGACAAGACACTCAGCTTTACCTTAAGAAGTAAAGGATTTCTGGTTATCCTCCAACACTGTTTCACAACTTTGCAAGTAGAACGCTTACTTGCGTTTCTTTGGTGATTGAGCATCAGGAGGTGACTGTCAGAACTTGGTTTGCATGTATTTTATGCCCATGAGGCAACTATGAAGAAGGCCTCTCTGGAATGATCACATTTTATCTGTTTCTGCTTATGAGTCCGTTGTCTTATCTGTTTCTGCTCATTCAGCCCTTTAGAGCAGTGGTCCCCAACCTTGGGCCTCTAGATGTTCTTGGACTTCAACTCCCAGAAATCCTGGCCATCAGAAGTGGTGGTGAAGGCTTCTGGGAGTTGTAGTCCAAAAACATCTGGAGGCCCAAGGTTGGGAGCCACTGCTTTAGAGTGAACAAGTCACTTTTTTATTGCCTTTCTTTTTCCAACTTGCCCTGTGAGTGCACAGAAGTGATTTTTGAGGAAGCAACAATGCCAGATGTTATCAAATGAGAGGCATTTTAAACAGGAAATTCACTTTTGGGCATTCTGAGCTCCTTTGCACAACTTCTCTGTAAAACCTGTGAAGGATTCTGGCTAAGCACAGCTCCAAGCCACACTGAAATGCATGTGGCCTCCTTGGTGGATTTTGTTCACCCTTTTCTCTGTAGGCAAGATCTAAAAGGTCTTGGGACCCCATCATGCAACCTTACTCAACAATACTTAATTGTTTTTGTTTCAGGAAGAAAAAGAAAGGGAAGAACAAGAAAAGAAAGAAAAAGAAGAACGAGAAAAGGCAGAAAAGGAAAAAAAGGAAAAGACAAGTTAATGTTTGGCTGTTTTTGTTTCAGGAAGAAAAAGAAAGACAGCAGCAAGAAATTCAAGCCAAAGAAGAACAAGCAAAGAAAGAAAAAGCAGAACAGGAAAAAGCAGAAGAAGAGAAAAAGAAAAAAACAGCAAAAGGCCAAAAGGAAAATGGTAAAGCAACGGTTCAGGCCAAGCCAGTAAAAGAAAATGTAGTGCCAGCTCCGGTCAGAGAAGCTCCAGACACGAAAGCTGAGCCACCTGCTCCTAAAGAAGAGGCCGGAGTCAAGAGTCAGCCACAACCATCATCACCACTGCCAGTATCAGCACCACCACCACCTCCTCCTCCTTCTCCTCGACCAACTCTGCTCAGAGGAATCACTAACCAATCTCTTATTATTAGCATGACGCCTTCCACTACACCCGGAGAAGGAGAAATTCTTACTGTTGAAGTCAAAGAGAAAAAGCAAGCATGACCAGAGGATGTTCGAGCTGTGCTGGGCATATGGGGAGATTTTTTTTCCTTCTGTAAAAATGTAGCTCTTTTCATACAATCATTTGCATGGTTAATAAATCCACAGACAGAGGAAGTGCTGGTGCTGGCAGACTACAGCAACTTCCATCTTGAATCAAACACAGTCATTGTGAGTGGTGGAAAAACAACTTTCTACAAGAGTGCACAGAAACAGTTTTTGGGGGAGGCAAGATAGATTGTAACTACAGTAGGGCCCTCTTGTCCATGGGATCAGTATCCGCTGATTCACTTATCCACAGTGTGAAAATATTAAAACTATTAAAAGAAAAATCTTAGAAAAATATTTTTAAAGATGAAGTTACCAAAACTGGCTACTAGAGGGAGCCAGAGACCATGATATGTATAACTTTTGCTAAAGAAATATATTTCCACAATGTCATTAAAAGAATTGGTCACTAGAGGGAGCAAGTGACCATGCTGTGTATAGTGTTTGCTATTAAAATAGCAATTTCTGAAGTTTTTCAGCATCTGTGGGGGAGGCTTGGAACCAATCCTCTGTGGATATGAGGGTCATGCAGTACAGGTTCCTAGAGTAAGGGTGCACTAAATGGTCAGAAACTTCAGGATTTGTTCTGCTTATAAAATGGGTGAATTTGAAGTATTTTTTACTGACCATATGATCAGCAAAAGCTGATTCAAATCAGTCCTACTCTTTTTGCTTCCAAAGTGGCTTCTTTTCCTGCCACTAAGGAGCTTCTACTTTTTCAAGCTGGAATGATTTGAACAGGCTTTTCCTTGTGTGATTAGTTGAGATGCGTTCTTGTAAAAGTGTTTGTGTGTGTCTATATGTGGTGTTTCAGTGATGTAGGCAGTTGCAGTGTGACGTTCAGGACCAGGGGAATACAACATCACATTCTCTCTTCTCTCCCGATAGTCCTACTTTTTTTTTTTAAGTATCTTGCATATATGAGATTAGCACTAGCTCTCCCTGTTACCTTATCTCTGGGTCTTATTTCCTGCATTTATGCTCCATAAAAAGATTGGGAAAGGTAGGACCAAGAAGGAAGGAAGGATTGGCAGAGGTGGGACCAGAGGAAGGAAGGAAAGAAGGAGGGATGTAGAATTCATACTGGATGTGATGAGTCACATCACATCCAGTATGAATTCTGACCTCCCAAATCAACCTACAGCCCCTATATGAGCACTGACTGCAAATTCAACTGTAACACAGTCTGCAAATCAAATAACAGCAAATATCTGTAGTTTAGAAAAAAATCACTCAGACTGGCCTTTGCCAATTACACTGGGATGCTATGGAAAGGGCTATTAATTAGATGAACACAGTCTTTTTATTTACTGATGTGTTTTACATGTGTGTTTTTTAACTTGCTGTATGCTCTGTTATGTTTTTAGCCATGTTTGTCATGAATTAGAAATATCTGTTAAGCAGCTTGGCTGAAATGTTACTGGGGAACCATAAATATAAACCATGCTTTAGAAGGTGAATGTAATATACCAGTCCTGTATGTTAATAACAATAATAGTCGCAGAATATTTATACAATTCATTCATTGTATCCAGTACTTATATCTCTTCATTTCTCATGTGCAAATTTCTCCATAATGGGAGCGAAGAGACCACATGTTGCTGCTGCTGCTTCCTTATTTCCTACCAGAGGCTGGGCATCATCATAACTATTATAATTTGGGATGTGGCTCCAAATCGTTGGCTGAAATCCCGTTGCCGTTACATCAGCAATGTAATTTTATACACAAATGCCATAAATTGAGATATATCCATAGGCATTATCTGTTGCAAGGAAATCAACCCCGAGTGCTCATTGGAAGGACAGATCCTGAAGCTGAGGCTCCAGTACTTTGGCCATCTCATGAGAAGAGAAGACTCCTTGGAAAAGACTTTGACGTTGGGAAAGTGTGAAGGCAAGAGGAGAAGGGGATGACCGAGGATGAGATGGTTGGACAGTGTCATCGAAGCGACCAACATGAATTTGACACAACTCCGGGAGGCGGTGGAAGATAGGAGGGCCTGGTGTGCTCTGGTCCATGGGGTCACGAAGAGTCGGACACGACTAAACGACTGAACAAACAAACATTATCTGTTGCATGCCAAGTCATGCGGCTCAGTAGGCGCCTCGTGGTGCAGTGGTTAAAACGCTGTACTGCAGCTAAAACTGTGCTCACGACCTGGGGTTCAAATCCCAGGTAGCCGGCTCAAGGTTGACTCAGCCTTCCATCCTTCCGAGGTCGGTAAAATGAGTACCCAGCTTGCTGGGGGGGCAATGTGTAGCCTGTATAATTAAAATTGTAAACCGCCCGGAGAGTGCTTGTAGCGCTATGGGGCGGTATATAAGTCCAATAAATAAATAAATAAATAAATAAATATGGAGATTTCTTAATGGAACCAATTCACTTCCGAAAGTTATGCTTTTTTGGGATCTGCAGAAATTCAGGCTACTATGTTATGTTATTTCCAGAGCAGTTTCCAAAGCTTTCTGGCCAGTATGTTTCTATTCCTTCTTGTGCTTCTTTTCCATTTAAATCATTGGCTTTAGCAGTCTGTATTTATCATTTTTCGTTACATGAACGAACTAGCCTACCTTTCTGCATTTTACATGTTTTATGTTTTTTCTGTCATTCGTCTTAGTGCTTCTTTGTCAGTCACACTCTTGATCTGAGAAATTCTTAGTGTTCTTTATGGGTTAAGGTCCATGACTCTATGACCCACACTCACTTAGAAGAAAATAAAAAAAGAGCAGATACCTGGAGACTAGTTCTTCGCTGTTGCAGCAAGCCCACCGAGTCCCACAACAAACTGCCTTAAAGGAAAGAAGACCTGTCACTCCTTGGCAAGCCTGGGGGCAGACGTGGAGAGTCAGTAGCTGAAGGACAACTGGCGTGTAATGAATGGAATGTGTGACTCTGAGGATGGATGGGTGGAAGTGCATGCTGGAGTCTCACGTATCGGGCGATCCTGGGAAAAAAAAGTGAGGCTTATTGTGAGTGTTTGGTAATGGGTGATTCCGGGAACTGTATCTGTTTGGGTGTAGGTGTTCCTGAGAAAGAAAGGGTATACAGTATAATATATATGGCTTGGTCATATATGTCCTGGGATAAGAAACGTGTCCATCTGTGCTTTCGGCTGGTGATTTCATACTGGTGTAATCAGTTTCCTGAGCCGATTTCTTCACAGCACCTAAAGTCCTCTCGCAAAGCATGGAAGAAACTCACGTAGCCCTTGGGGAGTGGCAAGATGGGGGAAAGAGCCCGTATTAGTCTCCCACTAGAGTCTCTTCCTTATGGCTTTCCATCCGGAGCCACTATTTCATTTAGAGCACCAAGCCTCCAGAGTAGCAGTCCCGTTTCGTTTCCTCCTTGGCTAATAAATCACTGCTGGCAGAAAGGTCACTTCCTCCCTAAGTGAGCTGTTTTAAATGCGATTGGTTGCTTTATGAGCCTTTTTTTTTGGCTCTAATGTCATCAGATTAGGGAGAGGATCCCAGGAAGAGGACATCAGTTAGTTCTGACACTAGATGTCCTTTCTCAGGAGCGCTTGAGTCTTAAATGTCTTTGGCAATGCTGCAACTCAGGAAAAAGTTGCTGTAGGACTACTAACATATTAGCAAATGTGCCCAATTTCTTGCTCATATAAATCAGGAGCTTGGAGTTCTGCCTTTTGTCCCATGCCTTGTGAGGGTAATTAATGCGACCGCAGCAGTTGTCCTTGTTCCTGGAAACACAGTTTCTGCATAAATGTCCACTGAGCAACTGGAATATTGAGCTAGAAGACAGATAAGCACCTCCTCTATAACAAATTTCATATACAGTGGTGTCTAGGCTTACAAATGTCCTGACTTACGATCATTTTGAGTTACAACCAGCTCCGGCTGCAAAATTTTGCTTTGACTTGAGGCCAGAGCTTCCAGTTATGAACAGAAAAAGGCAATAAATTCAAATTGCTAACCGTTGGTAGGTGAAGAGACTGCTTCTTCGTAGCTCTTTCGCCCCAACGGTTAGAGTGAGTGAGATTGGAGGAGGCTTCGGACTGCCTGGTAAGATAAGGTCTGCTTTCTGCTTTTAAAAAACTGTTCTGGGTGGGTTTTGCAGTGTGGTTTTGGGCTGGGGGGGTATGTTTCTGTGCTGTGATGGGTCTTGGCAGGTATTTTGGTATTTCCCCCCCATTTCCAATGGGTCTTGGGGGTTTTGCATACTTTTTGGATTCCTTCCCCATTTCCAATGGGTCTTGCAGAGTTTGCTTGCTTTTTTCTTTGCTTTTTTGCATTTCTGATGGGTCTTGCACACTTTGCCTGCTTACTGCTTTGCTTTTTTGCATTTCCAATGGGTCTTGCATGCTTTGCTTGCTTTTCTCCCCCTCCCCTTCAGATGGAATGAATTAATCATGTTTCCGATGGGTCTTGCAGTTATTTTTTTGGGGTGTGTGTGATTTTTTTCTTCGGCCAGAATGGATTAATTGCATTTCAAAGGGAAATGGTGCTTCGACTTACGACCATTTCAAGTTACGACTGGAGTTCTGGAACCAATTAAGTTTGTAAGATGAGGCACCACTGTACTCAGTGTCTTTTAAATCAAAGATACCCAGAGGTGTAGCCTAGCGATATCTGTTTTCACTTTCTTGGGCAAAACACTCTTTTTGCAATTGAGTCATGGGCCATCCTCTAGGCTTTAACCTAGGCTACCTGTTTAACACAGAGGTGAAAAGGAGGTGTCCTCTGTTCACTCTATCTACAAAAGCCAACTGGACTGACATTTTGACTCTTCAACCGTGGCATAGGAGAGGATCCTCCGTCACACATGGATACGTCAGATTAGCTTGGGAGATGCCACAGGGCATGCAGATCGCAGACACAAATCTTTCTACCAATCCCTTGCTGCCACTTCCCAGCTGAGGCAAAACCCCTTGTTTTAACTGCTCAGGACACCTTTTGCTTTCTCGAACTTTAGGTTAGGATGGTATCACAGGCATTTTTCTGTCTGATAAGAACGTTCTAACACCGTAGTAATTACAAGGTTAGATTACTCTGCATCAGTTTGTCCATGAATTTTGAAAAGGGTTCAGGTTCCATTAGACCATATTGGTCTAAATTACTGACACAGTGAAGATTCTTTTATGTACAGTATGCTTACTATAGAAACACTCAAGACAAAAATATGACTAATTATGAGAAGGGAATGTGCAACTCTTTCTCAATATCACCCAGGTTGAAGGTATGTCCAGAAGACAGCAGGGAAACAAGTACAAATAGCTTCAAGAGGACAAGCATAATTATTACATTTGGAGGTCATACATCCAAGATAGTGCAGTTATAAGACACCTTATATGTTAGCATCCTATGTGAGGGGTAAGTCATTAAATCTACATCTTTGTGGCGGTGGTGAAGAAGAGGGATGGATAGTCTCGAGGCTGTTCAGGTACAGAGTGTGTGTCTATTTCCTACAACAGAACTTATACCTCAGCTACCAGGGATCAATTTAGGTTTTAAACAACCTTACTAAAATTCTGAGGATGCCAATAATGGCATTGGGAGAACAATTAAAAGGTAAATTTATACATAACAAAAGCCTATTTTTAAAGTAATTTCAAATTAAAGTAAAATGGAATTATTTAAATTCAAATTAAAGTAAAATGGAATCATTAAATGGATAGACACGTACAGCATAAATATCATTTGAACTAGAACTAGGTAGACAAACAACTGTAGTGTAAAAATATACGAACTAGAGTTAGGAACCATTGCAGCTGACATTAGCTTTCATCAGCAAGCACTGAAACAGAAGAAATGTTGAATTTAATGTGAATAATGTTCCTAAGATGCAAACAAGGTTGACTAAAAAGCAAATCAAAATACAACTTCCTATTTTCATTCAGCGTTAACTGAGATTACCTAACTCTTGCCCTATGCACTCTCTAGCAGCAAAAACTCTGCTGATATTCACCATGGGATTTTTTAGGTGCAAAAGGATTCTTGGAAGTTGCAAAAAAAAAAAAAACTTCCCTCAGAGCCTCCATCCTGTCCCAACACATATTTCTTTAATGCTGATTCATTCCTTCCATAGCCCCCATCAGCTGCTCCTCTAGTGCCACTAAAAAAAATCACTATCATCTCTTTTTAAAATTGGAACAAGCAAGCAGTCGTAAGATCGAATCCACGTGATGGAGCGAGCGCCCGTCGCTTGTCCCAGCTCCCACCAACCTAGCGGTTCGAAAGTATGTAAATGCGAGTAGATAAATAGGGACCACCTTGGTGGGAAGGTAACAGCGTTCCGTGTCTAAGTCGCACTGGCCACGTGACCACGGAAAAATTGTCTTCGGACAAACGCTGGCTCTGTGGCTTGGAAACGGGGATGAGCACCGCCCGCTAGAGTCGAACACGACTGGACAAAAATTGTCAAGGGAAACCTTTACCTTTACCTATCATTGTAGGCAAAGCTAATTTGGAAAGGGGGTCATGTATCTACATCTGTATGCTGACAAACCAGCACTGATCAGAGCTGCCAAGACTGAGCTCCACTTCTAGTACTTCGCCAAGTCTGTTGCTCTAAAAACCATACATTGTGCTAGAACTACATTAGATCACTGTTCTGGTTATTAGCTGCTCTCAAAAAGGGTTTGGAATCCATGTCTAGTGTAAAACAATGGCAAGAATGACTTCTGATGCTTGGTTTCAATCCAAACACCCTGATCTTTATCAGAGCAAAAATAGGGCACTCAGTTGCGAGTGTAGTGCTAAGCACCATGGTACCAAGGCATAAGAAGAATGATGGTGGATCAGACAGAAGGTCTTTCTAGCCCAACATTCTGCTCACACTGTGATCAACAGCAACTCATGATCTAAAAAGAACTGGAGAAGAATGGCTGCCTCTGGTGGTGGAACAAACATCTATTACCATCCCTGTCAAAGAGGCACCACAAGCCCTGGTCCTCATGAATAAATCTGTCCAGTCTCCTTTTAAAGCCCTCCATGTTTTTGCCACTAGAAACTCTGTATAAAAGAAAACATAAAATGTGACATGCTACTGTTTAGCTTCATAGCTGCATGCCTGGGTTCTTATTTTCTTCCGTTCCCCAAAATATCAACATTGCTCTATTTGACCAAAAGGATGGCGAGCTTGTAAAAACCCAGTAGATCCTAACTTGCTTTTCTGTTCAATTAAGATGGGTGTTATTCTATTGCCCTGCTTCTTGCTCCACAGTCCACACCTCACCAAGGGTCTCTTATCTGGGAGCAGGTCTGAGAGAGGTCAAAATGGGCTGCAAATGGGAGAGGAGGAAAAAGCCAAATCATAATAATCACAATACTCTCAGAACTGAAGAGCAGGAAGGGACCCTATGGATCATGGAGCCCTGCCTTGTCAAAGAGGAACAGTGGGAATTGAACTCCCAACCTCTGGCTCCACAGACAGATGCTTAAACCACTGACCTATCCAGCCATTCCCATCCCATGGAAGTGGAACACTGGCTGGTCATATAAGGAATGTTAGAATACAAAATAGTCTCAAGGGTATCTGTCCAAACCCTTTTTATATATGTATAAAAAAATTGATCAGGAAATACATCTTCAATGCTAGAAATGACAACAAAAGACAGTAGAACTGTTGAGATGTAAGTTGAGTTTAATATATTGTATTATATGGCACGAAGATCATGTCACATCTGAAGTCAACTTGATCAGCAAGTACAAAGAATAATATTGTACAAACAATATATTGCAGATACAGACCACATACTTTATTTATAAAAGGTAATTTGCTTTGAAAAACCAGAGCCAGAAAAAGTTTTTTTCCTTACAAGTAGTAACCGGTTCTACCACAAGGTGGTGCTAATGTGTTGCCAGGTCTGAATAAAGAAGTGAAGCAACCTATATTTAAAGGATATTTAAGTAAAAATTTAAAGGATATTTAAGTAAATATTACTATTTCAGAGGTTTTCCTCTTGAAATATTGTATCTAGGAATGTTATTAAAAAACAACAACACTGCAGTATGTTCAAAAGTCAACATAAATTGTAGGATATGAGCCAAACAGCATCTACCATGAGATGATAGAAGACTGTACAAATTAAGATAGTTAGGCTAATATCCTGTTGGAATGAGGCCACAATCTGCTAAATAATCCTGATTATGAAATAGCTTACTTTACAACACATTTTCAGATCTCAAAGGCCACATTTTATTTTGGTTTCCAGTAAAAAGATCTACATAAAATATTTTCCTAAAAGCTTGTAATGTTTAGGAATGAAAAGTTTTCAATGGGCTGCTACAAAAGACCCACTGAAGACACTGTTCAATATACAATACATACCTAATGGAAATAGCATTTTCAATTCAAGCAGCAGCTGCTATTTTAAAATAAATCACCTTTTAGCAAACTGCTTATGGCATTTATTAGACACAATCAATAAATTAGCAACCTAATAGACATCCATTAGAACCTACAAACGAGTTGATACAGAGACAAAGGATGGAGCTTGAAGGCAGGTGATTTCAGCGTGAGAGAAAGGCATATACCTCGTTTTGTGAGCTACACTATTTGCACTGATTTTGTTTTTCTGGCGTCTATAACTGCTCTGCATAATATGTCATATTACACATCCCACATTCTTGCTGACAGATCAACCTGATCCATTTCACTAACTACATACAAGAACAGAAATATTAGGCAAACATGGCGCTGATCAATGACACTTCAAACAATAAAATACAGCTTCTGGGGGGGGGGCTGAAAAAAATAGTAAGGGAAGTGAAACTCAGGGAGAAACTCCTTAGCCATCAACAAAGAAACTGAAACCAAAGAAAAAGTTGACCTCAAGAATACACTGGACCTTGAATTAAAAACAACAACAACAACCCAAGAAGATTTTTTTGTCTAACAGGGCCAGCTGGAGTCCAGGAGATTTAGGTGAAGCAGACATAATTCTGGATTACAAAACAAAGATGACAGAGCCATCTTGGAACCAGCTAAACCAAGACAATATAAAAATAGGGGGTGTGTGTGACACATATTCAGTATCATACAGACTGCTTCTGCATGTAAGCTATACAAGTGATTTTTAAAAAAGCAAAGCAGAACAGTCATTCCTCACTGGCACATTGCAGGGTTTTCTCGTAAACAGGTAAATGGTATGGTATTACTTTATATAGTTATCTTCTATAATATGAAGAAATCCTAACCATATTTATATCCTCTGTGCACAATAGAGAGGTACCACCTATAAGACGATGATTTGAATCTAAAAGAATAGAAATGCATGTGTTAAGTCTTGATATGGTTCAGTTCTACTTTATACTCTTAAGAAACAGAGCTTCAAAGCTGCAAATATTTAGAAACGGCCAAGAAGAAGTATAAAATGACTTAAAATAAAGACAAAACGAAGGTGTGTTCTTGGAAAAAAAAATTAAGCTCTGTCTTGGTCTTGATACTTCTTTCCAAGTGGCTACATATTTTGTACTAAGCAAGGTTGTGCCACAGTAAGAGATTAATATGGCTGCAGCAAAAGACTTTAAAGGCACTACAAAAGCCTTCTGCTGTATTTACTCATCAGTACTGGCAAGCTATTGTGTTGTGACCTTCAGACAACAGAGCTAATAAATGTAGCAAAAAACCTACGTTTTGCTGTTCTCCTGCAAGAATATTGTTAATGGCTTTTGTATGTGTACAGTCCATTTTCAGTCTCCCTTAGAACACACTGTTAAACAAAATGATGTCTTTGGCAACAAACCAGAAATGATCAAGATTATCTTAACAGTTTATATGCTCTATGCAGTGTGCTCAACAGCTCTTCTTAGCTGCTGCTGTCTGTTGACTTTTCAGGGGCCGGCATTGCAGGATTTCCCCACAGGGGCAGCAGGGGTCAGAGGAGGTGAAGACTCGTTTCTCCTGCTCAACTCCCATCTTGCTGTGCTTCAACCTTCTTTGGAGGCTGGAGCTTGTACAAGCTGAAGTAGTTCACCACTTGTTGGGGCACTTCTGCCAGGACACTTTGAGCAAGAGCTTCTTTGGGAGCCTGATTCAAAGAAGAGTCAGAAATCAGACCGGCAGACATCATCACATCCTTGCAGACTTGGGAAGAACATTTCAAGAGCTGATTCTAGCATCAGGTGGAAAGGTTCTGACTGGCCCATTCATGATTAGGCATGGGCTATTTGTATCCCTGGGGATATGAATACAGTGGTGCCTCACTTAGCGATGTTAATCCGTGCAGAAAAAAATTGCTGCTAAGCGATAACATCGCTAAGCAAAAATAAAAAGCCCATAGAAACGCATTAAAACGCGATTAATGCGTTCCTATGGGCTAAAAACTCACCTTTAAGCAAAGATCCTCCATAGGGGTGGCCATTTTCGGTGCCTCTTAAGCAAGGAAACACAGCGGGCGGCCATTTTGTTTACCCGGTGGCCATTTTTAAACCGCAGATCAGCTGGCCGAAAATGAAGGCTTTGCGATGATCGCTTCCCTGCGATCATCGCAAAGCGGAATTTCCCCATAGGGACCATCGCAAAGCGATCACTTTTGCGATGGCAAAAGTCCATCGCAAAGTGATTTCATCGCTATACGGAGCGATCGCTATGTGAGGCACCACTGTATGAGTATCGGCACCAGAGGTGCCGTGGAAGCCCAGTCCCTCTCTCCTGAACCAGCAGGTTCACTAACTGGTCGCTGCGCCGTGTGCGTGGCCATTCTGGGAAGCAGCCTGCCTGGTGCCTTTCCACCTCCATGCCCAGCCAAATGCTCAACATATGAGCGGAGAAGACTAGTCATCCTTCCTCCTCAGCAGAGTGGTTGGCTGTGTGGGGAGGCAGAGAAGTACTGACTGTGCTCCTTCCCAGATTGGTGCAATGCAAAGAATGACAGCCATGTGCGCTGTTTGGCAACCAGTTAGTCGACCGGCCAGTTCGGGGGGGGGGTGCTGAATATTCATATTCATATCCTAAGGAATAGGAATACAAATGTCCCATATCTATTCATGATTAACTTCACAATGTGGCATAAAGGAAATTGGTTAGTCGTTACCTGCCCACTAATAAGAGTACTGTATTATCTTTGTGCGATCAGACAATAAATAAAAGGAGTGGAAAATCCTGGTTTAGAAAACATTTACCATCAATCCTGGATCTGCTGCAGGCCATACCAGCCCTTCCAGTGAAACGGAACGTGAGTGGAAGGCTGAGTTTAGCAGGGGGGAAAAGAGAGTACCTTGGTGTATTTTTCAGAAACAAGGTATGGCAAGCATAACATATTTTACAAGGAAAACCATCCTGTACCATGGCCTCTGGAGAAATAACTTCCATTTGTGAGGGAAGCTCCAGGATCTACAAAAGCAACCTAAAGTGCTTTGTGGCCAGCAGTCCACATGATTCCTACCTGCTTTACACAGTGGCTGACAGATTGCTTAGGAGAAGCAGGGATTGTCCTGCTTTTAATTTGTATCCACCCAAATGGCCAGTTTCACAAAACTTCATTTATACACACCAGCTGAAAATCTGTGGGTACTGAGGTTGTTCAATTTTAACTATTAACAAATCAAAAGATAAATTAAAGGGTTTGTCTTTCAAACATAGGATTGCCAATAAAATTAATGAACCAATCAGTGAAAGTAAAATCTATTGTCAAACAAACAACCCCCAAAATGCAACAGACACTGGTACTCCTAGGATAAGACAATCCAGAAAGAAAAACCATAAAAGTGCCCCAAAGCAGTGCTCTAACAAATGATAACATCAGGTAGCTGAAGGTGTTTGCTTAATTTTTTTTTTTTTTTTTGCAAAGGCAACAGTCCCTAATTTTCCCTAAAGCTTCTGCCTTACTTAACCCAAAGTTCTCTTCAAAGGATAATGCTTGCTTATTTCAAGATAAGCAAGCATTTACAGTATATAGTTACTGTAAATGGATTACATTTTCCCGAGTAAGTGGGATCCAGTTATGTGCAGAATAATACAGGCAAAATATTAACTAGCAAGTTAAAGTAAAACCCAGTCTCGAGCCATTATAATATAAGGAACAAGTATTTTCTCCTGCAGTTTGCCGAAACAAATAATGGAAACTAAAGAACATCAGTGCCCCAATTTCAGCTTTTCAGCAGGGAGTGGAAATGGAGCGTAAAATGTTACAGAAACCCATTAAGAGATTTAAAATACAAATAGGCTCTGAGGTAGGGGAAACCCCTTTAGCAAACAAAACCATTTTTACTTTCCATTTTCTTCCTCCAGACAAAACTCTTATAAATGAGATGATATTTATACAACAGACAGTGTGGTCCAGCAGGAAAAGAAAATGTGGATCAGATAATTTTCTCTGGGGTGATATATTCCTTTGGTATCATTTACTGTAATAGAATGTTTTTTAAAGATTTCTTTTCTAGGAAAGTAGCCTTCCAGAACAAAACAATGTTCTTTTCATTCACAGGGTGATTGACACAATGCACCAGCTCAGTGACTCCATTTCTACATAATAGTATGGATTCAAAAGCATGTTTATCGGTAGCACTAGGTTCCAAGCAAACAATTCCTCACCAAAAACGGATCTCAGCCATGTCCACTCCAGTTAAAGAAATGATTTTTACAGCCAAAAGGGGGACAAAAGGTAAAGTTATTTAAAACCCCATGCCAGATCCAGATGTGTTCCCCCCCCTTCAAGTGGCTGCTGCCATGCCATGCCAAATCTGTTGATGAACATCAGCTAACCCTGCAACAGTCTGGGTCCTACTGAGGCAACAACACTAGGTCTGTCTTGGACATCTGATCCAGGTTACCATGGTATCCCCTATGCTCATTTTTGGAATAATTCCAACTTCAATATCAGCAGCAGATCCCTCGCAGTTCTGTCTGCTGCCCCCTCTAGATCTTCTTTCAAAATGACTGTCATCTCAATCTGTCACAATAATAAAACAGAACTTTCCCTCTATTGGGTCTAAGCTACAGAGGATTGTGTTTTAGAAATGAACCACGAAACCTTCCTTGTTATATTTCATTTAGAGGTGGGCACAAACCGAGACATCCCAGTTCGTACAGGCGGCAGCATGGATACTGCTGCTGCTCCCCTCCCCTGCTGCCTCACCCAATCAGCCACTCACCAGGCCAGCTTGCTTGCTTTTTCCACTTCCTCGGCTAATCTCCCAGTCATGAGCAAGAGCTCAGACTTGTCTGCCCCATCCTTTTGTCTGAGTGGGAGATTAGTCAAAAGAGTGGGGCAGAGAAGTCTGAGCTGTTCCCCAGACTGGAAGATCAGTTGAGGAGGTGCAGGAAGCTAGCCCGCTGGGTCTGGTGAATGGCTGACTGAGCCACATGAGGCGAGGGAGGGTAGTAGTAGCACCTGTGCTGCTGCCTTTACAAACTGGGATGAACTGGTACAAACTGTGCCCATATCTAATATCATCACATCCAAACACTCTTTCCCAAAAGATAATGTATGTATATTTCAACCTGTTCTGGCAGTGGGAAGTTCCACAGATCTACATGAATTACAACCTCACTTATAGCTGTTATCACAACTTCATTGTCTTTGGATGGCAAGTATGCCAAACTCACCACATTCCACATCAGAACACTTTTGATTAGCCCAAACTGGAAAAAGATGGCTGGCTCCCTTACTCCACTATACTTGCTAATATCAGAGATATTACTTACATTCTGGAATTGTCTAAATGGCACAAACTGGACAATGTCTCTAATAGCAGTTTCTCCTGAAAGGGATCTCAGCGCACCACTGTCACTGTCGAGGAACTCCATGGCACTGAAATCAGCTCCTCCAACACCAACAATGATAATGGACATGGGAAGCTTGGCCGCATTGACAATGGCAGATCTGGTCTCATCTAGGTCAGTAATCACACCATCAGTGATTATCAGGAGCACAAAATATTGCTGTTGGACAAATACACAGAGTTAAAACTGAAAAGAGGAAAATATATTCCCAAAATACATAAAGACTTGCCATGAAGGACTCAACATTATGAGATAAAAGGATAAGGTCCAAAATAGTTCATGGCAACATTTTTTTGACTCAAATCGTTGTCAAAAGAACAGCAATTGCTGTACAGCCAGATCAACTCTTCCAGTATGCTTGCAGAAAAGTATTCTTGGATTGCTCACAATGTTCAGAACTGCCACCGTGAAACTGATTAGCTGGGCAGAACAATAACATTTTCATAGGCTGCTTCTGCAGAGATCTAAACCGTCTGAATCATCCTGGAACCCTAATGAAATCTGTGCTTGTTACCAACCTAGCTTCACCATGAAAAGGCTTTGTTGCCAACCTTACACTAGATTTTAAGAGGCATGTGAGCAACTTTTAAAGCCTCAGCTAAGAAGGTGCCCAAGTTCTAAAATACTCCCTATAATGGACAGTCTACGAGGAGAGAAGAGACTCTATATATTAGATTGCATTCCTTAGTTTGGAAAAAGGGTTAAAGAATCCCCCTCCCTTTTTTTTAGTTATTTTAAATCATGTATAGTGAGTGCACTCCTAATGTATTGGAAGGACAAAAAGAATCACTTTTACCCATCTCACAAAACAGGTCGTTCAACACATACTATGATCTTTTAATAAATAATTTATAGCATTGCTAGCAGAAAGATACAAAGAAAGTGGAGAAATGTGACTGGAGCACAAAACAGTTTTATTGATCAGCCAAACCGGTGCTGACAAACATTGACTGAGAAATTTACACACACAAGCATTGCTATAAACATCTTTGAATTCTCATGGGTTTCCCCAGGGGAAAAGAAAGGCCCAGATCTAAGCTGCTGTACTGGGCAAGTAATGCTACTGACATGCAACATGACATCCTAGAAAATTTACCCTCACATTTTTCAACGTGCAAGAACAGAATATATCCTAGAAAAAATAAACTTTATTATTTTATAATACGCAAGCCAGTATTCTACCAGTAGTCTCAACCGGCTGGATCACCTGCTGAACAGTAATTCACTGAGTCTATAGGTCTACTCTACTTGGGAATAGCAACAGGAAACTAATCCTGGTTTGGTAAATGCTGAGTAGCTTTATGCATGGTCAGCCTACTATCATTCTGCAGAGAACAATAATTTCCACTTAATAGGTGTGAAACTGAATCTAAGAGACTGAGACTGGAACCACAAATAAGATTCATAAAGGACATGAAGCCAACGGAAAATTGTTCTCTATTCAGTTAAGTGGTACCAGGTATGGTGAGTATTTCTCCTCTGCCTAACACCTTCCAGTTCTCTTCACCAAGCAAAAAAGTGGAAAGTGTAAGTGTTCAACAGCAACAAGGTACTTACTGAGGCTGTCTGTTGCTGTGTAGCTGCTGCAGCAAATCTTGCCACATGATTTATTATGGGAGAAAAGTTGGTGGGCCCGTATAATTTCACTTGAGGGAGGCAAACCCGGTATGCATCCACAACACCTTGGATTCCTGGAATGGAGAAAAAGTGGACATCCCTCATTATGTTTATCATTGCTCTCATACAACCTTATGAAACTCTTTACAATCTGAAATGTTAATATTTTAAACATGAATTGTATTCAGAGAGGGAGAAGTGTTAGAGACTCACCTACTTATATCTTAAGTCTGTAAAGCTAACTGAACTAGTAGAAGGGAAGGGGACTACTTCAAAAAGATTTACATAAGAATGATGTTGTAAATTCACCCAGGGAAGCAATTAAGAGTATGCGGTCCCTAGGAACAAACCATCCCTGTCTCCCTTAGAGGCAGTTCTTTCGAGATACTCAGTAACTTGCAACAGGTTACACTATAGGCTCTTGTTCAATTACTTCTTGCACTATGAAATATAAATAGAACAAGTGCTGAACTGACAGAATAAATAGTGGAAACAAATCATAACCAAATTCTCAGGAACTCTCTTATTTGTTACTTTGTTACAATACATTATGCGGGAAACTTTTTACATACTCTTCCCATATTTTTAATTTTCTGCTGCCAATCTTTTTTAAGTCAATAAGGCCCAGGTTGTTTTGATTACAAAGACCTGTTCTTGCATCTGACCTCTACTGTCATTTCTTCCAATGATGTAATGCTCGTGGCACTAGTGCAAAAGCTCACAATCAACAAGCAATTAAAAGTTTTGCTTTGCTATCAGCTATTGCAAGCCCAGAAAATGTCAAAATATCCTTTAAGATTTTCACTTTAAGGTTTCAGAACTTACCACTGCAAAATGGGTTCGATGGGTTGAAATTTAATGGGAACTCATGTGACACCTATGAATATATAAAAACACTCAGATGTTTAAATGAGTCCATATTTAATCCAGCACCTTTCCTCCAAATAATACCTGTACCACCTATTTATTGTCTTTATGTAATAGATTTTTAAGCTACTTTCCTGGATAAACCGCTCTTCAAGATAGTCCAAGATAAATATTCTGCCTTCCAGGTGAAGAGTTTACCTGCCACGTGGGAGGGATCTGAGCACCAAATCCAAAAGCCGGGAACATTTTATCCCTATAAACACAATTTAAAGAAAATGATTATGAACTAATTTCACAGTTTCACAACAATTGCAAAAAAGGCATGAATGTTTTCCTCCTATTAGTTTGAATTCTCAGGACACTCTCAAGATGACCTCTTAAACAGCTGATTTTTACCCTAGGAAGGACATTACATATCCTCATAACAGCATGGATCCCAATATATCCTATACAACTGTCTAATCTCATAAACGGGAGCCTCTTATCTGGGAGCCATACTGATCTCACCTAAACTCTAACTATGGAATTTTCTGGTTTGAAGGTCCTCAGATTTAATTACAGACATAAGGTAAGCTAACTGAATTTAGTCTACACTGTGACTTCTAAGCCCTGACAAAACAGCAGTTGTTTGAATAAGAAGGACATTGAATGTTTCCTCTGTGGTTGACGGTTGCTCTCTCTCTCTCCCACAACCAACCCAACTCAACAAAGCACTGTACAATAAAACCATTATGGTACATACTGCTTGTGTCTGCACTGTCCTTTGGGTTCCCCTTTTTCTCAACATGTGCATCGCAACACTTGTAAGCACATTATTTTTTTCCAAGTATTTGTTTACAACACTGTTCTAGAAATTAACAGCAGTGACTGACCAAGACAATTCTTTTTCACTCAGTCCAGCATTGAGAGATGACATACACTCAGAGATCAATGCAGAATCCTACGGGCAGTGCATGTACAGGTTAAAATATAATTAACTTGATCTAATGGAATATGTGGGAGAGTAGCTGGAGCTGCAAGTCCACTAAAAGAAAGTTAAAATTCTTCTGTTCTACAGTTTGATAGTAAGAGAGGCTAAATCCAGGTTTGTGCCCCTCTTCTTAAGAGCTAGTGTCTAGGATTTTAGTTTATATGAAGGGCCTGTGCATAAGTAACTTTTCTGATAGACTGGAAAAGGGATCCATGTCTACAGCACTAAGTTATATATGTGATTTCCCCAAAATTTGCTCCTGCATTTACTGCTTCTAGATGAAGCTAAACAAATCTGTGCAAAGATTCTGAAGTTCTACAACTCATTCATACAGTATTATCTGAGAGCTGTTCAGACAACGTCTTGTAAAGGGTGGATCTAGAAATACAGTAGTACAGTGGTGTCTCGTTTAGCGACGTTAATCCGTGCAGGAAAAAACACCGTTAAATGATTTAATCGCTAAGCAATTTTAAAAAGCCCATAGGAACACATTAAAACTCGTTTAATGCGTTCCTATGGGCTAAAAACTTACCTGTAAGTGAAAATCCTCCATAGCGGTGGTCATTTTGGGTGCCTCTAAAGCGAGGCAAAACAGCGGTCGCCAATTTGTTTTTCCGGTGGCCATTTTGGAACCGCCGATCAGCTGTTAAAAAATGGGCGCTTTGCCATGATCGCATCTCCGCGATCATCGCAAAGCGATTTTTACCCATAGGGGCCATCACTAAGCGATCGCTCTGGCGATGGCAAAAAGTCCATCACTAAGCGATTTCGCCATAAAAAGGAGCGATCGCTAAGCGAGGCACCACTGTAAATAAATGCACTCAGTGTAGAACCAGTTTAATCTTCATTTACTGACTGTAATTCCTCCAAGTGCTAGATTCATTCATTAGATTGAAGAACTACGCCACATCAGTTTGTACTTCACTTCACTGACAGGACAAATAAATGACACACATTTAATTCAATTAATGTAGCCATTATATTAAACACAGCACAGAATCCTAGGTTCTTGGCTTATATGGGCAAAGAAAGGAAGGAAGGGGATAAACACAGTTAGAGAAGAAAACATTTTCCTACTCATCCTGTATTATCATGTAGAAAGGTCTTGTGGCACCATTAAGATTAACAGGTTCATACCACTAGTAATAAGTAGCATTTATGCCTATTAGCAGAAATGTCTGTCTACAGAAACTTTACTCCATGCATCTGAAGAAATGGGCTGCACTCCATAAATGCTTATGACAAACATGCTAGTCTGTGATAGCAATTTCCAATCTTGGGTCCCCAGATGTTCTTGGACTAAAACTCCCAGAAACTCCAGATGTTTTGGACTAAAACTCCCAGAATCCGTGCTGTCTAGGACTTTGGGGAGCTGTAGTCCAAGAATATCTGGGGACTCAAGGTTGGGAACCACTGGTCTATGAGACGTCACAAGACTGCATTTTCTTTCTTTCTTTCTTTTTGCTGCAACAGGCCAGACTTAACATGGCTGCTATTCCTCTGAAAATGCTAGCAGAGAGACTTACGCATCATAGTCCTGGATGACCAGCCCCACGGACCAAATGGCAGTCAAATATTCATTCACTCCATTCGGGCTGATGTAGTGTAAGGAGTCCGGAGAGCGAGGATCTCCATTAGAGCCAGTAAAATCTATGCCAACCTATCAAGAGATATATCACTGGTGTGAAGATTACTTTGCCGGTCACATGAAATTCTCCCCAAGTCACCAGGAAAACATAAGCTAAGTTAATGAAGGGAGAAGTATGGAACATTTTCCTCCTAATGCAGTTAACCTGTTTTTAGCATTACAATTTGAAAAATAAAACATACAGTGCCCTATGTGTAGTCTTCATCTGAATGCCAACTCAGAACTCTGCAGTGTCCTCTATAGCCCATTAAGGGCCACGTTATTATCAGAAGCACCATCCTGAAAGATCTTTCAGCAAGGCCTACTGGCCAGAGCTGTTGCAGGGATAAAACAGGGATGGGAAACTTGTATTGGAATCTTAAATGGGATGCTTGTATTCCCACTATGTATGAGGATTTGCAGGAACTTTGTTCCAAGCAACACATGATGCACAATACAGTTTCCTTGGCTGAAGGCTTCCTATTCTTTAGGCAGAGAGTTATTCAAATGCTATACGTCTTTATACCACTGTGCTTAGTTGGCTTCCGGGCTCGTCGCTGTATCTGGTAAGGGTCTTCACTCCAGTTACATCTGAACTTTGCCAGATCATTACCCAACCGAGCTGTGACAATCCCAGGGACTGGTCCTTCTCAACCCCTGCCACCCAAAGAAACGGGCAACAGCTTACTTACAGTAAAATTCAGCTGGCATCCTCCCATGATGTAGTCAAGGAAAGTACATTCCATAATTATCTATAGAACAAATAATCAAGTGCTCAGTGACATATTTTGAATTATGAGTCAATCAGTCTTTTTTTTTTCCAATGCTGTTCCACATTCTGCACTGTGTGAAGGCTTTTACACTATCAGCAAGCTGAAACAGTAGTATCCAATTCGGAACAGACAGGTTATTGATACTACTGTGCATTGTGTTTATTTTGTAAGCTATAAAAGTTACTTAATTCCATGTGATACCTAAAAATGTAAGATGCAATCCAACTGTGATATATTTGAGTACATAATTAGATAGGATTGCATCCAACATTATGCTCTTGGGAGAAGTACAGGATATGGTATTCTTCAAGCAGTACAACCACTAGCCGAACAATCAGGGTAAACAGCATTAAAAACCCATAGTTTCAATAAATCATTATGAATTGATGAATGGTTTGCACAAGCAACATCCAAGTACTGGAGAGGACACTTGCACATGCACAGGTTGAAAACAGGGTTTCTACATTCAGTAGAAAGAGATTAGACTATGATGATACAACATATATTTGTTCCATTTCTCATTATTAATGTGTAAGATTCTCCTCTTGTTCTGACCAACCTTTGGCCTGTTATGTATGTTCACTGTTTTGAGGACCCAATGAGCAAAGTGCACCCACTACAAAGAAGCCACGGTATTTCCAGACTATTACCTATACTACTCACACATAGAAGGTTCTTACCTCCTGATGTGAGAAGCGGTCAACTTTGGTTGTGTCTACTTTAGATAAAACACCTGAATAAGAACACAACAGTAAAAAAGGCTGACCTCACAGTGTTTAAAGCTGACAATGCCTGAATTTTTGTAGCTTTTCTTCTTCTGCCTCTTCTTTTCATTGATGCATTCAAATTCAACCTATGGAAACAAAACGTAACAGTGGTCTTAAAGGGGCCTCCATTTAGGCTTTGATTGTAAGCATGAAGGCTTTGGTTAGAATGTTGCTGAACAGGAAGTAGCCCAAAGCCCTCTTGTATGTTCCTTTTTATTATATCTGCCTTCAGTCCACTAGGACCACTGAAGAGATAAAATTTAGCAACATGAGCTTCGTGGATCTCTGAACTATGTCTCATAGCTCACAAAAGGCATTACTGCTAGTTTTCAGTGAGCAAGGCACATCTGCAAGGGAAGACTTCTTGTTTGAGCTGAGAGCAGGACAGGGGAACCAAATCCACAAAATCTTTTTTGCTCATTGATAGTACAAATAATAGTAATAGATTGATATGTAACTATTTGTAGTATGCCGATCCTTAAAGAGAAGGGTGGTCAGACCTGCACTATTAGATTTAACATAATTCTTTTTTTCCATTCAGTGAGACATTTGGGCTCATTTTTGTTATTGCTATACTGCATACCTTCAGCTCCAATACAGGAATGAATCTTGGACTCATGAGTCATTCCCCCCCGGGAATGGCTTCAAAAAGGAGAAAGGGAGTGTCTACTTTTGTTTTCAATTAACCATGATTAGCTTATATACCCAACTCCAGATAAACTGTGGTTAGTCTCAGATATAGTGCTGGGAGATTTCAATTAATCCTCCTGGCTATTATCTTACACATTCTTCAGGGCTCAATACTGTCCCCCATGTTTTTTAACATTTAGATGAAGTGACTGGGAAGACCATGTGGAGCTTTCTCTAATGATGCCAAGGAGGCTATACTAATTGTCATCTGGTGTCTGGATGTCTTGAGGGATTGTCGTGCTGGTAAACAAACTGAGGCTCTACCCTTACTTTGTCTACCAACAAACAAACTTGGTTGGTAAACAAAAAAACAAAAGTTTGGTCAACAAATAGTCCAATCTCAGATTGGGACCACATCCTATTCTGAATGGGGTTGTACTCTGTGCATAACGAGATTTGCAGTTTGAGGGTTCTCTTGAATCCAGTATAATGGTGCCTCGCTTAACGATGTTAAATCATTCCAGCGAAATACCGGTAGCTGTAGAGCTAAAACATCATAAAGCGAAATAAAAAAGCCCATTGAAACGCATTGAAAACCGTTCAATGCGTTCCAATGGGCTGAAAAACTCACCTCCATAGGGGCAGCCATTTCCGGTGCCTGTAGAGCGAAGAATCCATCCAAAAACACAGCGGGGAGCCATTTTGAGCACCTGGCGGCCATTTTGAAAGATTCTTGTAATGCGAAGAAGCGGTTCCCAAAGCAGGGAACCGATCTTCGCAAAGTAAAAAAAAAAACATTTGAAACATTGTTCTGCGATCGCAAAAACATCGTCGTGAAGCGGATTCGTCATTATATGGGGTAATTGTTAAGCGGGGCATGACTGTATTGCTTTTAGAATGCCAGGCATCTGCTGTAGCCAGGAATACCACTGCCTACCTAGCTAGAGAAGATAAATTTCACTATGGTGATCCATGCCTTAATTTTCTTCCAATTAAACTACTATAACACACTCTGTGTGGGGCTGTCTTTGAAACACTATACCTGGTACAAAATGGGGCAACCAGACTGTAAACTGATGTGCACTTTAGAGACAATATAACACCAGACTGGTTCAACTGTACTGGCTTTCCATTCACTTCTAAGCTCAATTTGAAGTGGTGGTTTTCAATATGAAAGCTCAGAAAAAAAAATTAGAACAGTCTATGAAGGATCACCTTCTCTCATAAGCATGTGCCCAGACTCTGAGATCCTCAACAGAATTTTGTTGCATGTCTCCTTATCACAAGAGGCCAGGTTACACCATGATACTGTATTAACTAATAGGGATGTGCCATTTGGTTTTTTGTCCCTCCTCAACTTTCAAAATTCTCCAAGAATTCTCCAGGCAGAATTCTGAGAATTCCAGGTTGCAGACCCACATCTACAGACACCTACATTTCATTCACCTGGAGAAGATTCAAAATAAACAGTTTCGATGGATAAAATGAAAATTGGCATACAGACTTACTGGTGAATGTCGAGATGCTTCTTTCAGTTTTGACATTGTGGTTTGAAATGTCCCAATGAGATCATGTGACCCATCACTATCATAGTCATAGCACTCAACCTAAAAATTAGGTATTTGGTGTTATTATGTACTATACTTACAGCATCCATATGACAAAATACAACAAGGTACAAGATTAGAAATCCTACATTCCAGGTCTTTGCCAATCCTGAGTACTAGCTCCAAAATATTATCAGAAGGCAAAATTGAGATATAATAGTGGTGATCTGCACAGCCTCAATTCTGAGAAACTGGACTGTGTGTCCACATCACTCTTTCGTTCAGAGCAAGCACTATAGCTCTAGAAAGAATTGGACTTGGCCACCAAAGTTCACATTAAAATATAGCAGTTAGTTTTTGAGATGCCACAACATTTTTGTCTTCTTTATTTTTTAATTTCCTCTTGTTTTTGCCTGACAAACTATGGCTTTAGTAAGACTGTACACAGAAAACACAAGGCACACTAAATCATCCTTTCATTGCTCCATCTTACTAATTGTACTTTTTTGTATCCTCCATATTAAACTATCAATTTTGAAGAACATTAGGTTTTTCATCAAGCTGCAGCATTACTATCTTACATTCCTACCCTAGTCTGACCGGCCAATATATTTCTTCTCAGAAATAAATCTGATTTATTTTTAATAAAGCTCATTTCCAGGTAAGATTCATTCCCAGGTAAGTGGCTAGATAACAGCTGCCTAACAATGCTTCCTTAACTTTATTAACACACACATGCACGTGCTGACTCTGCTGATGGAAGCAAACCAAACACCCAGGCATCACTATCATCGGAAAGAAGATGTGGAAGTGAAAGCACACAGAATCGAGTAAAGCTGAATTAAGGGGTGGCAAGTAAAAGAGAGGGCGAATACTTACGTTTCAATATGAGCTTTTAGGAGCACATCCAGCTTTTTGGGTAATATTTAACATAGCTATCAGTTTTTTGAGCTGAGCAAAATGTTTAATCAATGTAGCAACAGCCATTTTATAGTGTTGCCTGAACATGCTCCCAGGTTTATGAGATGCATGCTATTCATGTTTCCTGCCAAGATAATGAATACATGCCTATTCCAAATAACAAAAGCCTTCAATGACTTAGTTCAACACACACACACACACACTTTGGAGATAATACAATGAGTAAGTACCAAAGCAAGTTGCTTGTGTATTATTACTTAATACACAAGCAGCTCTTCTAACACACAGGAAGGGTTTGTGTCAGAGACAGGAAAAAAACAATTTTACTTACTACAATGGAATAGTAAGATGCCGTGTGCATGAAGTATTAAAATGTTACTCAATCAGTCATTACAGTATATCTTTCCCCCTTATTCATTAGAGCAAAACAGTTTTAGTTCAAACTACTTTCCAGACAGCAGTACACAGAAAAGACACTTTCCCAATTTTCCCTTGAAGATGAAATATGGAAAAGACCTAGTCATGAAGTTTAATTTTGATCCAACCAAGATGAGATTCAAGTAAAACTATTTACCAAGGATGAAAATAAATGCAACCTTTTGATTTTTCTCCCCTGCTTTGTACAGAATGAGAATATACATGATCCTCACATAGAGAAACAACAAGGGCTATTAATATGCACACCCTTTGTTGTCTTGTTCTCCTCTCGCTAGCAGTGGATAATCATTATAAGAATCATTATAAGAATGGCCTGGTTGCCAGATGGTGTGGGGTATAAATCTAATAAATAAATAAATATATAAATTCCCTGCCTACAATTTCCTTACTGAAGTAGAGAGCATCCCAACAGAGGAGAGAAGGTCCTCCTCTACAGACCATTAGATGTAGAGGGTGGGCTAACACACACCCTCCTCATGTGTTTATTTAATAAGCACTACAATGCATGCCAACAGAGCTTAAATGATGGCCATATTGCCAACTAATTAGATTAAAACTAGCTGAACACAATGACACACCTATTAATGAGTTGAACAAATACACCCTTCTAGAAGTCAAGGACATCACTATACAAGCAGGACATCAAAGTAGTAAATTGCTTCTCTTTTCTGCAAGGCTACAAAAATGCATTTTCTGAGCAGATGATGTAATGCTTGCTGTTTACTGATTCGTTTCAAGGATTTTTCTCCCCAGCTAACAGAGTCCTGCAGTTCCTAGAATTATAGTGCGAGCCAGAGAAGGGGAAAAAGATTTCTGGGGAACAAATTCCCTTGGCCCAGGTTAAAGCTGCACAATGCATAAGTCTACAGAAGCCAGTGGTTTGCAAAATAGATTAGCAGCCTGCTGTGGGCTGGTGGGGAAGGAAGAAAAAGACTTCTAACCTATTATTGCGGCTCATTGCCCTTCTGAACTAGGTTAGAGAAGAGGCATTTTCTCCTCTGGTAGCTTGCTTGCTTTCTATGCTGAATACAAAGGAAGGATAAACCAAGGAGGGCTACCCTCCACAGAATACCATCCTCTTCCCTGCATATAATTCCTTGTTGTCTGTGGGAGCAGATTAACACTTAAATACAAGTTTGGAAAAAGGAGAGGACCAATAATAGGAATAAGTTACCACAATAAGGCAAAAGGGAACAAAGAAGGCAAACTACATTTGAAAGGCTATTTGATGTGTTTAGGTATCTGGCTGTGGAGCCAGAGTCTGGGAGTTCAGTTCCCCCACTGTGCCTCCTTTAAAGGGGTTGGATTCGATGATCTATATGGTTCCTTCCAGCTCTACAGTTCTAAGATTATTATTTAAGCGGAGAGGTAAGTGTTCCAGTGCTAGAGGCATTAAAGGAAAGATTGGAGAATCATCTCTCAGATTTGCTTTGATTTGGATTTCTGCATTGAGCAGAGGGTTGGACCCAATTACCATATAGGCCCCTTCCAACTCAATTACCTACAATCCTATAAGATACAACTGAATGCACACTGTCGAAAAATGAAACTCTGGGAAACATATCTTAAAGCCTAACCAGAAACAACCAATTAATCAGGTACCACCACTCAATCTACACACTAGGAGCAATCTTCCTTGTAAACATTTGTTTTACTTGCCATTTTGCACATGTATCACAGAACATGGAATTAACAGTTGATATAGCAAGGCCCCTATGTTAGCACAAGCATATTCTCAGGATATCATAGCTTTCAGTACTCAGAAATCACTGCTGCCAGCATAACAAATCTTTATATTATCAGAACAAAAGCATATATACCCTGACAACAAAAATTCATTCATAATTAATATGTAGGATAAAATTCAGTTGCAGTTACTCAGAACATGTAATTTTTAGCAATGAATTGCTGTAAATTAAGGAATTACTATAGGCATGCAAGAGATAATACATGAAATTTCTTAATTTACAACAATTTGCTGCTACAGGTTACATATTTTTTGCATAACTGCACAGGATTTGTGCAATAGTGAAAATATAATTATTTTAATTAAATGCATGACTTCATTGCAACTTATTTAGTAACCTTATTCTAAATAGTAAATGCAAGTATTATTTGATTTATTTATTTATTTATTTATTTATTATACTTTATATATTACTTAAGTTATTGTACTTTGCATATTACCTTGATTGTTTTGTCCATATCTCCATAACACAAAGAGTTGAGAGAGATCTTAAACGGCCTCCAGACAGGATTTAAGTTATTTTTAATAACCTAAATAGACACAGAACAACGTTTAGAACTACTGCCATGACTTTTTGATTGTTTGCATGATATTTGACAACTTCTGCTGTTCTACAGTTCAGATAGCTATTAGTAATATCAACCAGAACCTTATTGTAAGCTTATTGCTATATGACAACAGATTATCTGGTATCCAGCGGATTTGGAAAGGTGCTATCTTTTAAATTCTAGTGGTACTTCTTTTGAAAATAAAACGGAAGATACCGGTATAGGTTGTGAGTCAAGTTACTCAAGCACACCAAAGAGTAAAGACATGCCCTTACTTCTGTTCTGTGCACCATCACCCAGTTTCCTTCAGAGGTCTGTTTGTGGAATTCCAAATAAGGATCAGATTTTCCAAAAAAGTCCTAGAATAAAAGATAGGTTATTACTTCAAAATTATTTTCGGAGGGAAACTTTTCGACAAAGACAATTTCATATTACTTCCTGCTGAAAGCCACACCTTGCATCCCAGGTCTAGCCTCCTCCTCCCCCCCCCCCTTAACTGCAACACTACACAGGTGTGATTTGCCTCAGAGCAATACAAGACCTTTGTTGGTAAATCTAGGTAATGCCATGCAACCTCTGTTTGAAAACCTCAAGTGAAGAGGAGTCCAGCACCTGCTGAGCAGGTACCTTCTACTGTTGAAACACTCTTATCAGGAAGTTCTTCCAAATCTTTAGTCAAAACCTTTCTTGCAGGTATGAATCCACTGGCTCAGATCCGACTCTCTAGAGCAACAACAACAACAACAACAACAACAAAATTGGCTGCACTGTCTTCCAAAGGGTGGATTAAAATTGATGATTTAAACCAAATTTAAAAATTGACTGAATTGAATTTATCTATTACGGTCGGGTGACCAGCTCAAAAATCGATTTTAAAAATTTAAATTGAATTTCTTTTAATGAAATGCTTTTGGAGGAAAAATCTATCTATGGATAGTTTTCTATTTAAGATACATTATATTTCAAAGGTTATTCAGCATGAAATAGAGCTTAGTTATGTAGCATGAAAGTGTGTATTCATGCAATATTTATATCATCATCATTTATTTATTTATTTGATTTATATACTGCCCATCTGGCATCCAGTGCCACTCTGGGCGGTTTACAACAGATGAACAAACAACAGAATAACAAAATAATACAATATCACTACCATTGGGGCATAAATAAAATATCAAGTGCAGTGAAAACAAATACTATAAATTACAATTAATAGTATAAAATGTAAAAGACAAGAAGCAAGGCGGTGTGATGGATGATATTTTAGCAAACACTGTTGTTTCATATAGTTGTTTGTTCAGGGAAGGCCTGCTTAAATTGCCAGGTTTTTAACAGCTTCCTAAAATGTGCCCAGTGAAAGGGCCAGGCGGACTTCAGGCGGAAGAGTGTTCCATAGTTGTGGAGCTACCGCCAAGAACGCCTGATGTCTATTAGTATTCCGGGCCCCTCTCAGGGTCAGAACTCTCAACTGCACTGCCTGGGATGACCTTACAGGTCCAGCAGATCTAACTGGAAGGAGGCGCTCGGCCAGATATCAAGGTCTCAAACTGTTTAGAGCCTTATAGGTTAGTACCATTACCTTGAAACTGGTACGGAAGTGAACAGGAAGCCAGTGTAAGTCAGCCAGGGTGGGGGAGATGTGTTGGTATTTCCTTGTCCCACTCAGTAATCTGGCAGCCACATTCTGGACCCGTTGCAATCTCCACAGCAGTTCCAAGGGCAGCCCCAAGTATTGCAGTAGTCTAGTCTCGAAACTACCAGTGCATGAACCAGCGTGGTGAGGGACCCAGTGTAAAGGTAGGGATGTAGCTGGACAACCCGCTTTAGGTGGAAATAAGCAGAATGGACCACAGATGCTAACTGTGGTCCCACTGATAGTGCTGGTCCAGAAGTACACCCAAGCTATGCACCTCATCATTTGTGAAAAGAATGACAACCCCCCCCCGAAAGACAGGGAGGCACCCAGACCACAGACACCAGGGGCCCCCACCCGCAGGATTTCCGTATTGTCCGTTTTCCCTCCATCGCAGCACTGCATCCAGGCAGCGCTCAAGGGACCGGACAGAATCCACTGCAGAAGGGTGGCAGGAGAGAGAGAGCTGAGTGCCATCCACATATTGGTGACAGAGAGCTCCAAAACTCCTGGAGAGCTCCAAAACTCCTGATTACCTCCCCCAGCGGCCTCGTGTAGATATTAAATAGCATTGGGGAGATGATTGACCCCTGTGGGACTCCACAACTGAGAGTCCATGGGGTAGACAACATCTCCCAAAGCTGAACTCTCTGGGGACAGTCCTCCAAGAAGGAGCGGAGCCAGGACAAGGCCTGACCACCGATCCCCAATCCCGAGAGCATCCCCAGGAGGAAACCGTGGTGACAGTATCAAAGGCTGCTGAGAGATCAATAAGAACCAACAAGGACATTTTGCTCCTGTTGGCCCCCCTCAGGAGGTCATCTTGCAGGGTGACCAATGTCATCTCCATGCCATGACATAGCCCGAACCCAGTCTGGAACAGATCAAGGGCATCGGTCTCCTCCAGGAGAGCCTGAAGCTCTCTCCACCAATTTGCAAATAAAGGGAATGTTGGTGACTGGAAAATAATATCATCAGCCACCAAGTTGTTTTTTTCCAGATTGGCTTAATGAGTGTCTCCTTGAGGGCAAGGGGAACCCTGTCCTCAAGGAGAGACCCATTAATAATAGCCTCCATCTACTCCGTCCGCTTTCATGAGCCAGGCCGGGCAAGGATCTAGTGAGGAGGTGGTGGCCCTGCAGCGATCAAGAACCCTGTCAACCTCAGCTGATGTCACAGGCTGAAATTGTGTTAAAATTACCGGACAAAGTGATGCGTGGGACGTCTCGGCACAATCTATTGATAGAGGAGATATCTAGGTTCCCGGTGGATGGCCTCCACTGTATGTTTAAAAAAAGCCTCAAACTGGTCACAGGAGATGCTACCGGGAGGCCTGTCACTGGGACCAGTTCTGGATAAATCACGTACAATATGGAACAGTTCCACTTGGTGGTCCTGGGCTTCGCTTATCTGGTGAGTGAAGTAGGATTTTCTTACAGCCTTCACCTTGGCTAAGTAGCTATTTGATGCAAATTTAGTGGCATTTAGATTATTCACCGTCGGTGCCCATCTCCAAATGCCCTCTAGTCTCCTAGGTAAACTAATTCAATTAATCCAAGTTATCGAAGCCGAGATAACATGCACTTTTTCACAGTAAAAGTATTATAAAATAAACGAAGTTCAGGAAAAGACCTTAATCCCATTGGTGTTCTGCAAATCTATGTGCAAACAATGAACACATTACAATAGGACCAAGTATCTGTCAGGGATAAATTCCAAGCCTCCCTGTGGGTGCCAAACAACGCTGATGTAGTGAATGCTATACACTGCACGGTCTCTGGATCCCTCCAGTGGCCAGTTCTGGTAAATACACCCAGGAGATACATATAAATATGTATTTTGGGGTGTATTTAGCATTCTCAGGCAGCAGATAAATGAATCAGCAGATTCTGATTCTGTGGATGGGGGATTCCTATGGTACTTTAAATGGTAGGTCTGAATATTGTTTGGAATATAGTTTGCTTTTTAAGAAGATATTTTGTTTAATCACTTCAGTTAATAAACATTGACGTTTAAGAGAATACAAGAATATAGATACTACATGAAATTGTTTCAGGTAAATAAAACAATTTCAGTAGTTCTCCAAATATGAGTGATTAAGCTACTACACTAACATCAGTTCTGATATACAGTAGTTGTTTTACTAATCAAACAGGTTATTATTCTAAATAGAAAATCTTCATCTGATTGTAAATATTAAAGATTATAACTACTGTGACAGCCTCCTCACATGTCACAAAGGAGGTGCCACGTCACTCTCACACACTCACTCTATTCACGCTGCCACCAACCATTCCCTCAAATGACTCTTCAGACTAATAAATGATTTTGAAACTAAAAACTTGTGTTTATTGGTTACAACGAAAGGAATGGTAAATCACTTTAATAACTCAAATAATAAGACAATGAATGTAATAAAGTATCACTCACTCACACACTCACTCACAGACCCTCACTATATAGCACAGATCTTCACAATAGGAACAAACCCTAACACCCTAACCGGTCCCTAACCAGTCCCTATCTGAAACACTCACACCCATTCACTCCCCTTATATACACTGGCTCCACCCCTTATGTCCCACCTTCCGTCACGCTATTGGCAGATGACATGCCTCTACAGCAATGACGGACAGGTGGCTTCCAAGCTACCGTAACAACTACCAACAAGAATGACCCTTTACATTTAAAAATCATGATTTAATTTGAATCTTATTGACTAGTAATTTAAATAATGATTTAAATTGACCTGATTTAAATCAAATACATCCTGATTTTCCACATGATCGCTCTCCAGGTTATTTGAAGATGAATCAGTTCATAGCTATTCCCAGGATCATGTAACATTGTATATGTAACCCCATGCTTAGGTGCTCCCTCTTCAACCTCCCTAATTTAATTCCCAAGAAGCCACTGTGTGAATTATATCTGAAGGATTTCCTCTTCCCTCCCCTCCCTGACCACCTATATTCCTCAAAAGCCCTCCAACAACCCTCCAAATCAGACATCAATAGTACAGGGGAGGAACTAAATAGTACAAATAGTACAGAGTGGGCTATTCTGCTGAAGGACATACAGTCCTGGATGCAACCCATGCAAATAAAGATGACTGATTTTATTGTCCTTCAATGAAAATTCCATTGGAAGTCAGTCTCATGGTGTTCAGTGGGATTTACTTCTATGTTACTGCATATGATTGCAGCCTCAAAATCCAGGTCACATAGCCAATGGCAACGGATGCTTTAGCTTCAGATTTGTTGCACAAGGAAAGAACTGGACCCAAAGACCATAATCCTGTTGCTTAGTGTAGTACATCATACCAGAGTGGGCTCACTGAATCAGTGGGGATTTGGTGTGTCAGCTGTTTCATAATTCCATTGATTTAAATGGCCTTTCTCTAGTTGTGACTTACTACGCTAAAGTTGCAACTAGAAGAGATACATTTAAATCAACGGAATGTACCGAGAAGTTGATTCAAGAAACCCCCACCAATTCAACTGGCTTACTCTACTGTGAGCTACTGCACCAAGCGAATAAGATTTCAGCCAATGACTCCTTCCAGCTTTGCAATTCTAGAACTCAGTCCATTCCAGAGCTACAATTCTAAAATTCTACCTTGTTGTCCAGTTTCCTTGCTTCAGCTTCAAATATGACCACACGATTGTCCTTTACTTCTTCAGCAGTAATCTAGGCAAGCAAATAAAAATATTCACCAGTAAGTTATTGCCTTCTAATGAGTTATTTTAATAAGAGCCACCTGAAAAATATGATAATCTAGGATGCCTAGATTACTATAGCCCTTCCATGGGAAGTAGATTTGATATTTCTATCATTTTCAAAAGATTTTTAGGATTGTTAAGAATAAACTCACGTCTGCTATTGAAAATATAGGCCCAATGTATTTAGACATGCAGAATTGGATCTACAGGCTATAGCCTTGCAAATTTTAAAAAGCATCACAAAAAAATATATCTACCAGCAATCTTGAAAATGCTAAGCAATCAATGAGATTAAAATACAGTGAAAAGCATGTTACAGTATAAGGGAATCCTATACATTCTTATTCAAAAGTAAGTCATACTGTATTGAATGAGCTTCCAGAAACTACAGTGCTGCCTCGACTTACAAACGTCCCTGCTTATGACCATTTTGAGTTACGACCAGCTCCGGCCACAAAAGTTTGCTTCTACTTGTGACTGGAGCTTCCACTTACAAACAGAAAAAGGCAGAGAAAAAAGTCAGGAAATTCAAATTTCTAACTGTAGGTGACGACGAGGCTGCTTCTTTGTAGCTCTTTCGCCCCAGCAGTTAGAGAGTGTGCGATCAGAAGGCTGCCTGGTAAGGTAAGGTGCTGTTTTCTGCTTTTGGGCTGGGGGGGTTATGTTTCTGTGCTGTGATGGGTCTTGGGGGGTTATTTGTTTCTTTGGGTTCCCCCCCCCATTACCAATGGGTCTTGGGGGGGGGGGTTTGGCAGCTTTTTGGAGTGTTTCTTCCCATTTCCGATGGGTCTTGTTTTTTTGGCTCCCCCCCATTTCCAATGGTTCTTGGGGGGTTTGGTTGCTTTAGGGTTTTCCCCCCATTTCTGAAGGGTCTTGGGGGATTTGGCTGCTTTTTTTGTTCCCCCCCCCCATTTCCGATGGTCTTGCATGCTTCCCTTGCTTTTCCCTTTGTCCTCTTTGCATTTCCGACCTGATCCCTTTGTTCTCCGTGCATTTCCGATCTGCTCCATTTGTTTTCTGTGCATTTCCAATGGGTCTTGCACACTTGGTTGCTTTTCTTCCCCTCCCCCCCTTCGGCCGGAAGGGATTAATCGCATTTCCAATGAGTCTTGTAGTGGGATTTTTTTTGTGTGATTTTTTCTTTGGCCGGAATGGATTAATTGCATTTCAATGCATTTCTATGGGAAATGGTGCTTCGACTTATGACCATTTCGAGTTACGTCCATCTTCTGGAATGGATTATGGTTGTTAACCGAGGCACCACTGTATTTAAAAAGGCAGCAGCTTTAATCCTGTAAAACTTCAGAATATTTTTATCATTAGGTAGCTTTATTTCTTGACTTCTAAATTTTTTAAATGCCAGGAATCAAACTCTTTGCTCAGAATGATACACCAAAAGAATTTAACTACATTTTCATACCGTAATCCTTCCTTTTCCTGCAGGTTTGCCATTTTTCAACATTAGAGGTCTGGTGAGCGTTTTGCTAGAAACAATCTGAAAATACAGAACATCCCCCCCCCCAAAATGAGATACAAAAAAAACTTTTTTCAAAAAATTTATAGTATTTGTAAATGTTCATTAACTCAACACTATTGAAGACTATGGCAGGGGACCCTCACAGGGCCAACTCAGATGCACAGTATAAGATATATATCACTTTTTAAAAACCTAAAAACATGAGTCACACTCAAGTGCTCAACTGTTTTCCATTACATGTAATTTGGACATATTTGGGGTGGGGAAGGGAGGGTGGATGTAAAAGGAAAAAGCTGAGCTCTTACTATCCAGAGTTGAACTTCCTTATGTATTAAGAACATATTGTACACCTATATCTAAGCAATTTTGAACTTGTATTTGAAATGTCACTTTATTCCCCAATAAAAGTGACTCCTCTTACATGCCTTTTATGTTTGGTTCCTAAAACAAAACATTTTGTCTCAAGTAGTGGTATTTTCTGCCTACACTACAGAAAATATGACCACTGAGTTCAGTAAATTACATAGAATTTATTCTGGTCACAAAGGGCAGCAATGCTTTTCTTATAACTAAAGCATTTATATGACAGAGAATTTCACATATGCAAAATATTTATAAAAGAAAGACCGGGAGGACAATCTGTGTAGTTTTGCCATATTTAATGCTACCAGTCAGAAAACCTACACAAAAATTGTAACCACATTTGGTAGCTAGAGGCTGGGAAAAAAACAAGGTATGTCTACAAAATGTAACAGGAAAATTTGCTTACACATGCCACAAAAAAGGTAGCAAAGCTTGTGTAGAAGAAGAGAGAGGGAAGACAAGTGTGCAGACCCAACCCTTGTTCTCAGGGTAAAAAAAATTCACAATTTGTGAAGCTGAGGCATCATGTCTGAACAGCTAATTATGGACAAACACAGATTCCAACAATAAAGCAAAAATTACCTTTAAACAGGCTGTATGTGAAAAAGCATAGCAAAGAGAACATATATAGACATAAATATATGCCCTTAATTGTACTCCTCAAATCAGCTTCTGGTAAGGTGCTAAAAGAATCCTTTAATTTTTTTTGTTTCCTGTATAAGTACATGCAGAAAGTGAGGAGGAATTAAAGAACCTTGTAATGAGAGTGAAAGAGGAGAGTGCAAAAAAACGGTCTGAAACTCAACATCAAAAAAACTAAGATCATGGCCACTGGTCCCATCACCTCCTGGGAAATAGAAAGGGAAGACATGGAGGCAGTGACAGATTTTATTTTCCTGGGCTCCATGATCACTGCAGATGGAGACAGCAGCCACGAAATTAAAAGACGCCTGCTTCTTGGGAGGAAAGCAATGACAAATCTTGACAGCATCTTAAAAAGCAGAGACATCACATTGCCAACAAAAGTCCGAATAGTCAAAGCTATGGTTTTTCCTGTTGTGATGTATGGAAGTGAGAGCTGGACCATAAAGAAAGCAGACCGCCGAAGAACTGATGCCTTTGAATTGTGGTGCTGGAGGAGGCTCTTGAGAATCCCCTGGACTGCAAGGAGAACAAACCTATCAGTTTTAAAGGAAATCAACCCAGAGTTCTCACTGGAAGGACAGATCCTGAAGCTGAGGCTCCAATACTTTGGCCATCTCATGAGAAGAAAAGAGTCCTTGGAAAAAACCTTGATGTTAGGAAAGTGTGACGGCAAGAGGAGAAGGGGACGACTGAGGATGAGATGGCTGGACAGTGTCTGCGAAGCAACCAACATGGATTTGACACAACTCCGGGAGGCAGTGGAAGATAGGAGGGCCTGGCGTGCTCTGGTCCATGGGGTCACGAAGAGTCGGACACGACTAAATGACTAAAACACAACACGTGTACTTATATCTGAAGGGATGTCCATCACCAGTTAATCTGTATCAATAAATCCACAGCCATTTTTTTATTTTCCCAGTGCTGTTCTGACTTCCAAACTGTTAACAATCTATTTTAATTTATCAGTAAAAATAAGACAAGAACCCTTGTGAGTAAATCTGCAACAATGTCATGCCAAAGGACAGAATTTTTTTTAGAAAGAAAACAATGTAGTCTTTTGATTTTCACTGAAAAAGAGAAAATACTGACATATATAGACACTGCTAATTCCTGTATACCAGAAGATTATCACACTTGAAAGGAATCAGTGAATAACAGCATAATAAGGATTTTAGGACAAAACCTATATCTGGGGGCAGAATCAAGGTGACAAGAGAACATCTAAGCTTTGTATCCAACTCTTTATACCTACCTGCCCCAGTGTACATTCAAATTCTCCTAAAAAGTCATCATCACTCAGCTCAACAGTTGCATTGTCGATGTCATAAACGCCAAATTTGAGCTTCTGCACTAGCTCAAAATAGTAGTCAATTAGGAATCTCTTAGAAAACTTGGGGTCCAAACAGTTCTTGATTCTTTCTGTGCGATCAACCTGCAATAAAGCAGAAGGCACCAGCACACAATGGTTCAGAGAAATAAATATTACATCTCACAGCCCATCTTGAAAGGAAGAGAAAAGGTGCAAAGGTCGCAACACTTATCTACTTACCCAGAAGCCCAACCCCATTGGCCGAATCCTACTACAAAAATAGCATAAATCTTTGAGGCGAGTGGCTGACTAAGTCTGCAACAGCAAATGTTTATGCCAAATTCTTAACTTGCAGCAATTTAGTACCAAGACTTATACTAATCATATTACACCAGCTTGTAAAATTTATAAGATTCCACTCATTAGGTTTAATGGGAATTATAAACTGCATCTGCCTGTAAATCTAGCAATGTACAAAAATAAGCACTGATATGACACTGCAAATTATCAAGTACCCAAAATATGATATGTTGCCAGATAAAAATACCTCCAGTTCCTACAGACTTTTTAAATTCATAGATTACCACAGAGTGCCTATTTTTGAATGATAGGAATTTTAAAATACTAACTCTTGGTAATAACTAGAGATTCAGCATCAGTTCTAAGGCTACTTAATTACAAACAAATCTTGTTTATTTCTCTTAATTTTTTTCCTAAGTACATATGTTTTGGGCTGTGGTGGAATTTATGTTTTACTGCTCTTGCTCTAAAAACTGTACACACAAATATCTTTAAAAAATCAAGAGTAAAATTTTAAAAAATCACTCCCCTGACAATTTATGTTTGCATAAGGGAATTAAGTAAATTTTGATGGCAAAGCAACATCTCATTAAGGGAGGCACTCCTGTGTCCATCAGCAAATGAATCTCCATCTTCATATTCTTTGTTATATCATATGCAATACACAGGTTGATGCTGAATCAGTATTATGATGGATCCAGACACAGAATTAAAAAGCAAAGCTAAAAGGTGAAGTGTGCTGCATATATATCACTCATAGCACTTAAAAGCTTTTTCTGGGCAGTTTGCAATTTAATTGTGCAAGCTACATATTGCCTCCCCTCCAACAAGCTGGGTACTCAATTTACCAACCTCAGAAGGCTGGAAGGCTGAGTGAACCTTGAGCCTACCTGGGATTGAATCTGGGTTGTGAGCAGTTTTGGCTATAGTACTGCAGTTTAACCACTGATCCATGAGGCTCCTAGTACAGTGGTGCCTCCCTTAACGACGTTAATTCGTTCCAGCGAAATCGCTGTAGAGCGAAAATGTCATAAAGCGAAAATAAAAAACCCACTGAAACGCATTAAAACCCAGTTAATGCGTTCCAATTGGCTAAAAACTCACCGTCCAGCGAAGATCCTCCATACAGTGGCCATTTTCGATGCCTGTATAGCGAGGAATCGATCCCTAAGCACAGCACGGAGCCATTTTGAGCACCCGGCGGCCATTTTGAAAACCCAACAATCAGCTGTTTTGATCGTCGTAATGCAAAGAATCTGTTCCCGAAGCAGGGAACCGATCTTCGCAAAGCGAAAAAACCCGATTTAAAACATTGTTTGTGAAGCGGATTCATCATAATACGGGGTAATCGTTAAGCAGGGCACGACTGTACTAAAAGGAGGTCAAATTAGTTATGATCAAGATTCCCTCTAAGGTGCTTGCCTGCGCGATTCTGCCCTCCTTTGCAAAAAGATCCTTCTCCTCCCACCTCCCACAGTGATCATTTTCAGTCCCTTAGTTCTGGTTACAACAGAGCCCTGCGCGGGAGGGGGGAGCTGCACGCAAGGAACAGAGCCCAGTCCAGAAGGGCTGAAAATAAGAGTGAATGTTGGTTATGATTAAGGCAAACTGCACAGATGCTACTCTGCAATACACTGATATTGACACACTGATTATTCTTTATTTAGTTTTTCATACTCATTCTTTTACTTCTTAGATTCTATATGTCATTTAAAAGTTATAAACATGCTTATCCGGGACGTGGCAAATGTAGGCTTCATATATCATGGAAATAGATGTCTGTTTGTGCTATCCCCCTTTTTTTCCTGGACTCCCCATGTGTCCCAATCCACTCCCTCAGCCACACTTCTGTTGATAGGCATCAACCACTGGATACAAACCTATACATATACATTAAAACAAAATAAGCATTTTTATGTATAAAAAAGAAGCAGAATTGTACTCTAAGATTAATTATATAAGAAATCCCACTAGGGTGTGATTCTTAAGTACCATAAACACAGTGTCTTAACATCCAAGTAGGATGGGGCAAAGATGAAGGAAGAATTCTTGCACTTACATCTTTCCTAACAACAGCTGAATGCCAATGAGGAACACTGTATACAAGCAAACAGTTTATGAAAGGTTAAGAGGCCTCATCATACTGTACCTCATACCACTGCTGTCCACTTGTGTGTTGCAGCAACACGCACAGTGGGTCTGACTTGGAGCTGATGTCTTTATCCAGGAGATTGTTGCAGGAGATGGTCAGCTCCACCTTTGTTACACATTGTGCTGCCATCTGCTGCACTCGATGCGACGAAATGGACAAACACCCTTTAAGGAAGAAAAAAAAATATGACAGATTCTAATTGTAACAACTCCAGGTTGATTCCACACAGACCTAAACGTTCTTAAACCCCTTGAGATACAGCTGGAATTTCGGGTTCCCTGCCCCCACCCCAAACCTGATTCAACAGAACACATGCACTACATTTGGGTTTCTTCTTGGAACCATTTCTAAAACTCCAACTAAGTTGTATGGGAGGAATGAAGAAGTGAGAACCTGAACCCACATCCCACTTTCAAAGACCATAAAGTTAGGTTTTTAGATTTTAAAGCAGGGGCCTGCAACTTGCAATCTTCCAACACTTGAACAATTCCAATCATCATATCTAGTCCATGATGCAAGATTATGGGACCCAAAGTCCAGCATAATCTAGAGCAGGGGTCCCCAAGTCCCGGCCTGGTGCCAGTCCATGGCCATGGCAGGATCAGGCCGCGGAGACAGATCTCCCACCCCCGCATGCACTCTCCCCCGCATGCACAGTATGCCCACCCACACGCATGGGTGCCCCACCCACGAGTGCACCCCACCCATCCATGAATGCGCATGAGCACACCCGACCCATCTGCACATAACCGCACCCCACCCATCCACAAGCACACCCCCTGCACACAGAAAATGTTGAGGACCACTGATCTAGAGAGCCAGAAGTTACCCATCCCTCTTTTAAGGGAAAAGGTGCCACACAAAATACCCAGGCTAACGGATGATAGAACATTCACATGGTACCAATCCACCCATTGTTTCAAATACAGCTGTCTGGAAGGGATCAGCTATCTTGAATAAGCATATGATTTCCACTGCAGAAGAGTATCAGATTCATCCATTAGGAAAATAAGACTGATATAGAAAAAGGACTTTAAATACCGTAATTGCCAGCAGTTTGTTCTTTCTCTCTCTTCAGAGATAAATTCGCTATGCAAAAGTACAGTACTGCAGTCAGAGATCCATTTACAGAACACACAATCTTAATTTGTTCAACTGGTTGAACTACCAATTGTAAGCCCATATTTAGGCAGAAAAATACACAACACACCTACATGCCAATCAACAAAAGAAATCATGCATCTGAAGTCAAGGTCTTGCCTACAGAAGCTTAAAGGGCAAAGCCAGCACAAACACAGGTGTGTCTTTTCAAAAGTGAATCCCACAGATCCCAGTGAGACTGGCATTTAGAGAACTGTAGGCCATTATCTATTAGTCTTTTAAAATGCCATAAGCACTGTTAACTCCCCCCCCCCAAATTATTTATCCATTTATTTATTTATTCAACTTTTATACTGCCCAAATAGTGCAAGGCAAATAAAGCAAATGCAACAGTATAATAAAGAAATAAAATGGCAAAAGCAAAAACAGACCAATAAACAATATATAACAAACAGTTACCAAGCAATCTTATCTACTTAGGTTCATATTAACCTTTTTTTTTAACCTAAGCAATAAATGGAAACTAATGTACAGCTTTGTGTTAATATAAAATCTAGCTAGTTTCTTTTTATTTCACCTTCAACAAGGAACATGTCTATTTGGCCTACAAAGAAAGAAAGGCACACTATCTGGATTTATACTCTCATGTTTTGTTATTCTACCATTGTGATGGCCACCCTAGGTGCAACTTGAAACATGCAATAACACCTCACAGAATCCAAACTATTCAAGTCAGCAACCTCCTCTTATCTTCCCTGATCAAAAGCTGCGCACTCTATGTCCTTAACACAGAGCAAGAATGCCCACTGGCATTGTTTAACATCCAAACTCATTATGTTCTCAAAAACTTGAAAATTTGCTCTTTGCTTTGCAACATTTTGCTGGTCCTCAAAAAGCTATTGCCTGATCATGGATTTTGAGATTTTGAGCAAAAAGTACCTTGCTGCTAATTCAATGAAACACCACTGAAGAAGGGAGATACAATCAATCCCTTTTTTGGGTATAGGCCTTAAGCCCCTCTCTCTCTGAAGTAGTTTGTCTTTTCAAAGGTTCTGGGATTTTATAATAGGCTATAATATCAGTGGTTCTTAACCTTTGTTACTCGGATGATTTTGAACTGCAACTCCCAGAAACCCCAGTCAGCACAGCTGGTGGTGAAGGCTTCTGGGAGTTGCAGTCCAAAACTCCTGAGTAACCCAAGGTTAAGAACCAGTGGGCTATATGACACCATACAGTGGTGCCTCGCTTACTGATTTTAATTGGTTCCACAAAAAACATCGCTATGGGAAAACATCGCTAAGTGAAACGCGTTTTCCCATAGAGATGCATTGAAAACCGGATAATCCGTTTTCTCTCCCACCATCGGGCACAGCGCTTTGGGAGAAGCCTCCCGGTGGGGGGGAAAGATCGGATTGGTTCCTGCCTTCGTTCCCCACCACCCAGCTTCTTCCAAAGGGCTGTCCCGACGGTGCTTGCAGCAGCGGAGGAGGTACCTGGTAGGGGAAAAAGGTCAGATCGGCTCCTGCCTTCTCCCCCACCGGGCACCTCCTCTGCTGCTGCAAGCACCATTGGGACAGCCCTTTGGGAGCAGCTGGGTGGTGGGGGAGAAGGCAGGAGCCGATCCGATCTCTCCCCCCCCCCCCACCGGGAGGCTTCTCTGACAGCTGCGCCCGACGGTGGGGGAAAAAGACCGGATCGGCTCCTGCCTCCTGGGGCTTGCCTCTCCTCCGGGCTCCCACCCACCCGTCCCCAATGCCCAGAGGGGAGCACAGCCGGGGCTTGCCTCTCCTCCGGGATTCCCCCCATCTCAGTCCCCGATCCCGGGAAGGGAGAGCAGCCGGGGATTACTCTCCCTCCCTTCTTCCCCCCACCTCAGTCCCCGATCCCGGGAAGGGAGAGCAGCCGGGGCTTGCTCTCCCTCCCTTCTTCCCCCCACCTCAGTCCCCGATCCCAGGAAGGGAGATCAGCCGGGGCTTGCTCTCCCTCCCTTCTTCCCCCCACCTCAGTCCCCGATTGGATCCGAGCCGTGGCGGCTACTACAGCCATGGCCGGACTGGCCATGGCTAGGGTTGCCGCCACGGCTCGGATCCAAGCCGCGAGGGGAGGGTGGGGGGTCCGGATGCCTTTCAGGCATCCCGGGCTTGGACCCCACCCGCGGCCGGTTACCCAGCCATGGGTAACCGGCGGCGGGTGGGATCGAGGCTGGGATGCCTGAAAGCGATCCAGATCCCCCCACTCCCCTCACGGCTTCGATCCAAGCCGCGGCGGCTAACCCAGCGATGGCTGAGGTAGCCGCCACGGGTCAGATCCAAGCTGCGGGGGTAGGGTGGGAGGGTGGGGGGATCCGGATGCTCGGAAGGACCCTTCGGAAGGGTCCTTCCGAGGCTACCGCCGGCATTTTCCCCCAGTTGAGCGGCGGGGCCCAGCTCGGGGAAAATGCCCCCTCCAAAGGGCCCTTCTGAGGCTACCGCAGGCATTTTACCCCAGCTGAGTGGCGGGAGCGCTCCTTCGGAGGCTCCCGCCACTCAGCTGGGGGGAAATGATGCCTATGGGGAAAACATTGCAAAGCGATTTTTCCCCATAGGCACTTCGTAATGCGATCGCAAAAGCGATGGCAAAAATGCCATCGCTATGCAAATTCATCGTTAAACGGGGCACTCGTTATACGAGGCATCACTGTATTTCCAAGCTCTTTTATACATTACTAAGGATGAAAAGGGGACATGGTGGCACTGTGGGTTAAATCGCAGAAGCCTTTGTGCTGCAAGGTCAGAAGACCAGCAGTTGTAAGATCGAATCCACGCGATGGACTGAGCTTCTGTCAATTGTCCCAGCTCCTGCCAACCGAGCACTTTGAAAGCATGTAAAAATGTAAGTCGATAAATAGGTACCACCACGGTGGGAAGGTAATGGTATTCCATGTCTAGTCACGCTGGCCATGTGACCACAGAAACTGTCTATGAACAAATGCTGGCTCTACGGCTTGGAAACGGGGATGAGCACCACCCCCTAGAGTCGGACATGACTGGACTAGATGTCAAGGGGAACCTTTACCTAAGGATGAAAAGTGAGACGTAACTACAGTGGTGCCTCACATTACGATGTTAATTCTTTCCAGCGAAATCACTGTAAAATGAAAACGTTGTAATGCGATTTTTAAAAGCCCATAAAAATGCATTAAAACCTGATTAATGCGTCCTAGGGGCTTGAAACTCACCGTCCAGCAAAGATCCTCCATAGCACGTCCATTTTCGCTGCCTGTGCAGCGAGGAATCCGTGCCAGAAAAGAGCGGGCGGCCATTCTGTTTACCCGGTGGCCATTTTGAAACTGCCGATCAGCTGGCCGAAAATCATCGCTTTGCGATGATCGGTTCCTGAAGCAGGGAACCGATCATCGCAAAGCGAAATTTCCCCATAGGGAACATTGTTTTGCGATCGCTTTTGCGATCGCAAAAACATCAACATCTAGCGATTTCGTTGTCAAACGGAGTGCCCGTTAAGCGAGGCACCACTGTACCATGTTTCCCTGAAAATAAGACAGGGTCTTATATTAATATTTGCTTTTAAAATGTATTCGGGCTTATTTTCAGGGGATGTTTTAATTTTTTTCTTTGACCACAATCTACATTTATTAAAGTTCAGTCATGTCATCTTCTGGTTGCTGAACAATAGTGGAGAGCAGGGTTTCACTTAACCAGGGCTTATTTTGAGGGTAGGGCTTACATTATGAGCATCCTGAAAAATCATGCTAGGCTTATTTTCAGTTTAGGTCTTATTTTTCGGGGGGGGGGAGAGTATATTGGGGCCCACAGAAATTTATGGCACAATAAATACATTACTGTTCAAGGTGCCACAATGCTCTTTGCTTCTGACTTGTGAGCAAATATCCATGCAGCCATTTTATTACAGCATGTTTCCACAATAACTGGCAAAGGTGATAGCAAAACAATACAGGCTAAGGCTACAGCTTGGAAAATACTGAAAAATGTTCTGTGGAGATAAAACCTATCTATATGACTTACATTTCTCTTTCACAATGATGTAGAACAAAAAATCGTAGTAATCAACATTTTATACCAAAGATATCTGCCCTCTGTAGCTTTTTCAAAAAAAAAGTTCTTTGTCCTTGTTTTTAAGTAGAGACCTTGCTACCTTGGGTCTTTTCTCCTAATAAAGCATAAATTAAGAAAAATGTCCAAAATCTATATGTATGTACAGTATATATTTGCAGAGTTGCTTTACATTTCTTCACACATCTAATGGACCTGGACACCTGATTCAGCCCTTTGCCTCCAGTTCATTCTTGTTGCTGTTTTCAAGTCCAGTGCTCCTTTGCATTGTTAATCACAACAAGAATGCAAGCATTCCCGTGCTGAGTCACACCAAAAGTCCTTGAAAGCCGAAGGATTTATCAGAAATAGGAGATAATGTGCCACCTTTCTCTAAGTTGCAATTGCAATCTCTACAGAGAATTCACTCTCCCCTACTTAACCATAGCTTGTGTGAAGGAAAGATGATTAGCAAGGTTTATTCCCAAAACAAATTTGGATTCAGGTGTAGCAGATACAGCATGAAGCCATGGTTTGTTTAGCTAACCAATGAGCTAAACAATGGTCTGTTTTAATATTTGAAACTATTCATAAACCATCATTTATTCTGGACCAAATAACAAGTATATGAAGCCCTACTTTGAAATCTAGTTTCAGGTTACTTTGATTTGCCATTATGTCTGAACTTTTTTCAAATTCTGCCTCAATGTGAGAAATAAGGATTATTATATGTAAAATGCTGTGGCCTCAAGGCAGTACAAGTGATCTCAGATAGTAAGACAGGGTCTTACATTAATATTTGCTCCAAAATGCATTAGGGCTTATTTTCAGGGGATGTTTTATTTTACAGTCATGTCATCTTCTGGTTGCTGCACAATGTGGCACAATGGTGGAGAGGGGGCACATACTGTATCTTGATCAGGATTCATCCACCACTTTGATCTTCCTGTTCCTTCCTCACCCAAGAGAAAGGAGAGGGGGCAGGTTGCTAAGAAAACCCTTTCCCCAGATGCTTCCACTGAAAGCCCCATGATGTCAAGTGCTGTGGCCACAATCTGTAGCATTATCAAAATTGATGTTTGGTGGGGATTCGGATTTAAAGCCCTCACTTCCCATTGCTCAGAAAAGCTTACGTTCTAAGCAATGTGACAAAAAGGTGGATGGAGGAATTAAAATTATGTTTTTATGTAGTTACATGGGTACTACACAGATACCTCCTCTCTACATAGAAGATAAATAAAACACAAAAGGGCCAAAACATCCATCCCAGTCTAGTCAAGGAGCTGTGATGCTTCCGTCTGTCCCTCTATGTTTAAGAACATAAATCTGATCTTCCCTCTTCATATGTTTGTTACAGTAGAGAAATGGCAAATGTTAAAGAACTTAAGTGTTCTCTAAATTGAAAACACACCAGGTACGAAACAGAAAGGAAGGTCTTCAGTTCCTTAGGCTCCCCATTAGTACAGTACACAAGAACTACACCTAATCTCTCCCCCCTGCTAATACCTAAACCACAATATGCATTATCAACTCATGCTGAATTTGACCACATCTGCAACTTTCATCAAATATGGCTTTTATTTAAGGAAATACAGACCTTAAAGCAAATGTACCCACCCAAACACTCTAACTGGGAGCCCATTCATTTATACAGAAGACTATTCCTCCGACTCCTTGACAGGAAACTAAACCAACATTGATCACATTAAAGCTAGCTAGTGTCATTATGTCATAAACTTTCAAAGACTTAATAAAAACTTAAACAAACTTAATAAAACCCGGTTTTATTATGTTGTAAGTTTCCAAGGCAGTCTTCAAAGACTTACGCCATAATAAAACTTCCGAGCCTTTAAGGTGCCACAAGACCGCTGGACTTGATGATCCAGCTCTGCCGTTCTAAGATGATGATAATACTTTTACTGTACTGTACTTCCAAAAACTTCAAGACTATCTGCATTGGAGGGAACCCACATGAATATTAGCAAATTCTGAGTAACAGAAATCCTAGCTAATTCTAAACTCAATTTGCACGTGAAACTGGCAGCCCTTTATTATTCGGTTTTCAAAGTATGTTTCACTTGCGTTTTTAAAATAATCTTTAACTTTTTTCCCCCCTAGAAGCAAGTTGAAGCCTGATGAGACCTGACCTCTTCTACATGTTATAATTTTCCAAGCTTTGGGGGAAAACTGCCCCGCCCAAGAGCGCACTGTATTACTAACATGCCGATTCCTTGCACCAATTTATTTCGAGTCTCCCCACCAAGCCTTCCCCCCTACACCGCCACAGCCCCCCCATACCACCCAGCAGAAGTTTGCAGCTGCGACTGGCCCCTATCCCCGGTTCTCTTTCCTTTTCCCTCTTGAACAGCCCCTCGCCGCCCCCCACCCACCGCCCCTCCAAGAGCTCTGCCATTGACGCCGTCGGCAGGGTGTGCTAGGCGCTGTACAAACCTCCAGGGAGCACGCGTCTTCACTCCTTCCAGGTAGGGCCTCACCCGGCTCCAGAGGATACGAACGCAGGCCTCCCAGCTACCCAAGGTGGCGCCTCTCACCTACGCCCTTCTCTTTTCCTCCCTCTCCCCGCCCTCAGGGGTTGTGTAATCCAAACCCCACAGACTCCACATGTGAACCAGGGGGCTGAACTACGTTGTGCGCATGCGTTGTTCGTTTGTGGGTTGTTGTTTTTTTCAATCACAAGTACTGTATTTTTTTAAAAAAAAAAACTTCTTTAGGAACTCCACACAAAACTAAGCCTTGCTGACGCCCCGCGCCCGTGGATCCCTTGAGTCACGTGGTAGAACTCCAGCATCTTCCCTCCATGAGGAAATACTAACATGACTTCGTGATGTCATGGGGGGGAGGAAATTCTCGTGCGCGGGGAATCCAAGAGGATTGGCCGTCCGCGAAATAGGGAAGGGTCGGGCCACACCCCGAAGACGTCGGCACCCTAAGCATGAAGTTTCTGTACCGGCCCGACCCCTTCAAATGGTCACACCGGGCGTAGAGCTGAGAAATACGGTCCCTCGACTTGTGACTGTTTCCGCCAGTAATTAACGGGGGGGGAGCGTGGAAAAAGGAGGAGGCTTTCTATCATGGCGGCGTCCGTGGCTGCAGGAGCAGGGCGGCGCTTTTCCCGCTGTGCCTCTTTGAGGAGGACCCGACTCTCCTGGGAAGCTCCAAGGGTAAACCTCAGCTGGCAGAGGCAAGCTCTCTCCGGTCGAGGAGGAGGAGGAGGAAGCGAGGTGTGGTTTCGCTCAGGCGTGCGCTGCTTTTTACTCTCCCTGTTGCTTCTTTCCAATGTGTATTTAGGCTATTCCGGGGCGACGGGGGAAGGCAAGCCTAGTAGCACCGGCCTCCGTACAGCGCCGTTCGGCTTTAGGTAGGAAGTCTCCCCTTCATACCGCTTTCGCCTCCCCCCCTTCCGCCTCTTGGGCCGCCTGTGATCCGGTCGCCCTTTTTGCATCCAGTGCCCTGACCGCCAGGTTAAGCTGTGATCTCTCATTGCTGCGGGTTTTTCTGAGCAAATTACAGCTTTGTCGACTCGCCTTTTAAAAAAAAACACACACACATTTCTCCCACTTTCTTCGTTTGTGACAGAAGCAGCACCATAGATCATTAATACCTAGATCAGATATTTTCACCCTGTGACGGGAAACCTCAAGGGCATTTGGACAGGGCATCAGATCTTCTATAGAGCATGTTAAGGAGCATAGACTACCCTTGATGTAGGTATGAAGTTGCTTATTCTCCATACTTAGGAAGGACTCTCAGTGCAAATTTTCTGAGGTTCACTTTTGTTCTGCCAACTCCATATTGTAGTCCTGGCATTCTCTGCTGTTTCTTCACAGTTTGCAAATGTTCTGAAAAAAAAACTTGTGCTTGGTTTTAATCAGGGGCAGGATGGTAGCCCAAGAGTGATGTAGGTGCATGTACAGCTCCTCCAGAATATCTTTCCTACTGAAAGACTTTGACCCATTAATACCAAATACCAGAGCACCTCAAGTTGTTTCTGCCCACTCCAGAGTTGAGTGATCAGAAGCAAAGCGATTCTGAGGTCCTTATGCTAAATTTTACTACTGTATGCCCAGTCATACACCACTAGTTCTGAAAATTCCTGCAATGTAAAATGTACCATGCAAAACAACACTGTCCCATATATTACAGATAATTTGCTTTTCTCTACAGTGACCTGTCTTTGTGGACCTAGACAGAACTGTAGTCAGCACCCAGTTTTGTGAGAAGCCATCGTGAGCTCCTTTTCCGGTTATAGCTGTTTCCACCTATAGTCATTATAGGGACATACATTTACTATTTTCAGGATAGGGGAAGCAAGGAAGATGTCAGAGTGTGTTTCAGCGGGACTTTCTGTCCCTTGCCACAAGGCCATCTTCTGCCAACTTCTCAGTGCAAAGATTTCAGGAGAGATATCAAAATACAGACTAGATAGAAAATAGATACTTGTCTGTCTTCTAACTTGATCTGGAGCCATCATTTTTTGGGGAGACTGTTGATGACATTCTGGTACAGTAGACCCTCTACTTACGGAATTAATCCGTATTGGAACGGTGGCTGCAGGTCGAAAAGTCTGTAAGTCTAGTCTCCATTGACCTACAATGCATTGAAAACCGATTAATCCCATAACTGGCCATTTTTGTTCCATTTTTGCTCCATTTTGGGTTTTTTCTGGTCTGTAGGTCGATTCTCTGGCTGCAAGTTGAACCTAAATTTTGCAGCCAGAGAAGTCTGTAACTTGAAAAGTCTGTAAGTCAAGCCGTCTGTAAGTCGAGGGTCCACTGTACGTGGTCACCTTGAAATGATTCTGTCATGAAAGTTAGGTTATAAATTATTGTAATCAATGAATGATTTACTTGGGAGCATCCAGAAGACAAGTTAAAGTAATGTGGGTCCTTCAAATTAAAAAGGGAATAGGCAGGCTATGGCAGTGCAAACTGCAACTTTGTTATACAGTTGGTTTAGGTTACGAAGAGTAAACATAAGTCCCGGTGGTCTTTAATTTCCCTCGCTCAGCGAAGCTGGGGTCGGAGTGGGGAATCAGTAGCTGGGCTAAAGAAGGAGGGCTTGGCATCAAAGAGGTGGCGGCCACTGCAGAAGTACCTTTGGGCCTGCAAGATGTGTTTCACAGTCAGTTTATAAGTATTGAAATATAGATACAAGTTATGAAATATAGCTCAGTTTTACAGCTGTAGAATTAAAATTCAGATTGAATCTGATCTGTTTATATAGAAGAAAATTCTGCTTGATTCAGTTGATGTTAATTTATGTGACTTTTCTTAGAATTGTTATTTTTGAATCTGTCTTTTTCAGGTGCTAGAAAAGCTGAGGCTTTTTAGAAGAACACTTGCTTTCTCAGCATTGTCCTGCTTGGGGTATGAAGCATACGTGTTAATCTCTCAGTCCTCTGTGGTTCATGCTGATGCCAAAGGTAGAATTATGAAAACTTTTGAATTTAAACAATGGTGGATTTCTTTATTGGAGAATCATACTGCTACCCTTCTGTATTTTGTTTTCTTGCGTTGTAAAAAAAATTGGTTTTTGAAGAGAACTTGAAATTTAAATGTTAGAATTTATTAATGTAGCTATGTTTACAGATTACTTTTTAGCCTTATGAGAGCTGTTACACTGAACCCTGAAACACTGGGGTAATTATGGAGGTAAAGGCAATCTGCATAAGAGTTGTAGAACAAATATGTGTGCAGCTTCAGTTAGAAGGTCTGTTTAGCCAAACATTTCCCAGGGCTGTGAACTTTTTAATATTTTTTATATTCAAAAGAGCCCTAATACATCTACAGTGCCTTTTGTGGTATAATTTTATGTTGCTGGATTTCAGCCAGTGAGTAGCAATGTATTACTTTTAAAGCACTTTAATGAGTAACAAGAACAAATTGCTTTTAAAGTAATTTTCTGGAGTCTACAGAAGAGGTACTGAAACATGGATTTTGTTTGCTCCTTTCTGCCGTACGGCAGCCTTCCCCAGCCAGCTGCTCTCCAGGTGTTTTGGACTAAACTCCCACTGTTCGTAGTCAATGTTGGAGCATGTGTTGTATACCCAACACATATAGAGGGCAGCAAGTTGAAGAAGTGTAACATTTTACGTATACTGTATGCATGTGAAAATATATGTACTGTATATATTAAGCATGGAATGTGTTACATTGTCTCTATCAAATAATAACTGAAATAACATTTACATAACATGTAAAATTTTATGAGTATGTCATATCACAAAGGTTTTTGACTATATGGGAAAGAAAATACCAGTGAGTTCAATGTTTTTTTGCAAACAATCAGGTGAATTATTTTTATCTTAGTTAGAGCTGTTATACTTGAGGAAATAGCATGACGGTAATGAAGCTCATTCATTCATATTCACACAAGTTTTTGTGTTTTGACCATCTTTAAGTTGATGAAGTCCTGGATCAAGCAGACTATTTGTATGAGAGTGGGGAAACCGAAAAGCTTTTTCAGTTGCTGGAGCAACACAAAAACAGGTACGTATGTTACTGTAGCAAGCCCTGGTCAGAAGTGGAGGCTTAATTCTTTCTATGGGTTCTCCTAGGCTCCTAATTCTCTTGGTGTAGTCATGTTGCGCTCTTTATCTGGCAGTGCTCAATATTTAATAGCAGCAGAACAAGGTAAAAACAAAGTGTGTTTCTGAATTCACCTAGGAAACTGAACAGAAAGTGTAATCCCAATAGTAAGTTTTTTGGAGGGTATAGTTTTTATAGATTTAACTATAGCAGAAGAAAAATTTTAATTCTATAAACATCCTCAGTTATCCTTTCAACAGCTCTGTAGAGTAAGTCAGTTTTATTCCTTTACTGCAGAAATTAGGAATGAACTGTCCCACAAAATTAGCTTGCCTAAGAAGAATCCTGCTGTACTGGAGTAAAGATTTAGTTTAATCCGTTGCAGCCAGCAAGGCCACAACCAGAACAAGAGTGCAGTAGTCTTCTCCAGTGTTCTCTCTCTCTCTCTCTCTCTCTCTCTCTCTCTCTCTCTCTCTCTCTCTCTCTCTCTCTCTCTCACACACACACACACACACACACACACACACACACACACACACATATTTAGAGGTATATTACTTTTGAATGTGGAAGCTTCATTTAGCTGCAACTAACAGATAATCAGCTGTGCAAAGGGTTAAAACTTCATCACTCTTCTCTCTCTTCCTACTCCCCTTTCTCACTGGGTGCTCCTCTCCTTCCACCCTGGTGGTCAATCTTTCCTTTTATTCATGTCTGTAACAATCAGCAGGACTTGCTCTCCTTCTCTTTTTCTTTGCACCATAGGAAACATTTAGGGCCCTGCATAAGGAAGTAGTCTGTGTAGCTGTCTAGAGGCCCTTTGGAGTGCTGACTATTCCAAGCGTCCCAAAGGCTTTGTTTCTGCTGATTAGAAAAGATAGCGGAAGTGACTGAGGTTGATACTACAAAAACAGCAAAGTGTGCTGCTTATATACCACCCCATAGTGCTTAAAGCACTCTCGGGGCGGTTTCCAAGTTAATTATGCAGGCTACACATTGCCCCCTCAGCAAGCTGGGTACTCATTTTTCTGACCTCGGAAGGATGGAAGGCTGAGTCAGTCATGAGCTGGCTGCCTGGGTTTGAGCCCTGGGTAATGAACACAATTTTGCTTGCAGTATAGCAGTTTAATCACTGTGTGACAAGGCTCATAAGAAATTCTAATCAACTAAGATTAATTATTTCTAAAACAACAACAGTAACCCCAACATGCATGTTTTTAAGCTCCCCTTAGTATCTGTACTAAGTTTCAGGTATCATGTTTCACAGCCTTGGACAAACTGCAGAGATAGACACACAAGAATATATTCACTTTTATTATACAGTAGATAACAAATAGTCACAGATGCATGAAAGTGACTAATCCTTCTTTAACATAACTGAAGCCATTTAAAACACTTTCCCCTCCTATATAGTGGCAGCAAATTCTGTAAGTTAATTGGAACATAATTGTGTGTTGTATAAATGAATTAAATTTTAGGAAGGATGAAAGCAAAGATTTTCTATTTTGCCACTTTTTGGCACTGAAATGATGTGTGAAATATGGTGAAATGTCAACAGCTGTGAAGTAATGATTTTAAAGTTTCCCAGACTTTGTAAATTCACAAACACTGTGCAGTTTTAATGACAGAGGACAATATAATTACTAAATATTGTAGAAATACATATACTGTATAGAATACTCCAGCAAATTCTAATGCTAGTCATGGTAGTGATGCCATCTTGCAACAGTATATTTAAAATATACATAATTTGGCACAAGCAACTTTCCTTCCAAGCTGTATACTTTCCTGTTAATGTGTAAACCTGGGAGATAGACAGGTTTAGGAAGATATAGGGAATATTTAATATTTTATATATACTGGGCAGAGGAATCATAAGGATGGGAGGAGAAAGGTAGAGGTGGAATGAACAGCCTTTTCCGGTGGTGACTTCATGCACTTCTGGGCTTTTCTCTACACTGGCTGTAAATCTTGTTGCAAGTAAGTGAGTTGCAAGGTCAGAATTCCATGTCCAAGGGTAGATCTCCATGATCAGAGAGAAAGACCCAAAAATGTTTGGCCCCTGAGATGCCAGCTGATTGTTCTGTAAAGGAACAAAATATGAGCTTAAGAGTGCAATTGAATAATAATGCAGAAATGTTATACTGTTAGTTGTTCTTTTCTCTGCTAGTGAGGCCGAGAGCTTGATTTCATAACTTTAATTGCCCACAGAGGTACAGTATATCACAAATTCCTTTATCTGAAGTTTATCCTTGTTTTGGCCTCTAGTCTTAATGTCAGAAAGCAAAAGGAGGAAGGAGTTTGCTGGTCAATTTGAAGAACACTTCCTGATCTGCTGACTTTGAGCTGTTCCTGCCTCCTCTCCACTTGTATGGAAATGTTCATATTGATTGTGTTGCAATATACACATGCAGAACTTTTGTGCAATAGTACATCTACTTTACTGCTTTCGTGGTTAACTCGTTTCAATTTGTAAATTGGGTCTAAAAACTTAGAACGTGAACTTTTGAAACAGTGTCTTTCCCTGTATACATGGCTGATCCATTTTGCACCATTGAGAACACTATACAATGGTGCCTCACATTACGATGTTAATTCGTTCCAGCGAAATCGCTGTAGAACGAAAACATCGTAAAAAAAGCCCATAGAAATGCATTAAAACCCGATTAATGTGTTCCTATGGGCTTGAAACTCACCATCCAGTGAAGATCATAGCGTGGCCATTTTCGCTGTCCAGTAAGGGAGGAATCCATCCCAGAAAACAGCGGGCGGCCATTTTTTTAAAACCCGGTGGCCATTTTGAAACCGCCAATCAGCGGTGCGAAAATCTTTGTTTTGCAATAATCGGTTAGCAAAGCAGGTAACTGATCATCACAAAGCAAAAAAAACCCATAGGAAACATCGTTTTGCGATCACTTTTGCGATTGCGAAAACTTCTTCGTTATGCGATTTCATCATTAAATGAAGCGCTCGACTTGCGAGGCACCACTGTGCTGTGTGGAGACATAGGAGAGGGCTTTTGCAGCTGCATCCCCTTGATGATGTTTGGTCTTTGGAGGCTCAATCTGCAACCAGCTTTCGTTTCATTTTGGCACCGGGTTAAAATGCAGCTGTTCACCAGAGCCTTCGAGATTTAAGCATCTTGGTTTGAATAGATTCTGGTTTTATTTATTTTTTGGTAATGTGTAGCATTGCAATGGTTTTAAATTTGCATGTGCTTATGGTGTTGGTTTTGTTTACTATTTTTAGTGTGCCATTTGTTTCTTTTTAATATTTGTGTACTTACTGTTTTTAGCTTTTAAATGTTGTATTTTAATGATGTAAGCTGACTTGATTCCTTTTTAAGGAGAAAGGCAGGGTAAAAATATTCTAAATAAGTAAATAAATGGCTCTGATTGTGTTAATGATTTCAGTTATTTCAAATTTGAAAATAAATTTATGTTTTAAACTATTTAACTGTTGTATTTTGTTCTCATGAAACCCCACCGTAACATCTTCTGGTACTGGGCATGGTATAAACATTCTACATTTTAAAAATGGTGGTGGTTATTGAACTTACTAGCAAACACGGCTTGTCAACTCTGGATGTAAAAGCTGGAAGCAGAGAATTTTTGTTCTACAGGAAAAATATGTGCTGTCCTAACTATACATATCTCTCTGTGCTATTAGCTATGGCTTGGTCAGGATTAATGCATTCTGTTTATAACCAGTGAGAATGCAGAGGTGCTGTGGCGTCTGGCACGAGCATCACGGGATCTTGCTCAGCTTAGTCATACTCCTGTGGAGAGAAAGAAACAGTTGACCTATGAAGCCCTTGATTATGCAGAGAAAGCACTTAAGAAAGACCCGTCATGTTTTAGTGTGCACAAGGTGAATACTTTAACTGAATTTTTGTCATGGCCTATTTCCCAGCATTTGGAAATAAAAAGGGGGAATGGCTGCTCATCATCTCTCAGTTTCACTCCTATTGGAGATAAGGCATTACCAGGGCTATTTTGATTTTGGATGAATCAGATGATCTGTGTTACTTCCAGATAGGTCTTAAAAGTACTTCAACTAACCAATAAGTGCTTCTCCTTACTTCTTTTCTAATTTTTCTTTGAATGATCAAGTGGAGTAACAATATGTCCTTTCCATTTCTTATTATGTGACCAGTCTATTCTAGATTTCTGCATTTTATGTGTTAATGGCAGAACTGCAATAGTAAGTCTCAACTAGAACTGGCCTATTGGATCAACAGAACTTATCAAGGGGTTGACTCACCAAATCCCCACTGAGTCAATGGGCCTGGCTTAGATGCAGTTTATTACTGGATTTCAGCCATGATTTCTTGTCATTAATTGGTTTTAGTGCCTCTTCAATGGTCACACTTGCAATCAAAGAAATTTAACAACCTGTGAGAAATCCTCATTTATTCTCATTGCAGTTGGTTTGTAATAGGTGCCTGAGTAAAACTCCACAGCTCTGTACCATATAGTAAAACAAAATAAAACACCTAGCACCATAAAGGTAAAAATTCCCCTTGACAATCTGTCCAGTCGTGTCTGACTCTAGGGGACGGTGCTCATCTCCATTTCCATCCCATAGAGCTAGCGTTTGTCCGAAGACAATCTTCCGTGGTCACGTGGCCAGCGTGACTAGACACAGAACGCTGTTACCTTGCCACCGTGGTGGTACCTATTTATCTACTTGCATTTTGCATGCTTTCGAACCACTAGGTTGGCGGGAGCTGGGACAAGCGATGGGGGCTCACTCTGTTGCGTGGATCCAATTTTACGACTGCAGGTATTCTGACCTTGCAGCACAGAGGCTTCTGCAGTTTAACTCCCAAAACCAGTTTTAAGTTTTTGTTGAATACAGTAGTGCCTCCACTTATGAACCTAATTGGTTCCGGAACTCCAGTCGTAATTCAACATGGTCTTAAGTCGAAGCACCATTTCCCATAGGAATGTATTGAAATGCAATTAATCCGTTCCGGCCAAAGGGAAAAAAGAAAAGTAAACTGTGCAAGACCCATCGGAAATGCAAAAAAAGCAAAGCAAAAAGCAAACAAACCCTGCAAGACCCATCGGAAATGGGGGGGAACACACCAAAAAGCAAACAAACCTGCCAAGACCCATCACAGCATAGAAACTTAATCCTACCACCCAGCCCAAAATCAAGCCGCAAAACCCACCCAGAACAGTTTTTAAAAAGTAGAAAGCAGCACCTTACCAGGCTGTCTGAAGCCTCCGATCGTACTCTCTCTTAACTGCTGGAGTGAAAGAGCTACAAAGAAGCAGTCTCTTCGCCACCAACGGTTACCAATTTGAATTTCCTGCCTTTTTTCCCTGCCTTTTTCTGGCTGTAACTCGAAGCTCCGGTCTCAAGTAGAAGCAAAATTTTGCGCCCGGAGCTGGTCGTTACTCGAAATGGTCGTATGTTGGGACGTTCATAAGTTGAGGCACCACTGTATTGTATTCTTCAGTTTAAGGAAGCTGCTCTGGGCTGTATGTATTTAATTGGCTGAAATCCAGTAATAAGTGTCAGCTACAGCTGGACCACTGAATCAGTGGAACCTGTGGAGGAGTTGACTCACCCAGTCCCTGCTGATTCAATGAGCCTATGTAGTTGCTACTTATTGGATTTCAGCCATAGAATGGCAATGGTCCCACTGCACATTCAACTAAATTCTAAAGTACTTACATTTGCTAGTACGTTTCAGACTTTCAATTTGGATGTTTAACTGCATGTCTTGTGCTATTCATTTTTTGCTAGTCACGTTTTTTTTTTTAAGTCATTTTGGACCATGTTCTTTACTTACTTCATTCACTTCTTTAGTAACCTGTGCAGACCAACTGAACTGTCAATTAAGTAATACCATATCATCTTAATACTGGATGTTTTTGATAGCCTGCCTGTTGATAAAGGTACTGTATTATGAAATGATTCAGGAAGTGCCTTTCCGGAAATGCTCTTGGAGCACAAAACGAAAACCAGTGACTTGCCATACTCTTCATAATCTTATGTCTTCAGTAATGTGAAGTCAACTTCCACAAAAGATTTTTGTTGCCAGTTTAGGTTGCAATATGAGCATCTCTTGAACTTAAACTTCTGGTTACCAGTAATTCCACCAGCTTGTCATGTTGCACTTTCTCAGATCCTTTCTTGTAATCTGTAAAGTAAGCATAAATACACGTGTTCATGAGATGATACATGTTATGTGAAGTAGTGCTTCCTGTGTTCTTCTCAATCCAAATTGATTATCTCCTGATCTTTTCCACTTGTAAAATTCTGCCATAGATTATTAGTTTACATCTCTACTTCTGCTATTGCTTTTGGTCATTCCAGTGATGCCTCAGTCGGTTTAGATCAAATAACATTTAATATGAACACTTTGAATATAATTTTATTGCTGAATTCATGAATCCCTTTTTAATAACAGTATACATGGTTAAATTACTTAGTTTAATTTCTAGGCCTTTCTTTTTTTGTTTTGGAGTTTTTTTGTTTTTTGTTTTTTGTGGGTTTTTTGTTTTGTTTTGTTTTTGCTTTTTGGTAGTTTTAATTTGAATCAAGATGGAGTGAGCCCCTGTTGTTTGTCCCAGCTCCCACCAACCTAGTGGTTCGAAAGCATGCAAAGATGCAACATGCGAGTAGATAAATAGGTGCCACCACGGTGTGAAGGTAACGGCATTCCGTGTCTAGTCGTGCTGGCCACGTGACCACAGAAGATTGTCTTTGGACAAACACTAGCCCTGTGAGTTGGAAACGGAGATGAGCACCGTCCCCTAGAGTTGGACATGATTGGACAAATTGTCAAGGGGAACCTTTACCTTTCCTTACTATAGCAGCAGGATTATTATCTTTAACAACACATATTTACTTCCTCTGGTTGAGTACGATATACAAATTTTCTTGTATGTTAGAAAAATACAAATTTGGAGAATATAGTCTGTTTGAGTTAACTGGAGCCCTATGAGGTTAAAAAGATGCAGAAACTTGACAGCAGTAACATCCTTAGAAATCAAGGGAAGTATTATTGTCCTGCAAGTAGAACTGTTGTGTGTTTATATACCATAATGGAAAAATTGAAATCAGCCTTTAAATCCCAGTAGATACTTTATCTTTCTTGACAGGAATTGCATATTTTTGTTAAATTTCTCAACATTCTTAAATAATTTTTTTATTTAGTGGTATGGAATTTGTGTGAGTGACGTGGGAGAATACGAAGGAATCAAGAAAAAAATTGCCAATGCTTTTGTTATTAAGGAGCACTTCCAGGTATTTAAAAGATCTCTGCCTTGTGTCTATTTGATGTGGATCTTTTTTGTAGTAGAAACTTGTGTTCGTGGAAAGAACATTATCAGACTTTAGCTGAAGTCCAGTATTTGAACTCAGCAGGAAGATGAAATTGTTCTTTACTCTGTTTGATCTGTGTTTTCTGTCTTTGATGACTGCCGACATCTAGGTATGGAGTATAGAATTCATCATGGAGTCTTCATTTTTTTTCTGTTCTTTGTATTTAGACTCCTGTTAGGACTTGCATTTTAGCACTTTTTGGGGGAGGGGAAGTGTTATAATGACTCTCCCTTTACTCATTGGTCTGTTAAAATACTAGAATATGTTCTAATCGTCTTATGTTAAATGTCCTTATTTTCTCTACAGTGCAGTAGACAAAGTGTGGCTCCCACAGGCTGTTTTTGTAGCTCTTGTGCCTATCAGACTCCCTCAAGGAAGAACTTGTTTTCTCCAGCAAATAAAGGAGTGCTTTGCCAGTCCAGGAGTCCCTAGTGATTTTAGATATGTAATTGTGCTTCCTCCATTCCCATCAATATTTCAAAATAGAAATGGATTTTGAGCTGCTTTGTGTTTGGAACAGGAATGAAGCTTTTTGGTGGAGAATTCCAGGGACATGAAATTGGTCCCTGAAACTGCAGAAGTTACCCGTCCCTGCCTTACTCCCTTTCGTGCATTTTCCTTGTCCTCCTCCTTGCAATCCTCTGAGTAGGACAGGACCCTTGCTTCAAAGCTTAAAAATAGAGGGGATTATCTTCTTGCTTCTTCATATACAGTACTTACGTTGAGTGGCACCTAGTTCTGTTCATTTTGGAAAGAAAATTGAAGGCTCATACATACATACATTTGGAAATTTCCTATCTGTATTGTGGTGTAATGGTTTCTAAGATATTTATAACTTGTTTCTCCTAACTTTCTTTGGGGGGGGGGGGAATTCCAGGAAAATAATCTCACCACTGTTTAAATTGGGAGACTTTGGTTAGCATTCTGCAAAGTGCTTTTGGAGTATAAGGCCTCGCCAGTGTGGTAATGCAGCACCTGCATCTTGCATGAGTGTCCACAAGTGTCATATTATGAAGGTCTAATTTACCCTTGTACAAGGACAACCTGTGCCTTCTTGCATAAGAAAGAAAAAAAATCAAACCGCTCTTGCTATCTTCTTTGCCTGAGCTGTCAGAAGGATTGTGGTGGGGTCAATATGAAACCAAAACTCATAGAACATTTCATATTTGTTTTTTTTTTCTTGACAGAAAGCAATTGAACTAAATCCAAAAGATGCAACATCACTTCACCTTATGGGTATTTGGTAAGAGCTGCTCCATTAAAAAAGAATCATACTTGCACCCCCACTATCTTTTCTTCATTGGTTCTACCACAGCTCCAAGACTTGTAGTATGTTCATATAGAAATAATTTATCGTTTTAGCACTGGCCTATAAAGATCATTATTAAAAGCTCTCAGTGGTATATTGTACTAAGGTATCTAATTCCCTCCTGTGCCTCTATTTTCCTGCTCTAAATGTCCCCCAGAACAATCATTACCCTACCAGGATAATAGGATGATACCTGTTTCCTCACTTCTGATATGGTTCTGGGAAAGAATTTTCACTTGGATCAGGCTGGCTGGTTGTTATTCTTTACTTTCTTTTTTTAGTGTATGATTCTAGCTAGTGGTGACTTGAGGTGTTTGTGGTTTCCTGTATTACAAGTACTTTGTTCCTATCAATGTGTGGCAGTTTGTGTTTTAAAATAAGTTAATCTGTTCTCTGTTGAGTTGGTCCTGGTTTATGGGGTTAGACTAGAATTTTTGGGCTGTCTTCATCACGTCACTTCAGATAAACAACAAGGTTTTTTTAGATTAGTGCACTTCCCTAAAATAAGCAGACAGAATGCGGTGACATTGTCTTTCACTTGTTATAGGTGTTACACATTTGCTGAAATGCCGTGGTATCAGAGCAAAATAGCTGCAATTTTGTTCTCAACACCACCCAGCTCCAGCTATCAAGAGGTATTATGTCACAATTGCCTTTATGTCAAGTTTTCCTACTATTTTGCGATTTAAATAATGTAAAAGGAAGATTAATTATCTTAAACTGTAAGACTGCAGTGAAGTGGAATATGCCGTACAGATAGAACTTGAGATTTAAAAAAAAAAAGAAATTTAACTACATTGGAATTGATCAGCTGCAAACTAAGCCATCATATTAAAAACATGACAATTTAGCCAAAAACAAATCCATTGCTTCAATTGTGCTTCAAACTAAACATATCCTTCTAAAAGCAGTGTCAGATGGTTCGCCCTTTTTCTTCCAAAGGTTTGTGTCTAGCATGGTTGTGTAAAACTTATGGCATTCCCTAATAATTACTAATAATCAAGTAATAATGGGTCCTTCTTGGGAGAAATGCAGCATAGAAATATTTTAAATAAATGAATAAATGAATAAGCAAGCACCATCACTCTTGAGTTTGCCTAAACATTTCTTTTCACACAAACTTCTCATGGTCTTTGATCCAGGTATGTTTTATTGTTGCTCTTAAAGCTAGTGTTTGATATTCCAGTATAATTGTATTACATTGGATCAGTACTGTTCACCCCTCAGATACCGTTTTTTGTTTGGTTGCTATATACAAGTGTGATAAAATATATTCAGACAAAACATGCCCATCTCACCAGCCACAGTATTTCTAAGCATGCCTAGCAGTTATCTTCTACATTTTTCTGAAGTATTTTATCCATTGCTATCAGATGGATTTGGTTTACTAATTTTTATGTTAACATTTTGCAGGCTTTGAATTACTTTCAGAAGGCTGAAGATGGTAAGTTATGTAGCAGTACAGGAAATGAACTTCACTTGTGCATGGAGAGTTAGAATTTAAAACTAAAGTTCTAATATCTAGTTAGGAACAACACATATGAGGGGCTTTAATATCCATAGTTAACCAAAAAAATACAGAAATATTTGACATAAATGAATTTCTTCATCTTGCAGAAAAAGAACATCTTAGTAGATGCATACTCTCTGGATTTCTTTAAACTGTTTCCTCAGTATGTATTCTTAAGAGATCTCTAATGGAAAAGTTATGTCTATCCCTGTTTATGCTAAGTTTTGTAATAAAGTCAACAATATATGACATTTCACAACACAAAATACACAGACCTGCTCTACGTTGATTACTTGGATGAATACAGTATCAAGGACGATATTCAAAAAGCTGCCTAAAGATATAGTAGAGGCCTGCAATGAACTCTGAAACATCTGTTCAAACTAGCATATAGTTTTGTTTAACTGTATCGAGTAAAGTCAACCAGATCTTTTGTGCTCAGGTGAAATATGTTTAATTGGGCTCAGAAGAAATTCAGAAATTCCCCCAGATGGCAGTTTGCTGAATCTTACAGGGTGTTGCAGTTGGAAGGTTTTCTGAATTGGGCACAAGGACTTGCCATGGGCAAAAACATCTGGTACTGTCAATTAAACCGCCCAGAGTAGACCTTTGGTCTAGATGGGCAGGATAGAAATCCAATAAATAAATAAATAAATTTACATCCTGGCCATTCATGGTCCTTCAGCTGCACAGCACACATTAAAATAAATTCTGGGTAGAGATGGGCATGAACCTTGGTTCAGAGTTGATTGTTGTGGGTTTTTCGGGCTCTTTGGCCGTGTTCTGAAGGTTGTTCTTCCTTGGTTCAGAGGTTCGTGCTGGTTCGTAAGTGTGGCAGTACAGGTGAGGCGCATTCCCTTCCCCTGCCTTCCCCAGCCAATGTCCCACTCACCATCTGGAGCACACTTCTCTTCTTTAGCTGTTCAGCCAGTTTTCAGCAGGAACATAGGCTTGCCTGCCTGCCTTATCTGAGTGGGTGATCAGCCAAGGAGGCAGGGCAGGGAAGTCCGTGCTCCTGCTGGAGACTGGCCAAATAGCTGAAGAGGAGGAGAGTAGTGCATGCCAGCTGCTTCGTTGGGGGAATCCAGCCAGGGACATGTGCGAAGGGAGGTGCCACACTTACAAACTGGCACAAACCTCTAAACTGAGATTTGTGCCCATCTCTAGTTATTTAAAAGTTAGTGTAGGATGGACAGAGTGCTGTCCTCTGAAGATGGCGGCCACAGAGACTGGCAAAACATCAGGAAGAACAACCTTCAGAACACGGCCAAAGAGCCCGAAAAACCCACAACAACTATTAGTGTAGGCTATTTCAGCAATATAACTTCCTATAAAATGTACCTTTCATTTCATTTAAACAAATTTAATGTAGCTTCATCAAGATATTAATATGTTTATTTAAAAATATTGTCTTAATTATTTCTTGTGAAAAAGTAGAAAATACCTGCTTCCTTCATCAGAAGCCGAAGTAAAGTGTTGTTTTCCTAGATTCTTAGGGAAATTTGGGTAACTGGTGCAGATTGTGTATGATATAGGGAGTATAATTAAATTTTGTTTGTCATATAACCTTTGCAGAATACTGTAATCAACAGTAATCTGAATTATATTGGTTAAGAATGTAATTTTTTTTAAAAAAAAACGAAGAATATAAATCTTTGAGAGTAGAGTTATAAGAAAGTAAAATCTCTTCCTTTTGTTACCGCTTTGTTCAGTTGAGCCAAATTTCTATAGTAAAAACTTGCTGTTCTTGGGAAAGACATATATGAAGTTAAACAACAGAAAGATGGCTCTTCTGTGGTTAACAAAGGCCAAAGAACGGGTGGCACACACAGAGGAGGATAAGCAGGTAAGCAGTCAAGGTTTTGTAAGGCTAACAAATGTAATATAGTGGTGCCTCACTTTACGATTGCCCCACATTATGACGAATCCGCATTACGATAATCTTTTTGCAATCGCAAAACAATGGTCTAAATGGGGGAATTTCGCTTTGCAATGATCAGTTCCCTGCTTCGGGAACCAATTCTTCACAAAACGATGATTTTCCAACAGCTGATCGGCGGTTTCAAAATGGCCACCGGGTAAATAAAATGGCACCCTGCTGTGTTTAGGGACGGATTCCTTGCTATACAGGCAGCGAAAATGGCCACCGTATGGAGGATCTTCGCTGGACAGTGAGTTTTAAGCCCATTGGAATGCATTGAAAGGTTTTCAGTGCGTTTCAATGGGCTTTTTATTTTCGCTTTAAGATGTTTTCGCTTAACGGCGATTTTCCTGGAATGGATTATCGCCGTTAAGTGAGGCACCACTGTATTCTCTAGATCTTTCACTATATGTTTGAACAAGTTCAGAACTGATTTCTTTTCTCCCATGTTGTTTACATATGAGAAACAAACTAACAAATAAATAACATTACTTCTTAGAAATGTGTTGAGACAGCTTGTGCATGGGTGGAAAATCTCTTAGGTTTGATAGCATTTTTGTTTGACTGACTACTAGAATATTATAGAAATGGCCGCGGCAAGATCCCAGAGACAGGTAGCCAAAGAAAATATATAGAATCATTGTGAAATTCATAAGCAAAAAAGGCGAAGAGCTGAAAGCTCTTGTTGTGAAGAATGAAGAGGACAGAAGCAAACTTTCTTTTCTGGGGAAAGTGGAGGTTTCACCATTAGGAGTAGATCTGTTGAGTTGAGCAAGAGGTGTAGGCAATATTTTAACTGTGGTAAGTTGGAAGACAAGGAGGGTCTGGCGTGCTCTGGTCCGTGGGGTCAAGAAGAGTTGGACACAACTAAACAACTAAAAAACAACAAGTTAATGCTCTTTATTGCTTGAACCTTGGAGATGTTTGATGGGTGAATATCTTTAATGGGCTCTAGAAGTATTCATCAGTCATTTCCAGATGTCTATTTAAATAAAATGCTGTGTAAAAATTGTTGTTAACTTGTATTTTAGTACTGTTTGGTACATCATTGAATTTAGTAGAGGTATCAGTGAGTTAGGTGTCTGACTGCAAAGCCAGAGTTTGGGAGTTTAGTTCCCTGCTGTGCTTCCAAGAAGAGCCAGCCTGTGTGGCCTTGGGCAAGCTGCACGCTCCCAGTGGGCCACAGAAGATGGGAATGGTAACCCATTTGAGTCTTGTAACTAACACAGTTATGTCTTCCACTTCTGAGTACTGTCCACCTAGAAAACCCTAAAAAGGGTCGCCATAAGTCATAATATAATTATTATATTGGCTCTGGGATAAACGGTGTAAGTACTATTTCAATATTTATGGCTTATTTTTTCTGCTTGACACTAAATTTAAACACTGGCAGGGAGAAGAATAGATGGATTAAAATTTATTTGGCATTTCTTTCCCAACAAGGAAACACAACTTGTTTGAAAAGCTACAAATATTTATAGACATATCTGGATTATAATTGTAGATGGTTTATTATAGCCATTATTCCCTGAAGCAGAGTATATTATAGCTTTTACTTACAGCAAACCAGTGAGATAGGTCCGACTCATGACCATGGTCACTTAGTGAATTTTACAACTAGACAGATGTTTGAACCCAGATCTCTGCAGTCCAATTCAAGCTACCGTGTCACAAGAGTTCTCTTACAATGTATGGCAGAATCTTTCATACATAGAAATGATGATTTTAGATAAATGTGTATTGGGGCAATTTGCCCATGTAAACTTTATCATATGCATATCATACCATATGCTACCGTTTCCCCAAAAATAAGACCTAACCTGAAAATAAGCCCTAGTATGATTTTTCAGGATGCTCGTAATATAAGGCCTACCCCAAAAGAAAGCCCAGTGAAACTCTGCCTTCCACTATTGCGCAGCAACTAGATGACATGACTGTATTTGAATAAATGTAGATTGTTGTATATGAAAAAAAATCCCCTGAAAATAAGTCCTAATGTGTTGTTGCTTTTTTTGGTAACAAAAAATAATACAAGACCCTGTCTTATTTTCAGGAAAACACAGTACCATTGATAGAGATTATAGATACATGGGCATTAGCATAGTAATTGTAAAAGGTAAAGGTAAAGGTTCCCCTTGACAATTTTTGTCCAGTCGTGTCCGACTCTAGGGGGCAGCGCTCATCCCGCTCTTCAAGCCATAGAGCCAGCGTTTTGTCTGAAGACAATCTTTCCGTGGTCACATGGCCAGTGTGATTTAGACACGGAACGCTGTTTACCTTCCCACCAAGGTGGTCCCTATTTATCTACTCGCATTTGCATGCTTTCAAACCGCTAGGTTGGCGGGAACTGGGACAAGCGACGGGTGCTCATTCCGTTGCGTGGATTCGATCTTACGACTGCCGGATCTTCTGACCCTGCAGCACAGGCTTCTGCGGTTTAGCCCACAGCGCCACCACGTCCCTCATAGTAATTGTGCTTGCATGTATTTATTGAGTCAAAGTACATCATCACTCACCCCAAGAAAATAAAAGTTGAAACCAGTATGGCAGTTCGATATCTCCTACTGAATTAGCTGCCCAATGCTTGTGAACTTACACAAAAATCAGTGTATCTTACTTGTAGTGCCTAATTAAAATACTGTACGCTAATCATGCATTCATTGTTCATTGCCACCTTTCCAACACTTGAACTTCATAATATAAATTTAAAGAGTTTGTGTGTGTGTGTATCCGGGTACAATTATTTTAAATAAATACATTTTTGTTCTTCTAATTTCAGGTACAAAAGGAAACTTTGGAATTACTCAATTCTCTATAACAAGAGGACAGAAAGTGTATCATGTGTTTGGTTATGGTCAAAGATCTAAGATCAGAGTAGACCTTTGGTCTAGATGGGCGGGATAGAAATAAAAAAATAAACAAACAAACAAACAGTTATTGATGGCTGCAATTTCAAATAAGAAACTGACATAATTTAGCTTTTGGTATGTACGTCTCTCGATAGAGGGGATCTGTATAATATTTTTGCAAAAGCTTAGTCAGCTGTCATGTTCACCAAAACAACTTGTCTCAGTTCTTAGTTCCTGCTTTGCTACTTTGAACTGGAGATCTTGCAAGATTTAGCATTTATGAAAAAAACACAATTATCATTTTAGTCTCTTACTCCTCTGTTTCATGTTCAGAAGACTCAGTTTTTTCTTTTGAAGGATTCTTGAGATAAGGAATGCATGTGGCGTTCCACATCGTAATTACATGCTGCCAAAACAATTATGACTTATGGCAACCTTGCCACATAGCTGCTGTTAAATTTTGAAGATATTGGTTAGGGAATTAAGATAGTGCTAAGGAGCGAGTACACCATCTGTTAACCCTAATCACCATTTAGAGATACTAGTTGATATGGCAAAGTTAGCTACTGTTTTCTCGGTATCAAAGAGGATAGTATCTTATCTGTTCCAGGACAGCACAGCCTATTCTTACGAACTTGCCTTCTCTTCTTAAAAATGCCTTTCTTTTAGAGCCCTTTGTAAGCAAGTACTCTATGGACCACATTGTTACCCTTCCCCTTTTAGATTTTATGGGGTACCAGTTATATTTTCTTGAACAATGCAGCTACATTGGAGAAGTCCAGCTGGCCTGGTAAACCAGATATTCTTGTGGCTGTATCGTGATGAAATGCTGAAACTTGTTTGTGGATCAAATAAGACTCCTGCAACGAAAAACCAGTAGCTGTTTGATACATAGATATAAGCAAAGTTCTGGCTTGAGGTAAATATTTACCGGATCACTAAAAAATTACAGACATGGTGAGCCTTCCAACTTTGCAGAACTCTTCATCAGGTAGATATCTAGAATTTGGGGCTAGGGGAAGGAGCAGATTTTCAAAAAGATTGGGTCAGATGTTGATCAATGTTCATCATTCCTGAATACAGATTGGGGAATCATCACAATATTAAGGCAAGATCTTTTCATAAAGATCCTGTAGAAAAAGCAGGAGAATGCTAAACACTTCTACTTTCTTCATATTATAATAAATTAACTCTTAGCTATTTTGCTTAATGCAGCCACTTGTGGTTTCTTGCGTTCTAGAAACTGAAATCAGACTGCATTTTACCTTTTTCATGTTTTGATATAATAGCAAATAGGAGGTGTTTCAGAGTAATGTCCAACTCCAGTACATGCCAGGATTGTTGCTTGCTTAGTAGATGTTGCTAATAGAATCGGGAAGACCTGCTTCCATATCTACTATTCATTTTAGTTGATTTTCGATAGGCAAATAGATTCCTGATTGAAAAAAATACAAACACCAGTCCCTTCCTCTCTGTCTCTTTCTTTGTGAAGCTATATTAAAGTCCTTTTAAGGCAGCGATAGCTGCCAGTACTCCAGATATTCGTTAGATTGCAGCACTCACCTTCCCATACAACTGGCTGTGGCAATAGAGTAGGAGGAGATGACTCACCACATCCTCATTGTTTCAGTGGGCCTGTTGTAGTGTGATAATGTGCTAAGCAACAGGATTTTGTCCAGTGAACATGTTTAGATGGAAAATACATTTGTTTTCCCTTTCTCCCACAGCTACTTCTCTTGAGGGGATAAGAATGTGTGAGTTAAATAATTACTCAAATATGATTTGTGATGCACTGTCTGTCTTTTATTCTTAATTACCAATTTATAGTTAGTTATTGCAATGGTTTGTCCAGTTATTGATTATTCCAGATTGTTTATATTTTATTGGGCATAGTCCTCCCATTTTTCATGAAAATTTAGGCAAACCACTTTTCTTCTTCAGATAGTTTATATGAAAATGTAGTGTAAAAAAATAACACATATAATTCAGATAAATTCCAAGCTTCGTTCCCTACAAGTTCCAGACGACATGTGTACTGTGGAAGGGCAATTTAAGAGAGTAAATCCATCCTGATATGTGTAAGGTAACAAGAGGCTGGAAGCCTGTTAATCAATTCAGTGCCTTTATCAAAGCAGTCACAAGTTAATATCCATGAATAATAGAGTGTAACAATATGTAGAAAAATAAGATTTGGTAAAAGTCAATTGCTATTATTAAGAAAGTGAGAGCAAATATAGCAGCCATACTCTTCTGTTACAGAAATGTTAATTCTAAGAAGTCTGTTCCATGTGTATAGAAAACTGTATAAGTTAAATTTAATGGAATTTACAGTGAATATTGAAAGCATGATACAAATGGTAATTAAAAATGTTATTATAATAAGGAAGCACAGTTTGCTAAAAGTAGCTTTGAATTCACATCAGTATTGTAGAATTCATTACACATTTGCAGTATGGTTGTTTCTCAATACTGCTAAAACAATTTTTAAAAATTCGATATAGTGCATTTATGACAAATAAGCCTTAGCCTATATAAAACAATTTAGAGATACTTAAGAATATCTGGATTTTCCCTTGAATGTATGGGATGAGAATATTCAGAATAATAAAATTAGTTCAGTTGTGCAAAGCCTATGTAACTTTCCATTTGGAGTTTTATATTCACAAAAATGAACAATTCACATTACATTTTACTTCCTCCTAAATTTCAAATCAGGTTGCCTATGAAGTTGAAGCATATTACCAATGTCTTTTGAAGAGCTAAGATACCAGACCAGGACAAAATATATAAGAATTATTTATTTATTTTCTTGAAGATTACCTACTGTTCTCTTGGAAATAACCCAAGATAATATGTAAACAATTTTCAATGCTGCTCAATTAAAATAGTCTGTTCAGCTTCTACAGTAAGTCAGAACAGTGGCACCAATGTCTTAACAATAACATTCATTTAATTGTACATTACTTTTGTGCAAGTAATAGGCTTTACTCATGACTTTGGCTACAGAGATGTAGCAAAGAGGGTTATGAGCTATTACATTTTTTAAAATTAAGCTGACAGAATATCTCATTCTATCACCTCAAAAAGCCAGCAGCATGTTTCTACATAGTAAGGATGTATTTGGCCTAAGCCTTTAACACCTTTTATAACAGCCATGCAGTAAGAATAATCTTGGAGATGTTGCATAAGAAAGAAGAATACAGGGCAGTCTGCACATTTTCTGAACAAAGCCGAGAAAAAAAACACCTGACTCTTCTGAGTGGCTGTGATATTTTATAAGTTTACAGCTCTATAAAACTAGAGCTCATTGCTGTGTATTTATATACTTTTTTAAAATAAAGTCTTTCTGCTTCAATTTTATTCTGGCCAGTCTCTGAAGGGGAAATAAATAAAGCAAAGAAGGTAAAATTGTTTTGCATATCTTTGTGGAAGAACAGAACAGTCTGAGTTCCAAAAAAAGTCACTGTACAGAAGAAAAGACTTATATACAATTAACTGTGCAATTTAGTTGCTCTGGTGTGTAAAAAAAAAAAAAACTTGACTTTTATTCTTGTCCAAATCCTTCTGTCTCTTCAATTGCAAAAAGAAGCTTTTCTTTTAGCTGTTCATAACTTTTATAAGGCGGTAAATCCAAACGATTAAAACTACAGAAAGAGAAAAGAAAAAAAATCAGATTTTGTCTATTTTCCATCTTTAATGATTAAAGACTAATCATGTCTGTAGTATTAACGAAACTAATAATGACACAAGGAACCCAGCTAAGCTGAAAATATGTAGTCTATAGCTTCAGAGTATTACTGATATGGAAAGACAGAGCAGAAGACAGATATGCCCTCAGGTTTGGCACAAAAAAGAAGCAAACATCTGATGGCTGGACCAAAGGTCCTATTTTGATCATGCTGGCGAAATTAAATTTGCAATAGTTCCGAAAGGAAGTATTTTCTCTGCCCCGTAATACATCAAATGTTAAACAAATCTCATTCCCTCTTCCCCCACTGCCTTTGTAAAGGGAAACCATTATACAAACCTACTCTAGAAAACATCACTTGTTTAAAATCTTCTCGAGGCCCCATTAAATTACAAACATCAGAATACTACAGTTCACACCATCATTACATCTACAGCAAGGCTATGTCACTACATAGGCTCCGTCTATGTTTTCCACTAAAATTCAGCATACTGATGTACTGAAAAACCACTAACTAGTGTGACAAATAGTTGGCTATTAAGGATTGATTTGCACTGCAGAAGAGATACAATATATTTTATGGGTTTCAGTGAAGAAACAGCACAGTATTATCTGTTCTCTAAGAGTGGCAAAAGTCCTGCTGCTTAGTGATGCCTGCAGAGAAGTAAAATTACTTCAAGTGGCTTTTCACTGGCAATAAGTCTCTGCTAGGATATTCAGGAATGTGCCAAGCCAGAAACTGGCCACGCACCAGAGAATCCCAGCCTGGACTCATTAATTGCCAGCAAACAACTGTGTGAAGTTATGTCATTTGCCTTTCACTGGCATAACTACACAAAAGGATTTTGGTCATTAGTAAGTTGCTCTTTCTAAGAAATATCACTTGCTCACATTTCTTATGAAATATGCTAAAACTTTCTTTAGCATATTCCAAGCCAATACAGTTTTCCAAGTACTGTAACTACATATCATTGTTAAGTTAGCGCTTGGAAAACAAGTCATCTGTGTTCACCCTAGTTTATAATTAATTAAAGAAAACTATGTATGGACAAAGAGGGTGACATGTATGTATCTTGGGAAGGATACAACCTGAGAAATCAAAACACTCTGGACTGGATCCAAAGTAGCAATTAGTAGCATTCTTGCACTAGAGAAAAGGATAAGGAGGCAGGCCTTGTGATTCTGCTCCTCCTTGCAAGTACAGTGGTGCCCCGCATAGCGACAATAATCCGTGCAGCAAAAATCGTCGCTATACGGATTTGTCGCTATGTGAAATAAAAAAGTCCACAGGAATGTATTGAAACCCCTTCAATGCATTCCTATGGGCTTAAAACTTACCTTTTAAGCGAAAATCCTCCATACGGCGGCCATTTTAGCTGCCCGGTAAGCGAGGAATCCGTCCCTGTTTTACCCGGTGGCCATTTTGGAACAGCCGATCAGCTGGGGAAAAATCATTATGGGAAAATCGGTAAGCAAGACAGCTTACCAATCATCACAAAGCGATTTTCCCCCATAGGAAACATCGTTATGCGATCACAAAAGCGATCGCAAAAACCTCGTCACTATGCGGATTCGTCGTTAAACGGGGCGCCCGTAATGCGAGGCACCACTGTAGCTGTGCCTTCTGCAAATGTAGTCTGAAGAGCTTTCCTGGTGATGCTGAGGCATTTGACTCAAGACTATTTGTAAATGCCATTGTTGTTAATGGGTTCAGATCTACTCAATGGATCCAATTGTGTGTCAAGGAGTAGGTATGAATATATACTCTATTAAAACTCACCATGTATGACTTCTTGGTAGCCATGTTTCTTTGCCAACTTTTTCAATGCAGAATTTCTGGGGACCATTACTTCCTACATAAAGATTCATATATTTTTATGTAATGCATTTTATTCCAATAACAGGAAGGAAATTTAGATGTGTAAGTGCTAAATACTTTTACAGAATAAACTACATTGTTATCTTACCCATAAGCTCAGCAAATCCTCCTAGTGGTAATCGGCAGGTACCAGTGACAAACTGCAGTAGTCGCATACGGACTTCATTGTCAGCTTCTTTTATGAACTGATAGAAAAATTAAAAGATGTAGTACTTTGAAATGTCAACTTGTTAAGATATGGTCTCATCTATGTAACAATTGAGCAACTATTCAAATATGCTAATTCTAAGTGTTTAAAAATCACACTATACATACTATATTTATGTTGTGCATCATAGAGCTTTCCATAGCCTGCATGCAATATATTACACAACAAAACTTGTTTTAAAATTCACTATGTTATACTATAATATGATTTCTTGTTTAGAGAAATCACAGACATACCACTAACAAATCAGATGCAAGAAATATTCTTGGACACTGCCTTAATTTTTCTCCATCTTAATTGAAAACACATTTCTTTTCTAGTGTTTTTCTTAAATACCAGAAAAGTACCAAAATGGGTTGTGTTCAGTTTTACCTGGCAAGGGAAAGTCTGGATAAGATAAAAATCTCAAATATATCACATCCCCAGAAGATTCACTTTGGAAAATAAAAACTATCATACTATTAGCAATAATTGCACACTATGGTACTAAGGCAGTACGATTCCCTGTTCCCTACCTTACTATATCATTATTGATAAGATAGCACAAACATAACAATTGAGTAACTGCTATATATATCTTCCTATCTTTACATAAAGCTGTGAAATCTCTCTTCCTAGGGAATTCCCTTGGGATATATTCTCATTTGATCACCAGCCTAGTATCTACTTCACAAGAATGCTTAAATAAAATATTTACAACTACAGATTATAATTTGCCACCCCTTCCATCCCATTTTTCTATTTTTCTTTTCTTTTCCAGTACCACTAAGTGTGTTCAGGCAGTAGAAACCAAAAATAAAACCAGCTGGGGGAAAAAGATAAAATATGAATATAAGCTTCTTCAATAGATCACTAGAAGAATGCAGCAGGTGGAAAACAAGATTTTTTTCCCTTCCATTAAGTCATGTCCTTAAGAATGCAGAGTATATTGCCTACTCTGCATTCTTTGGGTCCCTGGCTGCTTCTGCATTTCAAACTGCTGGAATCTAATCTGTTTTAGGCGTTCTCCATATTTCTGCTCTCCCTGCCCTGCCAAAAAGGTCTCTTCCTGATGTTTGGGTCAAATATGATAAATGTATTATCACGTTTGACCCAAATCCTTATCTGGAAAGTACAATCATTGGCAAAAAGAAATTCTACACGGACAATGTCAACTGTATGAGAGCAGGTTTAAGATACTTGATTATGAGGAATTATGTTTTCTCTTCCTCCCAATCTCTCTCTCTCACTCATACATCCACAATTTTTTAAAATATTTAATTTTTATTTGTCGTATGGGTATACAAAAGGCTTTTAAGATAATTTATTTTACAGATAACTCCTTAAGTTTCCTCTGCCACTACAATCAAGTTCTAGCTTTTAAGTAGTAACCAATGAAAAGATAAACTTTATCAGCTTTAAACACAGTAGCTACATCCATTGTAACTCCATTGCAAATTAGTAAACACTGCTAACACATATTGAAAAGGCCATAATGAAAAAAGACTCCTTTTCAATCAATGAGGATGATAAGCTTTCCCTTTGATATGAGGAAAGGCATGAAGACCACTAAACTAAGTAGAGGGAAGCTCCTATACTGTCTGCTGTTGGCTGTAGATACACATTCGTACAGTGAAGCAGCAGAGATGCCCTAAAGCTACTGTTTGATTTGTTTTTAAAATTTCACAAACCATAATGATTTCATGTTTGCTCACTTTTTAAAACAAATTAATATATTGTACCTGCCAAAACCATATTATTTGCTTGCTATTTCTTGTATAATGGCGATAAACAGTGTTCCTTTGCCAATCTGCCAAATCAACCTCTTGCATGCCACAGAGCATAACCTAGAAAAAAAGACCAAAATGTTTAGGGGAATAGCAACCTGACTTTCTGATATACAAACTATACATATTTCAATGAGCATTTCACAGAATGTGTTTGAGATTTGTCTGCTTGTTTATTTTTGCCTTAACTTAATTTGTACACAACTGTTGGCCTATTGCAAAGTTTTTAAAAATAGTACCTTCTTCCCAATAAAATTATAACACCTTAAAAGTCTCACCTCCAACTCCTTTTCATCAAAATACTGTAGCCACTGAAGGGGAACAACTTCATTAAATCCATCAAGGAAAGCTTTGGTTTGTTCTTGCACTCCTCTCGAAAACCGCCACTCGGCCATCAGGCTGAAATGAGTAGAAAAATTAAGTTCCAAAAGTGGAAGCATTTATGTTAAAACAGTGGGGGCTTTGCTACGCCATGCCAATTACATAGTGACATTTGAGAGATTCAAGCACTTTTATAACATCGTCCCTAGAGCACTCCTGCACATCTCACACCAATCCTATCATCTCGAATGCTTCCCTACTCAAATGTATTATATGTATCATTTATGGCTCCACAGACTGAACTCTCGCTATGACTGTGCCCTATTAAGCATTTTCAGAAGGAAAATCTGTCTTTTAAAAAGCTTTTACATTATACTCATGGCAGATGGTTACAGAAAATACTGCAGAGATTTAAGAAATATATCTTTATAATTATATGTACACATCTATTTACCCACATTTAGATTCTTCTGTATCATAAATGCACACACATATATTAATATATTATTAATATTATAATTAATATAATTAATATGCAAGAGAGCTCACTTCAGCCAAGTGACTCCAGCAGTTTTGGAGTAATTCACTATTCCCTCTAATCTCATCCTATACTTTTTGCATGAACCCCACAACCCAGGAAGAGGTTTTTGTGGTGCAAAAAAATTGTGGTGAACTGAGGCAGGAACTGAAAGTCCCCTAAGCATTCTTCTTTCTACAGTTCTTAAAATCTTAAACCCTATATACTGAGAAAAGTTTAAAAAATAGTAACAGAAGTACGAATTCCTATATACAATAATTAAGAGACTGGTATTATATTTTCATTTCCTTCATCACCATACCCAATGTATTCTTCTTTGTTCTCTTCAGTTACAAGTAAATTTGACCCTCCTGATTTCAACTCATGCGAGGTAACTTTCCCTAGTAGCTCCATGTCAACACAGAAATACATTTCCAAGTTACACTCTTCTATGTTGTTGTCCCTAAGAAGAAACATTAAGCAAAAGGTCAGCTAGACATATACTTCTTACTAATATGACTAAAAAAATGGTAAATATCTGAAAATATTTACAAACCTTATCCAAATTAAGGAATTATAAAATTCAGTATCTATAGATTCCAGGTCTTTTATTGTAAGTTTCTTATTTAGCATGCGCTTGTAGAATGGCAGGGAAAACCCTGTATCAATGAATTTGCCATGAAACAGTGCCTGTTGAGAATTTTTAAAAAATCAATGTGGAACACGATAAACAAAACACAGTTTTAAGTACATTGCTCTAAAAATATTATCTGCTGTTTAGAAGCATCCAAACAGAGTTTCAAAGAGAGAGAAAAGTCTAAAGATGACATAACAAAATCTCTAAACAATAAGTAAGAGCAAGTTACTCTATCTCTGCTTGTCACTGGGGGGCCACGGAGACACATTTCTAGAGTTAGGCACTGAATAGTAGAAGCTTTAGTGTCTACTGCAACCAGCATCTGTTTCTGGAGCAGTGCTCCTAGCCAAACTGGGGCTCTCCATTATCCTGACAGTGTGGCATATTTCCAAAACATAAAAATACATAAACTGTACCATCAAAGGAAGGGGGAAAACAATATGCTGAGCTTCGGAACGTTCGCAAATTATGGCACCAGAAATGATTACAGAAATAACAGCACTGAAAAGATTTACATGGCTAGAGGACTAACAGTAAGGTTCAGTGGGAAGAAATGAAGCAAAAGTCCACTCCCTTCAGCATAATTACTAACGGTCGGAAGATATATTGAAGCAAAAGTGCATTTCATCATCTTACACTATCTTTAGGCATGCCAATCTCTCAGTGCTATCTTCCTGAAACATAGGACATACAAATAAATCTAAGCTATCTCCCCACTGGCTAATTATAAAACAAATGCAGACTGACTTGCCAAATGCAAAATTAAAGCAAGTTCATGTTAGAATAAACAGCCTTTTCCTCTTAAAGGTGCACTGCCTCAAGACAGAATCAGTGTCTTGTCTAATGAGGCCCTAAGGGTAGAGCAGGCACTGAAATAGAATTGTAGGTCTAGAAAGTTTCCAGACAAGGCTTTGCACAATTGTAGAACCCTTATATGGAAGCGCAGAGATCTTTCTGAATTTGTTATGAAAATTTTAAGATTCCTTCAAATACAGATTAGACAGCCAATGCATGGATTCTTTACCAGGTTCCACTGACCGCTATAAAACCAATCCTACTGATGGCTTAAATTAAACTTAGGTATACAATAAGAAATCAGTCAAAGATCTATTTACTAAGTATCTTCTGAGAAGTGTGCAGAGCTTAAATTTGACAAAGAGATTTAATAATGGTTGTTGTGGGTTTCTCGGGCTCTTTGGCCGTGTTCTGAAGGTTGTTCTTCCTAACGTTTCGCCAGTCTCTGTGGCTGGCATCTTCAGAGGACAGCACTCTGTGCTCTGGTGTAGTTGGCTTGGGAGATTTAATAATGCCTGCTAAATTAATGTTAGAGCTCTAGAGCTCCTAAGAAAAAGGAGGGGGCAAATATAATTCAGTACTAAGATAGTTAAGTACAAAGGTATTGAAACCCAGCCTTTAAGAAGTTCATAAATCAGAATTTGGTTTCCAGGTGGTCAAGTCTACCCATTTAATTTCCTTCCCATTATTTTTTTTTCAGTCTGAAGTTCTTTCAATCCTAAATGGGAAGAAATGTGCAGATTATGCTACCATCCTCATCCATTTCCTAACGACTACAAGTCTTTCAGAGAGAAGGGGAGGAGGGGAGGTTTTAAGGCGTTTCTATGGGCTTTTTTATTTCACATTACAACATTTTCGTTCTACAGCAATTTTGCTGGAATGAATTAATGTCGTAATGCGAGGCACTGTAGTTTTTATTGATTAGAAGTCATATAGGCACTGTAGTCTCAGTAATGTCCCTTTTAAATCTCTGATTTACAAGATTATTCTAGTCACTCTAAACAATGTAATACATACTATAGTAATACATACTACAGTATACTTGGCTACAGTCAATATGGTGTGTTTTTAGTGGAGGCATAATGCATATGGTCTGTGGTTTCTCATATATGGTGGTGCTTCTGTGTCCATTATATAGTTGGCTCCATTTCATGATAAGGACTAGGGTCTCTTGCTCCAAATCCCTACAATAATAATTTCATCAATGTACCTCACACAGAGAAAAACCAGGGGGGGGGGGGGAGAAAATGACAGAAAATTGTTTTAACTCAGCCATGAAGATGGTCATATATTGTAATCATGTGAGTAAGCATAGCATTGCTTTTCTTAGCATCCTATTGTTTTTAAAGTAGACATAAATTAGTCATGACCTTTTAGCTTACCCCACAGATAAAGTCTGCTTATCTCTGGATTTTTTTTTTGTTGAACCAACAAATATAAATTTTACTTTTGTTTTTTTAAATATTTTATTCTATCTCCTTGAATTCTAAATGATTTTGTATGTCACAAGAAAATTATGTTGTACCAGAAAGTAAAAGTTATGCCAAAATAACCACAAAATGTTTATCCTATAAAAATAATAATGTTCATATTTGAAATATATAGAAACATACTATTAATGCTAAAATGCATATGTATAAATCTTTATGTGGATTCCTCTCCCCCCCCAAAAAATAATAATGTTCATATTTGAAATATATAGAAACATACTATTAATGCTAAAATGCATATGTATAAATATTTATGTGGATTCCTCTCCCCCCCCCCCCCAAATAAACACAAGTTAATACTGAAGCTGGATGGAACAGAGTTAGGAATGAAAACAAGAAGTTCACATGGACTTAAAACTGTACATTCTGAATAGGATGGTCATCAGCCTCAAATATTCATTTATCAAATTCTGGCTAGGAAAATATCATTATAAACTATATCTCACAATCTTTCAGCTGAGTGATATTATCCAAAGTACTATAAAATAAGCTTCTCTCTCTCTCTCTCTCTCTCTCTCTGCCCTTTTCATTAGTTTTTTTGTTAAAATGTTATATATTTTATAATAAACCCTCATAGTTCCAGATACATATTTGAACTAGGGATCTGCAAACACCATTTCAGCTGTTACTAGAATGCACTTTTAGTAAAGCCTATATTTGACTAATTTTTTCATCCCCTGCCCCACCTCCCGAATACTGACATTCACTGTAATACTTCCTTGGCTGATTGTCAAACAACGATAAACCCAGTACTGTACAATCTTTCAAAAAGTGACATCAACAAATCAAGAAGAAAAGATCTAAATCCTAGGAATTCAGAAGCCCTTTTATGTCATCCTGTCTAAGAGAAAAAGGAAATGACCTTCCGCCCTGTTTTGCTGTTTGATTTCTACTGGTAATGGACTTCCTCTTTCTAATAGTAGCTGCCGTGTTGGCTTGAAGGTTTAGGTAGTTGAAACACCACAAGAAAGCATTAAGTTATATTAAGCTAGGTACAATTTTAGAAAAGCTTGCTTTTCTTGTCAGTTTTTATAACCCTTCTTAGCCTTCAAATTATTATTAGATATTATAATTCAATACTAAAAGTACAGTATTATAAATTATGGCATCATACTATACAGTATACATTCCAGTATATAAAACTGCCAAATCTTTCATAATAAAGGAAACATCTGGTATAAATTGGATACAGAACTGGTCATGATTATCTTTTATGTCTTGCTCCAGTATAATGTTAGAAGAAAGCTATGAGAGAATTTCACATACAGTATTTGTCTTTTTATATACTAGTCATGTATATACTATTATAGATCATGATTACAGAAATTATCTTTGAAAAAACAGGAATACTCCTATCCTCTGTCCTCAAAACAAGGCCTGCTAATCACCCTTGCTGTGTGAATGTATGTGACCACTCAAAGAAGAAAACAAGGTTGCTTACCTGGAACTGTTGTTCTTCGAGAGTGGGTCACATACATTCATAGTCCCTCCCACCTCCCCTGTAGAAGTCTCTCTGAGGGCTTTTCTACAGCTTGTAATGCTTGACTCCCACTCTGGTGCTGAAATTGGAAAATCAACTGTGAGCATTGACTAGGACCAGGTTGATCGTGACACCCCAGAAGGCTCCCCACCACTATGCAAACAACACTCTCTTTTTTTAAAGGAAAAGAAAGCTTTCCTCCCCATGGCTCTTGCAGAGTTTCCCATCCAATGATGAAGATACAGTGGTGCCCCGCTTGACGCTGAAATCGCTTCACGACGATGTTTTTGCAATCGCCACTGCGATCGCAAAATGATGTTTCAAAGGGCGATTTTCGTTTTACGACGACAGGTTCCCTGCTTCGGGAACTGATTCTTCGCATTACGATGATCTAAAAACAGCTGAGTGTCGGTTTTCAAAATGGCCACCCACTGTGCAAAATGGCTCCCCGCTGATTTTTCACTATACAGGCAACAGAAAATGGCTGCCCTATGGAGGATCTTCACTGACGATGAGGTATTTCACCCATTGGAACGCATTAACCGGTTTTTAATGCGTTTCAATGGGTTTTTTCCCCCGCTTGATGACAATTTCGCGCGACAGTGATTTCGCTGGAACGGATTATCGTCGTCAAACGGGGCACCACTGTATATATGTTTCAAAAAATATATGAACCCGTAAGTCACAGTTCAGTGCATTTGGGGTTGACTTGTTTATCTGACAGAGAGTTTCTCTTTTCTCTTCCCTTAATGTATTGTAGTCATCTGTGAGGTTCCACTTTAGCTACCTGATGGTTTTAAACCTTTGTGTTACATGTTCAATCCCTCTGTCTTTTCAGTTGCTATCTTATGCACTACATGGACCACTACAATATCTGTTTTGCGAGATGACATTTACAACAATGAATTTGGCTTCCCAAATATATGTGACCTGTAGAACTGCAGGTCACATATATTTTTATTTTCAGCTTTTTCCTAATATTTCCAGATGCTAATGCTCTAATTTTACACAATTCATATTTAGATATCCTTAATGTCAGTGGCGCTTTCTTCTATATAGAACTGCATTATGGATTTATTCTGCTCAGTTATTTTCACCATCCCAAAAATTAGGATAGTGTGAAGGGGATAGCAAGACCATCCTCACTGCCCCAACCCTGTTTTTTTCAATCCCTGCTTTTACTTCTATAGCAGGGATTCTACTATAAGTTCCTGAAAGTCCTCTAACAGTACAAGGAACCTACCTGAATAGAGCCTGCTCTGTAATGCTACACCTGGGCCCCACTCTCCCTAATTTATGTAAACTGCCTAGAATAGTGCTGTGCACTAATAGGGGTGGTATATAAATACCAGAATACATAAAAATAAATAAATAAATAAATAAATAAATAAATAAATAAATAAATAAATAAATAAATAAAGAAAGAAAGAAAGAAAGAAAGAAAGAAAGAAAGAAAGAAAGAAAGAAAGAAAGAAAGAAAGAAAGAAAGAAAGATATTCGTGCTATTGTTAAGGAAACTAAAAACAATCAGGTATTCAATCCTCCTTGATTATACTCATGTGAAAGGAGATCAGAACACCACATATTCTATCAAACACACAATTCACCCCACCCCGTATTTTTTCCATTACCTAGCTCCAGCTTTCTCCACACACTGGTAGGTGGAATTGCAGAGCTAAGTGATTGAAATATGTGTATAAGGAATGCAATTGCAGTCTCCATCATACATGATTTAACTGGGTTATGAATGAACACCTTAATTAGGCTTTTGTTTCCTGCCACATTGTACTGGGCTGAAATTCTTAGCAAGCATATTATTATGCCATCAATATCAATCCTGTAGCTAATTACAATTACCTTAAATCCACCAGTATAAGTTTCCTACCAATCACCCCAAAATTGTTCTCTGTCTCTTCATTAGCTCACTGCTCCTGATGTACGTAAATTTGGTTTTTAAACAATAGTAAATAATGATGATGCACAGCAAGAACAAGTTATATGACTCTGTCACTTTTCTAAAATACTTGTGATGCAAAAGTGTACTAGGTAAAGGTAAAGGTTCCCCTTGACATTCTTAGTCTAGTCGTGTCTGATCCTAGGCGGCGGTGCTCAGCCGGTTTTCAAACCGTAGAGCCAGTGCTTGTGCAAAGACAGTTTACGTTGTCACATGGCCAGTGTGACTAGGGAACGCCGTTTTACCTTCCCACTAAGGTGGTACCTATTTATCTACTTGCATTTGCATGCGTCACGTGGATTTGATCTTATGACTGCTGGTTTTCTGACCCTGCAGCACAGAGGTTTCTGCGGTTTAGCCCGCAGGGCCACTATGTCCCAGAAAAGTGTACTAAGCAGAGTTCAACTTCTCTAGACCAATGAACGAATGCACACTAACTCCTTTTTTACATATGCTATAAGAATTAGGCGGAATTATTAATTTAACTCTTGTAATTGAAGACTCAGTAGAGCTGACATGGGCACTTCAGAAAATTTCAGAAAAGTATAAAACAAACAAATTGTTGAACTTACCATAGCAATAAACCGTCCAATGAAACAGAAATATGAAAGGTGATCTGGATTTATTGTTGATGCTGGATTTATCTGTAGGCAGTAGTTGCTCTTTCCAGCATATTCAAATAAGCAGTACATAGGATTTAGCACTTCGTGGGAAAGCAAGAAGAACCATTCTCTACAGAAGATTAGAAAAGATTAACAAAAATCTAACATATTTATTCCAAAGTACAGATAAGAAGGGCATAACATACAGTGTTCAGTCCTAGTATATATATGCAGGAAAGGAAGAAAACTGAAGTTTTCAAAAATCTAGCTATTCATCAGCCGATGAAATGAATAGATAAGATAGTTTCAAAACGAAAAGTGGTTGCCTAGTGTTGAATGTAGGGCTACAGCAGAAGTTTTCTATTGACTGAATTCTTTTCCCTTCCATGTACACTAATAGCTGTCTAATATGACAGCCAAAACACGCACAAATGCAATATCCAAAGAAAGATGAAGATGAATTTGTTAGGAAATCTGTTCTCTTAATATAATACAAATTACTAATTATTATGTATTGATAACATTCATCTTCAGTATATTTTTTTTCTGAAAATAATTCCACATTTACAGCTGAGCATTTCAGTGTTTGGAGTAATTTCCTAATATAAGTGTCATAGACACCGTTCAGGTATCAATCACTGGTCTATGAACAAACATATATATATTTAGCCACAGTTCTCAGAGGAAGATGTAATTATTTACCTGGCCAAGCCACCATAATCTAATCCTTCCTCTCCTCTGAATATGACATACAATCGTCTTCTTAAGTCATATGGTTTTAAAGCCATGATCTGTATGCAAAATATCAATGCAAAAACAAGATAGCAACGATTGAAGCAAAGCAAAACAATGAACAAAGTGTTCTAATATGGTGGTGAAAATCTTCTCTCCTACTTGATGGTGTAACTCTTGCAAGCAAATTGCCTCAGGTTAAGAAACCTTCTTACATATTAGTCTTAGAACGAGCTGGGATTTTTAGCATGTATACATTGCTGAAACAGCGACGTCTACGTTGGCTCGGGCATGTTGTGAGAATGGCTGATGGTCGGATTCTAAAATATCTCCTATATGGAGAATTAGTGCAGGGAAATCGTCCCAAAGGGAGACAACAGCTGGGATACAAGGAGATCTGTAAGCGGGATCTGAAGGCCTTAGGAATGGACCTCAACAGATGGGAAACCGTGACGTCTGAGCATTCAGTCTGGAGGCAAGCAGTGCATCATGGCCTCTCCCAATTTGAAGAGACACTTGTGCAGCAGGCTGAGACAAAGAAGCAGTCCCGAAACCAGCAAAACCAGGGAGCTGGATGGGACAGATTGTATTTGTCTTCCGTGTGGAAGGGATTGTCACTCTTGAATTGGCCTTCTCAGCCACACTAGATGCTGTTCCAAGACCTCCATACAGAGCACATAACCACAGTCTCTAGAGACTGAAGGATGCCTTCTACTGCTGACTCAGACAACTCAGTACGCAACAGAAACTATCTATGGAGATTTCTTAACTTAAGAAAAATTGCCTGCAAAAGTTAGGTTTACATAGCTATGGAAAAGTATTTCAGTCACTAAGTGTTCCTCCCAATGCTGAGATACTTTGTTGCATTTTAAATAGAACCCCACCAAAGTCTCACCAATTACGGTAATCTCCAATCAACGTTTTGTTGTTTCCTCTTTGCAACTTTTCACAGCCCCTCTTTTGTTTTTATGGTGTCATTTTGCTTTTCTGTCTACAGTTCAACCACTTATAATAAGAGTCAAAAGATTACCCCTCAGGACAAACAAGGCAGCAGTGCATTCACTGGGAATGGGTTCCACGCATCTGCATTGCCAGTGTAACTTGGCAATGTTCCTATACTTCATACACTTCACTGTAAGGGCAGTTTCTCTCTACCTCTAGGAAACAGAGCAGCTACCAACAGCCACATCTTTACCCAACAGAAGGCACAGTAAGTAACACACCATAGGAAGTCTTATCCAACTACAAAAAATATGTGGAAGCAAGCTGCCTTCCATCTGTCTCCACACAATGCATACATTCCCCCCCCCCGCATTCATACCAGACAATCTACAAAAGGAGATCCATTCTTGTGAGAGTTCATCAGAAGCTCATAAACATTTTTTCAGCCCTATGCAGACCAACTGCATAAGTTATTTTGTACTAGGCTATAATAAATGAAGATTTGTTGGGCTACATCCTTGCTGTTATCAGAAAATAAAAGCTTCCAAACAGGCTTAAGTTTTAAACTAAGATGTTTTCCAAAGTATCTAACTAGGTAAGTTGAAACATAATGGTTTATACTAAAATTTGGTTTAGAAAAATGTTTTGCAGTCCAAACATATTTTACCTGCTGAAAGGAATCTTCAAACAGTGTTTGTCTGGATACATTGATTTTCACGTGGCTTGGCAAAGCATTTGACTAAAAACAGATAATAAATAATCAAATATGAATGTAAATGCTAATAAATAAAAATGCAAACTAAAGTATATCCAATTATTTGACTAGAATTACAGTACTGTACCTGACATAAGTAGCGGAAATGAGCTAGTTTCCATCTGAAGCTGCGTTCATAAGCAATTTGTGGTCCTTTATTTCTGTAAAGAAATGTATCAACATTTATTAAGCCAAAAATCGCTTAATAAGGAATTAAGATTTCATTACAGGTTGTAATCCATTCTTCCAAAGTCATGAATACAGTATACTAGTCAGTTTTAAATTTTGATCTCCTGATTCTTAAATAGATATACTGCTGGTATAGTATACAGGATGCTGGAGTGCCAGGGCATGGAGTTCATGTACACACTGTGCTTCCCAGGAGATGGTGCAGCCAAGAAGAACCAGTGTGTGCGGGCCTAATGTGATTCCAGTCCCTGCCAATGAGGTATCCTTGGTCAAGGTGCATGGTTTTTACCTTTATCATTTTCATTGGTCTTTTCCTATTGTCTGTTTTATCGACTGTTAACCACCCAGAATAGGGCATTGCACTAATGGAGTGATATACAGTATAAGTCACTTAAACAAACAAACAAATTGTCCCAAAGAATTAACAAAAGGAGGGACTGGTAAATCACTTCTTCATCAGTACTTTATCGGAAGAAATCCCTGGGAGGCTCAGCATAAGTCAGAACCAACTTGATGACACTGTATTATTATTAATGCGTAAGAAGCCATAACTTGTAATATTTAACTATGCACACCTTCAATTAATTAGATACCAACCAAACTTATCAGATGTCCAGCTGTCACCAGTTAAACTCGGTATTATTCCAACTATGGCTGGAATCCCATAGATGTTTACATAATGTTTACATAACACGCTGTGCCAATTGTTGATATTTCACAGAATCATAGAAAACTAGGGCTAGAGGAAAATGCAGGCGTCACTCAGCCCAGTCCCCTGACAAAATAGGAAATCTCTACCTAAAGTGTTCCTGGCAAGTGTTCATCCAACCTCTGATTAAACAAGTCAATTGTTGGGGAACACACCATCCTAGAAGCAAGTCCGTTCCATTCTCAAACCATGCTCAACTGGCAATGTGCCTCTCAATTATACAATCCTGCATATTGACCAGGCACGACTGAGATATGACCCAGCACACTGTTAATTAGCTACAGCATGTTACAGTGGCCTTAGCCAATCACCAATAGGATTCTGGCCTATACTACATAGCTTTAATATGCTATACACACAGACATTTTACTAATAAACATCTCACTTACACAGATGATTTACCAGTACGAGGATCATTGAAAGTAGTTGTTCGTGTATTGTGATCAACAAAGTATCTTACACCCTCTCTAGTGTATCTGATTTCCCAGCCCTCAGGAAGGGGATCTTCATTTTGTAAACTGAAAAGTAAAAATGTAACATATGCTTCAAATCCCACTTATTATATACAGTACAGACATATTTAATGAACATAAAGCACATATAAACCCACCCTTGAGTCCGTGGATCTTCCCACTGTGTTGTCTTTGTGTTGTGATTTACAAAGTAAACTCTATCATTTGAATCAACCCTCCTTTCTGCAATAAAAATGAAAAGTGTAAATAAAAGATAATTATACATGGGCATCTGTTTCACATACTAGTCATATTTCTTACCCCAGCCTGGCGGTAAAGGACCAAGTGGATCATTTTCAGCTGTCAGCATTGAAGCCTAATGAAGACAATGGGAGAAATAAATATACTGAATTTTTAAAACAACAACAATGGTAATCAAGCATAATGAAAATTCCAGAAAATGCCATTTCTATATTTAATTAGTTACTCTTCACTATGGGAATTCTAAATTTATATGTTTCTTAGGCATCCTAGAAATCATTCCTGGTTTCTAACCACCATCTTGTCCTGTTTCTATTGCCATGACACAGCTTGGCTAAGCAGGAGATGAGTGAGTGGAACTGCCAGTCCCTTGCACAGAACACAGACTGAGGAACAAGGGGGTCTTAAAGTGAGAAGAAATGCAACTAGACTAAATTGGGTGAATGCAGCAAATAGCCATGTATACTCAACTTTGGTGAGTAACCAGTCTAGTTTGTGTGCTGTCTTGTGGCTAACAGATACCATGGTAACAGACACCACGGTATGCATGACCAATGACCCTCTCCTTTTTTCATATATGCAGAGCTTACTGCAAATGGGCGAGGCATGCTTCACAAATAGGTATATTACTATTAGGACAATTTTCTCAGATTTTCTAGCTAGATTAAAGAGTTTGGGTGTTTCATATGTTACCAGCAGTAGAGCTATCTTCATATAGCCACTATAAGCCAAACCACCAAAAAATTCAGACTTGTTCATAACATGTACCAGCTTCTACAGAGATTAGATAAGCAAATTTGTTTTGCTATGTATATCTACCTACACATTTAATGAACTTGCTATTTTAATACTACTAGATATTCATCTATTTCATACTGATTTTGTGATGAATCAATAATTTACGGGATCTGAGTCAGACTTTCTTAATTGAACAATGATATTCAACAGGTACCACAAGATGATTTGCAAATTAGGTTTAAACTGTAGTTTCAGCTCATTCATCAAACTCCTATTCCACATAGAAACTGACCTCTGTAAAAACCACTAATGAACTTTTATGCAAACCGTTGTCAATCAGGAGGAGTTAAGTAGCTTCTACTACTTAACTCCTCCTTTTCCTCCTATACTTGTAAAGCCAAGATTTGGATTTGACTGAACCAGAATTGCCTGCTACATGAAAACTATGCAGTTCTGATTTAATACTGCTTAACAAGCCAGGGTATTAAGCCAGAATCATATAGTTCATCAAGTACTGTATAGTCAAATGTTTAAACATCATTCGAGCCATATTTTGTTAGCTGAACAAACAATGATTTCACCTGAAGTCCGAATTCAGTCACAATCAAGCGGTATATTAAAAGATGCATTAAATATTCAACAAAAGGAAAAGGAAGAATTCACATTGTAACTTGTATATTTACCGAATACAAGTATCGTTGGTTGAACTGTTGCATAGCTCCCTGTAACTGGTTTCGCTGAGATTGCCACTGTTCAAAGTTCCTGACTGACTCCATTGTTGGTCGCTGCCATGTTGTTGTTCGCGTGTTATGGTCCACATAATAAACTCTTCCACGATCATCAACCCTTCTTTCCCATCTAGGAAACAAACATGAACTTGGCAACTATTTTCTTTCTTGCCTTAACAAAAGAGTAAATATATGGAACTATCCTACACACATTTATCTAGAGGTAGACTACATTCAAAACAATTGGGCTTGATTCTAAGTAACACCTTTAGGATACTCTGATACAGTATTTTGTTTCTTTTTAGCCTTACAGACCTACCGTATTTTTTGCACCATAAGACGCACTTTTTTCCCCTCCAAAAGGGGGGTAGAAAGTCTGTGCGTCTTATGGTGCAAAGGTGGTGACTTCGCCCCCACTGGCCCCGTGGGGGGGAGCGTCGCAAGGGTCCGAGGGAGCCTTCCACGACCCTTGCGATGCTCCCCCACCCCCCCACGGGGCCAGCGCAGGCGAAATCGCCAGCTTCCAGGTGGGGGGAACGTTGCAAGGGTCCTGGAAGCTCACTCAGACCCTTGCGACGCTCCTCCCACCGGCAAAATCGCCAGTTTCTGGGAGTGTTTTGAGGCTTCCCAAGCCTCAAAACACTCCCAGAAGCTGGCGATTTTACCCCCCCTGGCCCCGTGGGGGGTGGGGGTAGCGTGGCAAGGGTCCAAGGGAGCCTCCCAGGACCCTTGACACGCTACCCCCACCTCCCCACGGGGCCAGCCCTAGCGAAATCGCCAGGTTCTGGGAGTGTTTGGAGGCTTGGGGAGCCTCCAAACACTCCCAGAAGCTGGCGATTTTACCCCCCCGGCCCCGTGGGAGTAGCGTGGCAAGGGTCCAAGGGAGCCTCCCAGGACCCTTGCCAGGCTGCCCCCCCCACGGGGCTAGCCCTGGCGAAATCGCCAGCTCCCAGGACCTTTTGAGAGGCTGGAAAGCTTCTCAAAAGGTCCTGGAAGGTCGCTATTTTGCCCGCACTGGCCCCGTGGGGGGGTGGGGGAGTGTGGCAAGGGTCTGGAAGGCTCCCTTGGACCCTTGCCACGCTTCCCCCACCCCCCCATGGGTCCAGGGGGGGCAAAATCACCAGCTCCCAGGACCTTTTGAGAGGCTTGAAAGCTTCTCAAAAGGTCCTGGAAGGTCGCTATTCGCCCGTGCTGGCCCCATGGGGGAGTGTGGCAAGGGTCTGGAAGGCTCCCTTGGACCCTTGCCATGCTCCCCCCACCCCCCCCACGGGTCCAGGGGGGCAAAATCGCCACCTTCTGGGGCTCTTTTGAAGCTTCCCAAGCCTTAAAAGAGCCCCAGAAGGTGGCGATTTTGCCCCCTCTGACCCCGGGGGGGGCAGCGTGAGTCTCTAAAGAGTCCTGGAACACACTCTAGGACCCTTTGGAGGCTCACCCTGCCCCCCCACCAGGCTAGAGGGGGCGAAATTGCCACCTTCTGGGGCTCTTCTGAAGCTTTCCAAACCTCAAAAGAGCCCCAGAAGGTGGTGATTTTGCCCCCTCTGGCCTTCAGGGGGTCTGGGTGAGCCTCCAAAGGGTCCTAGGTTGTGTTCCATAAGACAGACCTCTCCATAAGGCTCACCAATTTTTAGGAGAAAAAACATATTTTTTTCCTGTTTTCTTCTCCTAAAAATTTGGTGCATCTTATGGAGAGGTGCGTCTTATGGAGCGAAAAATACGGTAATTTCACAATAAAAATATCAAATGAGCTTTTTTTTTAAAAAAAAAAAAACACTGGACCCTAAATATCTGTTTCAATGTCAATTCTGCAAAATGTTAAAGTGACTTCAACTATCTCCCTGCAGTAACAACATATTAGTACAGCTGGTTTTGAATGTCTGCAACTTCTGGAGTCAGTGGCAGTTACACTGAAGATAAATACCAAGCAATTTCCTTATCTCAATACAGGAAGAATTTGTTTAAAAGAAGTCTTACGCATGGAATGCTATAAGCATATACTGAAGTGGACTGATAAAAATGTCCACTAACATGAAAAAATAGGCCAAAAAGCACTGAAGTAAAATAAAAGCACTGAAGCAAAGGTAATTTAATTGCTTAGAACCAATCAGCCTTTGAAAAGTAAGGCCACAGACCCAATATAACTAAGCCTAACTTACATGAATGTATAGCTTCCCAGTACCGTGCAGAGCAACAATTTTTAGATTATACGCTCATCAGGGCTGAAACTCAACGCACACTGGTGGCCACGCATTAATACCTCTAATGCATTTCTTCTCCAAGGAAAGAACCACTGCAATCCTTGAACTAGAAGGGCTGTTAAGTGGGAGCGAGGGACAATATTCTCACAGTGTGCAATATACTACAGCAATTTACTGTAACACACAACAAATCATGCATGAAGGCAAAAACTGTGTCTTCTAAAGACATGTCCTGTAATTTCAAAATTATTATCCAACTCTAGTTTTGCTATGCGCTCTAATACCAATGCCAGTGAGTGCTAAATCACAGTAGTTGGCACACAGATACCATTGTGGGAGATAGTATTATAATATTATCACTTGCTCTCACTTTGGATCCCCAAATATGTTAACTTAAGGCAACAGAAATTCCCTATGACTTGCCCCCAACAGAAGCCCCTGTGGTCAGCACTCCAAAGTGGAAGCATTCAAGAAGAAACTGGATAGCGATCTTTTCCGATATAATTCGATTTAGATTCCTGCACTTAGCAGGGCAATGAACTCAAAGGCCTTATAGGCTCCTTCCAACTCAATTATTCTATGAAAAATTGTGGTATCTCCTGAACAATATGGGATAGAGTTAAGAAGTATGGAACAATCATTCAAAGTTGTTGTTTCAGACCTCTTTGGGGCAATTCTTTTCTGAAGAATCCTCTGACTCTTCTGCACAGGAAGAAGGGTAAGTAAAACTGATGTGAACTTTCTGAAGTTAGCTTTATTAAGCGTCAAATCCATGATATTTTAAAATAAAACTATAATTTTAAATTTAGAAAGTTGTTAATGAAATATTTTTTAAAATTCTACTTAAGAAGTTAAAGCAATACTGTATTAATTTTCTACCTTTAAGGCAATATTAATTTTCTAAAGGAATTTTACAGAAAAGTTCAAAAACCTCCGCACCAAAACCAATGTCCTGTCTGTGCATTTGCATTCTTAAATGACATATTTATACAGAAATTATTACCCTGGTGGTAAAGGCTGAGGCCTCTCCCAAGTTGTTGTTCTTGTGTTGTGATCAACATAATAGGTTCTACCATGAGGATCTTTTCTTTGTTCCCATCTTTAAAACAAAAATCAAGGCAAACACCATTAACGGAAAACAGACTTGTCTTCTGCTGTCACATACAGATTAATAAATTGTAAGAGGTTCACTAATTCTGTGTGCCATTCTTATGCTAAAAATGATAACAAAATAGAAATTTGTGAAAGGAGAAACACTAAGTTTTTGTAAATTTTTATTTCATAAAAATTTTATTTCACGCTAAAACTTTATCTGCACCAAGCAATTTTAATTAAGTAGAAACACAGGTGTCAATTGGGTCCTCTTAAGAGGATAACTATCAAACAAACAAATTAGGAAAGACAAATTAAGAAACTAAAGGGAATGTTATACAGTCTCTGATGGCTCACTTAGAAAATTGAACCAAAAAAATTATATAATGCAATTCATGAACATTGACGGTTGGTCACAGGAAAGGCTTCTAGAGAAGAGAGAAGCAAGTCACGGAGAAGAGCAAGTTTAACCCTCTCTTTACTTCCCTCCTCCACTGATGCCTACAGTCCTTTGACATAGTTGTCCCTACACTGAGGAGAGTCTGCAATCATTGGCACAGCACTGCCCAGGTTTTGGTCAAACCAGAATACCAACTTGATGTTTCATACATAAGGGGTTGAACTGAAACTTAGGGATATTCTAGATGGAGCATTTGGATCCTATTCTTCATCGATTACAAATCATAACACAAATTGGTGTAGTGCTACAGTACTTACTATATCCTCTACAGTGGGGGAGATTGGAGGAAGTGAAGGAAATTACTGGGGAAGATATGGAGGGCCACTGAACCTAAAAGTGAAAGAGTGCCTTGAAAATGAGGCAGATGATGAAAGGGAAGTGTCCAATTGAGTATTATAGGACAATGCTGACATAAATTGCCGCCTCCAAAAACAAAATGTATTCAGGAGATCTCAGACACAGGTGGGAGAAAGTTTTAGATATAGAAAACAGCAACAGCAGAAACAGGAAGCAGAAGCATCAAGGTCTGAACCTAAAGCAGCAATCCACCTATAGCAAAAGCAGCAGGCTCTATAGTAGAATCACTTCCCTTCTCAAACAAATCCTGGTTTCAATGCATGGCATTTCATACTATCTCTCTTCCTTTTTCCTCCACTTAGCCCTTTCCCCCCTCCAAATGTTTTGGGTCGCTCGTGATTCATGACTGAAGACCCAGAGACACCTCTGCTGTCACACCTTTCCACTAGATCCTGATTGCACAGAAGAGAGAAGCCAGCAGCAATTCTTTCTTAGCACCTTTGCTTCAATCAGATTGTAGATACAAACCCTAGTAAATCCAAGCAAATTCCAAAATATTCAATAACAAAGTGGAACAAAGAGGATTTTAATAAAGTGGTCTAAAAGAGCCCTAAGTTAACTGAACTAACCTCAATTAATTTTAAAAAAGAAAAAATAAGCCATGAATTTAACTTAATTCCTATTGAAATCAATGAGAAGTTTTGAGTGCAGATCCAACCCAATGAGTAGTATGTTTCAATTAAATGAAATTATGCAGTTTGATTCCCTAACTTTTTTGGGTGGGGGGGCTGTACATATTTAAAATACTGGGAATGTCATGGTAATTGTAAAATGGCCACCACGGGGTAGTACTTGCTCATTCACAAAATGCCTAGCAAGGTGAGTAAAACACTTGTTATCTAGAAGGCAAACTGGTGATGCTAAAACAAGAACTTAGTAGGAACAACATTCCAAAAGCAAAAACTACACATTCAGTCCTACAGCTTTCAGTTCCAACGCTCTTTACAGAAGATAAACTGATAAGGCTCAGAAACAAGTAATTTAACCAAGAAAAAGTATAGGGCAGTGATTTAAAAGGTAAAGGTAACGGTTCCCCTTGACAATTTTTGTCCAGTCGTGTTTGACTCTAGGGGGCGGTGCTCATCCCTGTTTCCAAGCCATAGAGTGATTTAGTTGCAATCATATCACCTATTTGCCTCACAAAAGATAACAAAATACTCATTTCACAAAATGCAAACTGATGATGCTCAGAGAAATACAAAATGTGAAATGCACAATGACACTCCAGAGAACCCACAAAAACAGGCAAAAACATGGAACACAAAAATGCACAAACCTAATGCACATGACACACTGCATTAGACAATCTCAGACAAAACCCAACCAACCAGATTCCTAGCCTAGGAAAAACATAAAAACCATACCAAAACATACAAAACCACTAATACTTCATCCCCCAAACAAATTGTTCCTCATCTTCTGCAACCTTTAAGGTAAAAAGGTAAAGGTTCCCCTTGACAATATTTGTCCAGTCGTGTTTGACTCTAGGGGGCGGTGCTCATCCCTGTTTCCAAGCCACAGAGCCAGCGGGTTTTTTTTATCCGAAGACAATCTTCCGTGGTCACATGGCCAGTGTGACTTAGACACGGAATGCTGTTACCTTCCCACCGAGGTGGTCCCTATTGATCTACTTGCATTTGCATGCTTTCAAACCGCTAGGCTGGCGCGAGCTGGGACAAGCGACAGGAGCTCGCTCCATTGCGTGGATTCGATCTTACGACTGCTTGGTCTTCTGACCCTGCAGCACAGGCTTCTGTGGTTTAGCCTGCAGCGCCACCACATCCCTGTGCAACCTTTCAAGACACTCTTTAATTGTCTGGCTCCCCACTTACCCTTCCCTTTTTCTTTCTTTTTCTCTTCTTTCTCTCTCTCTCTTTTCTGGGAAACTGAGTATGCACTAAAGAAAGCACTGGACTAACTACCTTTTCTTCTAAGAATGCCCCTGCAGCTTACTTCTAGATTCCTGGATATAAAGATGGCACTAGCGGCAAGTCATTTAGCTAGTTTTGAAAATAAATGATTTTTTAACTGTAAAAATCTGGAAGCATGAGGAACCTGGTGGGCACCACAGGAGGCATCCTCAAGCAACACAAGAGGTGTTTACAAGCACCAAATTTGCACCCCATGGATAAAAAATAAAATCTTTATTTTTACATGTCTTATTTGGATGTTATCAAAGTTTTAATGAAACCAACACTCACATACCCAGGGGGTAAAGGTTCTATGCTGTTATTACTGGGCTGCTGTCTTACAGCTTCCCCAGATACATTTGAAGATTCCCTTGGTTTTGCTTCTGTTGTTGCATTGTTTCGTGTATTAGAAGATGCAGAATCTGTAGGAGCAACAGTTTCAAGTCCAGCTGTAGATGCACTACTTTCAAAGCTACTAGCAGTGGCATCTGTTCCTAAACGAGATTCTAAAGTACTACCAGTAATAGTAGTAGTAGTCGTTGTTGTCGTCACTGTCATAGTTGTAGTAGTAATGCAGTCTGCAGAGAGAGAGGATGCTTCTGCAGAATCCATAGGAGTTTCAGAGGTTGAATGATTATCAGCTTCCATCATAGATGACTCGTAATTAACTAAAGGGAAAAAATAAATACTTTGTACTGATACTGTACTAGACACAGTAAGTAGTCAAATGTAGAGGTACGTCTAAGAAAATATAGCTCTTTTCAATCTCACTCGGTGTTCATCTCTCTTCTATATCAATTCTATGCTTTAACACTCCCATCAGTGGTGACCATAGTAGATTTACACATTATCTAGAGCCCACAATCATCAAATAAGCAGGCTGCTTACTTGCAAAGTAGTCACCTGTGCATCTTCTTGTATGGATCTACATCTACACAAAGACAAAGTTTGCAACTTTCTAGAGAGAGTGAGTGCTGGTAGTAGCACTGCCCTCTTCCTATAGCACATGCATGGGAGAACTGTTCCACATTTCAAAATACAGTGGTGCCTCGCTAGACGATTGCATTGCGGGACAAAAAAAACCGTAAGACGATTGGTTTTTGCGATCACTATGGTGCCTCGCAAGACTTTTTTCTATGACCATGCTTCACAAGACTTTTTTTAAAGACCGATGCTTTGCAAGACTTTTTTTTTTTTTGAGACTGATGCATAGGGAACCTCGCAAGACAATTTTTTCACAAGATGACAATTTTCGTGGAACGAATTAAAATCGTCTTATGAGGCACCACTGTATGGATGACACAACTGTTCAGCAGTGATCAACCACAGGTGTTGAAGGAGGGAAGGCCAGGTTGTGTGATTACATAGATAGCTACTTGAAGAACAAACAGTATAGGTAAGTGATCTGTTTTTCTTTGATGTGGTATCTGTGCACCACACTTATGGGTACAGACTAGCAATTTACACGGATAAATTTTGGAACATAAGAAGGCAGCTGGAACCATTAGAGAATGGCAGAGAGAACTGGAATAATTGTAACGTCAAAGGAAAAGTTAATGGTTGTGACCACATAGCATCTTAACGTCATTCTGGTAAAGAAATTCCTTTAAGGAATGCAGTGGTAGTGGATGTTGCTCTAGTAGAATGGCAACAGTTCTTTTGCCAATTGATATGTCAACAGGATAATATGAACAATCCATTTGGCAAGCCATTGGGACTATACCGAAGAGATCTTGTTGTGGCCAAAGTGAGCTAGGAAAAGGTATGGAGACTAAGGGCATAAACAACAGGGTGTGTGTGAATAAGAAGAAATAGATATGACAAGAAAAAAGGGTAAATAAACAAATACAGTAATGTAAAATGAAGGTGAATATGAAAGAAAGGCTAACAAAAGTGTTAGGAAAAAGGGTAAAACTCTCAAGACATTTTCTATTATGTGCTCTCACTGTGTCAAACACACCAGAACTGAGGGACAACCCTCTCACACATGTGCTACAGGGCAACTGCAGGAACAGACCCATATACATGACACACAGAGACCACGATGGAAAAAAATGCCATTAGATTTCTTTTTCTTCTGCAACTAGTATGATTAGGAGTAGGAGCTGTTGGTGCTGTTGTGCATATGCTCTGTTATTTACCCATGTGGAATGATCTTACAAATGTTTTGCCAACATTATTTATGCTAAAGTATGTCACAACTAGAGTAGATTCATTTGCATCAATGGAACTTACAAAGTAGCTGATTCACCAAATCCCCACTGATTCTAGTGTGATTTAGTATGCTGAGCAACAAGCCTTCAGCTGCATGATTTAGTCATGCTTAATCCCAATGTGCAAAAGATTACAACTAACAGTATTTATTTATTTATTTATTTATTTATTTATTTATTTATTTATTTATTTATTTATTTATTTATTTATTTATTTATTTATTTATTTATTTATTTATTTAATTTATACCCCGCCTATCTGGCCCACCGGACCACTCTAGGCGGCTTCCAAATATAAAATCAAATAATAAAACATAGACAAATACATAATAATCAAACAAGAACAGCAGTAAAGATAAAAAGGAAAAGTAAGAAAAAAATCAAGAGTTGGCTGGAGGGAAGGCCTGAATAAACAGCCATGTTTTTAATTGGGTTTCAAAGGTGCCCAGCATGGGGGCCGCGCGAATCGCCGGAGGGAGATTGTTCTAGAGGCGAGGAGCCACCGCCGAGAAGGCCCGGTTTCGTGTCTTCTCCTTCCGGGCCTCTCTCGGCGTCAGGCTCCTCAGCCTCACCTCCTGACTCGCGCGGGTAATCCGGGTAGACCTTGGTGGGAGGAGGCGTTCTGCCAAATATCGAGGTCCTAAACTCTTTAGGGCCTTATAAGTAAGCATTAAAACTTTGAAGTTGACACAGAAACAGATGGGCAGCCAATGCAATGCGGCCAGCATTGGAGAGATGTGTTGATATTTTCTCACTCCTGTAAGGAGCCTGGCCGCCGCATTCTGCACCACCTGAAGTTTCCATGTCAGCCTCAAAGGCAGCCCCACGTAGAGCGCGTATTGGTTATACATGAGTGCCATTCAGTGTGTCTTTGAAGTGACTCACTAGCAATGGTACATTTTAATCTTGACTATACTGTAGTTAACATGTCAACAGATTTCTATAATACAAAAGGAAAAACATACTGTTTGTGGTTTTTTCATCTTTTACCCATAATGTTTAATTTCTATCTTTCTGAATAAATATATGCTATTCTAAATTTATCCTCACTCATTTTGACAGAGAATTAAGTAACAAAGTTAGCTGTGGCACAATCTCATTCTCATAGCCACTATGCTGTCAAAAGAGAAGCTTAATGTCTAGCATAAAGGTAAGAGTATTTAGATAGTAATGAAAAATTATGTATTCAGATTATTTACATTCCAAGGGAAAAATAGTCCTAGAACTTTCTCTTATTAGCTTATTTTTCTTGTTTGTTTTGTTTGCTATTTTAAAACAGTTATTCAGAATATCTGTGTTTTTAATCTAATAGACTAGTCAACCATGTTGTATCATAACTTTATCTGTCACTTTTTCAGAAATTCTGCTGGGCTTTGGTATATTAATGTTATACTGTGCATATATAAATTTTAATTTTATTTATACATTCCAGATACATACAATAATATATAATTATATGTACTTAAAATTATATATTTCATCATTACATTATTCTAAGTTCTAATATTTCCAGGGCAATATATTTTACAAGAGAAATTAAAACAAAAGATAGAAGACATTTTCCCATTTAGTACCATACTGCTTTTGAAGGTTTCAAGGTTTCTAACAAAGAGGAAGAGTCCACATATTAATTTAGTTTACATGTCCTAAAATTATCAAGATGATTTGTACATTTTCCTAGATTCTCCTGTTCCATAAGAAACCAGATTCATCTGCACTATTATGGTTTAACTTTGTCACTCCTGGTGATTTATATATAAATTGTAGAAGTTCCATTCTCTCTTTAAAATGGATTGCTTATACTGAATAAAGAAAGCATGTAAAGAAACAAATCATGTTTTACAATGTAACATTAAGCACACCCAAAGTTCAGAATCTACAAGTCACTTTGTGAATACATGCTTTTTCCCTGCCAAATTCCAAGTGCAGTTCTTGTGTTACCTTCTTGCCAAAAAGCTGTTGGAAAAGGTAAACAGCTTTTGAAAGTGGTATTCAGTACAGCAGGAGGAAAAACTGTAATCCCTCTTTCATACAGAGAGAAATATTTCCCATTTTGCATTTATTTGAATCTCACTAATTAATCAAAGTCAAAATCCATTGAAGTTATTCTGATAATTTCTGTTCTTTTTAAAAGAATGGATTATATTTTCTTACCAAGGTTGCTGTCGGGCTCACTTGTAAGTGGTTTTGGTGCTGGTGTATTTTTGGGTCTGGCCACAATAGGAGGAGGAGATGGTGTGCTGTCTCCACTGTCTCCATTAACTGCATGTATAGGGAATGAGACTTGTACTACAGAGCTTGATGGTGTCTGATTGTCTGTACTGTTGGAAACATCACACACATATCTTGTAAAAAGTGAACTTTTAAAGATTTGTTACGCGTATTTTTGTAATCCCTAATAACAATGATCTACAGTGAACAAGGCGAAATATGTGTAATTCTTCCCAATTTACTCTTATCTCCATTCAATGCATCTGTTTTTACTCTCCCATTTTTATTCATATTTATAAGCTCCATAAGACAAGGTCTCATCAACCCTGTTCTGTGAAAAGCACCATGAACATAGATGAAATTCTACCAACAATCATTAAAGCAAGAATTGGGATGCCCCCAGCTACCATTTGCACAACTACAGTATATCTGAATTGCCCTCTTTAGACAGATAGCTGTAAATTTTTTAATATATCCCCCACTACCAACCTCCCCAGAAGGATTTATCTGGGAAATGCAATCACACATCTCTGTTAACATGCTCCAGAACTTCAAAAAAATCTATATTATGTGAATGTTGGGGGTTTTTTTTTACCCCAATAAGAATTCCAATGTATTGAGAATTAGAGTCAAGGTTAGGGCCTGTGTCTGGGATAAAATGTACTATACGTGACAATGCAGCAGAAACCCCACGCTAGTTCTGTATGGACTCTGCAACAAAACATGTCACTTGGAGGACAAAAACGATCTGGTTTGGTGCATGAAAGTTAAACTATTGTTGCAAATTATTGCAGATGATTCAAATGTTTAAAAGGGCATTTTTATTATATCAGCACTTGAGTACCACCAAGTAGATATACCTCTCCAGTTAAATTAAAATACCTGTACGTATAAAATACATGAACCATTAAAATACAGGTATTTTTTCAGTAACACATGTGAACAGGGTCTACATCTCTTAATCTGAAACTTTCTAGCAAAATGTTGAAATTCAACTTGATGACCAGAATATTACCAGTGTTCAATTAGGTTTGATTAACTTGTCATAGCTAACTGACAAGGTGCTGGGGTGACTCTCAGTCGCATGCTCATGTTTTCAATTGTGCAATCAGGGAGTGTTCTAGCAACTTGACAAATAGCTACAATTAACCATGACAAGTTCTATGCATCTTACACAAACACAGTAAGATTTCTGTCAATACACTCTAAATTATGTTAAATTACATTTTAGCGTGGTGAAAAATCTGACCTGGAAGTGGTTCTTGCAGATGTTTCTCTGTTTTCATGTAAAGCATCACCATTTTGCTGGACTTCTACTAAACAGTAAGAAATAAAATTAGATTTTGGGATAAAAAAAGAAATATATATATATATATATATATATATATATATATATATATATATATATATATATATATATATATATATATATATATATATATATATATATATATATTAATTTTCCATAATTTAACTTACTGGTTACTAGTGAAGTGTGGTTTGTGTGAGATTCTGGTTCAAGCACCAAACCATCGAGCACTATTATCAGTTCTCCTGTTTGCACCAAACCACTCTTGTTTTCCAGTAAGAGTTTCAACTGTTCTCTGACTCGTTCTACTACAAGCACAAACAAAAGGCAATCTGTAAAGATCCAGACACTAGATAAAATAGATGTACATTTATTTTTAAAAAGAGACATGTATTAATATAAGATTTTTAAAAGTCTTCAGATAATTTGATCTGAATTTAGGATTGCCAACATAGTTATCCAAATTACATTAATGTTTCAGTAGTTTATTCTAATCACACATACACCATAACAGTCATTGAACCACACATGACTGTACACAAGCAGCGTAAGGAGATAAGCTGCCACCACCATCTTAGTAAATACATACTTTTTTGACAAAATAGCATTTTTATACATCAAATCAGTTATGGGTTATATGAATTACATGAATATGAATGGGCACTTTCCTAGTATGCAGAAGAAAACTTGAAATGTGGGACTTGCTGACAAGTTGGACTTAAGTCGCACTGGGCACTCAACTTGGACTCAGCTCAGGATTTTTTTTTCAATGTCTTGGACTTGAGTCATGACTCAGCATCCATCCACCCCTCCCTTTTTTCTGGGGGAAAAAGCTTATTTTTAATAGGTACTCGGATGGGGTTTTGGACTCGGAAATTGGTATCAAAGGCTTGGACTTGGTACCAAAGACTCGAACTTAGGACTTGGACTCAAAGACTTGTCAACATCCCTGATGTTTTATCAGTTGTAACATTTCTATATTATCAGAAAGTCATATTGGAATAATGGGAGGAAACTGGGAATTGTAGTCATACTAAAATTGAGTCTATTAGGTTCTGCATAAGATGAATTTTAAAAGAGATGTTTTTCATGAACTTGTTATGCAGAGTTGTTTGTCTAAGTCACAAAGTCGAACAGTCCAGAGAGAAGAGACGCAACAAAAACCACTAACTTGGAGAAGATAAGACACCTGGAGCCTGGATCATGAGAACTTTGGCCGTGATTGTTCTGAATTACACCTACTTGGACTTAACTGGTTGCCAGCTTGAAAGAGTAATTAGGAAGGAGGTCCTAAAGATATGTAAAATGAGAGGGTTTGTGTACGTAAAAAAGAATAGAGGCTTGTTTTTCTTTTCAAGAACGGGGGGAAATAGCCCAGCATCTAGACTCCAATATGTATGGACATAGAGCAAAGATGATTACCTAGCTGTTTTTATTTTAATTAGAAACCGTAAGTTTATTTAAACATTGTAACAGATGGATATGCTCAATGCTTATGCTTTAAAGCTACAACTGTATGCTAATGAATCTACTTTATTTTCTTAATAAAACAAATATAATTATTCAACAGAGGAGTGGTCTCTTGAATACAGCAGGACTATAACTAAATCCAGTGGGGATGAAAGAAGGTTAATAGTGGCTACTGTAAATAACAGGTCCTACTGTTCTACAAGGCTGGTGTGTATTTTAAGGAAACTCATAGCCTATGTTTTATTGCTTTGGAAGCAATCAAAGGTTACTTTTAAGGTTCAGGCTTGTCTATGGGGCTTACTATGCACTTCTGAGGCCTAAAGGAACTAACCCAAGAAATAAAGGTGGTAGTTTTGCACCCAGAGGGACTCCCTGGCCACGATCTTTGCCTCTTTAGGAAGACAGGATCATTACATCCACCAGTGTATGAGTTCCACTGTATGTCTTTAAATATAAAGAACTGCTGGAACACTTTATAAGTGGCACATAAAATAAAATTAAACATACCAATAAAACCATGAACATACACTTTTGCAGTATAAATTTGATTAACTAATGGAAACTAGATATAAATTTGTGACTTACATCTTCTATTATGTATTTCCAAAGCTTGCCTAAGATCCACAGTGGCTTTTCCTAATAAAGCATCGGCTTTTAAAGTATGATGGCTCCAAACTCTAAATTCCAAAGTGGTCTGTGGAGTCACATTCCTGTAGACAAAGAAATTTAGTTTTCTTTTCAAAATTAAGAAAAAAGAACCTCCTAGTATCTATAAATTTAATCATATTCAGCATTAAATGAAGCCTAAACTATCTGAGAACCGTCTCTGTATCTACTAAAAAAGAGTTTAGATTTCAATCTGTTACAGAAAACAAAACAACTTTATGACGTTTACAAACATTCCATCAGATCAGTAAACTAAACTTTCAGGATACATAAAATATTGATTTTCTTACTTGCTGAGTGACTGACTTACATGTTCTTAAGTACAGATGAAGAGAATGAAGTATATAAAACAGCCTAAATCATGGTAGCATCAGCATTTTTGGTCTCTCTCTCTCTCTTCAAGGCACCCTTCAGTAAGAAAAATCTGTTCCAGAGAGTTCCTCAGTCCCAGCCTCCAAATCAGCACTATACTTTGCCTGGTAACTCTTCAATCTTGTACCAGGATACTTTTTTCTAATATTTATTGTAACTATTAAACATTTTATTATGTTTTGCAGCCAACAAGACAATGCCATATAAAATGGTGAAATGTTACCCATAAGAAATTTGTAAGGAAGACAAAAAACAGTGAACATTAATTCTTCTACAATATGCAGTCTAATGATATCCACACATTGAAATACCACAAGGACAAAATCTATCAAAAATAACATATTAATATGCAATTGTGTGAGATCACATTTTGTTCAGTTTTGTAGGGAACTAAAAATGCAGATCCACTGCTCTGAATTCTCACTCCCTAGTCTAGCTGCCTAAATTCAAACAAACTCCAGGTATGTACAGATGTCAGGATAGATGTCTAATCTATGAGTAAACCTTGTTTAATCAACATTTCTAATGTGACTTACATAATAAACCCTGTAAATTATAAGAGAGCTAAATAAATAAATAAATAAGCAAATAAATAAAATCAATAACAGTGAGAACTCTTACTATTACCCAGTACTAAAATCTGATACACAACTGTAGATTTATGCTAAGAACAGTCCATTAAAACACAACCAAGAAAAGATCACACAAAATAGGTGGGTCTTCTTACAAGGTTTTCTAAAAGACTGTAAGATGGCCTTATAGATCCCAGACCATAACTCATTTCCTTTGTAGTTGTCAACATAATTTTCCCAAAAAATGGACATTTGAGAGTCTACTACTGATCGTCCAGTCTGAAAAATTGGGGAGGGGGAGAGAGAATAGTCCTGCAGGTAACTTGTTCTGCAAATATATCAAGATTTTGAAGATTAAAATCGGTACTTCAGATTGGTCTTGGCAATGCACCAGTAACCACAGCAATCTGGTTCAGTATTGCTGTTACATGATCTGATCACCTTGCACCCAGTGAATGTGAAAAAAAAACATTCAACACCAGGTGAACTGACTGACCTGTCATTACAGTGGCCCGAAATAGAGCACATGACAGTCATAAAGTCTGAATGTTATTAGAGGTTAAGAGAGATAGAGATGTTACTTACCTGTAACTCTTTTTCTTCGAGTGGTCATCTGTGAATTCACACTAATGGGTTAAATCTGCGCTTGCGCAGAGATCTCCAGAATATTCCAGACCTTTATGCTACTTTCGTCAAGGACCGCCCCCTTAGCCCGTAAGGTCCGCCTGCCCTCTAAATTACCTCAGTTCTAAAGAACAGCCTGCCGCTGCATCAATGGATACAGGAGTGACGGACAGAGGGGAGGACGGGTGGGAAGTGTGAATTCACAGATGACCACTCGAAGAAACAGAGTTATAGGTAAGTAACCCGTCTTTCTTCTTCATGGTCTCTGTGAATGCACAGTAATGGGTGACTAACCAGCTTACCTTAAAGGTGGAGGGACATCATGGAAGAACCACAGAAAGTACCGCTCTCCCGAAGGATGCATCAGTTTTGGCTCTCAGGTCCAGTCTGTAGTATGTTGCAAACGTAGATGGTGTGGACCATGTAGCAGCCTTAGAATGTCCGGGAGACTCCACAAAGAAATGCTGCAGAAGTAGCTGTAGCTCTGGCAGATTGAGCCTTAACGCCCACATGCAGAGGCTGCTTAGCAAGCTGGTATGCCAGTTTTATAGTTGAGATAAGCCATCGAGAAATTGTTTGCGAAGAAACATGGGAGCCCCTATGAGGTGGGTGTGGAGAGACAAAAAGTCTTTTCAATTTATGGAAGGAGGCTGTCCTTGATATATAGAAGGCTAAGGCTCTTCTAGTGTCCAGTGTGTGTAGCGATTGTTCCAAATCAGTAGTTGGTGATGGAAAGAATGTAGGTAAGATTATAGGTTGGGAGAGATGGAAATGTGACACAAGCTTAGATAAGAAGGAATCATGCGGAAACAGGGTGACTTTATCGGGATGAAATTGAAGAAATGGGGGATCAATTCTCAAGGCTGCAAGTTCAGAAGCTCTGCAGGCCGATGTGATGGCTACCAGGAAGAGTTTTGAGAGAAGGTATTCTGAAGTATTGGCAAGTGGTTCAAAGTGAGGGCGGGAGAGCCAGTGTAGAACAAGAGATAGGGACCACTGTGGAGGCGGTGGTGGAGCTGAAGGTTGCATATTGGAAACGCCTCTTAGAAATTGTTTCAAAATGGGATGGCGAAAAATCATAGCAGCTTCCATATTTTACAGCTGATGGGCTATAACTACTGACAAACAGACCTTGAGAGTTGAAAGAGATAGTTGTTTATCAAATAAGTACTAGAGAAATTGTAAAACAGTTTGTAAATTAGTTGGATTAGTTGGCAGATTATGTTGGACAGCAAATTTATCGTGAAGGCAGACCATCTGTAGAAATATAACTTAGTTGTAGAGGGTTTACGTGCATGTGAGGATCGCATTCACTGAGGGAGGATTCTCCACGCTGTAAGACAAAGAGTCTGTAGTTCTGGGTGGTGGGTTCGACCCTGATGCTGTGACAGCAAGTGTGGAATTAGAGGGAGGCGAACATAATCGCTGCTGATGGACCGTACCATGAACCATGGCTGTATCGGCCACCATGGAGCGATAAGGATTGCATTGGCATGGTCCTGTCTGATTTTGGATATTGTTCGAAGGAGCAATGGAATGGGAGGAAAGAGGTACTGTATACGAGGTGTATAGCCCAAGCCACCATGAGTGTGTCCCCTTGGGACCTGCGTCCTATGCCCACTCTGGAGCACAATAGGTCATATTTGACATTGTGAGGCGTTGCTAAAATATCGATCTGTGCGTGGCCCCATAGCTTGCATAGATGACGAAATACTGATTGGTCCAATGACCATTAGTGTGTTTGAGTCTGTAGACGACTGAGTCTGTCTGCCACTATATTTTCCTGTGTGGCAATGTATACTGCCATGGGAAAGACATTGTGTTCCAGACACCAGTCCCAAAACTGTGCTGTGAGATAAAGAAGTGGAAGGGAGTGCATGCCCCCTTGCTTGTTCACATAAAACAATGCAGTTGTGTTGTCTGTCGTCACTTGGACAATGTTGCCACGAATGAGCAGCTCAAATGCTCTGAACGCATTGAAGATGGCCAACAGTTCTAGATTGTTTATGTGGAGAGCACTTTCTCTGCAGGACCAGATGTCATGGATTTGAAGAATGTTGCAGTGCGCACCCCATCCTGTGTTGCTTGCATCTGTAGTAATTTGTATTGTTGGTTGAAGGGGAGAGAAAAATCAACCCGTAAATAGGTTGGATGGGTTGTCCCACCAAAGAAGTTGGGAGGAGAGTTTTGATTGAGAATCTACCATTGGATCAAAAAGGGTAAGATACCAGGACTGAAGTGAATGTATTTTCAGTCTGGCATGGAGAATAATTGAGGTTGTATAAGCCATGAGACCTAACAGACGTTGAACGGAATGTGCAGTGACATAGGAATGTGGGCAGAACTGATTGATGAGAGAATGAAGTTTGATGGCACTTTACTGGGGCAGGAACACTCTTTCTTTGGTGGAATCAAGAAGAGTGCCTATATATGTGATGTGTTGAGTAGGAGTGAGAATTGATTTTTCTTCGTTGACTTTTAGACCCAGATCCACAAGGAGAGAAAGAGCAGTCTGGACATCCTTCAGAGCTTGCAGACGGGAAGGAGAAACCATTAGCCAATAGTCTATGTATGGGAAATTCAAAATTCCCAAGGTACATAGATGGGCTGCTACGGGTGTCATGCAGTTTGTAAATACAGTGGTGCCTCGCATAATGTTTTTAATTGGTTCCAAAAAAAAAAATGTTATGCGAAACATCGTTATGCGAAACACCATTTCCCATAGAGATGCATTGGAAACCGGTTAATCCGTTCCAATAGGCACGGATTGCCGTCCTTAAGCGAAAAAACCCATAGGAAACATCGTTATACGATACAATGTATCCTCCATTGGAATGTATTGTAGCTGACTCAATACGTTTCAATGGCTTTGCGAAGTCAATTTTTGCAAAATTAAGTGTGTCATAAAAGGGTCAAAAATTGTTTTAAATGCTTGGATTAGCTTCTGCACCCTCTAAAACGGATGCAAAAGTTAATTTGGCTTTGATCTGACTTTTCGTTAATTAATGGTGAATTTCTTTCCCCCAACTTTTGACAGCTGTCAAAATCTGACAGCTCCATTATTTCCTATGGGGGAAGAAAAAATTCACAAAAAATTAATGAAGACTCAGCAACTGTTCTAAATTCTTGGGTTCGTTAGAGGACCCCCTAAGTTGTGTGCAAACCTGATTTGGCTTTGATCTGAACTTTCGTTAATTTTTTGTAAATTGTTTTCTCCCCCATAGGAAAGCATGGAGCTGTCAGATTTTGACAGGTCCATTGGTTCCTATGGGCCAAAAAACAAAAATTCACAAAAAATTAACGAAACGTCAGATCAAAGCCAAATCAGGTTTGCACATGACTTAAGGGGTCCTCTAACGAATCCAAGCATTTAGAACCGTTTTGGACCCTTCTAAGACACTTTTTAAATTGAAAACAAAAACATCGTTAAGTGAAGCAGGGGACCTAAAACAAAAAACGTTAAGCGAAGCATGGTCCCAAAAACGCTATGCGAAAATCGCCCATAGGGAAAAACGTTATACGAAGCACAATCTGACTCTGAAAAAATAAACGTTAAGCGAAAAAAACGTTAAACGAAGCAAACGTTATGCGAGGCACCACTGTACTCTTGGTCCTGTAGAGAGGCCGAAGGGAAGGGCCTTAAATTTGTAGGCATGTTCTCCTATAGCGAATCGGAGGAATTTGCAATGATCTTGACGGATCGTGATATGAAAGTAAACATCGCTTAGATCTATAACCACGAACCAATTGTGATGTTGAAGGTTAGATAAAATTCATTCTAGTGTCACCATTCATTATTTTCTTGGAATTATGTAATAATTGAGTTCTCGAAGGTCTAGAATAGTTCTTAGTCCTCCATCTCGTATTGGGACAGTAAAGTAACGGAAGAAAAAAAAATGATTGGTGTTCTGTAATAGTGATGGGAGATATGGCGTCTTTTGAGAGCGTTGTATTCACCTGTGGCAGACTGGAGAGATGGGAGAGCCTTATTCCATGAATAACGATGGTATGCTCCCATTGCTGCAATATAGTTGGCAGCGCAGAGATTAAATGAGGCAAAGGAGTAGACCCTGCGTCCTACAATATCAACTTTCCTGCCTTCTTTATTGTTAAGTGTTGTAGAAGAGTTGTTACGAGCTCTGTTTTGAGTGGCATGAATAATTAGTGAATTAGGTGGCAGATGTTTAAAGAGAAAGGCAGTATTATCTCAATGGGTTTGTAAAAGTTTTCCACTTTACGAGATATTTGAAGTATAGACGAAGGCTTTGTCAAGATTTGTTTGGCAAGATCAAGTAAAGAAGGAATAAAACTCGTGCTCAGAGTCAGAGATTTTTGGTCGTTAATATCTTCATAAACTTTATCTGACTGTGCCTGGGAAGGCTGTTGTATGTCCAGTTCCATTGCCTTGGCAATACGCAAGACCAATTGTGAGTATGAAGAAAAATCATTGGATGGTGATGGTGGATTGTTAAGACTATTGTCAGAATCAGGTGTAGGTAAATTGGGCGGGGATTCCTGGTTCAGAATGGAGTAAGAAGAGTGTGAGGAGGACAAATGTGAAGACAGGGTGGGAGAGGCTGGGCAGTGTTGTGATGGAGTTGATATCAAAACAGTATGGCGAGGCTTTGATGAAACAAGTTGAGACAGTACTGAAATTATCTGCTCCTTGTTTGACTGTTTGGTACCAGAAGGCAGATGCTGAGGACCCACGTATGTAGTAGTTGATTGTACCGATTGTTGAAGGGATTGTTGAGATGGTACCGAGGCATGGGGCCTCTTTGATACTGTAGGTAGAGGTCTAGATGAATCAGCATGTTTTCTTTTATGAGATCTATATTTCGGTACCGGCGAGGGTGGTACCGATTCCATCTCTGATGAAGATCGGGACTGGCAGGTGTCATGATACTGGTGCTGGTACCAGGGAGAGAAGGATGAATCAGGTATCAGATTCGTAATAATAATGTCATTGACAAGGATGATTCCGGTAATAATCAAGCTCGGATGGATGGTACCGAAGTGCTCGATATTGAGAGCGTCTATGGCCAGGGTTGTAATACTCTGGTGGATTGTAGAGTGTGACCCTCTTGGACTGCCTATACCTCCTAGATGGCTCTTGAGACGTAAAAGACCCAGTCGGAGTAATGGGTCTCGCAGGATTGGCACCATGATGAGCTGTATGACATTCCTTTCTCAATCTCTTTCGTGGAGGGGAAACGTCAGGTGCCGGACACACTGAATCCGATTCACCCAATGATATGGAGCGACCAGTAGAAACGGGACTCGAGTATGGGGATTTCAGTATCACAGTCACTTCCGCATCGACTGGCGAAGCCAGGAACTGAGCCAGAATAGGGAACAGGCTGGGCGGAAGGGATCATCATCAGTGTGTCTTTTTAAGACTCAATTCGTATAATAGATTGCTCTTGTAACAGCCGGTCCGATACTGGTCCGGATGAAGGGACCTCTGGAGGCTTGAGCCTGACTGGGGTGCTTCGGCCCCTCACCTCCCACTTGCAGGTGGATGGCGGAAAATTCAAATGGCCTCCCGGCCGGGCTCTATCACCCAGCACTGGCTCTGTCCCCACTGCTCACTTCCCAGCCGGGCTCTGCCTCTTGGAACCCGGCTGGGAAGCGAGCAGCAGGGACAGAGCCAGTGGGGGGAGTCAGAGCCCAGCCAGAAGGCCATTTGAATTTCCCGGCTCCTGCCTTGCAGTGTGGGGTCCATCCCCACTCCTCGCTTCCCAGCCAGGCTTCGGGAGGCAGGGCCCAGCTGGGAAGTGAGCAGCGGAGACAGAGATGGGCTGGGAGGCCATTTGAATTTCCTGCTATCAGCCTGTGAGTGGAAGGCATGATGGAGCAGGAGACTGGAAAAATGCACAATACAGTACACGTTAAAACATGTTCCAGATTTTTTTAAATTCTCAGTGAACATAAAACATTAAGAACAGTCAGCATTACAGAACAGGAACTACTTACACAGTCAACTGTTCATCCCATTTTGGATTGGAGGAACTGTTGGACTTAGATGTTTTCTTAATTTCACTATCAGCTACTACTTCAGTATAGATGGCAGTTCCACCAAACCAGTTCTTCTTCCTTTTCAGTTTGGCACTAGAAACTAATAAAAATATTGCTTAGAACCATAGGAAAACATTTCAGTCCGGAAATGACAAAATTAGTAATTCATTTATTCAAAATAATAAATGAGAAAAGAAGCTACTTTTATACTGTCTGCAAAAAATATGTAGCCAACCAAGTCAGCCCCAAAATTTAACAATAAGAGATCAATACAACAGCATAAAATATAAGCTAGGAAGGCACTATATCTTATTACTTTACACAGAATAACATTTCAGAATATTTTCTTTAATATCAGGACAAAAGACTACCTGAATATAACAGCCATTTTGCACTCGGTAGCATTCTATCTACAATAATAGTAGCATTTATTAATTTAATGGATGTCAGATAACAGTGTGACATTTGTCATATGATTGTCAGATAAGTAAAGATACTTGATATTATGTAAGAGAATGATATCTACATATTCTCTTTATTTTCCTTGTATCACTCTCAAGTAATCGCTTAACTGAAAACTCCACAGATCACTCTTCCACCTGTCCCTTACTTGAGTTCTTAGATCCGGAAGCATACATCTTAAACAGAATCAGGAGTTTTTTTATTGTAAAGTGCAGAAAAATCTTAGCATAAAATAAACAAAATGTTTATTTAGCTAGCTTCTATTTCTTCCTCAAAGAACTCTAAAAATACAATTTCTCAACTACAGTGGACCTTCGACTTATGAAGGTCCCTACCTACTGAGATTTTGAGGTACAAAAAGCTCCAGCCGCAAAATTTTACTTCGACTTGCAGCCGGAGCTTTGACCTACGAAAGGTGGGGGAAAGGGCGGGAAATTCAAAGCAGCCCCCAGTGCCCTCTTGTCTCCTGTCCCCAGTGCCCTCTGCCTCCTGTGGACAGGAGACAAGAGGCCAGTGGGGGCAGCTTTCTAAGCACCGAAAGCTGACAGCGGGCACAGAGCAGCTTTCAGCTTGCAGCTTTGGAAGCCGGAAAGCCGAAAGCTGCTCTGCACCCGCTGTCAGCTTTCGGGGCTTAGAAAGGTGCACCCACTGGCCTTATATCTCCTGTACCTGGTGCCCTCTGCCTCCTGTCTCTGTGGGGATGGGAGGCAGAGAACAGTGGGGACACAAAGCAGAGGGCAGCGGGTGCAGCTTTGGAAGCCCAGGATTTTTTTCTTTGGCTGGAACAGATTAAATGGTTTTCAATGCATTCCTGTGGGAAATGGACCCTCAACCTATGGAATTTTCAACCTGCGGCCACAGTTCCAATATGGATTAATTCCGTAAATCGAGGGTCCACTGTACTTTCAATACAAAGTTGTTAAAACATGCATTCAAAAAATCTCCCATACACTGTAATAAGGAGTACTGCCACTAGCACTATTCTGCAAATGCTTATAAAACAAGTAGTGTAAAATGTAATAGAGGTGTCGTAATATATCAGTCTTTCAGCTTTCACAAGCTTTTGTGCAGGAAGAATTTGTTGATTTCATTTTGCTTCTTTAGCATACAGTAGGACTCACATATCCATTGGGGATTGGTTCCAAGCCCCTCCCCCATCATGAATTATTCATCAACAAGTCTTCATAGTCTCTGGCTCACTCTAGTACCTAGTCCTGCTAATACACATGAAAAATATCTCGATTTTTTTCTTTTAATCTTTTTAAAATATTTTCAAACCATGGATAAGTGAATCAGTGGAAACTGATCATGTGTATAAGAGGGTTCTAATGTACTTCTTTTTCAACTAACAAAGGGTGGTTTTCACAAATCAGTTTTCGCAAAATCAAACACAAATGAGTTTTCGCAGAATCAAAGGAGCATCTTCAACAAGGGGCAGAGCAAGGGGCAGTGAGAACAGGGGAATTCCCAGGTCAGTGGATTCCCCAGGGAAAGGGGGGCAAGTTTCCACAAGAGAGTGGTCTTGCAGCAAGTGGAGCTTGGAAACGCCGAGATTCAGACTGCAATCTGTCTTTCAGATGTTTCCCTTCCTACACACAACTGACTTGTGAAGGTCGCCATGATGATAGTGAGTAGCTGCCCGGAGAAAGGGGAGGTATGAAGATTTACTATCTGACTGCATGAACAGAAATTAAATGAACTGCTATATTCACGGCAAGTAATAGATCAGATTTTTGTGGAGGCTGATCAAGGAGAAAGATCTCAAAGTGACATAGAACTATGGTAATCCCTGCAAAGCTGGCTTTTTTTTTTTTACTGCATCACAGCTGAGAGAATTGGGAAAATGAAACAAACTTTGCCGTTTCTCCCCCAACTCCTCCTCCCCGAGAACTGGTTTTTCATAAACTAGAGGCTTGAGAACTTTAAATAACTCTGAAAAATGTAACCTGTGTGACTCTGCATCGAGCTGCAAAGATGGATTATAAATCAAATAGCATCTTTACTACAGCTAGATTTATGATTAGAGTGCTCTTCGCAGGACTCTGAGTTCAGGCTGCCTAATAAATCTTGAGGGAAATCTGAGCAATTAGCCTGTTTGACTTTTATGGCTATGGACTGGAGATAGAGTGTGAGATTCATTATTGAAACCCACAATGGAGGATTATTTCAAGAGCTGTCTTCAGGAATTCCAATTGACTATTATTAATCAAATCAAGGCCCAGATCTCAGAAGCCAAGGCAGAAATTAAGGCGACACTTCTTGGATCATATGTTAGGGAGGAGATGGAAGACAAACCAACTGAAACCACTGAAATCACTGAAGAACTGCTATCGTCAAGAGAGAGAGAGAGAGAGAGAGAGAGAGAGAGAGAGAGAGAGAGAATTTTCTCCTTAGAAAGCAGGATGAAATGCTCAAAAAGGAGGAGAGGGTTGGGAGATGAGGGGGAAAACATATTGAGATTGCCTTGATGGGAAAAATGTAAAGGGGGAGAAATGGGCAAACCTGGGGGCATAAATTTATGATCAGAGGTCGGATAGATATGCTTTGCTCCAAAGAAAGGACATTGATTATATTGGGATGAATTAGTAAACCGGAGTGTAGTGAAAAATCCATCCTAAAGCTCAGCAGGGAGCCATTTTGAACAGCCGGCAGCCATTTTGAAACCCGACGATCAGCTGTTTTGATTGTCATAATGCGAAGAATCGGTTCCCGAAGTAGGGAACCGATAGTCAGGAAGCGAATTTTGCCCATTAAAACATGGTTTTGCGATCGCAAAAGTGATCGCAAAAACCTCATTGTCAAGTCAATTTGTCCTTTAACGAGGTAATTGTTAAGCAATGCACCACTGTAATTGGCAGCTCTTCCCTCCCTGATTAGCACTCCCCAAGCCCATATAATTCAAGACACCTAGGCTTTCCAAAGTTTTTTTCATTATTGCATTAGACAGGGATAGAATTTTCCAGAGGTACACCATTAAGTTTGAAATATATAAACATGAATGTTCCTGTACATTTTGCATTCCCAGATTTTAATCATGTTTCCCTTTGCTGTATTGTCAGTAATTTTCTGTGTTCCTCTGTTGGATGTTGTTCTTAGTATATGCTTTATACAAAAAAAGGAAAGAAAATAAAAGAACTCAGAAAAATAATACAGATTCTCATTTTTGCAGTATAAAGGCATGCAAAAGCAGACGTAAACGCACTCAGTGAACTACTATAGGAACACGTACCAAACAATGGCATGCATCTGATTCACTGAAACATATACACAAGTCGTGGAGTATTTTCTTCTACCATGATATGTGTATCTTAACAATGCAAACAGACAATGTGTGAGAGAAATAGCTTAAGTAAAGTACTAATTAAATTTAATGTCTTCATATTATCAAGACTTCAGTGCAGATGACAGACTAAAAATATCAGATATATTAAAGGCACATAGGAGCATTTTATTACCAACAATGGTTAAAAGTCCTAATGGTATTTCTGTATAGTTTGCAATGATTTGCCACAACTAATTGCAGCTAATTGATGAGGTTGTCAGGGCACATTTCACAACTGTGCAGCTGAGACATGCTCCAGCATGGAGCATATTCCATGGAAGGTGAGGCACAGGAAGAGAGAGTACGTGGAGTTGATGAAGCTCCTGGGAACAGAGTCAAACACATGTAAGTGGTTGATAAAATGGAAAATGAAGTGGTGTAAGACTGTATGATAAAATGGGCACAAAAGATTGGTCATCATATTGATTTAGAACACTGGGCACAAATTTGGCAGAATAATATTAAACTTACAAAATCAGTAAGTTTTAAAGAAAATATATACAAGATGCTTTATAGATAAGGACTTACAAATGGAAATGGTTTTATAATTGGATTCAAAATATGGATTAGAAAGTATAGATAAAAGGTCCAAGGGAATGGAGAAATTAGTAGGTATAGATATTCTGGAAAAATATTATATTGTTTCTCTTTTGTGGGTGATTTCCATTTTTAGCATAAACTGTGTAATAACACCGTAAGCAGATGTAAGAACACTCTTTTGCTCTCTAGAATTTTACCTTTACCCTCCTATCCCCTTGTATCCACACCCCAACTCTTATTCCTATTGAAAATGAGTAAAATAGAGAAGAAGACACATGCTCCAACACCTCACCATTTAGCCACAAGTTAAATAAACCTTATGCAAATGCCAATAGATCTAGCCAACAGTTCATTACAGTGACCTATGGAACATTCCATCCTCTTATGACTGTTACAGTATTATACTGCTTGACGCCATGGCATCACTATACTGTATTACATTCTGCTTTTTTCCTATATGAGGAAGCACTGCTTTAAGAAGCACAGAGAGAAAGAATAAAAATAAAAGAGTTATGGCATTTAAAAAACTAATAGAGTCATTTCAGTGTGCACTTCCACAAATTACAATCTCCTTCCTCAAGCACAATGTGTCTAAGTACAGTGGTGCCTTGATAGATGATTGCCTCGCGGGACAAAAAATCCGCAAGACGATTGGTTTTTGTGATCACTATGGTGCCTCGCAAGACTTTTTTTCTATGACTGTGCTTCACAAGACTTTTTTTTTAGACCGATGCTTCGCAGGACTTTTTTTTTAAGACCGATGCATAGGGAACCTCGCAAGACGATTTTTTCACCAAACAACGATTTTCATGGAACGAATTAAAATTGTCTTGCGAGGCACCACTGTAGACCATAATCCATGAAGGTTCATACTAAAAGCAATTTGCTAATCTTTAAGATGCCACAACTGTGATATTTATTTTCGTTGTGCATGATGAAAAAGACTAAAATGGATACAGAAACTGAAACTTTCATGAAGTTGTCCTTCCAAAATCAACATCATCAAGTTAATAGTGCATTGTTTTCACTTACTCCTCATTGGTTAATTCATTTTCCCAATTCAAGGAGATTTTCTTCTTCTTTAGCAGTCTTCCAGTAAGGAATGTTTTACAGAGATGCTACCGTTGCAACGTAACTACATTTTACTACCTAACAAACCACTGAGCTTTGGGCCTTAAAAAGTTGTCTAGCAGCTATAAGTCGGTTCTGTAACCTTTTGAAAACGTATGTCCCTCACCTTTTTCAACTGCTAACTAAAATGTTTAGTTAATTCATCTTCCCAATTCAAGGAGATTTTCTTCTTCTTTAGCAGTCTTCCGGTATGGAATGTTTTACAGAGATGCTACCGTAGCAACGTAACTACATTTTACTACCTAACAAACCACTGAGCTTTGGGTCTTAAAAGTTATCTAGCAGCTATAAGTCGGTTCTGTAACTTTTTGAAAACGTATGTCCCTCACCTTTTTCAACTGCTAACTAAAATGTTTACAAGTAGACCTAAGACAGAAAATCAATTGTGTTGTAAGTACTGTTTGCAAATTAAACACTACAAGTATCTAATAAAGAGAAGTCCTGTGTACTATTTCAAATGCCTATTAAGACTATAGGGAGGACAAGTAGTCAGAGTCAATGTTTGGGATATCCTAGTTTCCATTTAGTGGAACAGGGAATAGAGGTTTCACAACAGAAATATTACCTTCTTTTAGAATGTGGTCAAGAAAAGGGTATGTAAGAATCTCTGGGAAGGAAAGTGGGAAAAGAACTTGGATGGTGGTCTGAGGGTCCATATAGAGTAGACCATGCTTTGGACAGGAGTGTGTGTAAAGAATGATGGCCATTTTCTTGGCAGTCATTCTCATTTTTTAAATTATGGTTAAATCAGTCATTGATATTCCTGTGAATGAGGCCAACCTTATCAGAAGGACTGCACCTCAGATGAGAGGCCTGAAGAGCTGAAACAGGCATGTTGACAGAAGGTGACAGCCATAAGTACATAAGAAAAGCCCTGCTGGATCAGGCGAGCGGCTCATCTAGTCCAGCTTGCTGTATCTCACAGTGGCTTCACCAGATGCCTTTGGGAGCACATGAGACAACTAGATACCAGTCTCCTGATACCCCTCCTGTGCAGCTGGTATTTTGAGATACCTTCTTTTTAAGCCTGGAGATTATACATTCCCATTACGGCTTGTAACCTGATATGGATTTTTCCTCCAGGAATCTGTCCAATACACTTTTAAAGGCATCTAGGCCAGATGCCATCACCATATCCTGTGGCACAGAGTTCCACATACTAACAACACACTGGGTAAATATTTTCTTTTGTCTGTTATCACTCTCCCAACACTCAATTTGAGTGGATGTCCCTTGGTTTTGGTATTGTGGGAAAGGGAAAAGAGTTCCACTATGACTTTTTTGAGGTATGGTGACCGGAACTGTACACAATACTCCAGGTGCAGTCTTACCAGTGTTTCGTACAATGACATTATAATGTTGGCTGTTGTGACGTTCCACCCACTGTTTCCTGTTTGTTTTCCCCAAACCAAGATTTACTCTGGTGATGTTTTCTCTTTCATTCGCTGCCACCAGTGGATATCCCTTATCCACACTTGCACAATACTTCAGTCAGACACTTGCTGCCAACATAACTTGTTTATTTAGATTGAATTTGAACCACATATGTTCTTTTAATTATTGCATAGAATCATTAAAACTCTTATCTTTGTTTACACGTTCAATTCTTCATTTGTTTTACTGATTTATTCACTTTAACCAACTTATTAATAATATCAGTTCTCTCTAGTTCTCTGCTATCTATCTTGACTACTCAATTTCTCTCCTCCACTCTCATTCTCTCTTTTCCTTCTCTCCAACTCTCATTCTCTCCAACTACCTAACTGACTCCACCCCTCCTGTCTTCTCATAGGCTCCTGCACTTGAGCTTCAGCTATGAGTGACAGAAGTGACGTCAGCCTTCCGTCACAACTGTTTTATTTTCAATCCCCTTTTTAATTATACAAAGCCTTTAAATGATACAAATAAGCCTTTGTTGTTGTGTGCTGTCAAGTCACCTCCAACTTATGGTGACCTTATGAATAAGTGATCTTCAAAACTAACAAGGTGGCAAGCAGTAGTGATCTGTTTCACCCATGGGCAATGTCCTTTAGTCCAAAAAATGTGGGTGGGCTGTTTCACCCATTGCCATGGGCAATGTCCTTTAGTCCAAAAACTGTGGGTGGTCCAATGGTTGTCTGCCAAGAACTTCTCCAACATGAGAGCCAAGCATTCCCGGAGGAACTGCTAACAGGTGACCATGCAGGCCTGGTAACTGGTGATTTGGAGTGAAAGTGCTGTGGTAAAATAAAGTTTCCATTTTAAAGAATCTAATATCCTGGTGTTTTCAACTGCACAGATAGAGTGCTTTGGAGCACCAGAAAGCACAAGTGAGAAACATCCCTTCTCTTTCATGTAAATGAAAGGACTGGAACATAAATTCAAATATGAAAAAGATCCTGGTCCTCCCCGAAGGCAAAGAAATATAAGAATGTTCACTATGTACACCTCTCTCTACCATTACCATAACTCAATGCAAAAGAAGTAGTTTGTAGACTGACATCTTTTGTCAGGTCCAGCCATCATACTGCTTTTCTTCTTAGCTAACGTACTGTGTGTTCTGCCACAAGGACTTCTGAGCTTTCATCTAGGTCAATACTTCAGCTTTAGATTCTCAACCACTCACTTATAGAAGCCCCCTCTTAAACTGTCACCAGTCCCACTTCAGACTGCAATTTTCCTCTCAAGCAGCAGAACAACCTCATCTTTATTCCATTCAACACTACCTCTTTTTTCTGAATTTTTCCCTGCTGGTTTCTAGATCCAAATGAATCTCTGATTCCTCATAGTATTTCTAAAGCCCTACTGATTCTCTATTTGTTACAGAAACTGCCCAGTAACAGGGTCAGAGCCTATCCTCCCCATGACTCTCCTTCTAGTGTTCTATACACAGGAACCAACAAAAAGTTTTTCAGATTACTCCCCCTCAACAATCATCACCTTAGACCTTTCTAATGACTCCAATTAGTATAAATAACAAGGTGTTTGCTTTCAGCCAAACCTGAGGAACTACAACCTAAGCTACAGTTGAAAGTAAAGCCTCCACAAATTGTAGAATCTCTTTAAAGACGTTTGAGACCTAATATGATATGGTTTGGCCTCATGTTTCATTTCAAGCCAAGGTATTTACAAAATACTTTAAACTCACATCCCTTTACATTCAATATCAATAAATGATTTCTTCATACACAGTCATGCATATTTCCTTCAAAAGTACAGAAGATGGGCATATGCCTTCTAAAACCTCAAAACATTTCAAGGTGTTCTGCACACACCCAAATTGCCTATTGAAATTTGGCATGCCCCATCTTCTCAGAATGGATTTCTGTGTTTGCAAATATCATTCAATTCTACTGTTGTTTTTCAAAATCATCTAAGTTTGGTTTTTCCACATTGCAAAGGGGAAGACACCTATAGGTGCACAGGAGGTACTTTAGCAGAGTTCAGTTCCTTTTCTGAGATCACCTGAACTCTAAAAAATATTCTTCTGGATATTAATTGTGCAAAAGAAAGAATATTAAGTGTCAATTAGTGCAGTGGTCCCCAACCTTGGGCCTCCAGATGTTCTTGGACTACAACTCCTAGAAGCCTTCACACCACCTCTGCTGGCCAGGATTTCTGGGGGTTGAAGTTCAAGAACATCTGGAAGCCCAAGGTTGGAGACCACTGAATTAGTAGATAGAATTGTGTCACTGTACCTCTAGCATAAAACATTTTCTGTACAATCCAAAACAACACATTTCAAATGTCAATATTTGCCCATACAGTACATACACATTGCCAGGGAGCAGGAGATGCTCAGTATCAAGAGTTCTAATGATTTAATTCTTGGAGGATGTGGTTATCATAAACACACTGCTATAGTCCTTCAGCCTGGAAGAGTTTTAATTTAGAGCATAATCCATTTAAATGTCCCTATATATGCCCATAATGGGAATGGAAGTGAACGAACATCCAAGGGACACCGGCTGAAATTCTGTTGGTTAGCATAGTAAGTCACACTAGAGTAATCCAATTCAATTCAGTGAGTCAACTCCTCCATTAGGTTCAATTAATATGCCTTCTCTAGTTGTGAATTCTTTTGCCAAGCAACAGAATTTCAGTCACGTGGCCTTTGAAAACATTTTAGAGATCAGTATTTTTGAAATTTAATTCCGTATACCATCATAAATTTAATACCCACATGGTACATATAAACGCCTACACGCTGACATAGCAAAATAGGGCTGCTGATTCCTCAGTTCTATTTTTCGACATTGCACCACCATGATTTAGTAGAGCACTGTGAATCACAGGGGGCACCAAAAGTTATAATCTGTCTTATGCTAAAGAACAAGATTTGGGCCACTATAAAAATTGGGTGATCTGTAATCATTAACAAACATACCTGAAATATCTAATATTCTTAAAGTAAAGTAAATTTAGTTTTATCTCTGCCCAATTCCAAAACACGGAAAAGTATTAAAGAATACTGTGGCGTTCACCCTTGTGCCCCTTGCTTGACCATCAAGTCTCAGGGCACCCGAAGGTGAACAATCTCCTCTTTTACACTGCTGCCACCAGGTGATCACTAAATCACCATTACTTCAGGAAGATGAAGATTCAGTTCCACACTTCAGAGTCTTTTAAATATAACTTTTGTTTACTGATTACAGAAATTGATAGTGATTCATGAATATCTTCTAAAGGTAAATTTATTACTAACAACACTCTTCTTTTTGATAATACACTCCTAACTAATCACCTCTCAGATTTCCCCAAACTCCACACTCTATCTCCTTCTCCACTCTTTCACACTACTCATACCCTCTCTCTCTCCAACTGACTGCTCTCTGACTCCGCCTCTTTATTACAATTCTCTCAGTTCCGCCTCTCAGCAACATTAGCCTAAAACATGAATATTCATAACTACTTAATCTAATAAGGGTGAACGATACAAATACATAATGCAAAAATAAGACTGTCTGAAATAGTCAGCAAGAAAAACTCCTGAACTATATACTCCAGCTCATACAATTTATATTTTCCTATGTAAAGCTTTAAAAATGTACTTGCTTTTCATAAATAAAGCAACAAGTAAAGTTATAGTTCAACAGAATCTCTCCTATATTCTGATACTATTATACACAAGGGATCTCTTGCTACCACACTAAAGTTCATAACTGACTTCAACCGTAAAAGAGAACAAACAAAAGGGAACCTTGTTTTAATAAGTAATCAGGTAACAAAAATGTTACATTGAAAGTAATAGCAACAAGTGAGAGTAGATAAAATCTGGCAGTTCACACTGGAAAATATGAAGGAGGCCATTATTATTAACAATATGTTTTGACAAAACATTATTTGCATTTACTTTTCATTCTAGGATACTATCTGAACTAGCCAGGAGTCAAACAGAAAAAATAAAATACAGTGGTGCCCCGCACAGCGAGGTTAATCCGTTCCGGATTAACCTTCGCTGTGGGAAACATCGCACTACGGAACACAAAAAGGCATTGGAACGCATTAAACAGCGTTTAATGCATTCCAATGCCAAAGAATACTCACCGTTGTGCGATGTTTCCCAGGGGCCAGCAGCCATTTTCGCGCCCTCCCCTCGCACAACGAGGGCACCAAAATGGCTGCCATCAGCTGTCCAGCGGGTCCAAAATGGCCGCCGGAACAGCCGAAAGGGGCCAGGGTGCAGCGTTTTCGCGCCCTTGGTAAGCAAGGGGAGCGCGCGAAAACGCTGCTGGAAGCCCCGAAATGGTTGCGGGTCGCAAAGCGAAGGTCGGTAAGCGAGCAGCTTACCGACCTTCGCTCTGTGAATTACGGCCTCATAGAGCGAATTCATCGCTCTATGAGGCGCCCGTTGTGCGAGGCACCACTGTACTATGTTTTATTCATGAAGCACGGCATGAGCATGCACGTTCTATAGTAAGTAATCCTGAAGTAAATTGTTTAAATTGCTCCAGAAAAAGTAGATCAGAACAACAGGCAGAAGAACACACTTGGTAATTTACTAAATGACCACTGGATAGCTTCTAAGAGATCAACAAATATTTCTGAATTTCAAGTTTAACCAAAAAAAAAAAACCTTCCACTTTCTCTGAGTAGTATTGGCCATGCCAGATGGGACTGGTGTTAGCACCAGTCCAAGACATCTGAAATGCACCAAGTTGGTGAAGGCTGTGCTAGACCACCAAGGGTAGTCCAAAAGCCAGCTTGTAACTGAGACTGAAATCAATATAGATAATCTGTATCACCCAAAACTAGAGTTAAGAAATCACAGCTGTTCAAGTATCTCATTCAGAAACAGGCACATGGGATGGCACAATCTGCAGCCATAGCAACAGTTTTAACAACTTCAGGCAGAACTGCTTGTCATTAAGGTAAAGTAAAGGTAAAGGTTCCCCTTGACAATTTTTGTCCAGTCGTGTCCGACTCTAGGGGGCGGCGCTCATCCCGCTCTTCAAGCCATAGAGCCAGCGTTTTGTCCGAAGACAATCTTTCCGTGGTCACATGGCCAGTGTGATTTAGACACGGAACGCTGTTTACCTTCCCACCGAGGTGGTACCTAATTATCTACTTGCATTTGCATGCTTTCGAACCGCTAGGTTGGTGGGAGCTGGGACAAGCGACGGGCGCTCACTCCGTCGCGTGGATTCGATCTTACGACTGCTTGGTCTTCTGACCCTGCAGCGCAGGCTTCTGCGGTTTAGCCCACAGCGCCACCACGTCGCTCTGCTTGTCATTAAACAAAGAATTATTATTAAAGCCTTCCCCATCATACAAAATTTTGAACTATTTATTTAAAATATTTTAACCCACCTTTTGCTTTAAAAGAACCAAAGGCGGCTTACAACATTAAAAGGACAATTTTGAAAACCTAAAAACTGTATATATAGGTTGGCAGGAGCTGGGACAAGCGACAGGAGCTCACTCCATAGCATGGATTCGATCTTATGACTGCTGGTCTTCTGACCTTGCAGCACAGAGGCTTCTGTGGTTTAACACACAGTGCCACCACGTCCTGGGTATATATAGAAATATTCATAAAGAATTAAACAAGTATCATATTAAAATGAAAAATCAAATAAATACTAAATGAGTAGTGAACTGAAGGTGTGCTAATTCAGTTGAGCTACAGGAAGACAACCATAGCAGATTGGAAAGCAAAAGTGACTTAAAGGAAAACTGCAACAGAAAGCAAACACAAGAAACAGAATTGGACTATTAAACTAAACATTTATTATGATACAGTGGTGCCTCGCACAACGGGCGCCTTGTAGAGCGATGAATTCGCTCTACGAGGCCGTTTTTGCGATCGCAAAACGGTCCCCGTATAGGTGGTAATTCACAGAGCGAAGGTCGGTAAGCTGCTCGCTTACCGACCTTCGCTTTGCGACCCGCCGATCAGCTGTCCGGCGGGTCCAAAATGGCCGCCGGAACAGCCGAAAGGGGCGGGGGCGCAGCGTTTTCGCGCCCTTGGTAAGCAAGGTGAGCGCGCGAAAACGCTGCGGAAGCCCCAAAATGGCTGCGCGCAACCATTTCGGGGCTTCCGGCAGCATTTTCGCGCGCTCCCCTTGCTTACCAAGGGCACGAAAACGCTGCGCCCCCGCCCCTTTCGGCTGTTCCGGTGGCCATTTTGGACCCGCCGGACAGCTGATGGCAGCCATTTTGGCGCCCTCGTTGTGCGAGGGGAGGGCACGAAAATGGCTGCCGGCCCCTGGGAAACATCGCACAATGGTGAGTATTCTTTGGCATTGGAACACATTAAACGCTGTTCAATGCGTTTCAATGCCTTTTGTGTTCCGTAGTGCGATGTTTCCCACAGCGAAGGTTAATCCTGAACGGATTAACCTCGCTGTGCGGGGCACCACTGTACAATGAATTGAAGAATGAATTTAATACAATGGACCAAATCTTTGTTGTGTAAAGTTGCTTGTTATGTATTAATATTGCTATTTTCACTAAAATAAAAGAAATTAAAATGTGATCAGACAATTCTGAATTATTTTTTATAAAATATGTTAGGAATGGGAGGTCCTTTTCAGCCAAAGGACCATAGTCTCTCATAATAAACCTTCTGGAGCTACATGGTCGTCGAAGACAGGAACAAAACCAAAATTAGGGGGGAAGTACACATAAACACCACATTCACAACATCCATTTACCCACAAAAAGCCATACACTGCCCCTTTCATGCATGACTGTCACCCTATTCTATCAAAATATTCTCCTCTTCATCCCACTCTAACACTATATCACCGCACTGTATCAGTCTTCTGCCATTTCTATTTGCCCACACCTCCAACCTATGTCTTAGCTAATCCATGGATAAGATATGAGAAATACAGAAGGTATAAGATGGTTCATTGCTAGAGCAAGAAAACTAACAAAATGAAAGGAGGTGGAATGGAATCAAATGGCTCGAAACCAAAATAGAAGCACTCCATACACCAACATTTTGATGCAGGTTCCACTTGTCATATACTATGGGTATTACTACAGTACCATGCCAGAGTATTGAAAACAAAACACGTTCACAATGTTCAAATTGTTTACTTACTAGTTATTTGCATTTGTAGTCTTCCATTATAGTTATTACTGCTTCCAGACCTCGGGGAGGCTGTGGCCATGTCCGAGGCTGCAACGTCAGCCTATTTAAAAAAAATGAAATGTTTGACTACATTCAGACACAAACATATCACAAATTTCAATGAGAAGCATTTCCTACTCCAGTACATAATATAAACATTTTTAAGTCAACACAATTTTCACTCCATTTTCAAAGCCAGCCTGACAAATCTGTTCAAAATATTTATTTAAAAAGAAAATACATACCAACTCATCTACTTATAAAAGCAGCATGTCAGAAATTATCAACACAGGTGGCCAGATCAGAACTTGGAAATGTTTCATTTATCTACAGAGTTGAAATCTCTCTGCTGACATGACCATACTAACCGTACTACCCTGTGGATTATGGGAGCTGTAGTCCTAAAGTAATTTTGGTCAAGCTATGGGCCAGATGGGTACCTAAAGTAATTTTGGTCAAGCTATGGGCCAGATGAAATAAATAACAATAGTAAATCTATACTCTCAATTTATGAACCTGACATCATGACCATGCTTCTCCATTTCCAGCTTCTGTGTACCACTTTTCCCCTAGGATGATCTTCCACTTCTATGCTCTACCACATCCTCCTTCCATTTGTTGTTGTTTAGTCGTTTAGTCGTGTCCGACTCTTCGTGATCCCATGGACCAGGCCCTCCTGTCTTTCACTGCCACTGTTGGGTCAAATTCATGTTGGTAGCTTCAATGACACTGTCCAACCATCTCATCCTCTGTCGTCCCCTTCTCCTCCCACCTTCACACTTTCCAACATCAGCGTCTTTTCCAGGGAGTCTTCTCTTAGCAAAAACAGATTTCTGCAGTAGCTGAACATGCTCTGAAACAAACTGGACATGAAATTCTATTTCAAAATACTGAAATACTGGACAACACCAGCAATCATTACATCAGACTGCACAGGGAAGCCATTGAAATCCACAAGCACCAGCACAGTTTCAACAAAAAAGAGGAAAGTATGAAGCTCAACAAAACTTGGCTCCCAGCTCTCAAAAATACAACGTGCAAAGGGTCAAAGAACTCTACCCAGCCACAAGGACAGGGGATCACTACACACAAAAGACCAGCTAATGACACCCATCAACCACAGGAACAGATAATCTCTTCTCCTTAGCACAACAATACACCCACAACAATACACACTAATCCCCCATCTACAGAAAAAGACAAAAGCCTATCTCACAGTCATAAATATTGCACTCCCAAGCCAACTACGCCAGAGCACAGGTTGCTGTCCTCTGAAGATGCCGGCCACAGAGACTGGTGAAACGTTAGGAAGAACAACCTTCAGAACACGGCCAAAGAGCCCAAAAAACCCAGAACAACCATTAGATCCCGGCCGTGAAAGCCTTCGCGAATATAAAGATACAACAGTTTTTCAATTTTTATTTCCACATGTAAGCTACAGTATACTAGTAATACCTGCAAATAGCAAGTTGGTACAGTCAAGATTTCTGTGAAATACATGTGGCCACTACAGTTTAGAAGTAACCACCCAATCTTATATGCAAAGCTTCCAGAATCAATGCCTATATCTCTAGTGAATCAGTTTCAAGCAGCAGTCTGAGAACTGGACAAATGCTGCCATCTAGAGTCCAATCCAGGTTTAGCTGGAACATGGTATTGCTTGATACAAGTCAGCATCATATATTACCGTATCAGAAAGGAAAATGAAAAATATATGCCAAAATTCCCAACAACTGGTAGCACAAACATGAAGGAAACCATTGCTCCAATTCCATGGATAAAGAATGAGAAACTGAAAACCAACAATAACAGCAAACTACTATTTTCTTATTTCAAATTAGTAATTTTTTCAAAAACTACAAAACAAAGCACCATTACTTGGGAGTGAATCCCACTTAGCTCAGTAAGAATTAATTTCTAGTAAGTACTGCCAGAATGGTGTTAATTCTCTTTAACATCCCCTCATTTAAAAATATACATGTACATACAATCTGTTTGCACCCATCATGCAGGAAGTATGTGCCAATAGGTTCTGCTGTTAAGTGGTAATATTCTACAGCCTGCACAACTAGTTTCATTTGATGCCCTAGTATCATTTCTCCAGGAATATTTCTAAAATATATATTATTAAAGATGAATTGTATGTAGGCCAGCATTTGAAGAAGGGGTTGGAACTGCCTGTTATTTTCCAATTTGCCACTATTTTGGCAAACCCATTCAAACAAACTCCAAATTCAAAGCTGCAGTATTAAGCATGCAAAAGGTGAAACACTGGACACAGTGTTTCACAATAATAAATTATGCATTATACCCATTCATTTATTTAGAACCTATTTCACCTCATCACCCACTTACGTGATAAAAAAAATCTGTATCATTTCATTCTAGAAGAAGATGACTAAATAATTCAAAAAGAAATCTTTTAAAGTTTTAGCAGTGGTTTTCTAGCTTCTGATCATTTACTATAGCAGATTTATATGCAATGAACTCTTTTTATACAATAAAAAAATCAATTTATAAAATATGGAAAAGTGCTTTTTGTGATTTTCTAGCACTTTTATTGGAAGCTGAGGATCTGTGCAAGGTGGTGGATGATTTTACATATAAATATTATTTTAAATATTTATTTTAATTGCCTAATACAACATGTGTCATGTTAATACACATTTGTTATGTTATGCGTCACCATGTCAGAACCAATATTTAAGATATTGGTACTGAGATATTTAAGGAGTGGTTTTACCAGTTCCCCATCCCCAGTGAGTTTCTGTGGCTGAAGGCAAATTCAAGTCTCCCGCATCCTAGCCATCACTCTATCTGCTATGCTGAGTATCCCATTATATGTTTAGTTTGGTGGATGTTTTAGTTTTGCAAATTATACAGGCATGCAGTTTCTCCTTACCAATATATTTCATTTGGAATTGTCATTTACTACAAAACTATGTATTCTACACAGGGTTTAACAAGGCGGATTTGATTTAAATCAAAATTATTGAAATCATGATTTACATTTTTTAAAAATCTTATTACTTTCACAATTTTAATTAAAAATATTTTATTTAAATCAATTTGATTTTTAAAAATTATTGATTTTTATCCACCTTGCTCTTTAATTAAATTACAGATGAAAAGTCAACCAGCATAATCCACAACTACAACAATAAAGAATGCCTCCATGCTGAGAGAATACACCTCTCAAAATCCACTGGAGAACAGAAACCAAGAACACCCTCCTTACATCAAAGGTCACATTCAGAAAACTAATGTTATGAAAGCTAAGATTCAAGGAATTAGTGCTAACAGCAAAGAAAAAGATGAAACTGTGTCACACTTCATCTGTAAATGTCCAACAATTGCACAAACAGATTACAAAATTATACATGACAGATCGGCAAAATTAGTGCAGTGGTTACTATGCAAAAATACAACTTGCAAGCCTCAAAAACCCCATGGGAACATCTGGTAGTGAAGGTGTCAGAAAATGACAATGAAGTCAAGATCTTGTGGGATTTTTTGATCCAAACTAATAGACACTTTGAATGTCATACAGCAGGCATAGTAGTAATCAAATGGAGAAACGTCTGGATAATAGAAATTATAATGCTAGGGGGTGCCAGAGTTAGAGATAAGAACTGGAAAAACTAACAAAATACAGAGACCTGGCAAATGAAATATCTTGCTTGTGGATGAAACACACTTCAGTGGTCCCCATTATCATTGAGGATCCAGGAATAATATCAAGAAATTTCACACAGAACTATAATCAGTTGCGGATTTCAAAAATAAATTCATTAGAGCTACAAAAACAGCAATATTAGGAACAGCTACATACTACATTGATACTTAGGTTTTTTTGTTAAAAGTTGTCTCAGTTATACAGTACCAGTCAACAGTTTTATAATTTTGATTGATTGTGCCTGGCATTTTTGAATAATAATCATAATAATAATGTCGATTGTACTTGACACCAAAATGCATTCCAAGAAAATCAATAATGTACAAATATACAACACAAAATTAAAAACAGCAAAATACAAACCATCCTGTTTTAAATCTTTTCCAGACAGATAGTCACTAAGGAAAAGCCTACCTGAAGAGAAAGATCTTCATATAAAATGAACACAGAACAAGTCAATTGTTCAAAAAATATAAGGATGTGTATAGTGTCACTGCACAGCAAAGTACAAGGATGTGTATTGTGCCAAAAGGAAGGCCAGTTTACATGCTTACAGGTATGGACTCTTGCCCTCCACTGTGTAAAGCAGTGTAAATGTTTGCATGCAATTACATTATGTTACTGCCTACAGTGTTAACAAGAGTATATTTGCAGAGCCACCAGTTTTAAAGAAAAAGCTCATACAAATCGCATGCACATACAGTATTACAGGTACAAACACATTTTAGTGAAAGTTGTTTCCCCAAATACCTAAATGTTGGAGACTACCATGACTAGAGGATTGTTTCCCAAATGGGGTGGGGGGGTGTCCTCAAAGCAATGTGAAGGCATTCCAAGGGAAATGTAAGGTGCTAGATGAAAAGACATGGAAGGGACAGGTGAAGACAACTGATACAGTAGACAATTAGACTACCCACCCTCTTCCACCATCAGAAGCAGCTGCTTGTGAACTAAAGAGCAGGGAACAAAGGTTTATGGTCTTCTCTGAGAGAGGGAGGCACTACATATAGGCATATGCACAAAAAGCATTTCCTAGTTCCTCAGGAAAGAGTTGTAGATCTAGAGGCTGCTGCCAAAGGAAATCTGGGGAAAACCAGACATTTGTGTTCAGTCAAAACCTCTAAGGAATTCTGAGGCCATATTTAAAAGAGAGAGAGAGAGAGAATGAGAGAGAGTGCGCGCTTTGGTATGCAAGCCAAGAACTGATCTATTGGAAAGGAGGGACAGGAACTTTCACATAAAATATCAACATTTATTTATATCTGTGCTTCACCTTTTCATCAAATGAGTGCAAGAAGCAAACATGGCCTTACAGCTCATGTCAACATTTATTTATATCTGTGCTTCACCTTTTCATCAAATGAGTGCAAGAAGCAAACATGGCCTTACAGCTCATGTGAGGTAGGTCAGAAATGGAAGACTGACAGTTCCACCCACTGAGGTTCAAGACTCAATAAGAACTCAAACCTGGATCTTCCCAATCCAACAACCACTAAATATTATATGGCCAAAATATTTTTAACTGCTGTAATGTTGCTGATCCAGTTGGATCCTAACACAACTCAATGTGGCTAGCTTTTTAAAGGTTTTTTTTTAATTTCACAACAAATACCTTAAATTAATTATCAACCTAAAACTAAGGAAGGCCTTCCAGTGAAAGAGTTAAATACTCTATGCCTTGGTGACCAAGTGCATCCCTCTCACATTCAGCACTGCAAAGTGTTCTGAGGAACTTGGAACCCCTCTTATGAGCCATCCAAGTCTTTCATAGTAACAACAACAGAGGTAGACAGAACAAAGGGAAGCCTATAAACCAGGGGTCTCAAACATGCAGCCTGGGGGCCATTTGCAGCCTGCTGGGTGATAGTTTGTGGTCCCAACTTGCCTGCCCCCCCCCCCGAAGTGTCCATGCATCCTCTGCTGTCAAGAGTCAAAAAAAGCCTCACCTAACTCGCCGGCTCTCTCCCAAGACAGTGCCTCTTGCACCCTCCATCCGGAACAGTAGCCTGCCCGCCAGCCTGCCTGTCTGCCAGTTGGCAAGCTGCAGTTCTGGATGGAGGGTGCAAGAGGCGCTGTCTATGGGGAGAGCTGGCGAGTGAGGCACGCTGCTGGCCCTTTTCTCCGAGCACCCGAGCTGCTGTCGAGCAATGCCTGAGAGCGGAGCTTGCTCCCGGCCCGTCCTCGAAGAGCGCCTCCAAGCTGCAAACAGCAGCTGCCACCGCCACCACCTCTTCCAGGGAAGCGGCTCTCTGGCTCTCTTTCTCTTTCAGCACCCCCAGCAACATCCCGGCCAGCGGCCGCCTCAATGCCCGGAGGTGCTTCCTTGTCCTCCTCCTCCTCTTCGTCCTGCTTCAGCCGCCTTGGCTCTGGAGGCTGCCTGGGCTTGCCTCACAAAGTTTGCTCCTCTGTCGTGGTGGGGGTCGCTAATGCTGCTGAGTGCGCCTTTTTTGAGGGGGGCCCTCAACGGAAGGTAGCCAGACCTCTGTGTGTGTGTGTTTGTGTGCGTGTGTGCGCACCTGTGGGGACTCCCACTCCCAATTTCACAGGTACAGGTGGTGGCTTTTCACCTTTGGCAAGGTGAATTCTGAGGGTTTTTTTAATTTTATGTCATGCCCTCCTCCCCCCCCGGCTAGGCGGTCACTGGCGCTCCCTCCCTTCTGCGCTTCTTCGGCCTGCTGGTGGTAGTAGTGGTGGTAGTGAAGAAGGAGCTGGAGGGGGTCGTGGCCAGCGATAAAGGCTCACACACCCCTCCTCCTCCTCCTTTTCAGAGCCCCAGGCAGACTAAGGAAACTCCTGGGCGGCTTCCTTGGGCTCTTGCTCCGCTTAGCGGAAAATCTGATGCGGCCCAGCCTCACCCAGATTCTGCCTCCAGCGGCCCCCAGGTAAATTGACTTTGAGCGTGCTGCTTATATACCGCCTCATAGCGGTATATAAGGTTAATAATACCATGAGGACCAATTACATTTCTACAGTTTTGTTTTGTTATCTCACCTGATGAGAAGTTCATAAGAATTCAGAAGCATGCACAGTATTGTGGAATCACAATTGCTCTTAACAGTGGTGATGGCCGGTGTGTGCTGAAATTGGTGGTAAAGGAGTAGTGCGGAGTATGAGGATGTCTCAATATCAAAAGCATGTGTATGCAATCCTTTTACATAACTAAATATCAAGAATGATATCTTGTGATAAACTTGTGCTGCCACAAACACAAGGCCATTCGGAACATGAAAAAAATAACACACACTTCTTACCAGCTAGCTTGAACTACAGTTAGCTTATTTGCTAATTAACCACCCCTTCAGAGACCCCTCTCCTCCAATGTGTTTTTATCTAAGCTTTGATTTTCTGACCACAATAAGGTCTAAATAATTATTCACAAATAATGAACAGATCTGTTTTAACTTTATTGCTCCAATATTCATTTGATGATTTCTCAATACTACTTTCTGACCTTGACCTTCTCCAGTTGCCAGGGCATGCACTAAAAAAAGACTATGCTTAATCTATGCTAGACAAATCTATGCCCCCGCCAAAAAAATATTTATTAACCATCTTTCTCTAACCATATTCATCTAACCCTAAATCAAATTCGAAATAGGTCAATCATTCTGAATTATTGGTATATTTATGCCCAGCTAATAGAATTATACAGGCATGTAGAGGCAGCAAAAGACACGAACTAAATAGAATTAACACAGAAAAAGGAGTTAACTATAGACCTGTTCAGGGTTATGGAAGCTAGCAGTTTGCATATGCTTAGAGAAGATCACCTAGCCCCATGCTTTCAGTTGTCACTTTCTTCATACAGCGATTACCTATTCTGGAAAGGAGAGGTATCTGGCCAAGTTTAGGCTTTTCACAATCTTGGTTCTTGTTTAGATACAGACCCTCCAAATGAATAGGAACATCTCTTCAGACTAAGCAACGACTGAATCAAGAAAATGAAGCTAATGAAAATGAGCTCTTAGCTAATTCAGACCATTAGATTCCAAAACACCTGAATGCAGCAAGCTAATAATTTTAAAGTATTACCTAAAATGTGTACATACCATAATAGCAGGGCAGGTATCTTCAGCAATGAATTTATTCAAGCAATGATAAACATGTGGGACTTTCAAAAGTAAAAAGCAACCATTTTCATTTAGCTCTTGAGCAATATAAATGGTTAGAATATTATACTTTGGTTTCTTAGTATAGAAGGATATTAGAGAATATTACAGTTATTACTTAGGTTAATATTTTGTAGGAAAAAAAAATCTGCTATATGTTATATGTTCACCGGCTTTCATATACATTTAAACCAAGTCTATTTGGTTTAAATTAAGTCTAATGCCCTGAATCCATTCCAGTCGGGCTTCAGGCCACACCATGGCACAGAAATGGCACTGGTCGCACTGTTGGATGACCTGCTGAGGGAGGCTGATGGGCAAAATGTCCTTGTTGGTCCTCCTCAATATCTCAGCCGCCTTCGATACCGTCGACCACGGTATCCTCCTGGGGAGGCTATTTGAGTTGGGAATCGGTGGCCTGGTGCTTGCCTGGCTCCAATCTTACTTGGAGGACCGTCCTCAGAGAGTTCATCTTGGGGAGAGTGTCTTGGCCCCGTGGAGTCTCAATTGTGGGGTTCCGCAGGGCTCGATCATCTCCCCAACGCTATTTAACATCTACATGAGGCTGTTGGGTGGGGTCATCAGGGGGTGTGAAGCTTCATGCCATCAGTATGCTGATGACACGCAGCTCTATATCTCCTTTTCAATTACTTCAGTGGATCCACCCCCCAAAAAGAGAGGCCATACTGCAATGGATGCAGGAGAATGGGTTGAGGCTGAACCCGGACAAGATGGAGGTCCTGAGGGTGGGTGGCCCCTCCATTGGGAGCTTGGGAAACTCCCTCTCTTTTTGGGGGGGTGACTCTCGCTGCGAAGAGTGAGGTTCGCAGCTTGGGAGTACATCTGGATCCGGTGCTCACCATGGAAACCCAGGTGGCGTCAGTGGTCTGCTCTGCCAACTACCACCTGTGGTGGATTGGCCAGCTGCCTTATTTGTGGTCCTGCTCTCACTTCCATACATTGCTACTGGAAAAACCATAGCTTTGACGATGCAGACCTTTGTTGGCAAGGTGATGACATACAAAGCCCTAAACAGTTTAGGACCTCGATATTTGGCAGAATGCCTTCTCCCACCTAGATCTACTCGAGTCACTCGCCATAGCTAGGAAAGACAGCTGAGAAGGGCCCGGAAAGAAAGAACAAGAAACTGGGCCTTCTCGGCGGTGCCCCCTCAACTCTGGAACAGCTTGCCGCCAGAGATTTGCCTGGCATCCTCGCTGGGTGCTTTCAAGTGCCAATTAAAAACTTGGCTCTTTAGGCAAGCCTTCCCTCCTGCTATTACTTGACTCTTACTTTTCTTGGTTTTGCTGTTTATTCCCATCTTGATTATAGTATTATTGTAGATTTTAATTTTTGTTTTTAACTTGTTTATGCACAATATATTGTGAGCCGCCCCGAGCAGACTTCTGTCTAGAAGGGTGGGATAAAAATCCAATAATAAATAAAATAAATAAATAAAAATTAAAAAACCTGAGAATGGGGATGTTAAGTTGCTGCACATTCACAGAGAGTCCTCTGTGCTCTCAAGATTTTATTTGATTTATATACTGCCCCTTTAGTGCAAGCAATACTCTAGGCCGTTTATAGATTAAAATTTAAACCCCTCAAATCCCACAGAGCAATGCATTCCACAATATGGTGATTCACAGATAGATCTATAATACATACATTAAAATGAAGTAAGAAAAAATTAAAAAATAATATTGAAGGCATCTGAGGATCAGTTATTTTTATATAACTTGTGTGTGTGTGTTTAGTCGTTTAGTCGTGTCCGACTCTTCGTGACCCCATGGACCAGAGCACGCCAGGCCCTCCTGTCTTCTACTGCCTCCCGGAGTTGTGTCAGGTTCATGTTGGTTGCTTCGCAGACACTGTCCAGCCATCTCATCCTCGGTCGTCCCCTTCTCCTCTTGCCGTCACACCTTCCTAACATCAGGGTTTTTTCCAAGGACTCTTTTCTTCTCATGAGATGGCCAAAGTACTGGAGCCTCAGCTTCAGGATCTGTCCTTCCAGTGAGCCGTCAGGGTTGATTTCCTTTAGAACTGATAGGTTTGTTCTCCTTGCAGTCCAGGGGATTCTCAAGAGCCTCCTCCAGCACCACAATTCAAAGGCATCAATTCTTCGGCGGTCTGCTTTCTTTATGGTCCAGCTCTCACTTCCATACATCACGACAGGAAAAACCATAGCTTTGACTATTCGGACTTTTGTTGGCAATGTGATGTCTCTGCTTTTCAAGATGCTGTCAAGATTTGTCATCGCTTTCCTCCCAAGAAGAAGGCGTCTTTTAATTTCAGGGCTGCTGTCTCCATCTGCAGTGATCATGGAGCCCAGGAGGATAAAATTTGACACTGCCTCCATATCTTCCCCTTCTATTTGCCAGGAGGTGATGGGACCAGTGGCCATGATCTTAGTTTTTTTGATGTTGAGTTTCAGACCGTTTTTTGCACTCTCCTCTTTCACTCTCATTACAAGGTTCTTTAATTCCTCCTCACTTTCTGCCATCAGAGTGGTATCATCTGCATATCGGAGGTTGTTGATATTTCTTCCGGCAATCTTAATTCCGGCTTGGGTTTCTTCCAGTCCAGCCTTCCGCATGATGTATTCTGCATATAAGTTAAATAAGCAGGGAGACAGTATACAGCCTTGCCGTACTCCTTTCCCAATTTTGAACCACTCAGTTGTTCCATGACCAGTTCTGACTGTTGCTTCCTGTCCCACATATAGGTTTCTTAGGAGATGGATAAGGTGGTGAGGCACTCCCATTTCTTTAAGGACTTGCCATAGTTTGCTGTGGTCCACACAGTCAAAGGCTTTGGCATAGTCAAACTTATATTGTATGATTTGTATTATTCTGTTTTCACTCATTTCCTGAACATCAGGAAGGAAGGAGTCTGGTGTTATCTCAGCTGGTAGCTTATTCCACAGAATGGGGGGCCACAACTGAAAAGGCCCAGTTCCTTATTGTTGATTCTTTAGTCTACTTCAGTGTGACCACTTTTAGCAACATGGACTGAGAGAAGTGAGTAAAATGGTAGCTGATTTCTGAGCAATTCCAACAAGTACCAAGGTCTTAAACTGTTTTGTAAGCCGCTCCGAGTAGACTCTGTCTAGAGGGGTGGGGTATAAATTGAATAATAAATAAATAAAATAAATTATGGACTTTATGGGCTATAACCAGCACCTTGAATTGAGCACAAAAACTGACAGGCGGCTAATGAAGGCACATTAAAACTGGGGATATACAATTTAATTTATCAGTTCCACAAATCAATCTGGCCACCACATTTTGGACCTCCTCTAGTTTCCATACTGTTTTCAAGGGCAGCCGTCTGTGGAGAGCATTGCAGTGGTCTATTTTTGAAGTACAGTGGTGCCTCGCTTAACGAGCGCACCGTATAACGACGAAATCGCATAGTGATCCGTTTTTTCGGATCGCTAATGCGATCACTCAACGTTTTTTAATAGGGCAAAATTCGCTTTGCGAAGACCGGTAAGCGTTTCGCTTACCGATCTTCGCAAAATGAAGCCCAACGATCAGCTGTTCGGCGGCCAAAATGGCCGCCAGAAGCCCGGAAATGGCCCAAAATGGCCGTGCGCAGCGTTTTCGCGCCCTCGTTAAGTGAGGGGAGGGCGCGAAAATGGCTGCCAGCCATTAAGAAGCATCGCTGAACGGTGAGTATTCGGCCCATTTGGAACGCATTAAACCATGTTTAATGCGTTCCAATGGAATTCACTGCCCCGTTCAACGATGCTTCAGCATAGCGAAGGTTAATCCGGAACGGATTAACCTTGCTATGTGAGGCACCACTGTACCAATGTGTGACTCATTGTTAGTACCATGTTTCCACGAAAATAAGACAGTCTTATACAGTGGTGCCTCACAAGACGAATTTAATTCGTTCTGCGGTTAATGTCTTGCGAAAAATTCATCTTGCAAAACACGTTTTCCCATAGGAATGCACTGAAATCTAATTAATGCGTTCCTACGGGGGGAAAGTCAGAACAAAGTCAAAACTGGTTTACAAACGGTTTATTAAGTGTTCTTTAAAGCCATAAATATTGTGCAGATGATTTTAAAAATTTCAATCAAAAAAACTGTAACTTTTTAGACATCATAGAAAAACATTTTAAAATCAGCAAACATGAGGCAGGAACAAAAAACGGAAAACATTTGTCTTGTTCTCTTGCAAGTCATCAACCCCATTAACAAAACCATTTGTCTTGCGAGTTTTTTGTCCTGTGAGGCATTTGTCTTGCAAGGCACCACGGTATTTATTTTTGCTCCAAAAAACACACTCTATTTTTAGGGCTTATTTTCAGGGGATGTTTTATATTTTTTCCCATGTACAGTCGTGCCCCACCTAACGATTACCCCGTATAATGACGAATCTGCTTCACAATGATGTTTTTGCGATCACAAAACAATGTTTTAATGGGGTTTTTTTGCTTTGCGACGATCGGTTCCCTGCTTCGGGGACCGATTCTTCGCATTACAACAATCAAAACAGCTGATTGTCGGGTTTTCATAATGGCCACCAGCTGCTCAAAATGGCCTACCGCTGTTTTCTAGGATGGATTCCTCGCTTTACAGGCACCGAAAATGGCCGTATGGAGGATCTTCGCTGGACGAGCAGGTATTCAGCCCATTAGAATGCACTGAACGGTTTTCAATGTGTTTCAATGGGCTTTTATATTTTGCTTGACGTTTTCGCTCTACAGCGATTTGGTTGGAACAAATTATCGTCGTCAAGCGAGGCATCACTGTACAGCAATCTATATTCAAATACGGTAATGTCATCATCTTCTGGTTGCTGCACAATGCTACACAATTGTGGAGGGCAGGATTTCACTTAACTCTGGCTTATTTTGGGGGTAGGGCTTATATTACAAGCATCTTGAAAAATTATACTAGGGCTTATTTTCAGATTAGGTCTTATTTTGGGGGAAACAGGGTAGGTGCGAAGGCTTTCACGGCCGGGATCTAATGGTAGTTGTGGGTTTTTCAGGCTGTTTGGCTGTGTTCTGAAAGTTGTTCTTCATAACATTTCGCCAGTCTCTGTGGCCAGCATCTTCAGGGGACAGAGAAGAGTGCTACTGTCCTCTGAAGATATATATTATCCCTTTTATTATCCCTAATATAAGGGATAATATATATTATCCCTTTTATAAGTTTTGGAGGTTCTTTAAGTTACAAAATTTGTATCAAGTGATTTACTATAACTCGAGGTTCTAGAAGCAGAACTTAAAACACAGTACCATCCTACCATTTCAGCTAGGAACTTTCAGGAACAAGAAGGAAAGCTAAAAAGTGAGCAGTCAATAATCCACTTTTCTAGATATCACACACACACAGCTCAATAATATGGCTTGTAATGAGTTCCTGATAGTAAGAGACCTCTGCATTCTGACAGCTGGCTAGATAATTCAGGGAGTTAGGTATCTGGATGCAGAGCTAGATGTTAGGAATCTGATTCCCCACATTGTCTCCCAGGAGAGGAGCCAGCCTTTGTAACCCTGAGCAAGTTGCACAGTCCCAGGGTGCCCTAGAAGAAGGGAATGGCAAATCACTTCTAATTACTTATAAAACCCTATTTCTATTCCTAGCTTCTTTTTCTTTTCCTTCATGCTCTGCCATCTTGTAAATGTAATTGTAATTATAATTGTAAATACTGAAAAATTTTATGATTTTATATGTATATATTAATGTGTTTTAATAGTAAGCCGCCCCAAGTAGACATTGTCTAGAGGGGCAGGGTAAAAATCCAATCAATCAATCAATCAATCAATCAATCAATCAATCAATCAATCAATCAAGTAAATAAATAAAAGGATGACCATGTCAGAAACAACTTGACAACACATAATTATTATTAGAGTTCTGACAGACTTAGACAAAAAAATTGTCCCACAAGTTACTGAAATGTTGCTGGTTGTTAAATTACCATTCCACAAAATGCTGTTTCCACAAGCCAGAACTAAGCATCCAGCTGCAAGAGGAAGAAATGGTGGCTAAAAAATAGACCATTACAAGTTGAAAGGAATGAGTGGTTGTGCTTAGTACTGCAGTCACCTCCCCGCTGCAGGACAGTGAAGTACACCCACCCAAGTTTGCATAACACTGTTCATCTTAAGTTTCCTATAGTTAAAGTAGAACAGTGTAAGAGATTTCTTTTATTTCCAGTTAGTTTCCATCCGTTCAGCAACTCCCTATTTGCTTGTGTAAACATTTTAAAGCAACTGAAGAGAGAAATATTGTAGGTTTTTTTTACTATTAAGACTCATTTAGTTCTGATTTTCCAAGATAAAAAAAGTTAGTCTACAGCAACTCGAGCAGCTTAATAACATATAACTTAAAATCATTTGCTTGTGCACGGGTACCCCACTCATTATATTAAACATTAAATTTGTCTTCCTCAAAGTTGGGGTTTTCCTTCGCTGACGACAGCATTGTGACATAAATAATTTTAAGAGGACCACTTAGCTTACAATAGGTTACATTATATCATTCTGCATTATTACAGAACAATCTTATATCATTATCTACCTATATCAGATAGTCACATAAATATAGAGATTACAAAAAAAAAAAACAAAAAACACCATACAGTTCCCCAAACATCACCTTCAGGAATGAACACATGTAAGCTAAGCTCAATCATGTTTGAAAAAAATCAAAACAGGAATGCAAACATATCTGGCTACAACTTATAGGTATATATCCAATTTATATCCCTAGTCCTTCAGAAAGAGCCCTGCTTGGGGGGGAATGCGACTTACTAGAGGTAACTCTGCATGCCTGAGAGGTCTCATTGGCAAAATTCTAATGGTGCAAGGGAAATCCACGCATTCCAGAAATGGTCATGGACCTGCCAAATCCAAAGACCTCTCTCTACTCTGACAACCTAAAGAAATAGCTTAATGCTATGACAGTTCTAGAACTGGTATACAGTGGTGCCTCGCTTAACGAGTGCACCGTTTAACGAAGAATCCGCATAGCGATGCGTTTTTGTGATCGGTAATGCGATCGTATTGCAATGTTTTGAATGGAAAACATCGCATTGCGATGATTGGTAAGCGTTTCGCTTACCAATCTTCGCATTGCGATGTTCTAAAAACAGCTGATCGGCGGTTCCAAAATGGCCGCCGGAAGAAAAATGGCCGTCCGCTCCGTTTTTGCGCCCTGCCCTCGCTTACCGAGCGGCGAAAATGGCAGCCAGATGGGGGAATCTTCGCATAGCTGTGAGTTTTCACCCCATAGGAACGCATTAAACGGAGTTTAATGTGTTCCTATGGGTTTTCCCCCCGCATAGTGACTAATCCGATTAGCGACGTTAATCCTGGAACGGATTAACGTCGCTCTGCGGGGCACCATTGTAACTGCTTCCTTGCAACTTCAGTCAACAGTCGCCTTCCCACTTCCCACACTGCTGCAGTAAAATGGCAGATCACTGGGTACAGCAGTTGGCCCACCTGCAAATCTCACTTTCACTCTTTTTTCCCGAACCTACCTTCAGGGAGAATTCATCTATTCAATAATGAAGCAATGGGGTGTTGAAGTAGATGACCCCATTTGATAATTCTATGCAATTTTACTTTTTTAGCAGTTCGAAGTTTGGTAGCACCTGAGTTTTCCACAATATACTACTAGCTCATACTCATTAAGAATTTGATCTAAATCAGTGGTTTCCAACCTGGAGTACTCACATGCCCAAGGGTACAAACCAGAACATTTAGGGGTATGCAAAAAATTTTGCATAATAGCAGAAAAGGGTCAAGGGAATCAGAATGGAAGTATACGTTATCGACTGGCATTCTGACCAAACATGTCTGAGAGTTTCCTGACAAGCACCTGCAACCCTCCACAGCCCTCAATGGGTGGGTCCATTCCATCTCCTTTCAATCTTACTTACTTCATCAATTGGTTCCTATTTGATAGGTGAGAGGCAGGTTTGGTTAACACCATGGGAGAGGATTGCCTGAGTTGTCTTTCCATTCTGTGGCTCAGCTACACTGTAAGCCTTTAGCTTAGGGGGAAGCTGATAAGTATTTTGTCAAGATTCTTGAAGAAGCTGCAGAAAGCAGAGTGTTAGATGAGTTTGAAGGTGCTTCAAGATGGGAGATGGGGAATGTGGTGGCAGTAGACTGATGTGGCCACTGTGGCTAAAGAGCTTCCCTGGCCCCAGCCCCTTCTTTTCAATGCAAAGGCCTGTTCCCACAGTCCAGCTGAGAGCACAGGGCTGTAAAGGGTCAAGGCCCTCCTCACCAGGAGGGTAGCAGCCACTCAGCACCACATTTTGGGTCTTCTGATTGCTGAGACAGGGGATCCCCTCATGGGATTGAGAATGGAGTAGGACTGGCATGGAAAAGCAGAGGGGCTGGTGCAGCAAGGTTGTGGTTTAGGGATTGGCAGTTGGGTGGTCTGACATAAGAAATGGATGCATGTCTCCTGCGTTGTTATTTTGGTGAATGTTGGTGGGGGTACAATTTATGGAAATGGGTTACCAAGGGGTACACAAGTGAAAAAAGGCTGGAAACCATTTATCTAAATCATCTACTTCAGCTTTATTACTCAGATATTCTGGAATTATTTTCTTCTGATCAGGACAAACATGTTTTCCTATGATTAAAAAAAAACCTGTAACTAAGTTCTCTTAAAACTGTTTTAATACCCAGACAGACAAAAGATAGATGAATAGATAGATTATAATTTGCATAACACATAACATGTCCAACTGATGTCATGAATATTAGAAAAGATATCATTTAATCCGAAAAAGGTAAGGTTCAAACTGAGATTGTTTTCCCAAATTCATGTATGTTTTATTTACAAAGAATAAATTCACATCCACTGACCTTGCTGGTACAGTGGTGCCTCGCTTAACGGGCGCCCCGTTTAATGATGAAATCACATAGCGATTAACTTTTTGCGATCGCTCTGCGATGTTCCCTATGGGGAAAAATCGCTTTGTGATGATCGGAACCCTGTTTTGCTTACCGATCATCGCAAAGCAATGATTTTTTAACAGCTGATCGGTGGTTTCAAAATGGCCACTGGGTAAAAAAATGGCCGCCCGCTGTTTTCTGGAATGGATTCCTCGCTTACCAGGCAGCGAAAATGGCCGCCGTATGGAGGATTTTCGCTTAAAGGTTAGTCTGAAGCCCACAGGAATGCATTGAAGGGGTTTCAGTGCATTTCTATTGGCTTTTTAATATCGCATAGCGACGAAATCGCTTAGCAGCGATTTTTGCTGCACAGATTATCGTTGCTATGCGGGGCACCACTGTATATAACTAAAGTTCCAGATTCATTTTTTTGTGTTATGTTATAATTTGAACATGAATAATGGGACCTAGTTTCAAATAAAATTCGGCTATTTATATGCTTCCTTTCAATGTGAATATAAGATGGTTTCTGAAACCTGAATAAACTAAAATAATAAAATTATAAAGATAGCAGCACCAGCAACAATAATGAAATTCTATGGTACAAGTCTTCAAACTTCACTAAAGCAGTATCTTTGCTGTTCATATGAAAGTTTTGATAAACATGACTCAGATCTTGAAGCCAAGAAAATTTGGCAGCAAAAAAAATTCTTCATTTCATAAAAGGGGTGCCACCACAGACCAGTTATCACTTGTCTCCCCTCTGAAGAGAGTAGGGTCTCCACAAATAATCTTAACACAGAGACAGGTTCACAGAAAAGCAGGCAGTTCTTCAGAAGAAGGCCTAGAGCTTCCCAAGTAGCTGGAGAAAGAGCTTTTACTACAGCCCAAGGCAGAGGAGAGGGGAGAGGGCCAGATTTAACCAGAGCACAAACAATCTAGACCAAGCTATTGAGAGCAATTTGGTTACCTTAAAGGAAACTTTTGTCAGGGGAAGTGAAGGGCAGCCAGGTCTCTGTTGCTACAAGGCAAGCAACCTGTGGTTTCTCTGTTCCTCAACTGTTATTTAGCAGCAACCATTTCATCAGGCTGCACTAGAGGGAGACATGCCTTGTTTTTACTGTAAGCTGTTTTGGGCCCATTTCCAGCTGAAGAGCAGGGTACAAATGCTTTAAATAAACAGACAAATAAGCATAGTCACTCCGTAACAGATCCGCTAAGAGGAACAACTTATTCGGGTTCTGAACTGTTCCCATCTCACTGCCACACATTACAGCTAAACATTACTAAACTACACATTATAGACAACCCATCACTAGAAAAGGGAGCTCCCTAAATGCTGTTTGTGTATAACATCCCAGTCAGAGCTTTTCTCACCTTCCATACTTCGCAAATTAACCTGTTCTGTTCTGTGATTAACTGTTCAAGATAAAAGTACCTTGTTCGTATGCAAATCTGATTTCTCAGATGAGAAGGTTTGTCTGAAACATGTCTCTAGAAAATAACATAACTTCAGCTCTAATTATCGCTAATGCACAATTTGGGTCTTGTTACTCACAAGAACTTGATAATTTTGTGCACTGGCATAAGTTTGCTGTTTTGCTCTTCCCTCCCCTTTTCCTTGTTTTACTTCTTTTAGAGTGTAAACCTAAAGGCTGGGACATACTTTTTTTTCCATTTGAACTGATTTGAAAGCCACTTGAAGGCACACAACAATAATATGTATATATATTCGTGAAGGCTTTCACGGCCAGGATCTAATGGTTGTTTTGGGTTTTTCGGGCTCTTTGGCCGTGTTCTGAAGTTTGTTCTTCCTGACGTTTCGCCAGTCTCTGTGGCCGGCATCTTGAGAGGACAGCAACCTGTCCTCTGAAGATGCCGACCACAGAGACTGGCGAAACGTCAGGAAGAACCACCTTCAGAACACGGCCAAAGAGCCCGAAAAACCCAGAACAACCAATATGTATATACTTTTGCATTTATGCGGTGTTAAAGATTTACAGAATCCCAACAGAAACACCAGTATTTGAATATAACATGCTGTTGTTGCTCCCAGACTTTGGAACTCCCTTCCACAAGAGGTTAAGCTAGCCCTATTTTTACTTGTCTCCCCGAGTGACCGGCTTCCTGAGTGGTTTTTTTGAAATGGATTGTTGTACCTTAATGCTTTCAATGTGTTTTTGTGTTGCTTATGTTTTATAATATCATATTTGTTTGATCCTTTTTAGTACAGTATTTGTATATTCACTACTGTTAGTGATATTTTTAGTTTAATATTGCCTTTTAATGATATAAGCTGCCTTGTGTCCTTTTAAGGAGAAAGGTGGGGTAAAAAGTCTTTTAAATAAACTTCCATCTCAACAGTAATAGTCTCAGAGAACCCTCTAGGTCTCTTGCTCTCCAGTGATTCCACACATAAAAATAATCAGTGAATTTAAATTCCTTTCCCCTCATTCCCACTGATGTGCGTAGCTTCAGTTAATGTCAGGCTGTATTTCTATATACATCTTCCTGGTGGTAAGCCTGATTTATGCAATAGAACTTCTTTCTGAGTAAATATGTACTGTATATATAACTACTCTGTTACGTATAGGATTGCCCAACCATGCTTTAGCCATTACATGCTGTACCAGCTGAAGTTCTGAAGTAGTCAGAGGCAATCTAATGTACAATACACTGTGGGAACAAAGCTGGAAGTCACTAGAGCAATGATAATTATGGGAAGACTGTCTTTATCCAATACATTTTGCAGCTGAAGTACCAACCAAACTAGTAAAAGCCATATTAAGGTCTAACAGGATCTAAAAAGACCAATTTAAGCACATTCTGAGCCAATCTTCCTAAGGAGGAATGCAATTCCAATTAAAATAGGGTGAATACTAGTTCCTCAGTCAAACACACTCACACAGAACTGGGCTTAAATACCAAAGATTTCAGCAGAAATCTGCTTCTCTCTCTCTTCCTTTCAGATACACTGAAATCATAATCTGCTCCTATACATGGTTCTAAAATGACATTGCGAACAGGACAAAGTTCCAAATAGTCCTAGATCGAGCTGGAATTTTTAGCATGTATACATTATTGAAACAGTGACGTCTACGTTGGCTCTGGCATTTTGTAAGAATGGCTGATGGTCGGATTCCAAAGGATCTCCTGTATGGTGAATTAGTGCAGGGAAATTGCCCCAGAGAGAGACCACAGCTGCGATACAAGGATATCTGCAAGCGGGATCTGAAGGCCTTGGAAATGGATCTAAACAGATGGGAAACCCTGGCATCAGAGCGTTCAGCCTGGAGGCAGGCGGTGCATCACCGCCTCTCCCAATTTGAAGAGACCCTTGCCCAGCAGGCCAAGGCAAAGAGGCAGTCACGAAAGTAGCAAAATCAGGGAGCTAGACGGGGTACAAATTGTATTTGTCCTCAGTGTGGAAGGGATTGTCACTCTCGAATTGGCCTTCTCAGCCACACTAGATGCTGTTCCAAGTCCTCCATGCAGAGCACGATACCAGTCTCTCGAGACTGAAGGATGCCTCTGCTATGCTATGCATGAGTCCCACTGAAGCTAACTGCACTTATTCCAAGCAAATGTTATTGTGAACTACAATTCCCAGAATCTCCCAGAGCAGAGAGATTGTGGGAATTACAGTCTCAAAAAATTATTTTTCCAGTTCTGTTCCAAGTATGCACACAAACGCAGCAATATGTTTGGTTCTGGTTACTTAGTCAGGTATATTATACAACACTGATCTTCACATGATGGAACAAGAACCAAAATTGGGTCATAACCTAACTCAAGGTGAGTCATTCCAGTTCTATTCCCATAATTTTCTTTTTGTTTTGTTTTGATTTTGTTTCTCCTTTTTGGCTTTTATTATCTAAGAAAAACGGAAGATAGAAGGACCAGACAAAGGAGAACAATTTACCTAATTGATAGTTCTGTAAAAGATTTTTGGACAACTTCAGATTATTAGTCACCAGAAAAACAAAAACTGCTATAATGACTAGTTACAAAAGCTATGGTGCGCACTTTTGGTCTCCTTACAAAAGTGACAGACGTATTTTTAACAGCATTAAAAACATTAACAATTAGTTCTATAACTACAGCTGATCTTTGTTCAAAATCTGCACAGGTCACCAAAAAACCATTGAAACTTATTTTATTTCTTAAGATACAAGACAAGTTCTAAATGTTCAAAATGCAGCAACAGTTGAAATTAACCAGATGTTGGTCCAGTCAGTACCAGCATGGAAAATCCCAAAAAAACCAATTCTTGAGTGCCATAATAAAAAATTATGGTATAAATAATATATTCATATTACAGCTTTTTAAACTGCCCATGGCATTCCATTATTAGACCAAGGAGATTTACGAAGAAATATTAATTGATCTCTAATTTTAATAACTGTAAACCCAGAACAGGTTCCAGCATTTTGAGAGAAGCCATCCTCCTAACACTCCAAAGGAAGAACACTTGTTTCACAATTCAACTCAACACTGAAGTATCTGTAGGCCTCCCTATGCAGGCCCTTCACTGTTCTAATCAAATTTCAGAACAACCCCACCAACTGATTATTACATAACACTATATTTAACACATATTAAGACAACATCGTAAGCCCACTCAGAGGAGGACAAATCCCACTGAACTCAATGGTCCTTATTTCTATCCAAACATGCATAGGGTCAAACCAAACCTCCCTCTCGTTCTGTTATGTAGCAAAACTTGTAACTTACAATGAACCCTCACAAGCCTTCTTTGCAGTGCTCTGGAAGAAACACTCTCTAAATTTGGGGGGGGGGGGGGGGGGGAGAAAAAGACAATCTTATTGCAGTACTTTTGTCCGGGGAGGGTCAGGTTGAAAGAGGAAAGAAAGAGAGATGACAGGCTGCAGAGTCACAGAGGATCATCCTGAAAGAGAGAGTGTGCCCCATCCTTCCCCACCCACTTCAGAGAAAGCGAGATCAATACTGTATGTAACTAATATCTTCGTCTCCTTTGGATCAACAGACAAGGCCGCCCTTGCGGGACTGCTTCGCAAGCCTTCGCCAGCCTTCCCAACTCGGCTAAACGGGTTCAAGGCTCAACCCTCGAGCTTGGCCGACTCCCACGGTCTGCCTTTCTCCCCGCCCCCCCCCTCGCTCGGCAGTTAAAGACCCATGATGTGAATAAACAAGGTGACACCAGGCCAAGAGTAGGAAGGGTCTGGTCGGAGAGGCAGGCGGAGACAGCGAGGCACCCTTGGCCCTCTAGGCTTCCCCCCACACACACACATATCCCTCCCCTCGGGGAAGGAAAGGGGCGGCGAGGAAAGGCACGGCCCATTCGCGCCCCCACTTCGCCCACCCGTTACCACCGAAAGCGGCGCACGGGAGGGGGGAGTTCAGGAAAGGGGGGTGATGAAGGAGGAACCCAGCCGCCCCTCTCCCCAAGGCACCCTAACGAGCAATCAGGCGATTCTCGCCGTCTCCTCACCCATCCCTGACATGATCAGCCTTCTTTCCCCCCCCCCCGCCCGCCCGCCCGCCCCCGGTCCCGAAAGGGTGTCGAGAACAGGCCACCGCCAAGAACAAGCCCAGCGAGACGGCGGCGGCGGCGCAGCCTGTTTGTCAGTCCGGCAAAGGCAAGCAGGCTGTTTGTCTTTCTCGGTCCGTCTTACCGTGGCTCGGAGCCCAGCCGCTTGGGGAGGGGGGGGAGTGGTGGTGGGGGTGCCGCCGCTGCCGGCCCCTCGCTGTGGCGGAGGGTTGTCCCCTCAACCCTCGGCACCGCTCCCGACCGCTGGCACCGCCACTGCCTCTAGTGCCGCTGCCGCCACAGCGCAGCAAAAAGATGCCATCTCACAGCAGCGGCATTAGAAGCTCTCCTTCTCACCGAACAGAAGCTCGCTCACACACGCACGCGCGCGCGCCCCCCGCGCTCGACCCCGCGCTGTTTCTCGCAGGCCACCGGTTGGGGGAGGGAGAGCGCCCTCCTCCCCTCAACCGTCGCTCGGAGGAGGAAGAGCCGGCGCGAGACAGCTCGAGAGCGCGTGAGGGGGCGCGGAAAGGGAGCGTCGGGCGTGCACGCGCCCGTAGGGACGCGCGCGGCATAGACCAGGAATGGAGGCGGTGGAAGTTGTCAAGAGCGAAGAGTAGTAGTTTGATTTACTGCGCTCCGGCGGAGCGGAGGTCTTGGGCTACACCACTGCTTCCCCAAAAGAAGGGGGTGGACACTGACGGGGAGAAAACGGGTACCGTTGAAGAAGTATATCAGACAAGAAAATAACGTTGTGAGACGTTAAACGTTGTGGCACCTTATAGAGTGCTATACTGTATTTTACTATGAGTTTTGGAGGGTCAAGGCCACTTCCTCAGTCAGAGGACTGAGACTATATATACTTGTTGTCCCCATGACCAAGCGGGGATGTAGATAATGAATTAAATGCCCATGGTATGTTAGTGAAAGAACAGGCTAGCAGGCTGAGAATAGCGTCCTTGACACAAGTGGCGACCTGTGAATCAAGATGGCATTTCTCTCTTGGTGGTGACTTAAGAAGCCCTTAAGAACCCAACGGGAGGAGCGGGGGCGAGGGCAGGAAGGACTATAAGCAGTTAAGTAGAAAAGCTGAGGGAGTGCAATGGTTTAGGCCTGCCCAGCGCCACATCCTGGGATTTATGTTATTATTTTATGTGCCTGTATGCGTGTCTGCTACACGAGACTCAACTGGGTGACAGGATAGGCAGGTGGTCAAATAAGCAGCCAACACTAACAGATACATTGCCTAAGGCTCAGCGAAGACACGCTTACAGTATAAATAAGTCCCAGTGAACAAAGTGGAGCTTACCTCTGAGTAAAAATGTTTATGATTGACCTATAAAACGAACTGACTATGCAAAAGCCTTTGTGTGGACCACAGCAAACTATGGCAAGTTCTTAAAGAAATGGGAGTGCCTGACCACCTTATCTATCTCCTGAGAAATCTATACATGGGACAGGAAGCAACAGTTAGAACTGGATATGGAACAACTGATTGGTTCAAAATTGGGAAAGGAGTATGATAAGGCTGTATATTGTCCACCTGCTTATTTAACTTATATGCAGAATATATCATGCAAAATGCTGGAGTGGATGAATCCCAAACCGGAATTAAGATTGCCGGAAGAAATATCAACAGCCTCAGATATGCAGATGATACCACTCTGATGGCAGAAAGTGAGGAGGAATTAAAGAACCTCTTAATGAAGGTGAAAGAGGAGAGCGCCAAAAATGGTCTGAAGCTCAACATCAAAAAACTGAGATCATGGCCACTGGTCCCATCACCTCCTGGCAAATAGAAGGGGAAGATATGGAGGCAGTGACAGATTTTACTTCCGTGGGCTCCATGATCACTGGAGATGGTGACAGCAGCCACAGAATTAAAACACCTGCTTCTTGGGAGGAAAGCGATGACGAACCTAGACAGCATCTTAAAAAGCAGAGGCATCACCTTGCCAACCAAGGTCAACATAGTCAAAACTATGGTTTTTCCAGTAGTAATGTATGGAAGTGAGAGCTGGACCATAAAGAAGGCTGACCACCAAAGAATTAATGCTTTTGAATTGTGCTGGAGGAGACTCTTGAGAGTCCCCTGGACTGCAAGGAGATCAAACCTATCCATTCTGAAGGAAATTAACCCTGAGTGCTCACTGGAAAGACAGATCCTGAAGCTGAAGCTCTAATAATTTGGCCATCTGATGAGAAGACTCCCTGGAAAAGACCCTGATGTTGGGAAAGTGCGAAGGCAAAAGGAGAAGAGGATGATAGAGGACGAGATGGTTGGGCAGTGTCACCGAAGCTACCAACATGAATTTGACCCAACTCCGGGAGGCAGTGAAAGACAGGCGGGCCTGGCGTGCTCTGGTCCTTGGGGTCAGGAAGAGTCAAACATGACTTAATGACTAAACAACAACAACAACAAAACAAATATGAACTAGAAAAGATATATGCTGCTAACTGGCCAGTCATTAACGAATTGCACTCTAAATATTTTTTTTTCACATAGAGCTAGTTGATTTGGAATTTCTTTGCCTGGTGGAAACTCAAAGCACAGCTAAATTTACAGAGCACCCATAAAATGCAGTCTTGTAAATACCTATTAGGATGTGGTGCCTTTGAATTTGAGGAACGTTTGCAGAGTATTCCAGGAGTAAGGTTAATTTCATGGGTGAGGGGTGGTACGGGGAGCTGAAATGTTTAGTCATAGAAAGAGATGGAGGGCTTCAAGTGATCAGCTTAAACCTCAGGCGGGAGCAAACTGTTGTGGGAGGAAAAGAAGCAGTTGATAGAAAGAGAAAAGACAGAGATCACACTTACTTTGGGTTCTGTCCCTTGCCCAATTTACAATTACCTTAGGGATGAGCTTTCAAATAAATAAACAATTCCCTCTCCTCTATCATGCAACTCACAGCCTTTCCAGGCAGTACTGTTATCCCCAGGCATTCTGGGATCATTCTGGTATTTTTTTGTTGCATATTTCAATAGATTTTCCCGATATTTGTGTCCAGACATGGGGACAGCAATTACTGCTCAATAAACTACCAAATATGCCTATCTACTTATCTGGAATTGTCCCCTGATTTCTTGGTTCAAACACTAAGCAGGACAGGGAGCTGAGTCCCCTTTTACTTTTCTTCTCCATCCCAACCTCATGCACTTGACTTCTTCCCCTTCTCCATTGTTTCACCCATCTTGCACTCATCTTTCTAAAGTAAACTAAAATAAAATCTGTCACTGCCTCCATATCTTCCCCCTTATATTTGCCAGGAGGTCATGGGACCAGTGGCCATGATCTTGGATTTTGTTTGTTTGTGTGTTTGTTTTGATATTGAGCTTCAGACCATTTTTTGCACTCTCCTCTTTCACCCTCATTAAGAGGTTCTTTAATTCCTCCTCACTTTCTTGCCATCAGAGTGGTATCATCTGCATATCTGAGGTTGTTGATATTCTGGCAATCTTAATTCTGGTTTGGGATTCCTCCAATTCAGCCTTTCGCATGATGTATTCTGCATATAAGTTAAATACAGTGGACCCTTGACCTACAGAATTAATCCATATTGGAACGGTGTCCGTAGGTCGAAAAGTCCGTAGGTCGAAAATGCATTTCCCATAGGAATGCATTGAAAACCATTTAATCCATAACCGGCCCAAGAAACCCCCCTCCCAAAAAATGTAAAATACATTTTTTAAAAATTAACCTTACCTTTTTGAAGCCTTCCAGGGGTCCCCCGCCACCTCCATCACTGCTGCCAGAGGACTCTGAGGGTTTTGGCGCCGCTGCCAGAGGCCTCTCAGAGCTCCCCCGCCGCTGCCATCACCGTTACTGGAGAACTGCAAGGGCTTCAGCACCGCTGCCGGAGGCCTCTCGGAGCTCCCCCACCCCCACTGATGCAGGCTTTCCCAGGTTGGACCGGCGTAACAGAGAAGGGCTTCCCCCGGTAGGCCCAGTCTACTGTCTGGGAAAGCCTGGGGAGTAGACTGGGCCTACCGGGGGAATCCCTCTCCTGGTAGGCCCGGTCTACCAGGCTTTCCTGGGCAGTAGACCAGGCCTACCGGGGGAAGCCCTCTCCTGGTAAGCCCAGTCCACCCTGGAAAAGCCTGCGTTGGCGGGGGGGGGGACCTCCGGAGGCCTTCCCCGCTGCTATGGGAGGCATCTTGAAGGTCCTCCCCGCCACCGATAGTGCTTCGGAGGCACTATCGGCAGCAGGTGGGACCTCCGAGGTGCCTCCCATGGCAGTGGAGAAGCCCTGATGCATTTGGAGGTCCTCCACCACCGCTGCTGGGAGTCGAGCCGTGCCAGGTGATTCCGGCCATGCTTGGAATCCTGGACTTCCACCACTGCCGCTCGGCTCCCAGCAATGGTGGCAGCACGGGGGATCTCCAAGATGCCTCCCATGGCAACAGAGAAGCCCTGGAAAGCATCCAGAGGCAGATCGGCGGCTTACGGACTGGAAGGAGGAGGCGGGGAAAGCGCTAAATTTGAATTTGGCATTTTTCCCGCCTCCTTCTTCTGGTCTGTAGGTTGATTCTCTGGCCGCAAGTCGATTGAAAATCTTGCTGCCAGAGAAGTCCGTAGCTCGAAAAGTACGCATGTCGAGCCGTGAGTACATCGAGGGTCCACTGTAAACGGGGGGATAATATACAGCTTTGTCGTACTCCTTTCCCAATTTTGAATCAATCGGTTCTTCCATATCCAGTTCTAACCGTTGCTTCCTGTCCCACATATAGATTTCTCAGGAGATAGATAAGGTGGTCAGGCACTCCCATTTCTTTAAGAACTTGCCATAGTTTGCTGTGGTCCATATAGTCAAAGCCTTTTGCGTAGTCAATCAAGCAGAAGTAGATGTTTTTCTGGAACTCTCTGGCTTTCTCCATTATCTAGCACATGTTAGCAATTTGATCTCTAGTTCCTCTGCCCCTTCAAAATTTTGTATGTTACCAATACTTTGGGTCTGTGATTGAGAATGTTGAAGACAACTGATTCGTAATTCATCCTTTTGCAAAAATGCTACAAAAATAGATAAATTTACTGTACTCAAAACACAGTTGAACACCTATTATGTCACTGCCCACTCCAAACTATGAGCAACATACCCATAATGTTGCTGTCATGTAACCTGTGAAGCCTAATGTAGCCACTACAACCATTATAATATCAACATGTATCCACAAGGTCCCTATTCTACTGTACTATGTTAAGGCCCCACTCTGATCAGAGAGTGAGAGCGAGAGAACCATATATATGTATATACACACACCAGAGATAAACCATACAGTGATATATATGGTCCTTTTCCTCTCTCCCACAGCTTCCTTTTCTCTGCTTAGACTTACGGTAATAGAAAGGGCCCTTTACAGCAGTGGTTCTCAATCTAGGGTAATCCACGTGTTCTTAGACTACAGCTCCCAGAAAACCTGAGCTGGTGGTGAAGGATTCTGGGAACTGCACTCCAGAAATACTTGGATTACCCAAGTTTGGGAACCACTGCTTTACAGGAACAGATGTTAGAGGTGGGACATCACATAGATCATAGTGTGTTATCTGATCTGCTGGAATCTATCATGGAAACATAAGAGCACTAACATATCAAGTCAATATATTGGAACCATATTCACTATTATGAGCAATAGTTTGTTTTTAATTAAGCTATGAGCAGTTCATAGTCCCGATAAAGAGGCACCTCAACCCAAAAAAGTGCCCTCATCACTTGCACAGTGAGCTGCAGTTATATGAAGCATGTCTTTCCTGTATTCACTGACTTTTTTGTACAGCACAATATAGCTATACACATATAACTTCAAAGGCATATATTCAGCTTACATTTTAACTTCTCAAACATCCACAGTGTTGTAACTTGCAGTGACTACATATCCCAAAAAGCAATACTTCATTGGCAGGCTAAAGTTAGAACATCACTGTTTATGGCTGTCACCTCAGTAGAGTTATAAATCTCTTCATTAGGCTGTAAGGAAATCTGATCTGTTTTGTGCAGCACTTGAACTTTTTAAATTGACCTCAAGATTCCAGAAAGGTATATGCCAAACCATAGTTTAATCCATATTTAATTTTTCTACAGTGTTTTTTCATCCAAGCTGCTCTGAAAGAAAGAAAAAAAGAGGAAAAGGGGGGGAAATATTAAAAAGTAAGGCTCTGAATTTAACTTGCATCTGCTATATCAATTTAGGGATAGCATTTTGAACATGGTGAAGATAATCTTTCGAAGTGTGAGAGAGAATTTTATATAATATTCATTCTTGCTTAAATGTTGGTAAAACTTGTAAAAGTAAATTAAAAACACAATATGGTTGCTGAAGCACTTATGAAATGCACCCAACTAAAGTTTCATCAAGGCACTTCTTTTCTTTTTTGTACAAATATTTGCAAGAATTAATATGAAGTGTGTCTGCTTTTAAAACAGGTAATGATTAAGCAACGATTTGAAGTATAAACAATCAAGAGGTCAAACTGCAGCTCAGCCATGTAGGTCACAGGGATGACTTTGGGCCAGTCACCATCCTTCAGCCTACCAACATCAAAAGATTGTTGTGAAGGGATAAGGTTTACAGAGAACCTATGAGAGAACTATGCATGCTATGTGGATCTTGAATTCCTTTTAGGAACAGTGGAATACAAATGGAATTAACAAATGAAAACGTTTAAAATTGTCTTGCAGTGTTGGTTACTGAGAACTAGACTTTGTTTCCAGGTAGGACTGTGCAGTCACACATGTGAATGAGAGTAGTCAGTAGAACAAAAGCCCAGTTGATAAAAAAGAGGGCAGGAAATACAAAGGGTTGAACAACCTGTTCAGAACCACTGATAGTGTTTCCATTTCAGAGCTTGTAGATTTCACTTGTTTGGACTATAGCTTCCGGAATGCCCCAGGCAATATGGTTAGTGGTCATATCATTTGGGAAATTTGGTTGCCCTTATCTATACTCTTTCCAGCACTGTGACATCTGGTCTGAGGTTCAGTGATTAGAACTCTATAGAATATTGCCCATACTGTATTGTCACATTTCAGAGTTGTGTAAAGTCTTTATGATACTGGCATTTTTTAAAATAATCCTTTTTGTAATCTATTCTCAAACTGTGTCAACACTTAATGTAAATGATAGGACCTTTTCGAGGACATTAATTAAATCAGAAATGAGTTGATGACACATAACAACAGTATGGTTCAATAATAAACATATATGACTGTGCTCATTAATTTTTTTTCAGACTAGGATTCTTTTTTTGCAAAGCACTTAGTTTAATAGCATTTATGGAATCTGCTTTGTTGATTAAAGAGGCCCTCTCCAGAGCCTGTGATGCTTTTAAATTGTGGAACACACATACACACATATACACACACAGACTTTGATTGTCAGAACAATGAGGTGGTCTACTGAGACCTTCAGTAATTTTTCAAGCAGTGGGGGAATGTTTAAGAGCTGCTAACTAAAAACTAAGTAGAAAATCTCTCATATTTTATTCATATGCCAACTGATGTTGATTTATTAAATTCTGCAATCAGTTAAATGTCATATGAATAACAACATGCTGTAATCCTATCTCCGCTTCCCTAGAACTTTCCCACTGAGCACAGAAGGCATTATGTTTGAATTGGGATGAATAAAACTGGATTCTCAGCCTTATTTGATTGGGCCAATTTCAGACTTATTAAATATGGTCTCTAAGGATACTATGGTATACTGTACTATGTTATAGACTTTCATCCATGAAAGCTATTGTAACGAGAAATTTTGTAGTGTTTAGGACTATGCTACCTTTCTGGAATCTGTTTTTTGAAATAATGATCTCAATTATACAGCCACAGACCCAGTTCTTCTCTCTCTCTCTCTCTCTTAAATGTATGGTGACATATTTTCTCCTGTGACACATACCACTAGGTTATGAGCAAACCCTTCCTCTGACAGTTCTCTTGCTGTCTCAAAGCTTCTTGTCCCATTGTGCAGTTTACTTAGAAAAAATACCCTATTTATGCTGACAGCATTTTTGAGAAAACAATTGTCCTTATAAGGGTTAAAAGAAAATACTATTAGAGAAGTGTTTGCTTCCATTTGCCATCCCAAAAATGATCTCATGGTTCCATCCTGAATTGGTCATTGTTTGCTTATATTACAACAAAGCACGAGTACACTGTGAAATGGAACAGACGCTTGGTAATGCTGAATCAAATGTTGAGCCTCTCTATTTCCATACAGCTCCACCATGAAGTTGTTTCATGTATGGAATTTGCCTTGTGTGCTGCTTGGGCCATTACCTGGGGTATAAATGTAAACAGTAATTAGTAACACAGTTCAAATTACAGAAGATATATATTATTAGAATTCTTCCACAAGCAGTCCTCTACTTAGCAATCATATTACATTTTTCCAGTGAGAGAACTGTGATCAGCAATTCAGCTCTAATGGACGTTGCCAATGATTCTGTGGAGTTATCATCAGTGTATGATTTAAACCAGGCTACATATAAATACTCTGTGTGATGTAATGGATAGATTAATAGACTAGGACTCAGGAGGCATGGGTTAAAATCCCTGCTCAGCCATAGAAGCTCACCGGGAGGGTGGAATCAGTAAAACCACTCCTTAAACTGTTAGAGCAGTATAACGGTGGAGCTAGTTACCTCGGGAGTTGGTGAGTGCTCCAACACTGGAGGTATTCAAGAAAAACTTAGATAAGCACCTGGCAGATATGCTTTGATTGTATTCCTGCACTGAGCAGGGGGTTGGACTTGATGGCCTTGTAGGCCCCTTCCAACTTCACTTTTCTATGATTCTATAAATATTTCACTTACCTTGAAAGTCCTGTTAGTGTTTGTATAAGATCATTCTGACTTGAAGGCATATAACAATGTCTGCATACTACAAAACTATAATGTGACTGGAATGGCTTCCCTCTGTGCCCTTCCATGTCAAAGTTCCTGGGAATCCAAGACCAAAACCCCCTTTCCTAGTTACACTAGCATAGCACAAATGGTGTAACTTTTGCATGGGAAGTACCTCAAGTTGAGAAATAGCCATTGACACTACTAGTTGAATACTGAGCTGTGTGATTCAGCATGCAACTAAAACATTCTAAGTTGATTTCTTCACTTGAGGCAATTCACCTCCAAAAGACCATTTGCAAACTACACAAGTGGGTTTTGGCCTCTTTTGGAGGCTATTGAGAATTCTCTGGAAGATATCTCTAACCACCCTACATAGCCTCATAGCTTCTCGACAGACATGCATACAACTGCATTGTTATTAAAATCTAGACACAGTAGAATGGTGGAGGCAATGCTTCAGAATAGAAAAACTGAGACTTTTTAATTAGCAGGGATGGTGTCATCATCTACCAATTCCCTTGAACTTTGTGCTTCCCTCAGAGTTTACCTACAATCTTCACAATAGCTACGCAGTGGTGAGAGAAGATTTTCCTGGAACAATATACTGTTTTGAGCTATCGTCATTGCAGTCCAAAATATTTGGTCTTTAACAAGTAATTGAGATCCATTGACTTTTATAAAATGTTATTTTTTGTGAATATGAAACTGACTATAATTGTTTTTTCCTTATGGATCAACACAGGTACCTACATTTTTGGACTTTTCTGGAGGCATATTTATGGGAACTACTGTGATAAGTATTTGAAATTCAAACTTTACCATATTGCCACTGGATACAGCACTATAAATCAGTGAGATATGCACCACAGTCCTTTACATGTCTGTTCAGAAGTAAGCCTTCCTTAAGTCAATGGAACTCATTCCCAAGTAAGTATATATAAGTGTCCAGCCTTAGGGGGTCATATAAAAGATGTTTCAGCTCTGCTGACTTTCTTAGTGTCTTTGTTTTTCTGACTATGGTAAAACCAAAGTACTGGTTTAATACTCTTTAAAGACATGGATCATAGCAGAAGTTCCTTTCTATTCTATCCTCTATTCTGAATGACTGATGATGCACCTCCATAAATTTCAAATGTATGCTCCTTTTTTCTTTTCCCCCAACTCTTTTACCAGCAATAGGGAATCACAACCTGCTCATTGTTGCTAAGAAAATAGTAAGTTGTCCTCTCCTAAACTTTGGAGGAAGTCATATTTAAAGACCATTTCAGAGCAACTAGACCTGCTTCAGGGCAGAAGGGGTTTTTGTGGGTTTTTGTTTTTTAAATAAGTAGCTGGAATTCATTTCCATCATTTCAAGCCATTTTGGGCTTCAAACCTATTGAATGAAGGGAAACCTGAACTAACTACATAGCAACTAATACAGCCCCCATGACTCATGGGGAACAATGTGCAAGATCTGATCCTCCAGATGTTGTTGGACTAAAACTCTTATGATCCCTAAGCACTAGTCATGTCATACTAAAGGGAGTTGCAGTACCACAGCATGTAGAAGCCAGTTGTTGTACACCCATTCTGAGCTTAACCTGAGTGTACCACAAAGCCCAAGTGACAGGCAAGATTTTGTATCACACTGTGGACAACCTTTCCCCAGATGTAGATCTGCAAGACAAAGGTAGTAGACGTGGTAAATTCTGAAAGAGATCCACATGACACTTCCATTAGCATATCCTCAAAGAAAGTTCAGAAATTCAAGCAGATCCACTGCTCTATAGGTAGCCATGTATGTGTGAATTTAGAGTTGCAACAAGAATATAGAAATTGTCAGGGAAACCAGGTCTCGTATCCTTGATCATCCACAATGTTCATGGGTAGCCTTGGACCATTCACTGCCTCAGTCTAGCCTACTTGATTATGTGCCCAGACACATTTATTCTTCCTCCACAGAAGCAGAATTTGGAAAGTTACTTTTAAACATGAAACACTCATGAATATATTTGCAAGGCCTGCCAAATAATTATCCAATATTATACCTACAGTTTTGAACACAGCATGAAATAGTCCTATGGCAAATTAAAGCTAGCAAATATATTACAGTGTGATCTTGTAGAATGCAGTCCGCTGATAAAGCCCACAAAAGCTCATTTTATAATAAAATTCTTGGTTTTAAAAACACCATAAGACTCTGCCATTTTATTTACAGAAGACCACTACCATTCTGGAATTTTTGTACAAAAAATTAATGATTTTCCTTCTCACTTGTGCAAAGTAAACAAAATGCTTATCAAATCAAAATAGAAAGTAGCAGTACTTATAAGGAAGCCACAGAGTTATTAAAGGAAAAAGAGAATTGACAGCATGTTGTCCTCTCATAACCTTTGGAGGAGGTTGCGGTAGGACATCTAAAGGACATTTCAGAACATTTGAGGGACTTCTATCAGTGTGGCTTGTTCCCTGTCAGTTAGTTGACACTAGTAGGGCTAGATGTGTGAATGCAGTTGATTGATTGACTGTATTCTTGTGGTTAGGTCAGACTTCACTTTAGGATGTTAGAGTATCTTTTCTGCCCCTCACCCACTCTTTTCTTTCCCTTTTCTTGTTGATGAGGTGGTGTCAGGACCAAAACTGATAACGGCCAGTGTCTGCTTCTCTCTTTTTTGTGCACTCTTGGATAGAGGTAGGCAAATATTCCTGCCAGAATTAATTATGATGGTGCTTTTTGACCTCACCCACTTCAAGTCATAGACATAAGTGTTTTCATTCCCATTTGTGGGAATGGAGCCAAGCTCCATTCCTGGAGATCAAGAAATACACAAATACTTGTCCTGACAAAGATTGTGTTGAAGTAAATCTGAAAAAGCACAGGGTGGCTTGGGCCCTGATCTGTGTGTGTTTATTTGTGCACAGACTGGGTTCAGAGACAAGTAAACATCCCCAATATTTGCTGTATGTATGTATATTTATGGTCCTTGACTAAGGAATGGAGCACATGGGGTTCCCATCCATGCAGTAGCCATGCCCAGACCTATTTAATCTCAGAGGTACACTATCGTTCACATTCTGTAGCTACCATAGAGACGTATTTGTTATACCATGCTCCAATCTAGAGTTCTGCATTCCTTCATATATGAATGGGCATGTTTAATGCAAGTAACATACATGTGGTTGGCATGATTTGGCCATGCATATCACCACACATCTCTGGATTTGCTTCTGTGTGTAATGAAGAGTACATCTCTGCTTGTTCCTTATGCTGCAGCTCCTTTCTCCTATTCTGATGTGAACAAATAGGTTCTTGCATAGGTGAGGCAGCTCCAGCATTGGCAAAGAACATATGGGTTGGACTTCATTAGCATTCAGAATGCTTTAATCTTCTACCTTTCCATAGATATAAAACATAAATCTACAGAGTACTGGATATTAAATATTCATGTAGTGCATATATTTGAATAGGGCTGGTCTTGATTACTTGTCTCTGCTTGACTGTGTCTGTTTTGATGAAACAGGAAATCTGGAAAGCTTGGTCTCCCACCTACTCACTCAGTTCTGAAACATTGCTAAATGCATCAATGCTCTATTCTAAGACATTTCACTTTTTAACCACTGTCTGTTAAATATCCACTGTTAAGTTAACCATTCTGATTGTGGGATCTGAGGACACTGGGGAGAGTCCCAAGAAATGCCTCTTCTCTTGTTCAGGTAAGAAGTCAAATTTCAGGATGGATAGCACTTGTGGAAGATAAAGTTTAATTTTTCCTTTAAAGCTTGGTGAAAGGGTTCACCGATTCAGTTCAAAGGTGTTTTTATTAATGTTAATGCTTGTGCAACACAAGCATGCCAAAAAGCCAGAATTAGCAGGAAAGGTCTAGTGAGAAAACCATTGGATGCATGGTCTTGAGGACACCATTCCATTTGAAGCCACCCAGGGAACAGAGCTCCAGCATTACATTTCAAGAACCTTCTTGCTGTCTCTCTCTCTCTCTCTCTCTCTCTCTCTCTCTCTCTCTCTCTCTCTCTCTCTCTCTCTCTCTCTCTCTCTCTCTCTCTCTCTGTCTGTCTGTCTGTCTGTCTGTGTATCGATCTATCTCATGAAGTGGTAGTGCTTAGCCTGATGAAGGGGAATCTTCTCCACAAACACTTGCAACAGGGATAGGGAGTTGAGTTGCGGGACTCATTGTCAAGTTGGACTCAACTCAGACTCAACTCGGGTTTTTTTTCCCAATGACTCAGAATCGACTCATGACTTGCAACTCATCCCCTCACTTTTTTCTGTGGGGGAACAAAGCTTATTTTTAATTGGGTCTCAGACTTGGGCTTGGAACTTGGGACTTGGACCCCAAGACTTGCCAACATCTCTGGTTTGCAATTAGGCTGAGGGGCCTAACGCTGAGAGAGGTCCGAAGGGAAAAAACTAAGAATTGGACCTTCTCTGCAGTGGCCCCTCATCTCTGGTTCAACTTACCTGTAGAGATCCGCCTGGCCCCCCTCGTTGAGGGCCTTCAAGACCAATCTGAAAACAGGGCTATACAGGCAGACCTTCCATACAGCCATCACCTAGCCTATCTTTTGTTTTTTCATTTTTTCTTTCCATCTTGGATTATGCTGTTAATTTGGGTTTTATTCTTAGTACATTTATATTTTCATAGTTTCTTTTTTATATTTTATGTATACCGTCCAGAATACACACGTTCAAGATGGGCAGTATATAAGTTTAATAAAGTAATAAATAATAATAATAAATAATTTGTTCATTTTTTTAGTGATCCAATAAAAGCTATCTCCCACCCTTACAAATGACAGCCATGAAACTTTGGGACTCTAATATACAATTTTTTTTCCTGAACTGTCTGCAAGATCATGGTGCACAGCCTCAGGAAGAAAAATTATCACTGAAAACTAGCTATTTGCCGTTTGCTTGATTTTTTTTTTCGTGATCAAATAAATGTATTGCTTGCTCTTGCATTTGTATTGGTTTTTAGGGAACCACACAGTCTTTTTCTAATGTTTTAGAAATTAGGGAAAAATTACAGGTGTGTAATCCTAAGGATTTTTCATAATTCTTTCTCCATGAAAGGTTGTACCCCTTCACCCCCTCCCCAGTCTTTCTTTTAAAGTGCTTTCCATTAGCTGTTCTGTTGCCAAAACAGAAGTACTGGTTCAGGAGAAGCAAATACGGCATAATGCTTTTGATAAGTATTCCTTTTCTTTAAACAGTCAGTTATTTATTTTAAATTGCTATTGAAACTTGCCAAACATACTATGACAAGTCTTATTGTTTCATGACATCTGCTTTATTTGAAATAAGAAAGCCAAAATATGGCTTACTTCCAAAATGCTAGGATATACATTTGCTCGTTTGTTTGCCTCTCTGTTACATAGGTTTTGAAGACCAATTCTATACACACTTACCTGTGAGTAAAGCCTGTTGAACTCAATGGGACTAACTCCTCAGGATATATGCTCTTAAATTGTGCTAGTCAGTGACAGTGCGGATTCTCGAGACCTAGTTTTGTTTATTCTGTTCTTTAGCACAGAAATCGTATTTAAGTTTTGAATTACTTCCTGCCAAATCAATAGCTATGCATAATCTGCAAACTCCAGCAATGATTCAAAAAGGATAATAACTGTATGTCTGAGGAATAGGAGGATGGTCAGAAGTGAATTCTGATTTTCCATTTTTTTTCTCAAGAAGGATGTCTTTAACGGTGATTCCATTTTCTTTATTACAATAAAAATGCACAGTACACGAAAAAAGGGAAGTGCACTGTGTCTGCAAATCAACAAAAAACAGGGAAGGAAAATGCTGAAGTATGGAATATGGGTAGTCATTTCCTGCATCATGAAAGCTGCAGAGAGTTCACATGACAAATATGTTTTTATCTATAGATGCTGCAAAAGTGGATGGAGGTAGGAGCCTGGAAGGTCACAAAGTCAAATGCCAGAATGAAGTTTTCAAAATTAAGTAGGAACAGCAATGGCAAAAGCTTAGTATCATATATGTGCTTTTTAAATTGTTATTTCTCCTAGAATTCTTTTTTGTTTTTGCACTTTTCAAGATCTTGTTCCCCATCACTACCACCACAATTGAAGCAGCACCATTTAAGCACAAAGCAGTGCTTTACAAAGAACCATTACTCAAAGTAAATATGTACTTCAACCACGCATACTTTAAGGAAGAATATTATTTTATTTTGCCACTAAGTGGAAATATTGCTGTAAAACTGCAGGCTCTGTTGGTTATTCCAGTTTTTGGGTGAGAAAGGCTGAGAGTCTTTGCAGACAGCATACCATTAGAATACGAAATCCTATTAGCATTCCAGAGACATGATTCCAGCAGACTTGCATATCTGAAAATGAAGTTCACACTTACTTGCCAGTCACCAGTTATAACACAAAGCAAGCTAATTCACAAGCTACAGGAGGTCTGAAAAGCTTACACTGGGATGTGAACATTAAAATTTGTTCCTGAGAAAATAACTGTACTGTATTCCATTCTCTTTCCATAGGGCCAGACAGCCTAAGATGTTCTGTTGTCTGAGGCAAAGCAGGAAATGGTATCCTCTTCCCAGCAACAGTCTCATGAGAAAATACCCAAGAGGCACCAATCAATTCTGTACAAACTATTATTCCTGCTCCCACCATTACATTCATTAAATCTCTCTCTCCTTCAGGTAAAATATTTAGTTGCCCCTAAAATAAATAACAAGGCAGGGACAGGACAGAGGCAAAAAAAGTATCTTGATCCAAGATTCTGGACATAATTGCTACAACATCTTTAGAAGGATAGATGTTCCAAGGCAGGTTTCAGGATGACAGAGTTTTTGCCTCTCACCAGCTACCATCTAGTGCTGTGCCTCTTCTGCAGAGAAATCAGCTGCCTTGATTTCTCTGCAATTGCCACCAAACCAGCAGATTATTTGAACTGCCTGCATCCAACCAGAGGAGAAGTTTGTTTTCAATCAGAATTTACAAAATTCAAGTCTGGAAAAAGGCAACACACACAGACTGGACCATTCGCCACAGATTAGTGAAAACACCAGTTCAGTTCAGTTTTGGCCATGGGCGATGCTGGTGAGGGGATTCTTGAAGCTGCAGTCAAAAAAATATTTTTAAAAATGCATTTCCCAAACTATTTCCTCTTTATTCTTTATATTTTTTATTATTTATATTTATTTTTCAAGCTTCTTAATAGCGTATTTGATTATGCTTGTACAGTTTTTGCTTCTGTTCTGTGAACACTCCAGAGAATCGTGGCACAGAACAAAAATGGAAGAGAATGATTCTCTAAACAATTATTTTCATTATTATTATTTTTCAAAGTTTTATTATTATTATTATTACTTATAAAGTCTATCCATGCTTGTTCAACTTCGTGTCTCCTGGATTCCACTTATAATCATTTGTTAAGACAGTTTCAACACATATTAAGTCTTTAGTCTATACAGCATGCTTCTAGCCATTGATAAAACAGATTCCAAGTTTGATAGTATTCTAAATCTTCCTTCCCTTTGATTTTAATGTCAATCTGTCCATTTCTGTGCAGTCCAGTATCTTTTTGATTATTTCTTCATCTGGAGGTGTTTCTTCATTCTTCCAGTACTGTGCATTAATATACATTTTGCTTATCAACATTTTCTGGAAGCATACCTTATTTTAATGTAGCTTTGTTATGCCATCATTGCCCAAAAATAATAACCAGCCAGCATGGGCAACTCTGGGAGATGCAGTCAAAATTTTGAACTTTTCCCATCGCTGATCATTAGGGCAATTATGTAACTTATTGCTTCCATGCTCTGGATGGGATTTGTAGTCCAACATCTGGAAGGTCACGGTTTTCCCATGTGTTACTCAGAGTATATAAGAATATTTAAAACATTAGCCTCTATTATGCTTTATGTTGATAATGGAGTCCCTCTACAATTTCTTGCACATATCATTTCATCACAGTGGAGATCTAGTCATTTGAATTCATACACCATGAGAAATACCAGTGTCAAATGTCAACAAGACCTTTTAGATATTGCCAAATTATTTTAAAGAAAACTGCAGCATTGCAGGCAAATTGGCAGGAGCTATCATTGTTTTTTGCAGATACCCTGGACTGCCAGAAAACTAAACAAGTGGGTCCTGGATCAAACCAAACCTGAACTATCTCTAGAAGCAAAAATGTTGAAATGGAGGCTGGGAAAGGTTGGAGGCAGCAGGGGAAGAGGAAGACCAAATACGAGATGGTTTGATTCCCTAAAATAAACCACAGGATTGATTTTGCAAGAGCTGAGCAGGGCTGTTGAGGACAAGACATGCTGCAAACTGCTCATTCATAGGTTTGCCATAAGTTGGAGGTGACGTGATGGCACATAACAAACAACAAATAAATTTAGTCATTAGCATATTACATCCTAGCAGTTTGAAAGCATGCAAATGTGAGTAGATAAATAGGTACCACCACGGTGGGAAGATAACAGCGTTCCGTGTCTAGTCGTGCTGACCACGGAAACTGTCTTTGGACAAACGCTGGCTCTACGGCTTGGAAGCGGGGATGAGCACCACCCAGTAGAGTTGGACATGACTGGACTAAATGTCAAGGGGAACATTTACCTTTACCTTTTATACTACATCCTTGTTTTCTGTGTTCAGTTTAGGATTTCATGCACATGGGGGCGAGGAGCCAGTTGCAAGGGTACAGTGTTCTTGTCAGTCTTATTTTCCTTTTCAAAATGTTCTTCAGCTATGGAAGAAAGGCACTTGCACAGTCGTCTGATCTTTCCAGTGTTTTGGTCCTTTGAAACACTGTTTGAATAATGCATCAGGCTGCATCTCTTGATAGCTGAAGGAAGTTACAGAAAGGGATTATTATTCTGTGGAGAACCTCAGTATGGGGATTAGGTTCCCCTCCCCTGCATCCTCGACCCATACACTGCATTTGACTGTTGTGTAAAATGCAAGAGCTGGGATTATTTCTGGGAAGATCTTCATCTGTGTGAGGTTTAGACTGAAAATCTATTTTCAATATTTAGGCAGAAGTATATTTTACTTATATATTTAAAATACTCCTGTATTTCCCTTTGAAGCAAAGCCTCGTCAGTGTGGTCCACAACATGGGATGGAGAGCCCAGTGGTTTAGGCAGCCAAAAGTTAAGAGTTTGATTCCCCACTGTCCTTTTTTGATAGAGGCTGGATTCAGTGATCCATAGCATCCCTTCCAGCTCTGCAGTTCTAAGGCTGGGTTGTTAAAAATACATGATGCAAGTGTTTCTTAGTATGTGCACAGTATTTTTCTCACTCCCAAGTATTTCGTCACTGAATAGGCCTCAGACTGTCTGTAAATGCTTTGATTAATAGGGGGAAATTACTTGGACTCTCAGCATTCACCACTTGAAGCCTGGTACAAACATCATGCATTTAGTATTAAAATTTTGTGTGTGCTTTGGGGTAATCCTATATGTAAAAATCATGGGGATTCATGCCTCGGATCCATGTTTCTCTGGTTTGGAGTGATCCTACATATAACAATATTGGGGATCCATGGGGAGAGTTTCTCTGGGCATTGGAGCCCAAAGGGAAAAGCCGTTCCTCCTCTTCCTTCACTGGCTCGCTCTCTAGGTGTAAATTTGGGGTTTCCTGCATGGGGGGGGGGAAGAAATCACCCTCATGCCTCCCACATTGCAACTTTAAATCTGTCTCTTTCCTCTCTGTGTATACCTGTGTGCCTGTATATAGATCAAGTTTGCTAGGAGAAGAAAAACGTGCTCCTTTCCCATTTGATCTCCTCCCCCTCGCTTTCGTTTTTCCCCCCTGGTCCCCATCAAACCCACCTGACAGGAGATGAAGGCAGCGGCAATAACATTGGCGGTGGCAGAGTGAGGACACACACACTTCTACAAAAGTTTGGGATTCAGGCTAAAGTGCATGGGACTTCAGCACAAATCCAAAAATAAATAAATAAATAAATGATACACTTGCTCTGCTGGTTTATTTTGGTAGTGGAAACAGGCCCTCAGCCACCAGAAATTTGTACTGAGTGATGGAACCAAATTGAGTCACAGTTCTTTCCTATAAATATCTATGCTGCATTTCTGCAATACAGGTTAGGGCAGAGCTTGGGAAGGTTACTGCCTCACCACCAGATAGTCTGAAATTCTGACTACCACAGTTCCACGCTTAGCATGGCAATTCTTTACAATCTCTTCAGCTCCAATCACCCATTACCTGTAATGTCTGTTTCTTTCCCCATTGGGGATACCTGAGCCTTAGCGCTGCAAAAAGTATTGTGTTGGTGGAGTAGCCTATGAATTCTTACTTGCCCATCTGCTTACCACAGCTTGGAAAAGTTATTTTTAGTCCACAACTCCCAGAATCCCCATAGCCAGCCCAGCCACTGCCATGCTGGGTAGGTCATTCTGAGAGCTGTAGTTCAAAAGGAAGGAAGTTACTTTTGCTGTGCAGAGAGCAAATACCAATTTCCTGTAATGGCTACTCTGAGGATCAGGCAATGCACAAGTTTATGAAACACAAGTTCACTATGTCTGGGCATAATGTGGAAATAGGGCTGCTGGCCTTTTATACTGAAAAGAATGTACAGTATGGTGGAAAGGTGTGAATTACAAATTGCTGTGTTAGCTTGAGTACCGTGAAAGTCAGTGATTTAACTGATGTGGGTGATCTCTTAATAAAAGGAATCGCAGCCATTCTATGGACACTGTATTTGTTGTGGCTAACTTGTCATCTCATGCTGTTCATCTGCTGAAAAGCCTCTCCACATTTACAATAGTTCTTGCATGATAGACATGCTTCTAGGGCCATGCTTGAAGAGGTACTCATCTGATTGCACTTACACTCCACTGGTATAGCCTTTGAGAATCCCAGGCCACATTCACACTATGACAAAGTGACAAAGGAAGAATCTATGGAGGTTATTTATGGACGTTCAGTATAAGTAATTATAACTTGCAAAGGACATAAAGCATGCAAAGGTTTAAAATCAAGCACAATAAATAAAAAAAAGTGGAAATGTCTGCTATGTCGAACATTCCAATAAATATTAGAACAAATCATTCTAACAGATAAGGTTTATCAATATGTTTTTTTAAAAACATGCATATCATACCGGCAGGGAGTCTGGCTGCTGATTCTTTTGTTAGGCAGAGATTGCTGGTTAATAGCCCACAACCATTGGCTGATGGAAGCTTATGGTCAGCAGTGGCTCTCTGCTTTTGACTGAGATATCATTAGCATCTGAGAAAGGGGGTGTGGAGAGAGAGAAATCATCATTTGGCAGTTTAGGAAAAAATACTGAGAGGAGTAAAAAGACAGCCGTGAGTTGACACACACTTTTGGGTGCAGAACTTCTCATTTGGAATGGATCTGCTGCCTTGCAACTCTGCTGTACTTACATGTTTGCAGATCTAGAACTTAGAAACACTATATGTTTTGCACTACAATTCCCAGAGTTGGGCTGCTACCTCTATGTAAATCAGGCAAATATTACCTTCTAAAGTCAATAATGTCTTTGGATCTTTTTATTCAACAAATCCTTAGAGCAGCGCCCTGGAATCTCTTCATGCTGAGCGAGGGGAGGAAAGGCACAAGAACGCCACATGTTTTGCAGAGAAAATGAGTTGGATTCACCTTGAGTTGGATTCGGATATGGGGGTAACACAGGTTGATGGAACTTCCCTCGTCAGCATGCAGATGTTTTCTGAACAGCTGGAAGTTGACTCTGAACTCGAACACTGAAGGAGTGGACCAGTTTAGCCCTGAGACAAGAATTATAATATGCACCCATCTACCCTCAATCAGAAGAAGTTCAGAAGGAATAGCCAGCAGGCTGCTACTGCTATCACAACAGAGGCAATTGTCTCATATTGTATAACCATAAAGCTGACCCTGGGGATATTGTTGGGTGAGGAAGAGAGCAGGGTGTTTTTATTTTTTTAAAAAAATTGTTTCAAAATCATGTGCTTCTCTGCATGCTAAGGGATCCTGCATTGGGCCATTTGGCACCAAGAGAACTTAAAGAAACCTCCAGGATTTTTTAAAAATCATACAACAATGAGCACATGATGGGGCTGAGAAGTACTAAAGCGCTTATTACTGACAAAAATCACATTCATTATTCATTATTTAGTTCCCCTTTAACCACATTCCAGAGCAGACGTGGTGGCGCTGCAGGCTAAACCGCAGAAGCCTTTGTGTGCTGCAGGGTCAGAAGACCAGCAGTCGTAAGATCGAATCCATGCGACGGAGTGAGCTCCCGTCGCTTTGTCCCAGCTCCTTGCCAACCTAGCAGTTCAAAAGCATGTAAATGCAAGTAGATAAACAGGTACCACCTTGGTGGGAAGGTAAACAGAGTTCTGTGTATAGCCGTGCTGGCCACGTGACGACGGAAACTGTCTTCGGACAAATGCTGGCTCTACAGCTTGGAAACGGGGATGAGCACCACCCCCTAGAGTCGAACACGACTGATTAAAATGTCAAGGGGAACCTTTACCTTTACCTATAACCACATTCCACAGTGCCATCAAAACAGCACAATACACAATTTGAAGTAACAGGTGGGCAAAATGTGCATTTTCCCAGTTACAAAATATTGTGGTTAGAGTATTGTCAGAATAGGCATGTTCTGTGCAAAACCTGAGGGCACAACTGTTGGGCCCTTAATTAATTAATTAATTAAAAGATCTGAAAAGGCCTAACATGAAATGAGACATGTAATCTCCCAAGTACAGTATCAATAATCAAGAGCTTTCTGGAGTTCTCCAACAAGAAGTTGTAAAGGTTAACTTGCTTTAACAGACAGAAATAAGTCCCCTATCCATTTGCAGCTACTGGAGGGTGTTACATTCTCAAGGACAGGACTGGAAGTGATTGCTGAGGTTCTGGCTATACTGGCAACACTTTGCTGTGATTTGATTCACAGCCTGTATTATGGCTCAGTTTGCAGTCGGTGATCACACAGAGGCTGAAGACTGATTCAAGAGTTCAGTGTTCATATTCTATGCGACGTGATTCACAATTCAACCCCCGGCCCCTACATCTTTCCTTCCTTCCTTCCTTCCTTTCTCCGGTCCCATCTCTGCCAATCCTTTTATGCTTCACTGTCAAGCTGCTTGGTTTTGAAAGAGTTGTACAATGTTCCAGAAAACGTGGCAGCATTCCAAAGTTGTTCTTAGCATGTTCAGAAAAACCACATACCATAGGAATGCCCTTTATTAATAAATTAATAATGAGCTTAAAGACCACCAGTAGTGAATAATTAGTTGGACTGTGTTACTTGGCCTAAGGTGTAGATGTTTGTATTTTTAGTGGGGAATTTTTTAGTGGGTGGGGAGTGTTTGGGGAATGTTATGTGTGTGCTTGTGTCTGGTCTCTGGGTGTCTGTGAATTTCGTTGTATGGGTATACTGTGTATATACTTACAATGACAATAAATTATTATTATTATTATTATTATTATTATTATTATTATTATTATTATTATTATTATTATTATTATTATTATTATTATTATTATTATTTAATCTAGGTTGTCTCCGGTTTGTTTCTTTTAAAAAAAAACTCTTCCAGAGGTATTCTAGTGCTAAACTAGCATATTAACGCTAGTGATATGGTGATCTAGCACTAATCTCACATGTTAAAAAGGAAGGGGGCAATCAGGGGGAAAGAACGTGGGGCTGGGTGTTACCGCCATTCTGGACATCACACCCCAACTACCTACATTGGGCTAGACCAATTCAAATTAGCTTTTGCATCAACTGATCAGAAAAAAAATACTTCAAATCGATCTATATAATAACCTCAACAAATTATATGGCATTTTATCACATAGTCACAGCCTGACACACACACGCTGGGTCTTTGAGATAGCTCCTAGCTAGCACTATCAGTCACAAAATCATAGAATCATAGAACAATGAAGTTGGAATAACCTTATAAAGCTGTTGAGTCCAACCCTCTAGTCAGTGAAGGAATCAAAAATTGTGAAGCTATTCCAGTTTTTTCCCCTTTACTGGATTTTGTGGGGAGAGAAAAAGAGGGAGAAAATAGTAGAAGGATTAAAAATGGAACAGCTCATTGCTTTCTCTGCCCCTGGTAAATATCCGTGTTTGAGGAAGGATGGCTGCTCAGAGCTTGGAAAAGAAGATTTCTGAGAAACTTTCAGGCAGCCTCACCTTCCAGAATCTTCCAGCCTATTGTGCTCCAATTTTTCTAGCAGCAAAATCTAGAAAACACATCTGAAAAAAAAAGTTTGCAGGTGTGTTACAGAAGGAATCTCCAAGCACAGTTAAGAGTTACTGACAAAAAGTGAGTATAAGATTATTCTGTTATTCATTTTATTTCTATCCCATCCATCTAGTGACTAGGCACTACTCTGGGAGGCTAACAGCTATCACAATCATGCATAAATACTAAGATCCAAACAACATTAACAGCAACAGCAACAGCAACAGCAACAGCAACAGCAACAGCAACAGCAACAACAACAACAACAACAACAACAAAGGCCTAGAGGCAAAGGCCAATCAGAGTCAACATCTAACTTATGGATCCATGAGAATAATAAAGGGGAAAAATGTTTCTAAAGGCCTCTTCAGATCATAGCCTAACATTATCTATCTATCTATCTATCTATCTATCTATCTATCTATCTATCTATCTATCTATCTATCTATCTATCTATCTATCTATCTATCTATCTATCTATCTATCTATCTATCTATCTATCTATCTATCTATCTATCTATCTATCTATCTATCTGTCTGTCTGTCTGTCTGTCTATCTATCTATCTATCTATTTATTTATTTATTTATTTATTTATTTATTATTTCTGTGGTAAAATGCATAAAGTACCGACATTTGCCCACATTGTTTAGCATTCTGCCTTCTACATTTTGTATATATAGACAATATACAAAATGTACATTCACACTAAAATGGTGCTTTTTCTAGTTCGGAACCTATCTTACATATACTCGAGAGGTGAGCCGCATAAGAAGAAACTGATAGCATTGGGCTCCAATATTCTAGGAAAAGCTGTCCCCTTTGCCCAGCTGCTGGGTTCTTCATAGCGTGCTGGCATGCCAGGCGGAGTCATCCCCCCAGCAGAGCTGCCTATATCATGTGACAGATACTGGACCAAGTTCAAGAAAACAAGTAGCTCAGCCAGTGACATACGACAAGAGTATGAGCCTTCTGTTTCAGACATTTGGGCTGTCACTGCAGTCGCTTACGTAGCCAGAATGGCTTAGGCAGAACTGCAAACAGGGCTGGTGCCTGTTGTAATTGGTGGCTTGGAAGGAACAGTGATTGGAGCAATGGATGACAGCCACCTCCAACGGCTAAAGTGGGTGTTCACACTGACACATAGACAGGCTCACAGGCAGGCAGTTATTCAGCAACTCTGACACAAATACCCTCTCCCCCAATATTACACAACCATACAGCTCAGCGGAGGAGCAGAAAAATAGACTTTGTCCTCACATTAGAAATATCCCTAGCTGTGGTTGTGTCTCTGTATGGCTGGCTTCAAGGCTGGGCAGATCATTTATTCACTCACATTTATTTCTCTCTCTCTCTCTCTCACTCACTCACTCACTCACACACACACACACACTCACTCACACACACACACACACACACACACACACACACACACACACACACACACACACACACACACATGAACAGGGAAGACCCTATTGAGATGTTTGCCTGGACCTATGCACAGCTAAATATGGGTGGGATGACGATGCACACCACCAAACATTGCCACCAAGCAGAAGTGCAAACCCTGCCCCCAAAGATCCTCACCAACCCAAAGTATTCTAGATCTCCATAACTTGAGCATGAATAGCTATTCAAGAAACTGTCTGCAGCTAAATCCATGGTTCAGCTATGGGCAGTTTCTTCCCCTTAAATAAACCAAAGGGGGAAAAATATTCCAAAGTGATGCAGTTCCTCAGTGATAGTCTACTAGAGTCTTAAAATAAATTTCATTTCCCCTGCCCCTCCACCAAGAAGCAGAGAAAGCATTCAATTTGCTTATATCCTGAAGTGGCTCACTTATTTAGCCATTTCACAATGTTGGACATGTCAACCGGAAGGAGCCTTGACAGCCAGGAAGGCTCAGTTTTGATCTGTTCCCAGTGATCACACACACTGGAAATGGACCAAAATAGAGTGATTCTACCACACTCTCCCCCTTCCCCAAAAGTAGAAGCCCTGACAGGGGCTAAGAAGATGTGGTTAGGACCCCTCTGGGGACAGATTGCTCCAGTGATTACGTTGTGTGATCAGAGAGAGAGAGAGAGAGAGAGAGAGAACCAACCCACCCCAACAGTAGATCAAACAAGTGGGACAAATGCTCATCTGATTACGTCCTTAGAAGAACTTCAGGCTTTCCAGAAATGCAAGAACCCTTTTCATGGAAGGAAGGAAGGAAGGAAGGAAGGAAGGAAGGAAGGAAGGAAGGAAGGAAGGAAGGAAGGAAGGAAGGAAGGAAGGAAGGAAGGAAGGAAGGATAACCATATATTTCAATTATACAGTATTTGAGCATATCTTCTGCTTTCAATAATATTTTATAAATTTTACTTATTGCCCCTTTTACCACCTTATTTTCTCTGGTGCTTGCTTTTGTAAGGCAATAAAATAAAATAAAATAAAATAAAATAAAATAAAAAGAGTTGTAAGTAGGGAGAACAGGTGTCTTGAGGGTGCCCATTCTCAGTGAACAGCACCTGAACAGAAGGCTGAGAATATGACGTGATCAAAAACTTCTGCATCATTGAGATGTATTATAGCTACATTTGTTTTGTTGTATGCCAGCAAGTTGCGTCTGAGTTATAGTAACCATAACAACGTTTTCAGGTTTTATTCGATATTTAAGGAGTGGTTTCACTGTTGCCATTCCCTGTGAGTTTTCATTGTCGAGCAGGGATTCAAAAGCAGATCTCTTGAGTTCTGAGCCCACATTGACTTTACTGCACCACATTGGCTTTCATAGCACTTTTAAAGTTTTAATTTACTTAAAATGTTTGTTTCTCACCTGACCTTCAGTCAATATCCTGCAATGTTTCCTGGATTCTACAGGTGGCTGGGTGTGGGTGAACAAACAAATTAAAGCCTGATAGGAGGGAGGTATTGCTGATCAGCTGTTGGATGTCTGATTTAGGGACTGGGATTTAATCCATTCTAGAAGAGATTGCACTCCCTCAAAAGGTCTGGTTTATTAGCTGGAATTGTGACCAGGTTCGTAATCTGAGTTCCCCAGCTCTGCATCATCCCAAAATTCCTAGATGACAACAGTGACAAAGAGTGGTTTAGCTCTACTTGACTTCATGCACTAGCCCTAGCCTGTCACAAATCCTGGTGATGGTGATCTAGTGGTGATTTTTACTATTAAAGGCTCTCCCTGCACTTAAATCTAAGGCTCACAAAGTCTTCTCCAGGGCAAAAGGGAACCCTAAGGAGGCTCAGAATCTAAAACACGTGTGATAGGAAACCTTTAATTACTTTAAATTAGACGCTTCTGATTGCCGATCTGGGTTACGTTGTCCAGGTTAAACAACAGGGTTTTATCCAGAATGTTTCAAGGACAATGAGAGTGTGATTCTTGAGATTAATACTTGTGATGAATTGTTGCTCATGATAGGTTTGCCAAAACCATTTGTATTTTCTTACATCCCCCCCCCTTTAATAATGATGATGTATCTCTTATATAATACCAGTCAATATTTTAATAATTTTGATTGATTGTGCCTGGTATTTTAATAATAATAATAATAATAATAATAATAATAATAATAATAATAATAATAATAATAATAATAATAATAATAATAATAATAATCATAATCATAATCATAATCATAATCATAATCATAATCATAATCATAATAGAACTAACCTATGGTCCAGCCCTTGTCAGTGGGGCTAAGTGGGGAATTGAACGCTCAACCTCTGACTCCACAGACTTAAAACATTGACTTATCCAGCAGTTCCCTCATGGTAAGAAGGCCATTAAAGGGGAAAATTGTATATTCACTTAACAAAACAGTGTGGAAAATATTAAAAATAGATTCCTTTGTTCTCTTCCCTCCTTCTGTGCTATGATGCAGAAACAAAAAACTGCAAAGAGCCTCCGTGTGCAGTGGTTAAACTGCAATACTGCAGTTAAGCCTCTGCTCATGACCTGTGTTCTATCCCTGTGGGTTCAGGTAGTTGGCTCAAGGTTGACTCAGCCTTCCATCTTTTTAAGATCAGTAAAAAGAGTACCCAGATAATTTGAGTGCAAGTTGTTCTTTGCATAATTGTTTTATAAACTGCCCAGAGAGTGCTGTAGCACTATGGGGTGGTATATAAACTGAAACAGCAGCAACAACAATCTCTCTCTGTGTATCTCTCTCTCTCTCTGATTACTTCACTAAGCAAGGTAACAAGAATGTTTGATACATATGCATGTGTGGCAGACAATTGTTTTGTTTTAAACTGGAATCCTAGTGCTGCTGTTTTTGGAGTGGATTATTTCAAAATATTTTAATATTTTTTATATATACAGTATATATGTGTGTGTATATGTGTGTAATAAAAATATTATCATATCTTGAAATAATGTACCGTAGCTTATATATAGCTCAGTGAGTTGGGTACCTGGTGGCAAAGCCAGTGGTCAAACGTTCGATTATCCACTGTGCCTCCTGGGTGAAGAACCAGGCTGTGTAACTACCCTATATCTAGGAAACCCTGGAAAGGTTCACCATAAATAAGAATCAACTTGGTGGCACTTAAGAATTATGTATTCATGATAAGAAAGGAAAGAGGAGGGAGGGAAAATCATAGATGGCTCCCTGCAATCATAGCAATGGAGATTAAAATGTTGGGAAGAGAAGCTGTCTAACAAACTAGAAGGATCTGTTGCAAGGCAGAAAATGGAGGACAAAGTCCTGAGAAGTGAATCCAGTGAGCGTATTGATAAAGCTGAATCAGAAAGTAGTGATAAAGCTGAAGCAGAATCTGGAGACAAAACGTTACAGCCCTGGACAACAAAGGAAAGAGAGACTGCATGGGGTAGATATCTGACAGCCTGAATCACAGAGGGTGAACAACGGAATGTCACCTCGTTGAGGGACCTGGACAACATTACAGTGCTGTACAGGTTAGTATCCAGAACTGGAGTGCCATTAAGTTATGTAATTCAATGTTATGAAAATTGTGTATCTTTCAGGAAAGCTTTGTCTCTGTCTGTGTTTCAAGTTGTGTTGACTTCAGATTCTCTACAGATTATAATCTGTAATTTGCACCAACCATTCATGTGTAGATACAGCCGCACACGCTAGGGAATGAAGAACAGAAAGAAGGACAGAATACACTCAAACACAGATAAAACAATTCTATAAAATGACTTCTCATTGTATTGCCATTTCTGGCAATGTCATTTTTTAATCATAGCAGGTTGATTGAAAGCTAAAGGATTTGCACAGATTTTCTGGAAAACTGTTACAACTACAGTTCAGGTAGCATTGAGAGGATTTAAAAAACAACTTCACATTAATATAGTCCTCATAACATTCAGTCTTCTGTTACTGTGACATATTTTAAAGCACATGTAATTGCTAGGTAGCAGAACTGCTTTTGTTCTTTTAATTTCTTGTTGCCCTTTATGATTAACAAGCATGGTATTATAAGAGTTTTGACATTTAAATCAAGCCCCACATGTGGCATGCGAAAAGTATTCTTCAGTTTAATGGAATGCTGAACCTTTCAATGATTTTCCCCCTACTTTTTTTATGGTGCACAATGCCTTAGGCCAAACCAGACATGATGTTAAAAGAGTCTTTGCATTTAATGTGCAGTTTTTAAAAATGTACATAGCTTCTTGGCCTTTTGGCTAAGATCAAGTGTAGTATTAAGTATAGTACATAGCATCAATAGAGGGTAGTTGTAGACAGCAGGCAGAATGAGAATTTAATTATTTATTCTTGTATTTCTGAAATGATCTTCACTGAAATTATTATTGGCACTGAGAAGAAGTCCTGTTACAATCTCATGAATGATCAAACACTAATAGTTCATGTTATTTGACTTTTATAAAAAGTGCATGTGAAATGCAACATGCATTTAATTTAGTCTGGGCCTTAGCATGTCTTTGTTTGTGTTTCTTCTCCCCAGTTGCAAATTATAACTCTATGGAAAACAGCCCTGTTATCTAATTTATGGACAGAAGTGAGGGATGGCACATAGCAAAATTCTAAATTAATCCACCAGGAAAGATTTCCAAAATCCAGCTTAGTGTAAGTGACGCACATAAATATATTTGCCATGATCCAGCCATGCATGTCAACATTCAGATCCCCTTTCTGGATCTTGATCAAAAGAAAGTGCTGTACAAGAGAAAATGTCCTGTGTTTGGCAGAGGGTGTGTGAGAGTACAGGCCACGTACAAGTGATTATTGGTTCTCATAACCTGATCACCTACTTATTGGGAGCACACATTGAATCTCTTCCTTTCCACGACAGGTGGTCAATACTACCCCATTTGGAAGCTTAGAAATCAGTTTTACGAGTAGGGGAAAACTCAAGCGGAGTTGTTGTTACCTGCATATCTACAAATGCATCTCCAGATTTGGCACTGTATTCTATACAAAACCTCAGTTTAATCAGAAAGAAGAATTATTGGCAGTTAAGGGCAAAAATTAAAGGTAGCTGCGAACAGAAGTATCCTGACAAACTTGATTCCACTTTGTTGTTTCCCTTTTTATTTAACTTACACGATGCTGTATAGAAAGAGAATCATTAAAACCACTTTAAACATCAGAGACTGGATGGATGCTTAAAATTGCCCTACAGTGCCGTTATTGTCACAATGTGAGCTGTCTTCATATATTGCTTATGTTGCGGGTATCAGAATTTTTACAATAAGATCCCAAAGAGGATGTCTACTTCAGCAGCAACAAAAAGAGGTCAGAAGAGATCTGTATAAAAACTGTGTATGGTGATCTACATGTATAGATAAAAATTTAAACAGTTTTTACAATCTAGAGTTGAATGGACAAAAGATGGTCCTCCAGAGATTGTTGGACTATAACTCCCAGCATTCCTCACCATGGGCTACACTGGCTAGTTCTGATTGGAGATGCAGTCCAACAATATATGGGAATAGGGGTAATTTGTCGGTTCCTGGTTTGATATTAGATCTTTAGAAGACAAGTGACCACTTTGCCTACCTAAGTGTTTTGGAACAGTAATGCAGTGCACCATAATGAAAAAGACTAACATGTTTTCTCAAAGGCTTTTATGGCTAGGATAGTTGTCCTGAAAAGGACAAAAGCTGGTCCCACAGCTATAAATACTAAACTATCCAACAAACTGCAACAGAGCACAGACAGAGTTCTGACTCCTGTCCTCTGAAAATGCTGGCCACAGAGACTGGTGAAACGTTAGGAAGGAAAGCCTTAAGAACACAGCCAAAGAGCCTGAAAAACTCACAACAACCAACTAACATGTTTGCCTACCCCATCTACTGCACAGATGCTAACAGTTGGCAGGTACCTTCAGGAGGATTTTTTGCCTTTTTTATGGTGCTTTATCTGGACATGGTCTAGAAACGCCTTGAACTAGAAAAGCAGTTCCCAACCTTTGGATCTCAGATGCTGTTGAATGTGATGCCCAGAAGCCCCAGCCAAGATGGCCAGTGATTAGGTCCAAGGACAGCAACCTCTGAGGACCTACAGATTGAGAACTAGTCAACTAGTCCCCAACCTTGGGCCTCCAGATGTTGTTGGACTTCAACTCCTAGAAATCCTGGCCAGCAAAGGTGGTGGTGAAGGCTTCTGGGAGTTGTAGTCCAAAAACATCTGGAGGCCCATGGTTGGGGACCACTGAACTAGATGATAGCCTCTCACAGCTTTGCAAATATTGTTCTCTGTAAAGCCTGGGGACACTTCATACAGTAGACTGGGAATTGCCGAATCCATTTTGATTATTCAGTAGCTGATTCATTTTAACAGCTGATCACATGGTGACACAACCATATGAATAAATGCTGACAGTCTTGTTGAGCTGATAAAGCTGATCTTTTTTTACAACATAATTGAGAATTTTATAAAGAACCCAAAATATTAACTAGATGCTATTGCTAATATGCACGATCAGTAGCTACTTCAAAAAATGGGAATGTAGTTGTTAATTTTTGTTCTGTGTCTCTGGGAGATGCATTCAGCAATCCATACGACATTTCTGCTTTCTTGTTCCTTCAGTTTTACGTAGGCATAGAAGACTCCAAAATGGAATTGGTTGTTGAATGCCAGGACATTCATTTTGACCTTAAGAAAAATATACAAGAAGAAATACATCTCATTCAGAATTTTTAAAAAACCCATTACAGTATATCTTTCCCTCACCAGGATTTCCAAGTGCTTTACAAACAGCAAATAGTAACATAGTAGCATCAGTAAATGAAACACTGCTTTCTCTTTTCTGAGTAAGAGCTAAACCAAACCTGGGCAAAGTGCAGCCCGAGGGCCACATACAGCCTGTGAGCCGCTCCTGTCCAGCCTGCCAGTTTTCACTCCAGTCCAGTGTTCAAGCACTTGTTCAAGCCCAAGACAGACTGGATTTCTCTCACTGAACAAGTTGAACATCAAAACCATTTATAGCCTTTTGTCTAAAGTTGATCAGTTGCTAATCTTTTATTTTTAAGTAAAGTTGGTTCAGCCCCCGAACACAGTTCAGATTTTTCATGTGGCCCCCCCTTATAGAAATTAATTGCCCACCCCTGAGCTAGACTGAAGTAAAGCTGCAGCCAAGGCTTTCTTGCAACATTTTGAACTGTAAGAACATTAATGAAGATATTCAAAGAAGAAATGAATATTTCCTTAATATGCATATTTTAATGCACTTTTTAAGAGTTGTGAAACATATGGCAAAATTCTCAAAATGGAGGACTTTGACACATGACCGTGTTCAGTTCACAATTAACTACACAAAGGCTCTTAATATAGTAAGTTTGCACAAAAAAATAAACCTAGACAATTTCTTCCACACTCCTAGTATTAAAATTTTAGCTCTTCAATTCAAATAAACACATGGCCATCTCCATCAGTACTTTCCATCACAACTGATTCTAAGTTGAAATAAATGAATGCAGCAAAGAAAGAGCTTCAAAACAAAGAACATCTCACCTCATGTTCAAAAAAAGCATCTTCTAATGTTTTTTCACCTGTACCACTGCCAACAGCTTCAAAGCAAGCCTTGTATTCCTGAAAGTACAAAGTATCATCAATGCTGTTAACGCAGCATACATATACTTTTTCTTTCTGTGTAGAAGCAAATCTTTTGTAAATAGGTTCTTTACATGTGCAGGTCTAATCTATATATGCTCTTTCTTGCCCCTCCACTAATAAGATTCTTCAGAATGGTTTTTAAATTTTCTTTTCATGAGTGTGGAGGGGTAGCTCATAACAAGGACAGAGCACCTGCTTTGCCTATATAAGGTCTCAGGTTCTGTAGCTTCTGACATCTCCAGATTATAGTGGGAGGGAGAATACTCCTGTCTCAAGCACTGAATGCCTGTGAACTCAGGCATGTCTATATTAGCAAATTGCTTTAGACTAAGCAATATCACCCCAACATGATCTTCAAGATTTGCAAGAAGTATACATGATTACCCAAAGCATCCATGCACGGAATGGAACATGAAGATACAGCCACATGAAATTAACTGGTTGAAAGCTGGTTTTGGGTTTCCTGTAGCTATGATCTTTCTTGCACTTTGTTGGGTTCTTATTTACAAGACAAGCGTCATCTGGGAATGACAGAGAATGCAATTCATGGTTGGACTGCACCCATTTCCAGACAAATCTGGGTCTTGGATTTGACTTCTAATGCTACTAGGCCAACAGGGAGCACTGAGTGATTCTCAGGAAGAAGACATCAGTAGCATCATTTCCCTTTTGGTCCTTTTGTTATATGTGGATGGACACTGGAATAATTTTATGGAAAATCACTATAGTGAAGGCTTCTGCCTCCTTTTACCGTGAGAGGTCTCCATAAAGGATGTAGGGGTAAGACCTTTAGCAGCCAGCTTGGCTTAGGGGCAGACAGGTCTGTCCCACTTCCAAGGACCTTAATTTAATGACTTGGCAGGCCCAAGTACTGCCCTTCTGGTAGTATCTCCCAGGATGCAGACTGGTACATCAGCCAGACTGCCCAGTGACTGGATCTGCATTCTATACTGTTTTAATTATTGTCAGGTTTAACCAGTCCAGTTGTGGTCACCCTAAGCCATCGCTGACTATGAGTGATTGATGCCCTTTTCCTTGGTCCCCTAGGTACAGCTATGCAAATCCACCTCACCTGATGCTAAATCTTCATTGCCTGGCTATGCTTCTTGGCAGTGTTCATGTTCCCCTGAGCACAAGGCTATGTGGGCTGTAACCTTTATATCTTCAGGGCAGGACCACAAGGATTAGGGTTGCCAAGTCAGCAGCACTCAAGTCATAGAGATTTCAGGGGCCAAACTAGAGACCTAGTGGGCCATATGGATACTTATTACAAAGAAAAGGGTTCAGGCATGTATAACTACTTCTGGACCAGCTGGTTGTAGAAATGGGCATGAAATGAATCAATTAAAAGTTCCAGAGTCTGAAGTACTAGTCTAATACTTCAGTCCAGAGGCAGGGGGTAAACATGTTTTGCTGTCTTTCTGCATCTGAGTAGGTTCAAATTGTGCCCAGCAGATTCAGTGATTCCTGCATTCTCACTAGAGAGCATATCCTGCCCTGCCATACCAATAGGACATAATGCATGAGGAGTTCTTCCAGATTCTGCACTACTGTCATGGCTTAGTGAAGGTTTACTATTGTCACAGAGCCTTATGCAAGAAGAAGGCTTAGAAGTTGTGGCGCCAGTGCTCTACTCCTTGCCTGGGTATGTGGGCCAAATGGAGAAGTACCATGGGTCACATCTGGGATAGAAACTCTGGCTGAAAGGGGTTGTGTTCCAACAATTGCCTGAGCTTGCTCACCGGCCCTATAGCAAATGGTGAGTTGTTTATTGACCAGCTTGGAGAACCTACTTTTTCAGATTGCAACTCCCCAGATTCCCAGCTACCCACACTAGTAGAGGATTCTGTGAGCTGTAATCTAAGAAGTGCCCTTTCCAAGCTCAGAGCTATTGGGACAGTTAGCTTTTTGTGTCTCGACCAGTTAAGAGCTATACAAAATTAGAACAGACAGATCGGTTTCTCCCTTGGCTATTGCCCCACATCCTTCTCTTGGTCAGACACACTGAAAATCAGCACTCTGTTTGCGTCATTTTGTTTAAAACCCGGCTGAACAAATACCTAATGTTCTTTCTTTGGCAATGCACACTATGGAATGTGGTAGACACAGTAAGCTTTTGTTAGGAACTACCAAGTATTTACATACAGCGTAGTAGTCTGCAATGCCCTTTACTTGCTCATAATCCTCTGCATTGGCAAGCATGTCTAAGCCTTCTGGGTACAGTTTTCCACACTTTGGATACAGTTTTTGTCTGTCTTCTTTACTCAGCTCAGTCCCAAAAGAATTGATGGTGATGATGAAGGCCCGGCGGTCTGCTTCAAACTAAAAAAAAAATAAAAACAATTTTCATCAGTTTTTGATAATACACTTTTAATCATTAAAGAACACCTGTACAGGTATACTATTAAATGAAGTAGAACTAATGTCACCAAAATACTCTAAAAGAATTCACATATTTGCATATATTTTCTCTTACTATGATGGAAGGCAGATTTGACTTTGAATGTGATGTTTCTTACATGATGTGTGAGGTGTATGTGTATGTATTTCTTCATAACATGAAGGTAAAGTAAATTTCTTCCCAGCTGGGAATTCACATTATATTCTACTAATGAACAATAATGTAAATTGGCTTTAAAGAAGTGCAAATACCATTAGCACTGTGCAGTGATGGGCAAACATTTATACAAGTGAAACATATCAGACCCAGATTATGAACAAAACTTGGAAAAAAAAATTGGGGGGGCACAGCTCCAAAAGGGACGACTAGCCAGTCTTACTGCTTCTAGGGGTTGTGGTCAAAATCAGATAATCTTCCTAATGTCTTATTAGGAAACAATGGCACTGAGCCACCCTTTGTCTGCAATTTAGTTTGATTTCTTTTTGTACCAGGGAGTGTGAAGCACCACCATAGCATGGGAAGTTCAAGCAGGAATGCAAAGATCAATTAATATTAGATCTATGGTATCATTTCCAGTCTAACGAGTTCAGGAAATCCACAAATATCTGCTGCTGGAACCTATGCCAGTTATAGCACTTGTGTAGCAGGTTGGGTAGCCAAATGTAGAAGACTTGGCTCCTGTAGTAGGTGTATCAGAAAAGGGACCCTCAGCAAATACACCTGGTATAACAAGCCGTCCCTTCTGAGAGTCTCTCTTCTACACAACTGCAGGAGCCCTGGCCTGTTTTGTATCCAGCCACCTAAGCTGCTGTTCGATAGTATCCTTTCTCATTTGCTGCTGTGTCTCAGATTGAGCCTTGCTCCCTGTATTACTCAATTCATATTTACTTATTTAATGTATTTGTACACCTTGTAATGAGAGTGAAAGAGGAGAGTGCAAAAAACGGTCTGAAACTCAACATCAAAAAAACTAAGATCATGGCCACTGGTCCCATCACCTCCTGGGAAATAGAAGGGGAAGATATGGAGGCAGTGTCAAATTTTATCTTCCTGGGCTCCATGATCACTGCAGATGGAGACAGCAGCCCTGAAATTAAAAGGCGCCTTCTTCTTGGGAGGAAAGCGATGACAAATCTTGACAGCATCTTGAAAAGCAGAGACATCACCTTGCCAACAAAAGTCCGAATAGTCAAAGCTATGGTTTTTCCTGTCATGATATATGGAAGTGAGAGCTGGACCATAAAGAAAGCAGACCGCCGAAGAATTGATTCCTTTGAATTGTGGTGCTGGAGGAGGCTCTTGAGAATCCCCTGGACTGCAAGGAGAACAAACCTATCAGTTCTAAAGGAAATCAACCCTGAATGCTCACTTGAAGGACAAATCCTGAAGCTGAGGCTCCAGTACTTTGGCCATCTCATGAGAAGAAAAGAGTCCTTGGAAAAAACCTTGATGTTAGGAAGGTGTGATGGCAAGAGGAGAAGGGGACGACCGAGGATGAGATGGCTGGACAGTGTCTGCGAAGCAACCAACATGAACCTGACACAACTCCGGGAGGCAGTAGAAGACAGGAGGGCCTGGCGTGCTCTGGTCCATGGGGTCACGAAGAGTCGGACACGACTAAACGACTAAACACACATCAGATGATAGATCACAATGACATAGAAAGAAAATAAAATCTTGCCTTGTAACAAAACCAAGCAATAAAGCTGCACTTGAGTTAAGTCACAGAACTTGAAAAGCCTGTGATAATGGACTTGGCCTCCTGCCAAAAGATTAACAGAATAAGCAATAATGCATTTAGCAAGTGATACAGTTGGGGAGGGGGAACAGAACAAATAGACAGCCACAAGTTTGTTTTCCCATTTTTATCTTTTCTGGGTGTAGATTCAGATTGGTACTCTTAGGCCTCCTTCCTTCTTTCTCAACTAATCTGATTCTTCTTGTTTCTTAGCTGGACAGAGCAATAGCTCTTGTAGCATGGATACTCAACCAGTTACTATAAATAAGATGGATTTCCTTAACAGAACGAAATTTCAGCCTTTTTGTCTTCTTATACAACCTCAACAGAAGGCCTCTGTCAATGCAGTCACCACATGATCCTAAGACCTCAGCTGAGCAACAAAAGGGAGGGGGGAGAGATGAGTAGGACACCAGACCGCTTTCTCTATTCATCAGCCACCTCCTCTCAAATGGAGGAAACTCCAGGAGAGTACTTTTCAAAAGATAAGAGGGAGGTCTCTGAAGCAGCAGTCACATATTAGTTAGTCAACACAGTTAGAGTGAGGCATATTTTGCTATTACAGATATAATGGAATGTTCACATTGGGGCTTCATCTCGAGAGATGATCACTGAGTGCCCTTAATGATCAATGAAAAGACCATTGGATCTTTTTATCACTCATAGACTATGAAGAGGGCAGTGGACTATGTGGCCTTCTGCATGTCCTCAGACTGCAATTCCCAGCAGATCTGCTGGCCAGCATAGGCAAGGGTGAGCACTGATAGGAGTTCAGCAACATCTGAAGGGCCTCCATATGCTTTCTATTCTCATATAGCTACAGTATATATAAGAAATATGTTAAAAACACAAACTTCTCCTCCATCATTTATTCAACTGGGCAACTCTGGGCAGGCCATCAACTGAATGGTGTAGGATAGGGCAGAGGTCATCAACCTGTGGTCCGCAGCCCAGTGACAGTCCATGGCCTGAGCCGGACCAGGCTGCAGAGACAGACCTCCCACTCACCCCTGCATGCACTCTCCTCTCCACAGCTGCTTTGTGCACCTACGTGTGTGCCAGCGCCGGCGTGAGCACTCCCCCACCCCTTCATGCATGCGCCTGAGTGCCCAAGCTAAGGGGTGGGTGCATGGGTGGGCGGGCATGTAGGTGTTCCTGTGCATGCATGAAGGGGTGGGGAGCGCTCATGCCACCACTGATGGGCACACACACACTCCCCCACTGCTTCCCACATGCACCCACAAGCAGGTGCACGCCCACATGAGTGCGGGGGATGCCCTGCCTTCCTCAGAGGCTCAGCCGGTCCACGGTCCCAAAAAGGTTGGAGACCACTGGAGGGTCCAGAAGGACATTTGGACAAGAAAAATCCATTTGCAGAGCTGGCTGCTCTGTTCGATCTTTATTTTTATCTTCCTGTTTTTTTTCCAGCCATAAAAAGGGTGGAAGGGCAGCAATGAATGAAATAGAAAAAATAATCAAGTGTAAGGATGTGTCACTGGAGACCAAGATCATCCACACTCATGTACTGTATTTCCAGTCACCATGTATGGGTGTGGAAGCTGGACAGGAAAGAAAGCTGATGGAGAAAAAATTGATTCTTTTGAAATATGGTGCTGGAGGAGAGCCAGGCAGATACCCTGGATGGCCAGAAAGACAGACAAATAGGTCCTAGAGCAAATCAAGCCTGGACCATCTCTGGAGACAATTATGTTAAAGCTGAGGCTGCCTTACTTCAGGCACATCATGAGAAGGCAAGACTCTCTGGAAAAGACAATAATGCTGGGAAAGGGGGAAGGCAGTAGAAAAATAGGAGGACCAAATGCAAGATGGACTGACTTCCTAAAGGAAGCTGCAGGTTTGAGATTACAAGAACTGAGCAGGGAAGTTGAGGATAGGGACTGCTGTGATCGCTCATTCATTAGGTCACTATGAGTCGGAGGTGACTTGAAGACACACAACAACAACACAGGGTAATGCGGGAAGCCTATGCTCTCTTTAATTCCTGTCCTCTCTCTCCTCTGCTCTTTCTCTTCCCTGGATCTGAAATTAGTAGTGCTATGGCTACAGAATAGATTTTGGTTATTTAGACTTTGCAGCAGGAAAGGCAAGGAAGGTTAATTTCTGTGGCGAAATAGGTGCTCTCCCTCAGCTTCACCGTTTCCCCCCTCTTCCTCAACATGCAATCATGCCATCTGTGGGTGTGCTGCACTCCATCGTCATGCCAGAAACACATCTCTCATTCAGCTCATTTTTACATGTTCATCTGAAAGGCAGTACCACATCCTTAGTGCTTACCATAAAATGACACTCCTGGGTCAAGATTGTGTTGGAATAGCACTCACTTTTGCCCAGGCTCTACTTACCACCCCAGGCTCTGCCTGCCATTGCTTGCTGTGTCTTCCACCCTGGGGTGGAATCGTCCAAAGTTTCCCATCACTCAAAGAAGAATCCCAATTGCCCCAAACACCCATTTTGCAGGAGCTGGATTCACCATTATTTTGTGGACCTCTCACCATGCACAGAACCAGTAGCAGTGGTCCCCTTCTGAAACCAAAATAAAAGTGGTCTTGCTTCCCCCTTCCACTCTGCTCCATTTGGGTCCAATGACACTGGCTGGTTTTTTCACTAACACCTAGCTGTGAAGGTTCCTCAGACAAGGCACTCCGAAAGAGGTGGCCACCAAAAACAGCAAAATCACCTCTAGGACTTCTCCCATCCAAGTCTTATGGAAGAAACCAGCTGGTATCTTTTGACACCTGAGCAGAAAGGCATGAAATAGGGGTGTAAGGCCAAGGCTTCTTTTGGTGGCATGCAGGAGCCACCACCGATGGTGTTGCTGCATGTGATGTTATGCTATTATTGGCTGAGGTCAGAGTGTGGGAAACTTTCACTATTCCTACCCTTTTGCTCCTGGGACCACTGCCTCAGTTTGGCTAATAGTAGGGCCAGCCCTGCCTCTGCCCTGCCATCTTCAATGGGCACCACTCAGCCCTGTCACCTTCACCTACTATTTCTTTTACAACCATTTCTTTCAATAATGGCATTCAGATATATGCAATTCTATTCAAAATTTCCTTGCTTTCTCCCCCTTCAATTAAAAAATCCATGCAGTGGATTTCTATGGGAAAAAAATCTTTCAACATTCAAAGGTTGGCAGGTTTTCTTTGCATTGCCAGCTCTTCAGTATTATTCAGTTTGGTTAAAGCGCCTGGATATCCTTTTTTTCCCTCTTGCATTTTGGTTCGCCAAGACAATGCCCCTTAAAATTTGTAATGTAAGGTTCCTAAACTGCCCCATCATGGTACAGTATTTTATTGGTGGTTGTATTGTGCTTCGGTTTTCACAGTTCTAAGCTGTGTAAATGCATGCTTTATCTGTCTCTTAGACATTTTCTTCTAGTCACATTGCAAATTGTGGGACAAGATGGGATTGCAACAGAAGATTTGGCATGAAAGAGTTAAAAAATCACTAGAATGCAGGTACATTGAGAATTTATAATGCACAATGTAAGCATTACAGCAATGGGACCTTCCTGGCCCAGGATGAATGTGCAGCAAATTAAATTAAAGAAGAGACAGATATTGATGTAGTTGCCAGCAGGTCTGGAGCAAATTCAGAAGTATCAGAACTGCTATATTTTTCCCCCCAAAACTATTTTCTTTGACTTTGTTTCGGAAAGAATTTATTACAATTGTATTCTAAAATCATAACAATCCTCAGCAAACACAAACAAAAGCCTTACAAGGAAGATGAATTCATGTGGCCTGATGTTCTTTATTCTTCTCCTTCATAGATACAATTATCATGAGACATCACAATTCTTCCAAGTTTGTGGGATTCCTTTTAAAAACACTCTGTAGGCATTACCTTGTCATTTAAAAAAGTACTTAACGGGCATAGAGTGGGCCCTACTATTAGGCAGAGTGGGGCAACTGCCTCTGGCAGCAGGTGCAGGGGAAAGGCAGCAGCAACATCGAAGCAGCCATTTCTCCTGAACCTCTCTGTGTTGTGGGCAGAGATGTCTGTGCCTTTCATCTTTTCTATACCCCCTATACTAGTCTGCCATGCAGTTGCCTGTTGTTGAGGATATGGTCCCATCACTAGTGTTGAAGCCAAAATCAACTGCCTGCCCAGTTCACTTTTGCATGGGAATTTTGGTGAGTGGCTGGGCAGGTACCCTTTCTTTTGCCTCGGTCAACAAAACCTCTTGGACTGATCCTGCTCGTATAGCCTATCACCACTTGACCAAAGTGTTAATAATTCTTCTGAATCTATGTTTAGAATTAGGATGAAAATTGTTGACCCTCAGGGCAGTCACAGACATTATAGAAAGCCTATTATTAGAGCTTGAATATACAGTAAGATGTGCTTCAGGTAGAATTTTATTTTGACATAAATTATTTCTTTTAAAAAAAAATGCCCATGGTGGAGTGTGTGTATCAGCTGTTATCAGCCTTGGGTCTCCAGATGTTCTTGGATGAAAGCTTCCCAAAGCCTTTATCACTAGCTGTGCCAGCCAGGATTTCTGGGAATTGTAGTCCAAGAACATCTGGGAACCCAAAGTTAGGAACCACTGAATTACTGAATAAAATGAGATAGGAGGAAAGGTTTTTGATCTCCCTTACTCATGGCATAATAATCTTGGCCCAGAACCTGAAAAACTGATGAAGGCCTTGTTGTACTTTAGAATTTGGTTTAAAAACAGATATCTTAAACTGCATGGCAGGACTTTTAGTTTTTAAAAAATGAAAAAAAAAACACAATTAGATGTCTTTCAGTAGGCCATGGAGGAATTGTGATGATGAAAACCAGTGGCAATTGGCTCAGCCCTGCATCAGTTAAAGGTACCGTAGGGCAGTTTCAAGTGACATCTTTGGCTACCAGGCTTGACTTACCTCCAAAAGAGGGCACATTATATCTGCTGTGGTGCCACCTTGCTTTTTGCAGAAAGTGTAGAAGGCTTCAAGATAAGCCTAAAGAATGGGAGAAAAATGTAATGTATTCACACCTTGTTTGAAATATCACTGATACGTTTTATCTTGGAGTGCTTGAAAATTATGAATAACATCCTGTTTCCTGCAAGAGGAACACTAAGCTAATATGTTCTCAACACTGTTCCCCCCGCATTAACAATACATATAACCTATCCAGCTTACATCACGATCCTGATCATCTTAGAACTGTAGAGCTAGCTGGAAGGAAATTCCAGCCCTATCCAGAAGACACAGTGGGGAATCAAACTCTCAAGCTTTGGCTGCCTAAACCACTGAGCTATCCAGCAGTTCTGGCCAAACAGGAATTGCTTCTGTGCCTGTCACTGAGGGCCAAATTAAAAGTGGGATTAGAGATGTAAGGAGACATTGCCTTGTTCTATGTTGTAGCTGTGCAGTCCACTGGTGTCATTTGGACTGGAAGTACCCTTGGACAGAATGGGACTTACTTCTGAGGAAAGCTGCCTAGCATTGTATTGAAAGGGTATCTGGTACATCTTTCTGCGCAATCTGATGAATCATCTCCTAACATACAGTGGGTGCTTGTACATTTGATCACAGGAGTAAATGGGAAGAATTAACTTCAGGCAAGGAGGAAGAAGCATAAAGTGATTGTTCTTTGTATTATCTCACTTTGTTGTTTAGTTGTTAAGTCGTGTCTGACTCTTCATGACCCTATGGACCAGAGCACGCCAGGCCCTCCTGTCTTTCACTGTCTCCCAGAGTTTGGTCAAATTCTTGTTGGTTGCTTTGATGACACTGTCCAGCCATCTCATCCTTTGACGTCCCCTTTTCCTCTTGCCTTCACTCTTTCCCAACATCAGGGTCTTTTCCAAGGAGCCTTCTCTTCTCATGAGATGGCCAAAGTATTGAAGCCTCAGCTTCAGGATCTGTCCTTCCAGTGAGCACTCAGGGTTGATTTCCTTCAGAACAGATAGGTTTGATCTGCTTGCAGTCCAGGGGACTCTCAAGAGCCTCCTCCAGCACCACAATTCAAAAGTATCAGTTCTTTGGCTGTCAGCTTTTTTATGGTCCAGCTCTCACTTCCAAAAATCACTACTGGAAAAACCATAGATTTGACTATGTGGACCTTTGTTGGCAAGGTGATGTCTCTGCCTTTTAAGATGCTGTCTAGATTTGTCATCACTTTTCTCCCAAGAAGGAGGTGTCTTTTAATTTCGTGGCTGCTGTCACCATCTGCAGTGATCATGGAGCCCAAGACAGTATAATCTGTCACTGCCTTCTATTTGCCAGGAGGTGAGGGGACCAGTGGCCATGATCTTAGTTTTTGTGATGTTGAGTTTCAGACCGTTTTTTGCACTCTCCTCTTTCACCCTGGATATAAGGTTCCTTAATTCCTCCTCACTTTCTGCCATCAGAGTGGTATCATCTGCATATCGGAGGTTGTTGATATTTGTTCCGGCAATCTTGATTCCGGCTTGGGATTCCTCCAGGACTGCCTTTTGCATGATGTATTCTGCATATAAGTTAAATAAGCAGAATTCTCTCACTTACATTTAAACAAAATGCATATTATGAGCACCAAGGAGAGGAAGCAGAGGCCCTGGTATATTTACTTACCCTCATTTCTTCTGTACGGTATAAGCTTACCTTACAGAAATGTAGGGTTAGTTTCCATTAATACTAGTAATCATTCCAGGATTTCCTGTTAGTGGTTAAACACAACACCTATCCCTTTGCTTTAATTTTTACTGCTGATTCCAGAGCGTGTTTACCTTGTAGAGTTTGTTGCGCATAATTTCAATGTTCATTTCATCCAAGTCAGTTTCAGATACACAGTCTTGAAAGAAATCAGCTGAAAGGAATCACATTTAAGTTATCAAGCTAAGTCATAAACCCATTAAAAACAAAGTCCACTTATCACAATGATTTGAAATGAGGAATGAAGAGGGAGATGGAAATCTATCATTGTCCAAGAAGTCCAACTCTGCTTTTCTCTGAGCTGTCATACAGCCTCCCTTTCCCCCAGATATCCATTTCATGCCTTGTCCATGCATACAGAAGCACAGAATTCTTTGCTTCTCTGCTTGGCGAATGTCTCTGTTATCTCCAGTCAGTGGTCAGAGATTACAGGGGCACACCCTTCCCCATTCATAAAGGAAGGAAGGAAGGAAGGAAGGAAGGAAGATAAATAATATTTAAACATTTCTGATTTGTACTATATACTATATAGCCAGGAAAAATGCTGCTTTGAAAATGTTGTGGTTGCTAATGCAAAACTCCAACTGACTCTTAAAGTGCAGACAGTTGCTTATGCACTGTACAGAAATAGATGAGCATTGGAAATGTTCTCATATACATATTTATACTATACTATAGCAGTTTGAGAACCAATTATGGCTCTATTGTCAGACTCCTGGGATTTGCGATTTGATGAGATACTTGGGATTCTCGAGTATAGCTAATGAGTAGATAGATATGCTCACAATCTTTCAATTCTTTGCCCCAATCACCTGAATTACAGCACTAGATCTCTCTAGCAATAGATGCTAAGTACCTCCAACAAGATAAGATAAGATATATTAAGCAGTAAAGTGCTGCCACAAAGCCGAGAAAGTGCCTGGGAAGCAACAACTACAATTTTGGGTGGTAAGTTGTATTGCATCAATATTTCCGGAAGGTCCTGGGAGCCAAAAAGGTGTGTGTGTGTGGGGGGGCAAATGTGACTCAAAGCAAAAAGCACAGTGTGATGCTTATATACTGGCCCATGGTGCTCAGAGCTCTCTCTGAACTGTTTGCAATTTAATTATGCAGGCTATGCATTTCTCTCCCCCCCCCCCGCCCCATGGGATGGACACTCAGTTTACCAACCTCAGAAGGATGGAAGTTTGAGTCAACCTCGAGTTGGCTAACTGAGCCTGGGACTGAACACAGGTCATGAGCAGAGTCTTTGCTGCAGTACTGCAGTTCAACCACCACAGCACAATTCATATATGTTAAGATAATGCTCCCTTTTCCTTAGATTCATTCATTTTTTAATCAGGGTAAAATGTTAAATTGTATTCATGAAGAGCAGTCCAGCACAGCTTGCAATCTTATGAACCAAATACGCTCCACCAGGCCTACATGGTGGCTTTATGCCTGCCTGACATGAAAACAGAATACATTATACAGATATAATGTAGTATATTGGCAAATCACAGTTAATTAGATGATTGGCTGTGTTCAGTTTGATGGATCATAAGTTCTTTAGGCTAAAGCAGTAGCGGAGGAAGACAAAGACAATGAGGAAAATGATAGCTGTGCCAGAAAATGATCATATTCTTCAACTTACACATATTTATTAGCAAACATACCTAAGGGTGTATCCACCAAGATTGCATTGAATAACTCTGCAGGGTTTGGAGCAATGCTGACAGCTTCCATTTGCTCAAAGCTGCCTAAAGGATGGCACTTAGGAACCAGTTCTTCAATGGGTCGTTGACGGAGTGTGCCAGTGATCAGCAGAATCACGTTGTCAATCATATAGCTATACCTAGTGCAAGAAAAGCACATCAAAATACATCTTTCTTTCAAGGAAAAAAATGATTTTTGAAAATCCAAACAAGAAAGAATCTTTGGCAAATGGGAAAGTTAAATAGCTAGGACTTCATAAAGGTGCACTGATCCTCTTTCAGCAGATGTAACATGAAAATATAAATAACGTGTAAATATCCACTATACACTGGTGCATGACTATAGGCCTTGGCTATGTATATTTAGCTGCCCCCAACCTATTAAATTCCAGTTACTTCTCATATGGGGGGGGGTTGTTTAAAAACAGTGCTATGTTAGGGGGAACCCACCTATAGAAACAAAATTTGCTTTAAAAGTTCTTTAATATATAAGACGTTTAGAAGCAGAAGTCAATAAAGAAACAGAGGGCAATAATTAGAGAAAGAAGGGGGAGAAGACCAAGAGCTTGTTTGTTAAGAAGAGGAGAGACTGTTGGGCATTATATGCCAAAGGGAACAAGAAGAAAGAGATATGTTAACTTGTAAAAGGAGAGGTGGGGTGGGGGAATGATCGCAGGTAGTTAGGAAATGAGGTCAGACTATTAGTCAGGGAAAGTAGGAGTTGAGGAGGAGAACAAATGAACAAGTTTTCCACTGAAGCAGAAGGAAAAAAATCTAACAGTTGAAAAAGAAAAAGGTGCATGTAATGTTGATAGGGGAAAGTGAACAGCAGCAAGATCAGAACAAAAGGGATGGATCTTGTTGTAATTTTTTTTTTAATTGCTAAATCCTGATCTGAGAAAGAGAAGGAGGGTGAGGTGGTGGAGCTGCTCTTTAAAATAAGCTGAAAGTGTTAAAGAGGAACTGAGTCACTCTTCAAGCTGAATGAGTAGTCTTTACTGAAGAAATATTAAGAGAATTCTACCAACAATATATCTGGTGGGTGATTGCCTGTATGTAAAATAATGCATAAGGAATTAAAAATTTTAAAAACCATGCTAGCTGAGCTCTCATTAGGCAAGTTAATAGTTCTTGTGCTAAACAGTAAATGAATCTGGACACAGAATCTATTCAACCACTCTTATGTGAAGAAATCAATTATAATTTGATTGTCAAGCAAAAAAAGAACCCCATGAAGGAAGCAATAAAGTCTAATGTTACAATGATGTATTAAAAGATAAATATCTAGGCATATAGCTTATAATAGGTCAAAGGAGTATTATTCAGATATCATTTGGATTTCAATATTTTTATTAATTTATTAAATTTGTTTAATACATTGTTCTTATTCTTTGTTATTAAGTAAAGATTGAAGGTGGCTGCTTACAGATCAGATCTCCAAATAAGAGAAAATACATGATCAAAACTAAGGCAAAGGCTGAAGTGATTGGATATACTAATCACTACATGAAGATTTGCATAACACTTCTCTTTATTAATTGATATCTAGTATCTAGGTGAATAAATGCAAGCATTAACAAAGTCTGTTGTCTTCTTTTGTCCCCTTTTATAGTGACACATCTCATTTTGGAGATCCATAGGCATCCATCTTAAGCTTTAATTCAGTGTAAGATATATATATTAAGGATACACATATAGAAATGCAAATAATTTAATTTAATCAGAAGCCTAGTTCATCTCTGCATAATAAGACAGACCAGTGCTTCCAAATCATGGGTCCCCAAATGTTCTTGGTCTGCAACTCCCAGAAGCCTTAAAGACTAGCTGTGTTTGCCAGGACTTCTGGGAGTTGTAGTATAAGACCATCTGGGGACGCAAGGTTGGGAACCACTGAGATAGACCATGAAAATATGTCCTGTGTGCCTGTTTGGTCTGCTATCCAAAGGCCAAGGACAGATGGGTGGCTTCACAGCCCCTTATCTTCCTTCTTATGATTCTCTACCTTGAAACTAAGCTTGTACTGAAGCACCTTTCAAGCAGAAGATGCCGTCAAGTTAGGACTGTCCTGTGACAGCTCTTCAGTCCAAATCAAGTTCTTCAAACTAGTTCATGGTAAGGTAAAAGGCCCATGGATTTATATAAATAAATCCATGGGCCATTAATGAGCCATGGGGATATATATACATCCCCATGACTGGCTCATGGAGTTATCCATCAGGATCACCTCCGCCTATCACATAAGAGTGGCGCATCCTCCTTGCTTGATCCACAACCTACTATATGTCTTCATGCACACTGGAACAGACCTGCAACTATAGAAAAAGCAGCTGTAGAAGAAACAGGTAGTTACAATAGTATTTCACTATCTAAAACTCATATAAAAAAAGAGCTTCCTGAGTGTATTAGGGTTTCTTCGATTTTATAATTCATACTTTAAGATGTTCACCTTTTTGAGTACTAAAAGGATACTAAACCTTCTTCTGGTTGTTATATCCTGATAAGTTCATGATCTGAGCACATAACATTACTTACGTAATATAGTTTAGGAACGTGGAAAGTGGCTCAAAAGCATGGTTTCTGAAATAGTGGAATTCTGTCAGTAGTTTGGATTTCAGCTTGTCATCAATGAGAGAAACAGTGAGAGGGCCAGTTTCATTGGCCAAGAAGTTTCCATAGTCCGTGGTTTGCAAATGTAACTTCAGATCTAACATAGAATGGAAGGGATTTTTTTTAAAAAAAAAATAAAACAGGCTTGTTCTCTTCAAAATTACAAAATATACAATGCCATCTTTGTATCTTTTTTCATTTTTCCTTTTTATACTCAATTGTTAGTTCCAGATGTTACCAAAAACCTCTAAACCATATTTTGTTTTAATATAAGAACAAAGCTGTAAATGATAGTTGATTCAGGGCTAAACACCTAGAGCAAAAAACAAACAAACACCAAAACTTGGTTTCATAAATCACAGTAGTTTTGTTTTCCCATTTTCCCATTTCCTGTTGTACTCTTATTCAGACATTGCATGTGCAACAGCTGTTGCTGTTTTGTAATTTGAACCTTCCTCCCTTTCCCTCTTCCCACCTTTTGCTGATGTTTTATTCTTCTTTCCATAACCAATAGGAATTTCATAGGATCTTATATTTGATTATTTTAAGACGAAAGCACTCAAGGCATCTGGTTAAGAAACTGTTTATTGAAATTATACAGGCAGAACTGGTACTGTAACAGCTGCCACCTACTGTAGACAGACCTAGTTCTAAAAAAAATGTTATTTCAGACATCAGAAGCAGAGAGCAAGTAAGCCTCTGACAATGATTCATACAACTGTATTTATCATGTATGGAGCACACTGGATGGTTTTAACTAGATGATGTAATAAGACAACATATTCTTATGATATAAATGTAAAGCAACCAACAGGTGCCAACATATCAATGGGTATATGTTAATTTATTTGTTGCAAATGCCTCCCTGCCAGTTTGCTATGGTTAGAGTAGGAAGTGACAATTTGAAATTAGATCACAATATAACCAGCAGAATAATGTACAGTGGTGCCTCACTTAACGATTTTAATTGGTTCCAAAAAAATTGCTATGTGAAAACATCGTTAAGCGAAACACCATTTCCCATAGAGATGCATTGAAAACTGGATAATCTGTTCCAATTGGAATGGATTACCATCCTTAAGCGAAAATCCCCATAGCAAAAAATTTTAAGCGAAACCCATTGAAATGCATTGAAGCCTATTTCAATGGGGGAAAAATTCACAAAAAATTCAAAAAGACTCAGAACAAAGCCAAATTAAGTTAACGAAGGTTTTATTAGGTGCACTAACGATTCCAAGCATTTTAAACATTTTTTAAACATTTTAGAATATTTTAAAAATAGCAAAAACGGGGCTGTAAAAAAAACATTAAGTGAAACAAGGGGACCTAAAACTGTCATCGTTAAGCGAAGCATGGTCCCGAAATCGTTAAGCGAAAATCACCCATAGGGAAAATCGTTAAGTAAAGCGCAAGATCACTCAAAAAAAGCCATCGTTGGAGGAGGGGAGGAGCCATTGTTAAGTGAATTTTTCATTGTACGAAGCAATCGTTAAGCGAGGCACCACTGTACGTACAATTATTTTTCATTCAACTCAAGACAGCACACATGGTCCTCCCTGCTCCCTTTTTATCTCAACAAAAACCCTGAGAGGTGGTGACTGGTCCTAGGATGTAGTATGATCTTTCCAGCTGAGCAGAGACTGAAACCTGCATTTCTGATACAATTCCAGATCTTTACCACTCAGTGCTGCTCTGTCACCTAATTTCTGGCACATCATCCGATTTTACCAATGTTTGATTACAGAAGGATCAAACTAGACAAAATGTCAGCTTCACAATTAGAAGTTGAGAGTGTGTTTTCCCTTCACCTACAAGAAATCCTGCAAAGCTACATATTTCAGCAATCACTCTTACAAATGAAACCTGTTTTAATTTCCTAATGATGAATCCCAAAACAAAAGCGAACTAAAACAGAGGTGAGGAACATTTGTGGTAGGATAAGCAGGAGTCTTTTACCTCTCAAGGAAGTTCCAGTTCTAATGACATGCTAATCTTACTGTCTATTTTGACCACAAAGAACAGATCCCAGGGAAAGTCTAGGCCAGTAATGGCTGCCATGACTCTGAATGAATGTGACATCTGGTAGCAAGGCCAGATGTTGTCTGAGTCTACCATGTAGATTTGTTTAGTTCTTGTGCATATGAGGAAAAGCAAAGCACAGATCACCATGTAGGGACTTTAAGGACATCAGTGCATAGTAGCCCACAGTAGTTATTTGCACAAGAGAGCAGTTTATCTCCATGTCCTCTAGTTCCAGTTTTGTCGCTCTCCCACACATAGAGAACAACAAATCTGAAGAGTAGAGTGTCCACATCCCATGGGGGACTCTCTACATGTGTTTTGACCCTGGAAAATCCTGATTTCTCAGGCTTTAAGCCTACACATAAGCAGGAAACTCTTCTCTTCAGACCAAGCTTCCAAACTGTGGAGAATGTGATGATGGTGGGGAGTCACACTAGGTTCTATCCTATGAGTGTGTACACAACACTTGCATTTATGATGCCTGAATAAGGCTTCAGCATCCCAGCTCACACCAAAAGGAGTTCTTTCCCTCAGGCTCACTGCTCTCCACAGGCGGTGATACAACAAAACTGGAAACAGGAGGGGTAGGGCTAAAGGAATCCATTCTACCCATGGTACCTATACACATTTTGGATAAGGTTACTGTGGCAGAGATGCCCAAACTTGTCCTTCATTGAGGAAACTGAGCAGCCTGTCTTTCACTACTAGGGTTTTTGTTTATCATCAACAATGGGAATTTTGTTACTCAGTACCAGTATTGTGCAAAACCTGCAAAAGTAAATTTGCCTGAGAGGAAAAAAAAATAGATGAGAATATCTGATACCAAAGCACTCTCCATATCAAGCTCCTCTTAGAAGTCATTCACAAGGACAAATGCCTCAGCTTTGAATCATGTAAATGTTCTTGGAGGTTCCGTGTACTGTACACCAGTTCATGTCAGTATGTCCCTCCTTGTATGACTCCTGCTCTTTTCTGCTTTAGGCTGAAACCTGCTGGTATAAGCGAATGAAGGTTTGAACATTAAACAAAGTGCTACAGAAGTCAAAACAAGACTCTGTTGGTGAAACATTGCATACGTTTTGTGCTTACAGGCACCAAGAGATGGAGTCAAATGACTTGAAGCATCCAGCATTCATTACTCTTTTTTTTCAGATGCATCTGTAGCCACACAATGAGAAGGAAGTGACTGACAAACTTAGCTGTCCTTGTGGATTTAAATAAATCCGTATGCGTAGACAAATGATCTCCTGGAGACTTTGAAAAAGTAACTATTTTTGGATTACAACTCCCTCTTGGGAGTTGTGATTCAAAAAAAATGTAGCACTTCTGTGTTCTGATCTTGTTTGTTGTTGTTTAGTCGTTCAGTCGTGTCCGACTCTTCGTGACCCCATGGACCAGAGCACGCCAGGCCCTCCTATCTTCCACTGCTTCCCGGAGTTTGGTCAAATTCATGCTGGTAGCTTCGATGACACTGTCCAACCATCTTGTCCTCTGATCTTGTACTGACCTTCAAATATGTATATTATAGCCTTAATATGTGAGGGGCTATTTGCATCAGAAACTAGATAGGTACAGTAGCTTCCCTCAGCCTGAGAGCCTCGAGATGCTGTAGACTATAATTCACATCACCACTGGCCACTGTTTGTGGGATGTGTAGTCCAAACCAGTCATTCTCAGTCCTTTTTTTTCCTTTTTTTTTTTTTTTTGGCCCTAGCTACAAGCACAATATGAGAGGAATATAGACTCAGAATTGTGTGAGTCATATAACAAATCTTAGAAGGTGGTGTGTAAATAATTGTTTCCAGTCCGTTGCCCCCTTCAAATGTTCCAGGGCTCACCCCACGGGGACATATGGCCCCCATTGAAAATGGCTGGGTAGGTGCCTAAGATACATTCAAATCACAGTTGCTAGGATATGTGTGTCATTTTGTCTTTCACTTCAGGCAGCAAATTTGGGGGGGGGCAAGCCCCAGATTATCAGAAGAATATATTCCCTCCAAACATAAACATGGCATTGTCCTAGCAGCCAGTTCTGCAGTGGGATGTTGATAATGAAGGAAACACAGAATTTGATCATCTTACATAGTTCCTTATTAAAGAACAGAAAAACATATCATCCACCTTTACAGTAGGGACTCACTGTAATGTAGAAACTGGCTTACTATTAGAATAGTAGAATAATGTAGAAACTGGCTTACTATTAGAATTCTGGTAGTTAATCAGACAGAGGAGGCGCCATCTTGCATTTCTGCCTATATTTAGAAAAATGGATATTGTACTTTCTCTTGCCCAAAGCCCCTCAAAGTCCTGCCATCCTTCTTCCTTTTGTAAAGGATGGGACCAAAAGAATCATTTTTTTGTCTTTTTCCCGCCTAACAGTAAACCAATGTTGCTTTGACAGCCAGTGTTCTGCCAGTATACTGTGTCTGTGATTTAGCTCACCAAAGTGCTGTGTGTTTGTCTATATTATTAGTTTTGAGACACCAGTCCAGTTGAGTATAAGCAGTGGCTTAAATGTGAAGTAACATTGGATCGTTAGTAGGATACAACTAGTATCCACAACTGTGTTTTTATGTATTTACATATTGTTGCCTCAGTGTTATATATTTTCATAATTATTTGAATTGTATTGTATAAACATAGCTCTGGTCAAAAGCATACAATATTTTAAAATTCCTATCAACAATTTAGTTGCTTTATTTTCATCTTCATTATAATTTCCTTTTTTTTGAAGAGTGATCCCTTTTTCCTTTATTCTTTCAACCCAATGACATGTTAAAATTTTCTTTGATCAGTACTTAGTTAATCAAGTATCAAGATTGGGATGCAACCCCCTCCCACAGATGAAGGCAAAGGGCAAAATCCTGTTGCGTACAACTACAGCAATGTCAACCAGATCTGCTGCCAAAAATAATTAATGCAAATGAATAGAAAGCTTCCTATCCTTTTTTTAACTTCCAAAGCTCCCTAAGAAAAGTCTTTGGGAAGCCTTGGGATCAGGCTTTAATTGCCAAAATTTACCTCCAGATTATTTAAATTAATTATTACTGCCACTAAATCTAATCTACAACGGCGTAACTTTACACAACAAGGTTTTGCCCTTTGTTACGTAAACTCAAATTAAACTTCTGAAAGTTGCAAAACTAACTCAGCTCACCTTCCAGAGTCTCACACTGTGCCAAATTCACATAGTCGGCAGCCTTCAAAATTCCACCTTTAAAACCTCGGACCAGTCCCTCCAGATAACCATGATCTATATTGAAGTAAAATTCTGAGTAGCCAGGCATAGCGGACGAGTCAGCTTGACAACTCCCTAAATTGAGAAAGTACAGAGCTGTGCGTTTGCCTCCAGAAGACTATAATGAACAGTCACTAGCTAACTTGTGAGGTTTGATTGACTTGTTTCTTCCCGTTTCATTGTTTCCAGTACAACATTACTGCAGTGTGCCTAGTGCTTACACAACATAAGCTCACCAGACTGACAAAATCTGATTCTTTCCTGTTATAAATCCACTAAATGCAAGGTGGGAAACAAGAAGAGGAACAAAGGGAAAATATTAGATATTTAAATGAAATGAGGTTTGGATCCAACCAGACAGATCTCCCTTAAAATGAATCTATGTAGGTATATGTGCTTATTAAAAATATGATTATATTATCACTAAATGATGTGCTTAAATTGTGTTGTGAAATGTATTCAGAAAGGATACATGCTCAGAAATGCCCATTTCAGATCAATAGATCTGGTGTATTGTTGATACAATAGAGATAGAAGTGGTTATATTTATTTAATTAATGTTCTTTCATTTAATATTCCATTTTGGCCACAATCCCAGAGTGGCCAAAATGGTATTTAAAACATATATTAATGAAATGAAATGAAGTGGACAGTAGATCCAATTGCCTCGAGAGGTGGTGAGTGCTCCAACACTGGAGGCATTCAAGAGAAACTTAGACAACCACCTGGCAGATAGTCTTTGATCTGTATTCCTGCATCGAGCAGGGGGTTGGACTTGATGACCTTATAGGCCCCTTCCAACTTCACCATTCTATGATTTTATGATTAAAGGAATCTTTTGTAAACCTAATGAACAATGGTACTTAGTGTGATGTAGTGGGCAGAGTCATGGACCAGGACTCAAAACACAAGGGTTCCAACCCCTTCTTATCCATGGAAACTCACTTAAATAGGTCAGACTCCCCGTAAGAGACCATAATGCTAGGAAAAGATTGAAGGCAGCGGGAAAAGCAGAATACTGAATATGAGATGCATTCCCACCCCCTAAAAGAATCTGAAGCCTTGAGCTTACAAGAGCTGAGCGGGGCTGTTGAGGACCAAATATTCTGGAGGTCACTCATTCATAGGGTAGCCAAAGTCCGAGGCAACTTGATGACATATCTTATCATCAACAACAACAACAAGAAGAAAAGGACAAAGACTCTTGTGCTAGCTTAAAAACTAGCCACTTTTGTTTGGCAGTTGCTTTCATGGACCACAACCCATTTCATCAGCTGTGTCACTACATTATTCAAAATAATTCATGAAAAAAAATGCTATAGTTTTAAGGTCAATATATCTCTCAATAGTGAAGAACACTGTGGTTTATTATAAAACCTGATGCCAAAGAAAACATATTAGTGCTTAATGTGCCACTAGACTCTTGGCAGTTATTGCTGGAACCGTAGGGCTAAATGATACATTGCAGGTAATAATTTCTAGAAGAACGAATTCCTCAAGAAGGGATTGTGTGCAATTATCACAGCAGGAGCTTTTCTCACTCCCCATAATCTGCAAATTAGCTGGATTTCTGTTGTGAGTAGTGTTCAGGCCACAAGTGCATCATTTCTTTGCAATTCTGATTCTTCAGACATGAAAGATTGCCTCCATCAGGTTTCCTGAACACCAACATGACCTCATCTATTACTATGGGTTACCTGGAGCCTACAGTTTGGCTGTAAATACAGAGAGAGAGAGATTGAGAGAGATTAGGAAAAAAGGGCAGGTTAGGAAAGAGTTGCCCCATTCTCAAACCTCTAATCCAATCCTCATTCCCTGTAGGTTTTTCCTTTTAACAGAAAAAGTCCACAAATATCTATAATCTAACCTAGTTTGGTCGCTGAAATAGATATAATTGATTTGTTTGTTTCTCAGCGGATCAATATTCCAAACTACATGTTTTTCCCTTCTGGAAATGTTTATCTCTCACCACAAGGGGTCGCCCTAACACTGTAGCAAAACAGGTGTTAGCCAGCATGCTTCGGTTTTTAATTGTACGCTGTAAAGCAACAGAAAACAGAAGTTACTTTGAAATCTGTGTTGCTTGCAATTTGTCTCTGTTTTCTATGTCTTTATTCATCGTCTCATAATTTTGCTTCTTTGTATTTCCCTGCATTTACACTCATCTTTTTCTCACAGCAGATTTTGCCGGGGTGGTGTTTGTATTGCTAAATGGCAGATGACACAAAGACTCAGCAACCAAGAGTCTCTGAGTAATCGGAACTTTCCTGTACAAATTCATGTGGTTTTGAATCATGAGAGGAAAATAGAAAATGGATACAGTACTTTCTTAATATGGAAGCCCCATGTACCTTTATTTAGCAAGTATATGTAGCTCTCTGATTTCAAAGAGGTGACCAATTAGAGGTTAGTCTGATTTAGCATGCAGAACAAGATTAAAACAACGTTTTAATAAAGAAAGCTTTAAATGAATATATTAATCAATCAATCAAAATTTCCCCTTTTTTGTTATATTTAGCCTACAGTTTATGTACAACATAACAGTTTATAGCCCTAAAATGTAAGGTTCTGCTTCAAGTCATATAATATTTGGCTGGCACAAATTTAGGTTAAAAAGTCTTGTGAAATAATTCATATTGCATAATGATATAAATTACTCTTGGGACATGTTTTGCACATACCTTGCTGTAGACATGAACTCTGCTTGCTAATGCAACCAAGCCAACTAGAATCTAGGATCCTGCTTGCTTATGTGCAGTACGATCCCATATCTATGGGGAACCGTTTCCAAGCCCCTCCCGTGAATGCTGAAAAATGTGGATTGTAGAGAACCATGTTTTAGTAGCAAACAGGATGCATAGCATGTCCTCTGCCTCTGTCTAATGGCCAGTTCTGATAACTTCATCTTTAGAAATATATATTTCTAGGATTTTTCTTTCAATATTTTTAATATTTTCGGATCATGGATAAGTCAGTCAGCAGAGACTGATCCTGTAGCTGTATAAGGACAACTGAGTGACCAGCCATTATGAAAGGGAGCACACCCAGGGAATGAAGGATAGCATTGTGCAGTTCTCCTTATGGACACATAAATCACATAACCATGGATAGGATTTTGGTCAAAGAGTCTTGTGTCACCTTGAAGACTTAAAAATGATTTATTCTGCAAAAGCGTTTGTAGTCTGCAGCCCACTTCTTCAGACACAATTGACTGAAGACCAGGAACATACATTTCAAGTTAAATTGATCATTTTTTAAAGGACTGTTTGTTAGTTTTGTTGCAACAGAATACAAACTAAGATGGCTGCCCATTTAGATATTTCTGATTGACCCATTCTCTCTTACATGTCTGAAACTATGTTGGCAATGCCTTATTGAAGGACTAGTGAGGAGAACTTGACCACAAGAAAAAGCAATTTAAAAGATGTGATGAGCTATTGGGGGCTGAAAGAAGGAACATCTTGCATAAACCAACACATAACACATATCTCTTTGGAAGGCTGACCCTTGAGAACTGCTAGTTCTCTGTGTGAGTGCCCCATGTGGCGAACTGCTAAAGTGCAAATGGTCAATCATCCTAGCTTATGTATTTCTGCACCTGCTCGATTTGCTCCAAATGCACACTTGAAAAACAGTTCTCAAACTACAGTACATTATCCATGGGAGACTGGAAACTGGTAATTTTCAATCTTGGGGATGTCCTTGAGCCCATATGTCTCTCCTGTCTTTGCTCTGAGTAGGTAAAAAGGGGTATGTGGGAAGGAAGGAAGGAAGGAAGGAAGGAAGGAAGGAAGGAAGGAAGGAAGGAAGGAAGGAAGGAAGGAAGGAAGGAAGGAAGGAAGGAAGGAAGGAAGGAAGGAAGGAAGGAAGGAAGGAAGGAAGGAAGGAAGGAAGGAAGGAAGGAAGGAAGGACAGCAGCCCTAAGAATAACCAGTAAATATCACCAAAGATCAGAGCAAGGAAAGGATAGTTTTGGAACCCCAAGCAGGTCCTTCTATATCTATTTTCTCCTCTCCATGCAAAGATATGCATATTTCAGTGTAAGCTGTGTTTCCCTCAGTCATGACTTACAAAAACAATTCTGTCACAGTAATCAGTGCAACAACATTTTGTAGTTGACATAATTTTTAATCGGTGATCCTTAACTGCTCGTTCAGGGATGTACTTCTTAAGTAAGTGGGACAATTCTAAAATGAGATTTCTGAAGATGATTATCACATAAGGTGTTGAACTAGTTCAACCAAATAATTTGCTAATATCCCAGGAGGAAGGTCATTTTAAAGCCCACTTCTAGAGGAAGATAATTGAGTATATTTTTAAAAAAGTTAAACTATTCTAGTTGAGCTTTACCTGAGCATTGCTGGTTAAGCATTTTTTAATCAGATGGTTTGTCAACAGTGAAATTCTTGGCTCCTTCAGTTCTGTTATTTTTATGCTTGATTAATAGAACTGTGATTAATCTTGCAGATATAATGTTGTGAAGGTACCACCAAGGGACATTATTTCCATTACAATCTAAGCAGACATTAAATTACTTGGCTTGGGGGGGGGGAGAAGGAGGAGGAGGAGAAGGAGAAGGAGGAGGAGGAAGCAAGCAATTTACTATCATGATTTTAGCATAATTCTGGTTATTGATATCTAAAATCTCATTTGAAAAATGGAAATAAAGGTTTGTCCTAACTAAATGGTACGAGTGAGGACTATTACACACTGATGGTGCAATTGAGGGAAGAGGAGAATGGTGGGGAGAGAGAGATGCCATACTAAAATGTATAATGAGTCTGTGTGATCATGTATAAATTACTACATGCAAAGAGGTACATATTGTGCAGGAACAAAACATCAGATAGGCTCAAAATATCTCCTCAGGCTCAAAGCTTTTACCACACATTGAAATCATTCACACAGTTTTTTTAAATTAAATTACTCAAGATACTTTATCCAGACTTGTCAAATGGGGTGTTTTATAAAATGATTCTGGATCACAGGTGCAGGTGTTTTTCAGAGTATAGTCTTCTAGATGTAGAGAATGCTCGCAGCTGCAATCCAGCAAATCTGGATTTTGTCCAAAGGATATAACGTAGTGCAAAATGTCAACCTCCTTTCCAAAGTGTTTTTCTTTTTCTTCTCTGTATACGAATTTCAATGTTGCTTCTATGCCCAAATGAAAACAAGTGCTAAAAATAAGTGCTAACAAGAGTTTGCAGATAGTGCAATGTAGAAAGGAGGGGGAGGAGGAGACCCACACAGAAGGCCATTAGTCATTGAAACTCGTTTGTTGCATGCTCTCCTTCCTTACCAATGCATTGGGCCAGGTAGACAGCACTGGCATCTATAGGTACACAGCTAAAATCCAGAGCTGCATGCCTCCTTTCAAATTGGCTACAAGTAATATCTTGATGGGAGGTACAACGCTGTAGTGTTTGCTGTAGTCCTCAGCCTCCAAGCTCTGTCAGTCTTCTGTCTGCAAGCTGCACATGAGAAGTCTCCATCTGTTGAAAAAATGCAGGGTACAAGTATGCCATACATGGCAATCATCATCAGCATCATCACCCCCGTCACCATCACTTTCCACCTCAGACCTAACCTCCCAATCTGCAATTCAACAGTAATGAATGTAATATCTGTATGAGGTTAATCAGCTTCACAGATTGCTGCCTTGTTGTGGCGAAGGGGCTTGAGTAATTCAGAGAAACTATGGGCTATGCCGTGCAGGGACACCCAAGATGGACAGGTCATAGTGGAGACTTCTGACTAAATGCGATCCACCTGGAACAGGTACTGCAAGCCACTCCACTCCAGTATCTTTGCCAAAAAAACCCCCATGAACAGAAACAAAAGGCTAAAAGATACGATGCTGGAAAGATGAGCCTCTCAGGTTGGAAGGCATCCAACATGCTACTGAGGAAGAATGGAGGACAAGTACAAGTAGCTCCAGAGCTAATGAAGTGGTTGGGCCAAAGCTGAAAGGACACTCAGCTGCAGACGTGCCTGGAAGTGAAAGGAAAGTCCAATGCAGCAAAGAATAATACTGCATAGGAACCTGGAATGTAAGATCTATGAACCTTGGTAAGCTGCATGTGGTCAAACAGGAGATGGCAAGAATAAACACTGACATCCTGGGCATCAGTAAACTAAAATGGATGGGAATGGGGCTATTCAATTCAGAGGATTATCGTATCTACTATTGTGGACAAGAATCCCGTAGAAGAAATGGAGTAGATCTCATAGTCAACAAAAGAGTGGGAAAAGCTGTACTGGGATACAATCTCAAAAATGATAGAATGATTTCAATATGAATTCAAGGCAGACCTTTCACCATCACAGTAATCCAAGTTTATGCACCAACCACCAATGCTGAAGAGGCTTAAATTGACCAATTCTATGAAAACGTACAGCACCTTCTAGAACTGACACCAAAGAAAGATGTTCTTGTCATGACAGGGGACTGGAATGCTAAAGTAGGGAGTCAAGAGATAAAAGGAACAACAGGTAAGTTTGGACTTGGAGTTCAAAACGAAGCAGGGCAAAGGCTAAAAGAATTTTGTCAAGAGAACGAGCTGGTCATCACAAACACTCTTTTCCAACAACACAAGAGGCAACTCTACACATGGACATCATCAGATGGCCAACATCGAAATCAGATTGATTATGTTCTCTGCAGCCAAAGATGGAGGAGCTCTATACAGTCAGCAAAAACAAGACCTGGAGCTGATTGTGGCTCTGATCATCAGCTTCTTATAGCAAAACGCATGCTTAAACTGAAGAAAGTAGGAAAAACCACTGCACTAGTCAGGTATAATCTAAACCACATCCCTTATGAAAACACAGTGGACATGAAGAACAGATTTAAGGAACTAGATTTGGTGGACAGAGTGGTTGAACAACTATGGATGGAGGCTCGTAACATTGTACAGGAGGCAGCAACAAAAACCATCCCAAAGAAAAAGAAATGCAAGAAAGCACAGTGGCTGTCCAACGAGGCCTTACAAATAGCAGAGAGGAGAAGGGAAGCAAAATGCAAGGGAGACAGGGAAAGTTACAGAAAATGGAATGCAGACTTCCAAAGAATAGCAACGATAGACAAGAGGGCCTTCTTAAATGGACAATGCAAAGAAATAGAGGTAAATAATAGAAAGGGAAAAACCAGATATCTGTTCAAGAAAATTGGAGATATGAATTAAGGGATATGATAAAGGAGAAAAAATGGGAGGGACCTAACAGAAGCAGAAGACATTAAGAAAAGGTGGCAAGAATACACAGAGGAATTATAGCAGAAAGATTTGGATGTCCCGGACAACCCAGATAGTGTGGTTGCTGACCACTCTGATGGCAGAAAGTGAGGAAGAATTAAAGAACCTCTTAATGAGGGTGAAAGTGGAGAGCGCAAAAAATGGTCTGAAGCTCAACATCAAAAAACTAAGATCATGGCCTCTGGTCCCATCACCTCCTGGCAAATAGAAGTGGGAGATATGGAGGCGGTGATAGATTTTACTTTCCTGGGCTCCATGATCACTGAAGATGGTGACAGCAGCCACGAAATTAAAAGATGCCTGCTGCTTGGGAGGTAAGCGATGACAAACCTAGACAGCATCATATAAAGCAGAGTCAAAGATATGGTTTTTCCAGCAGCAATATATGGAAGTGAGAGCTGGACCATAAAGAAGACTGACTGCCAAAGAATTTAAGCTTTTTAATTATGGTGCTGGAGGAGACTCTTGAGAATCCCCTGGACTGCAAAGAGAATAAACCTATCTGTTCTGAAGGAAATCAACCCTGAGTGCTCACTAGAAGAACAGATCCTGAAGCTGAGGCTCCAATACTTTGGCCATCTCATGAGAAGAGAAGACTTCCTGGAAAAGCCCCTGATGTTGGGAAGATGTGAAGGCAAGAGGAGAAGGGGATGACAGAGGATAAGATGCCTGGACAGTGTAATCGAAGCTACCAACATGAATTTGACCAAACTCCGGGAGGCAGTGGAAGACAGGAGGGCCTGCCGTGCTCTGGTCCATGGGGTCATGAAGAGTCAGACACAACTTAATGACTAAACAAGAACATGAGGTTAATGGTATGCATGCTTGACTCAATCAGATCTTTTGATGTTAGACAACATCCTGAAGATCCTTAAATTTCTGCTTGAGATTCTAAGCCATATTTAAAACAACAACCCCAAAACTCACTAGAAAATCCATCTTGTATGGCTAAATATTAAATCTTCCTTTAATTAGCAGTGCATTTTTGATTGTAATTACCAGTAAGACTCAAAGTCTTAGCTGACATGACAAGGGAATGTGGAAAGAAGTGTGTGTGTGGGGGGGGAACAGTTTACACATTTTCAGCTAGAAATGCTTTTGACCATGTGCTTGAGCGGAAAGACATACAGTGGTAGTGAGATCCAAATCTCTAGGGCAATGATTTTTGTCTCCAGTGAAACCCTTAGCTTGATGCACAAGCATTTCAAATGAAGCATCTTCCTCTTGCCTGATTCTCTTGATATTGCCACTTGTTGTTGCTTGCCTCCCGAACTCCCCTGTGAAGTAACCTTGGCACATTGTAATGTGTTAACTCAAGCAGAAAAAAATGAATTATTTCTTGCTGTGAACTGTACCAGAAGATGACAGCTGTGTTAGGCAACACAAACCAGCATTCCGCTAAATACTAGTGTTAGCTTTCACCTTGCTTCTGTCTGGCACATTGAGAATTTTCTGCTCTAAAGACTCAGCTTGGCAAAATGCTGAAGAGGGGGAAAATAGCTAATTATATTTTATAGCACCACAGTCAAGCAAAGTGCTGTTAATGTCTCTTCTTGACAACTGGAGAAGCAGAGGGCAACTTCACAGGTGCACATCCGTTCCCTTGGTGGTTGCAGCCTCAGATGGTTAAACTTATGCAGAAAGAAATCCAAAATAGGGTTGTCATCTGATTAAAGAACCCACCCCCCCATCAGTTTATTAGAAGGTTTTCTCTTTCAGTCAACAGTATTTATTTGTTTCTTGTTTCATGCATTCTTATTTCATAACTGGTCTTAAAAGCATTTTTTATTATTTTTAGGTAGGGAACCAATTCAGTTTGTTCCTGTTTGTGTTTGGGTAGAATGAGTAAATCTGAAGAAAATTTATATGTTGTTTTTTTTATAAGATAGATGATTTGTCACACCAGGTATTATTATTGGTATCTGGGAGGGCCCCAATATATTGTACCAATAGCAGGATTCAGTATTCCATAAGTCAACCCAAAAAACAGGGATGCCCCAAACAAAAAATTATAACTATGAAACCAGACCTCAGATCACACTTGTTGAAAAACAGCCCTGACAATTGCTTTGTGTTTGGATGAGACGTGATTAATAAATGAATAAAGGAGTCGGCTTCTGGGATTTCCCCTTACGTGGTGTCACTTTGTGAATGGTTGTGAGCAGAAGAGGGTATCCCAGTGGTCCCCAAACTTGGGCCTCCAGATATTCTTGGACTTCAGCTCCCAGAAACCCTGGCCAGCAGAGTTGGTGGTGAAGGCTTCTGGGAGTTGTAATCCAAGAACATCTGGAGGCCCAAGGTTGGGGACCATCTTGACTGCTGCGATTGGTGAAATCAACATGCAGGCTGCCCTTTTATCTGTAAAGCTTGGTGTCCTTTTTCCTGTTGCCATGCAAGCAAGATATTGTGCAGCAATATTTCTTGGCTTTTTAAAATGATGGGTCCAGAAGCACAATATCCCACATTCATAAACTAGAGATTTTTTAAAGAATTGATCTTACTAAGATTTGTGCGAGAAGCAGAATACCTCTTCTAAAATAGAACTTGTTCTTGGTTGTTTTTGTTATATATAGTCAGCAAAATGTTTTTTACAACATCTCCTCCCTGATTGGGGAAACATGGATACCATAGTTATCCATAGTTATCCATCCATTGCAAGCAATGTAACATGTTAATTCCAACATTTTAGCAACAACAAAGGGTTACAATTCAATTTTATGATGAGCAAGAGGAATAAAGATACTGCTTAAAAATAAATTTCCATCTTCTTCTTCAGTGTAAGAATCAGACATATCTGTAACACCACAAAGAAAGAAAGAAAGAAAGAAAGAAAGAAAGAAAGAAAGAAAGAAAGAAAGAAAGAAAGAAAGAAAGAAAGAAAGAAAACCTTTGAAACACTTGCTTCTCCAAGGATACACTCCAACATCATACCAATAACCACTTTTTTTACATGAAAATTGTTTCTAAGGTTATGCTCTGAAAATGAACAGTGTGTTCCATCTGCAGTAGAGTCCATCCAGCATCCCCAAACTAGGGTAGTTAGAGTAGTTAGAAGAAGCTAACCATTGTTAGCAAACAGAGGACATCTTGCAATAGCCACCAGCAAGCTACCTATGATAGCTTTCTACCAGCCTCCAAATCTACAGAGGTTACTTGTAAGAGTTGTCTTCAAATCACCAGAATTCGTGGCTGCTATAATGGAGTTTGACAAGCATCAGATGAGACATTTTATGTCTGTCTATGCAGGAAATGTAGCTGATTCCAAAATTAAACGTGCTGTTTATATCCAACAAACAAATAATACAGCTAAGTTCCAAAGCAATTTCATCCTGTGCTAAAGATTTATACACTCAGCTATATGTAGCAACAATCTAAGCTCAGTGATATCTTTTATTTGTTCAAGCAGGGAGGGCGGTTTCCAGTTCTCTGCCTTTCGATGTCTTGAGTGTTGCTCAGCCTGTGAAATTAAATTATTTTCTTTTGTGGATTCTGGAAGATCTATGCAGTGTAAAATGTGGTTATTTGCGGTCTTCAAATTGGACAAAATAGCATTGTTTTGTAAGAACATTAATAGTTGATTAGAACCAAGATGAACTTTAGGACATTTTCTAGACCTAAGATTTCTGTTTGTCTGTTCAAAGATGATAATTGTGTTTTAGGTTCACTACATTTTTGAAACGTTTGACAGTAATATAGCGAGATGAACTTGGCAACAGACACTCTGCATTATGCACCCTTTATCTGCTTGTACTGTTGAACAAAGAGCAGGGATAAATGGAAAAATTCATGTTGGGTGGCAGTGATGATGAGATCAACAAGACTTGGCCTTCCTTGATTGGAGGGGTGACAGTTGTCTTCAGAGGGACTTGCTAATGGGTGTCCAAATGGCTTATGATTCTAACCTTAAAATCAGTGGAGGAAGACAGATACCCCTCGTTGAACAAGACATGAGGGTAGAGAATTAGGGCATTCTGAGGAACATTCTGTGCTGATCTAAGGGAACCATCTCTTCTTGGAAAGATGGCCATACATCCTCTTATCAAGAAAGGGCTGTCCTTTCCAAGTCTAAAGACATCAAGGTCTTTGAAATTGCCTCTCTGCAATGAACACCTAGACAGCAGATTCACCAACTATGGAAGACACTATACAGGTCACTTGGTGATGGTCATCCTCAACTGAGTGAGATGTACTCTCATTGCACTTAAATTATAAAAATCCTTACTTTTGTATTCGCATGTGTACTTTAACATGCAATTTAGCACAAAGTTAGTATTGTCTTCTGTCCTCCTTTTCGGTGACACATGTCCTTCTTCTCAGTGATGTGAACGTGGCCACCCTATTTCCTGGTGTTCTTAGATTCTGTTGGTATACTAAGAAGCACGCCTCCTCTTTAATAATGTAACTCAAGAAAGGGAGATTACTGCACCTCCTGGTTTGGGGCTCTTCTTCAACCCATGGCTGATCTTGCAGCCCTGCAATTTATGCTGGAGGGTTTGAAATGAGGGACTGGAAACAATTAGAGTATAATTGATTGGACAGGATCAAGCTGTGCCTCATCTTGGGGCTAGCATGAGCTAGTGGCCTCCTTACTATGCTACCAGCATCTGATTCTGACTTGTTATTGAAGCAACCTTCTAGCTTTTCAAAGGCCTTCTATCCCAATTGGTTTTCTGCTGCCCCTACAATGGGCTAATCATTGGTTCCATTTTCCTATCTGGTTTCAGCCATACTTTCCTGGGCCTCAGCCTGGAATGAGATGCCATGTGGAGTTCTCCTGGGCACTGTCTTGTGTTCCATCAGCTGTGCTCTACATTCTCAGGTTCTTCCCTGCTTTGTTTCCATGGGCGGATGACCCTCTTAACTCTGGTGACTAATTGGGACAGATGTGTAGAGATCAGGCCAGGTATGGCTTTCCAGACTTAGGCTTCCTAACATGATCAGTGTTCTCCTTCCATGTTATATGCACCATTCCAGTGCAAGTAAGTTTGGTTTCTCTCTGGACTGAACAGGAGCTTACGGTGTTTCGATTTGGGGAGTAGTGCAGCACTAAAAGAGGCTGTGATTACATCTACCATTGAAATGTTGTAGAAAGAGCCACATGGCATACAATATTACTACTACTTTAAGCTTGTGATGAACCGCACATTTAGAATGAACACTGAAAATCAACAGTCTCCAGCTGGCTCCTGAGAGAAACAATAATTTTTATAAAAAATCAAAGCTTGGAAAACACAAACTACCATTTTACCTCCAAAATATGTTGATCTTTTGCCGTTGTAGATGCTTCTGAACTGGTGTTCCAAGCAACTTCTTCCATTCAAATCTGAAAACAAACCTCACACTGTTCAGCATGTTGGCAGTGGTTGTTACTATGAATCATAAAACAGCAAATCAAAATGAGGTACGGTTTAAAAAACAAAACATGGTTGGGGGTTATTGGCATCAATTTGAGGAGTGTGACCCAACTCTCTCATTAATCCATCCATCAAGCAATCCTTCGCAAGCTCTAATTGAGATTCTACGTGCCCCTGACCAGGTACCACTGCAAATAGTGTGTACAGGGTTTGGAAAGCTTCATCCTGGGAAAATCATATGGGTCAGTGGCTTTTTACAAAATTTTCAACTGATTAAAAATGCTCACACTTCTTTTGTAATTATTAATCATCCACTAATAAAGCAGCAGCTTTCTCTCTAAAAATCAGAATTGTAATGACTCACTGCTGAAATAATCTAGGTCACATTTTGGATTGGCTTCATTGTACATTACTGTGAATTGGCAATCGCCTCTGTTCCAACTAATATTTGCTGCCAGTGTTTGTGCTAACTCTCTCTTTTTTCCTCTCTGTGTGTAGCTATTTTAGGTGCACAATGAATTTGGATATTGACAAACATGAGTTATATATGCATAGTAAAGGTAAAGGTTCCCCTTGACAATTTTTGTCCAGTCGTGTCCGACTTTAGGGGGCGGCACTCATCCCGCTCTTCAAGCCATAGAGCCAGCATTTGTCTGAAGACAATCTTTCCGTGGTCACATAGCCAGTGTGATTTAGACACGGAACGCTGTTTACCTTCCCACCAAGATGGTACCTATTTATCTACTCGCATTTGCATGCTTTCGAACCGAAGCAATCCTTCTCTATTGTACCTGAACCACTATCTTATACAAGGACCCAATTTGCTGTTTTTTCCAAAATACAAAAGGGTGGTCGCTATATCATATGATAAAACTCCTTTGCTGCCTTATCCTGACGCAGATCCTTAGCCATCAAGCCCAGTATTGCCAACATTGATAAGCAGCAAATCTCCAGGGTTTTTGGTAGGATTCTTTCCTAGCCCCACCTGGAGATACCAGGGATGGAACCAGGGATGTTCTCCATAGAAAGCATGCAATCCACCACTTAGCCACAGCATCCTTTTCTTAAATGTCATGAAAATGGACTATAATGAAGTGATCTGGAACGTATGACCTTCCAGCTGCAGCTCCTATCATTCTAGTCCAACTGTTAGGCACAATGGCTAGAATTGATGGAAGCTGGAGTCCCATAACATCCAGAGGTCCACATGGTCCTCACTTCTTCCATGAGTGATCAAACTGATTATCAGCATAATGTTTGCAGGAAAATATGGAAGCTGGAGGCAATCTGTCCTCACAATGAAGAAGTCTTGCTTTCTGAGAATCTCCTCTCATCCAGATCTTGGGAATCTTGGAGATGTAGGGTGGAGGAGGAAATACCTTGGTTTGCATGAATGCTATGGGTTTATTTTCTTTATGCAATAATGTACTTATTAAATAGAATGGTGCAACTGCTCTTTACAGAGAGTTCTATATGAATTTCAGAAAACTTCGTATTGGAACCTTTACAATAAAGTGCCTCTGTAAAGAAAGGGAAACTGGTTGGATAACTTAATGGTTTTCATATCTGGCTGCAGAGCCAGAGGTTGGGAGTTCAAATCCCCATTGTTCAATCCAGTGAGCCAACTTGCATGGTCTTGAGCAAGCTGCACAATCCCAGGGTAAGCAACATCTAAATATTCTCTACCTGGAAAACCCTGAAAAGGGTCACCATAAGTCCAAATTGACTTGGCAGCACATGATTATTATTAGATAATGAATGGGGTGGGGTGGGAAATGATTGGTTGGTTGGTTGGTTGGTTGGTTGGTTGGTTGGTTGGTTGGTTGGTTGGTTGGTTGGTTGGTTGGTTGGTTGGTTGGTTGGTTGGTTGGTTGGTTGGTTGGTTGGTTTGATTTGATTTGATTTGATTTGATTTGATTTGATTTGATTTGATTTTTCTCCCACCCCATCAGTGCATACACATGATTTTGGACTGTTTACAAGCAGATAAAGCCAATATAAAAATACAATCAACAATAAATTTAAAAAGAAATAACAAGTAAAATTAGATCAGATTGCACCAGCAATAACTTGTACAATCCAATACCAATAGGAATATCATGGCGCAGTGGCCTTCTATCCTTCCGAGGTCAGTAAAATGAGTACCCGGTTTGCTGGGGCGGGGGTTGTGTAGCCTGCATAATTAACTTGTAAACCGCCCAGAGAGTGCTTGAAGTGCTATGGGGTGGTATATAAGCAGCACACTTTTTTTGCTCTAGGAATAAAAAATACAAACAGTATCGGATACAAATAGGCAAATCTAAAACATGTGTCCACTGCTTCAAGAGACAAAGCAATTAATTTCACCAACATTCATTTTCTATGCTAATTTTTAAAAATAAGTGGCAGTTTAAAACCAGATCTTGCCTAGCATTCTAAAAAGAGAACTAACCAGGTGGTATTAAAAAAATATAATGTCAATCAGCTCCTGGTTGCTGGCAATCGTTCTGAAAAAGGCTACTGTCAACAGTGTTTTCTAGCCATTCAGAAGGCTAGAAAACACTTAAAGAACTATCTATATGCCATCTCTTAAATTCTTCCTCTAAGATTCAATTATACCTCCACATAAGACAGCAATATATCAGGACACATGAACTTCATGCTTCGAAAGATGTAAGTAGAAGGCACAGTATATGTCAGGATTGACTCCACAAGTTTACTTATGCAGCCCGTGCTATATGAGTGACCTTCATTTACTAAAAAGGATTAAAGCTTGTGCTAACAGCTGTGGAAACGGGCAATGTCCTCAATTCCTATTTTTAGCAGATACTTCCCAGCACTGCACAGATCCAGTATGTTTTCAATGTATTCATTTACTTCACCTTCCTACTAATTAATAAGATGTTTCATTACCATGAAATGATGCCAATAACATTTACATTAGGATTTGTCAGGAAGATCTTGTTATAAGTGGGTCTATTTTTGTTTGTATTTATTTTATTTGCAGAGCAATTGTAACTTCTACTTTGGCCTAAAATAAACTTTTAGGCAACTGTTAATTTCTTTCTTTTACAATTTCCCCTTTCTGGTAACAAATATTTGTTATGCATGTCTCTGTAAACAACCCTGCAAAGGATGCTGTAATTTACATTACAGTGAATCATCACGTCACACTTTCTGCTTTTAATGGGCACTTATCATCAGACATCTTTCACCATTTGAGGGAATATTGCTTCTAGATGTGGGATCAGCATCTTATCTAGTGAAACCTTCAGAAATATGTCCCAGTGAACTCAGGAGAAACCTAGACAACCATCTGTCTGATACATTTTAACTTGGATCCCTCCACTGAGCAGGAGCTTGACAGGCTGTTCCAATTCCATAATTTTATGATTCACTGTACTGTACTCAGTGGGCGCTTAGGCATAAGAAAGTGCACATAGGATGCTGCCTTCAATGCTGTTGCTGATGTAAACTGGCAGCAGTCTTAAATGAGAGGGAAGGTGTCAGCAGGCTTCAGAGACTACCAAGGCTGAGGGAAGAACCAAATCATCATCATCATCATCCTAGAAGAAGAAAATAAAGGGGGAGGGTATGGCTTAGAAGCGAAGTGTTGAAAATAACAGCCTTACTTTGCATAACTTTCAGGGCAATGAGGCCCATAATGTTAGTTTTCACCATTTAGAACATGATTACTGGTGTTTTCAGAGGACTAAATAATATTTAGTATTTGCCGGGGTACAAGATGACTTTTTGGCCCTGAAAAACATGCTTCCAAGTGGGGGGGTCATCTTGTACGCTGGGTGCATGCCCAGCAAACCCTCCCTCTCTCCCAGCGAAGTCACTTACCTGGTAGTAAGACCGAGTAGAGCTCTCTCCTAGCCTGGGAACAGCCTGTCTCTAGCGCCAAACAGCTGACTGTCGGAACAGCAGAGAGGCGGCAGCCATTTTGAGATGCGACCACATGGTTGCTGCCTCTCAAAATGGCTGCCGCCTCTCCAAAATGGCTGCATCCTCTCTGCTGTTCCTTCTTTCAGCAAACCCTGACTCTCTCCGAAAAGGAACCAAAAGGGGCAAAAGGAACTCTCCCCATGATGCAGCCAAAGCAGAACCACGCGTGCGGAAGAGGGGGTAGTCTTATACAGCAAGTATATAACAAACTCTACATTCTGAGTGGGAATGTTGGGGGGTGGTCTTATATACCCAGTTGCCTTATACACCGGCAAATACGGTACTCAGTATTTCCCATGTTCTGTTTTAAAGGATCATTGGGGTGAATTTGGAGACATTTCTGGCTGCTCTTCTATTTTTAAAGATGTAAATTAAATAATAGTCCATATACTACTGAGCGTCTATATACAATGTGACCATGCTGCTTTTGCAAGCAGTTTTTGCTAGCATTGGTTATTATGAACAGAGAAAGTTCTGCTCAGTGGTAATGTGCACTGCTGCATGTCCAGCAACAGTCCCCAACCTTGTGGTGCTAATCTAGTGGCGATGTTTGACTATTTAAGCCCCCCCTCCCCAACCTGAAGCTCCCAAAAGCTTCCCCAGGGCAAAAGGGAGCCCCAGGGAGCCTCAGAACCAGAAACCAGGGTGGGGGCGGCGTGGGGATAGGAAGCTTTTAATTAATTTTGCCAATAGATAATTATGTAAACATCTCATGATAGGTTTTAATTATACTAATTAGGTCCCCCATGCATAGAATCTGAAATCTTATTGCAGATATTTGGTGGGTTCGGGAGCAGAGTAAACCAAACCTTAAGCATAGAGTTCAAGAAGCAGAATGTATCAACTCACTGTACTAGTTATAGCTGCTTGAAGTCCCTTCAGCTGGCATGGCTTCATGCTGTGGAATCCTAGGATTTTTAGTTAGGAGAAACCCTTGGAATTCTCTGTTGCATCTCAACAAACTACAGATCCCAGGACCCCATTGGATGGAGTGATGCAGTCAACAGCATTATCCAACTACTATAACTATAGCATAAATGCAGTCCTATTTTCTCCTTTACTGGCTGTTACTTACATGCTGTCAAGTCTGAAGTGACTTAAAGTGATCCTCATAGGACTTTCCAGGTTAGTGAGATAGCTAAGGAGTGATTTTACCAGTTCCACACCCCCCAGGAAATTTCCATGTCTGAGCGGGGATTTGCACCCTGGTCTCCAGAGTCCTAGTTTGTCACTCTATCCACCAAACCACATTGGATACTGGCCGTTACCCACTTATGATCTTCTGATGATTCAGGACATATTGAGATAGAAACATTTTTTGTTCTTGATTGTTTGAAACAATTCAGAGTGGGTGGGGACTCTATTGATGATACTTATGGATTGTTGAAATGACTTAGTTTTTACTTATAGACATTCAAACAAACACCAAGGTTGGATTCAAGGGAGAAGGCAAACACCCTTCCTTGCTCTCCCCACCCCAACATACATGTTTGACAATAAACTGCAATACCTTGGCATGCTGATAAGAGAACCCTTTGGTTATCTTCTTATGCTACTGCTGGCACATACAGCATGGACTGACAGGGGCAGTGAGAGAGAAAATAGAGTCACAACTCAGGTAGTGAGATGCAAGAGTGGACAAGGGTCCTACACCATTAGGCAACCACTTCAGGTAGGAGATACTGGGGAGGGCATCCATGACTGCTCTATTTCTTTTGAGGCCTCTTGGCATTTCCCTCACTTGCAGGAAAAAGCTGTTTCTTCCATGTTGTCTGTCTTGCAATCCCTAAACTGATTTGGTCCTTTCAGATAGATATAGTTGAGGATGCCATTGAGTGCTGAAGGAAGGTTCAACTGCCAGTCATTTTGGCCGATGTACAAAGAGTGAAGGTTGTCATCCTACCTTGCCCTAAGATAACAAAATGTATTGGGAAAGGTGCTGCTCCTGCAGTTCCACATAGGAATGTAAATGGGGAAGTTTCAGTAGGCATTATCTGCCACGAAAGTAGCACCTGCTGAAACTCTGTCTTTTATACAGCAATTAAATGAGTAGGAAGCTGATCTCTTTCACGTTGGCCACTGTTGATTTCTATCGCAAAAACCCCTCCCTTCTGAGAAAATATGTAGCTTTCTCTTGTGAATAAAGTACACTTATTTAACTTATTTTTCAATTGCTCCTCTGCTCATTGAGTGTTAAGAGGTGATTTAGAATCAACCATTAAATCAATAAAATACAAATATTCCAACTAACACAGAATTGGTTGTTGTGGGTTTTTTGGGCTCTTTGGCTGTGTTCTGAAGGTTGTTCTTCCTAATGTTTCGCCAGTCTCTGTGGCCGGCATCTTCAGAGGACAGTATTTCAGTGCTGTCCTCTGAAGATGCCGGCCACAGAGACTGGCGAAATGTTAGGAAGAACAACCTTCAGAACACGGCCAAAGAGCCCGAAAAACCCACAACAACCATTAGATCCCGGCCGTGAAAGCCTTCATGAATACATTAACATGGAATTGATCATACCCCTCCATTGCAATTTTAGTTGGTTAAAACAAAATGGAGACAACTCTTCCAGTCCAAAAGAAGTGCTGTTGGTAACCAGGAATTCATTTGTCAGATGTATAAGAACATCAGGAACAAGTAAAGGAACCTGGTTTATAACCATCTATTGATGTGGAGAGAATTCTAGAATTGCTTCAGCAAAGAATAGCTGTTTGTAATGGCCACAATCACCCGCTTGTGCAGGGAAATTTTCTCATACATGCTTTGTCTTCTGAATCAATAGCTGCACTGTAGCCAAGGTTACTGTGACGCATCACCAAAGCCCAGAAGAACTAAATCCCAGAACTGAAGTTGACAAGGACTAGGTAGTCTCTGAATACATAAATTGCTTTGGGTGGTATCCAGCTCCAGTCACAGTTTATTTTCCCTAAAATGTTTCTATGAGAAGCAATTTGGTATATTGTTTGGCTTCATTTTTTTTTAAAAAAAAACTTATTGTGGATAAGTTCATTTCCCATTTTTCTAGACAGGTCTTCACCCACTGAACTGCATTCCAGGGATGGTATACAAACAGAAGGTTATCTATACAGAATAATAAAAATACCATAAAACACCAATCCATAAAATTGAGAAGAATTTGAGCAAAATTCATCAACTTGTTAAAAACACACACAATTAGGGTAAATTATAATCAAGTTCAGGGAAATAGGTCCATGGAAAGATAATGTTTTTAACTAGTGCTGGAAAATAATAGAACATTTAGTAACAGTATTTCAGTTTAAAAACCTATATTTCATAAGTTGAAAGTGAAACTAAGGTGGCATCATTATGTGAAGGTGTGGCTATTTTAAGCCAAATAATATTCAGTTCCAAAGTCTTCCTTGCAAAGTGTTGTAATTTCAAGAGAGATGTTATGAAGAATATGAAGATTTTGGAGAGCAATATAATTTTTCCATACATGCATGTCGTGATTAATGGCACAGTCATTCAGTCATAAACATGCACTAGTGATTTGATCCTAGATTTCTATCCAGTTTCAAATAATGAAAGTGTCTATAGGGTGACCTTGCAATTTCTACTTCTTCTTCATAAAATCATCATCATCATCATCATCATCATCATCATCATCATCATCATCATCATCATCATCATCATCTTAGAACTGCAGAGCTAGGAGGGACCCTATGGACCATCTAGTCCAGTCCCTGTCAAGGAGGCACTATGGGGAATCAAATTCCCAACTTTGGGCTCTACAGCCGGATTACTTCCCAACCTAATCTTCCTCCAATCATACCTGTTAGGATGAATAAGAGATTATTTGCACTATTTGGCTTTGTACACTAAAAATGAATGTTGTCTACTAACAAAAATGCCCTGCTTATGGAAAACTAGTGTGGCTGTGAGCAACAACAGTGTACATGCATCTTTTCCCTGATTTGTTTCCATTCACTATGCAGGAGGTTGAGTCATGGAGAAATATCTGATACAATACTGTATTCATTGTCTCAAGTGGTACACATTCAGGTGGGCCCTCCAAACATTTAAATTGTTCTTTAATAAACCACTTTAGCAAAACAAAACATTAGGTAGACCTTGTATAGAAATGTCTGCATTTCTTGGTCATCCAGAGATACAAACTAGAATTTTACCAACCCAATATAAACCTGGCATCTATCAATATATTCCAATAATTTGATGGAATCCCTAAAAGGCAGATCACATCAGAGAAGACATGACTTATTTTGTAAAATATATATTTTATATTCTTTGGGTACAGGAGACACTTCTGTCCATTGATGTGACTGAGAAAAACCTTCAGATGGTTTGCAGAAGATGATCAGGCTACAGTTCTACGCTTTTCTGGGAAGTAGCTGTAACTGAACACACCGGAACATACAGTACTTGTATACAGGTATACAAAAGATACACTGGTTGGACAGTGTCATTGAAGCTACCAACATGAATTTGACCCAACTCCGGGAGGCATTGGAAGACAGGAGGGCCTGGCGTGCTCTGGTCCATGGGGTCACGAAGAGTCGGACACGACTTAAAGACTAAACAACAACAATACAAAAGATAGAACTGACAACATTTTTACAATTGTACATCAGGGTGTGATTCAGCGGAAACAGAGCTGAAGTTATATGAAGCATGTTGGATAACAAAGCACAAATATAGTTTTCTCTCAAGAGATTGCTTGTTCTTTCTAGTGGCACAGGAAGAAATGAGGGAGCCACAAGATGATACAGGTGAGTTGATTTAACTAGCAATTAACAGGGCAGAAATACTTCTGCCTGAGCAAACATGTATGTTGTCACAATAAACCTGAAAAAAGAGTCTTCCTCTATGTATATTGCCCAATATTACATTTTCAGCAAGGCCCTGCTTGTTTGTGCTGCACCCTACAGGAAGGTGGAAATCATGTGGCCTGTGGACTACATTCCCTCCTGCCTGTTGTGTGGCCCCCAGAGGGCTCTGGAGCAGCCAAAAAGAGAGAGCCAAAAATATTATTCCAGGAAACTTTTAGGAGTGGTCATTCTCTTCTAAAATCACCCCTGCAGGCCTTGTCTCTCCACCTTCCCCAGTTCCATTTCTGTGCCATTTTGTGGGGCTGGTGCAACCCAAGGTCTGTCCAGAGACTGCAATGTGGCCCCTGCACCCAAGACCGTACTCACCCCAGTCCAAAAGAGTCCTACAGAGCAGCCTCATAGCAACCGCCATTCTCTATGGTGGCCTCCGCCCACTGGAGTGCAGTGGCTATTGTGGGTTAAGATTGGGCCCAAGCCCCTTCTAACAGCCAGACTCCTGTTCTTCCAGCAGAAATGCCTCCTGCTGACCACAGGGCTGCTGGCTGATCTCAGAGATTTGGTGACAGATCCACTGGCAGAAAAGTCAAAGTGGTTTGTGGAGCCTGGAGAAAGGCATGGCAAAGGAGGGGGCAGGTTACACCAGATCCAATGCTCCTCTATCCCAGGAATACTACTGCAATGCCTACACAAAGGTATGCCAGAATGAAGTCAGTTCTAAGTAATTCCCAACCTTCTCAGGCTGGGCAGAAGTTAGGTTCCACACAGTTTCAGCCAGCTTCCTCCCAGTCATGGCTGGCTTGGCCAGTTAAGACTATACGTCATTTATTCCATACGTTACTCAACCTTGTAACTTCTCAGGAAAGTGTAGTTGTTATGATCAACTGCTTGGGGTATCACTGGGACCACCATGTAAACCATGGTGGTCCCAGTGCAAGAAAAGGAGGAAATAAATGTAATAAAATAAAATAAATGACACAATGTTAAATGGGTTAACTGTTATTTCCCCTCCCCTCCCCAGTTATTAACTATGTAGTTTATCCACATTATTTTACATATAATTTACTGAGTTGGAGAATTAGGTGTCTTTTTCCAGAAGGAAGAGTTTCCTTCCATTCATGGATGAAGCTATTTATTTATTTATTTATTTGGTTTATATACCCACCTATCTGGACTACTCGTGAAGCTGTTCAGAGGTAGAGATTTGATGCCTGGGTTTTCCACATACCCTCTAAAGCTGGGGTCCCCAACCCCCAGACCATGGCCCAGTACATTTGCACAGGTGCCCTGGCCACCCGCACACAGACCCCACCCCCCAACCAGTCCACAGTTCGGAAAAGGTTGGGGACCACTGCTCTAAAGCATTCCATACTACATCTCATGCTGTTCTAAATGGTACCAAACCCTCCAGAACAAATTTCTTGAATTTTTTGGAGGTGGAAAGAGATGTGGAAAACCATTGAAAAATCACATTTCTTCCTTCTACCAGTGATTGACCCATGAGCAGAGTTGGTTTTGGCAACTCTGGCTATTGTCAGTAACTTTTGTTCATCATATTTTGGGGGAAGGGGCTGAACAGGAATTGTAAAGTGATCGAAAACACAAAACTGATTCACTGCACATACAGCCCATTGAACTCCCATGAAACCTAGTATGAATTTCATCACATTCGGTCATTTGGCCAAGAATGATTGTCAAAATGTTTACTCAAAGTTGATGAAAAACAACAGAAAAGCTGTTATTTCAACTGTGATAAATTAGATATGGGCTGTGGGAAGGATGTCATAAGAGCTATTGTCATGACCTTTGTAGTTGCATCCTAGTCCCATTGCCTCAATTTTCTTGTTCTGTTTCCCACTGTTGATAGCAAAGGCACTTCAGAACGGTTGTCACATTTTGATAGCGAATGTTCGTTTTATTGTCTTCTCAGTACACTGTGATATCTTTAGAAACTATATTTATCTCTGATTTCCTCATTTCCAGAAACAATTTCTTCCTCATTTCAGTAATGGTGTGGTTAAAAACAGAACTTCCTGATTATGTCCCTCCCTAACAATGACAGTTGGTAGTGGCACAGTGATTTTCAGGAGAAAGCTACAAAACATTTTGGGGTCAGCTTTTGCCAAAACAGAATCATCACAGCGCTTCAAAACTTGTTATCTGAGGTCACCAAAATTCCCACAAATCCTCCTGCCAAGACAGCTGTGCCATGAACCAGGGGTGCATTTATTATGGCCCTCCAGATGTTGGTAGACTGATCCTGGACTTCACAGGAGTCCCAGCTATGCTAGTCTATGAGAAAGAATTGTCAGCTGCAGTCTCAAGATATTTGAAGGCCACAAGTTCACCTCTGGTATAACCAAAGAAATGTTTCATTTTCCCTTTTGCAGAAATTTCCCAACAAGCAATTATGGCCAAACTGTGAAGTTCTGAATCAAGTCTGTGCTATTTTAGTTCCAAAATGTGCGAATTTCTAACTTTATTCAAAGAAAAAAAGGTAAGTAGAAAAGGAATGTCTTTTTTTTTTAAAGAGTTGTCTTTTTCATACATTTTTCTTTGGTGACTGTTCTTTGTTGTTGTGCTTCAGCCATTTTTATACCATTTTCCCCTTCTCAGAGGGGGTTGGATCCTTTTTGGTCTCTCTCTTCATTCCAGAAGTGTGTGTGCGGGAAGACTGAGTACACAGGAACCCTGTACTTGAACACTTTATGAATGAAAAAGGAACCGTTGTTGGTATGTATGCACCTCAGTGACTACCCCAGTAAGGCCAAAAACCACGAGCAAAGACTGTGCAGTTTTCAGTTTCCCACAGAACATCAATTACCACTGTGGAGCAAAATGAGCACACTGCTTGCCAGGGGAGCAAATGAAGAGGATAGAGATGGATGACTGCTTTTTATTCCTTCCTACAAAGCTGCTGTTTGTCCCTCTGTCTAGGTTCTGGACACATGTTGTCCACTCTTTTCATCCAAGTTATTTTTTCTTTCTTTCTTCAAGAGCAGGGGTTGCTGGATCTAGAATCATGAACCAAATCGGCCTGATCTGAACCAATTTATATATGGTCCAGAGCCAAACAGAATAGGCCAATTCCGTTCCAAAGCAAAGCAAAGCAACCTTCAGAGCATGGCCAAAGAACCAAAAAACAAAAAAACAAAAACCACAACAACCATCAAAACAAAGGCTGTTTGGACTGATTCAATTACTGAACATCTAAAATGGGGTGTAGGCAGCCAGACTACAGGGGTGGGATTCTGTGAACAATTGCTTCGGTCAGAATTTCACTCCAATTGTACTAAGTTCAGGAAGCAAACTTTAAAGTTAGCCAGTGTACAAACTTGTGAAGCTAACTGTCTGACGTGTGCCACATTTGTACCTCTCTTTAAAGCCTATCTTGTCTCCAAAGTAAATGTACAACAGTCCAAAAAGAAAAAAGTTAGTTATTTTGGCTTGTCGAGGCTGGTCAAATTGAAGGCTGGTAGTTTGAATTGCCATAAGTTGGAGATGACATGATAGCACACAACAAGTCTGAATTTACCAATTTATCTGGATCCTGGGAACACATCAGATGAGGTGGGACCTAGATTACCACAGTCCAAATTTGGAGCAATCTGAAGGTGGTGAACTGGACTCCAAATAATTTATGAGAAATCATGCAGAGCCCTAATAAAGATCTAAATATCTGTTCGTGTCTATGCTTGGGATATTCTCTGTGAAGCCACTAGATGGTGCAGTTCAGCTAAATATGCCCACAATTCATGGCTCAGAGTTAGAAAGCATCCATGTACACATGAAAGCGCATGTTAAGTTCATTTGTTGCTGTTGTTACTGTAGAAATTGCATTTTTATAAACACGTTCTCTCAACTATCCAGTCACTGGTTCCATGGAGAGTAAGTAAGCAAGCCAAGAAGCTAGTCTACCTGTGCAGCTGAACGGGTGTTGGTCTCCTAAGGGTCCTCTGGTCAAAAAAGCCATTGCACCCCCTTTCATTGCACTCAATCAACCATCAGATAGCAAGGGACAAGGGAAAGACTACTGCATGTTTGCTGTTACAGGCACATTTTTTCCAGTTAGTATTTTGGGCCCTGTTTAGTACTGCAGGAAAAATAATCCCTCCCCACCTTTTTTACAGTCACAATCAGGGGGGCTCAGGCAAATAGTAAATATAACCCTAATTAGGTAACTGAGCCTAATGGCTTCCTCTAAATTTGCGGTCCCTTTCCTGAAGCCTGTGTTTACTGTTATTTCTTCCAAATTCTGGTCTATTTCAGGTCTGCTGCAGTAGAAATGAACAGCAATATATCTGACTCGCCCACGTTTGCGATCAATACCTTGGCTGTGCAGAAATGCTTTCAGCAACAGGAGAAAGAAATGTAGTGATAGATGGACAGTTAGAATGTGACATTTGGTTTTTGATAATGGAAGGGGAATTGTAACAACAAGTACCTAATATCAGGTTTCGCTCCTGGACACTGAGTGCATTCTTTCCTTTAACAAAAATAAGGTAGTTAGCACAAAATCTTCCTGATGCATTTAAGAGGTCTATTTCGTATCCATTGGCTCTGTTCATCTATTCCAGTGATTCTGCTTTAGCGTACAACAGGTTCATTGCTAGGCGTAACCCTAGAGCTTACAACATTGTTCTAAGAAAGTACTTTATTACTCATCATTTTTAAAGAGTTTCTTGAATCATAGAATCATAGAATAGAGAAGTTGGAAGGGGCCAGTGTTGGAGCACTCACCACTTCTAGAGGTAGCTGGTTCCACTAACAGTTCCTCTAACAGTTAGGACGTTTTTCCTGATATTCCACTGAAATCTGGTTTCCTGTAACTTGAGCCCATTGTTGATAACATTATTCATTATTTAAAGAATAATGTGTCAACAGGATGTTGCCCTAAAAGGTTGTAACTCATCCCTGTGACCCCCCACTGACTCCCTACTGCTTACAACAAAAAAGGGTAATGCTGTAACAGACCATTACACCATTTCATACAAGTGCCATTGTTATATTCCTACTTCTCCACACACCTCAAAGTAATACATTATGGGTATCACTTCTAGCTCTGTCTAGCCTGTGACATCCTAGAACTGTTTCCTAGGGCTCAAAATTTTCCTCTACATGGATAATAAAGATATATATTAGCATATGCACATTTTATGTAGATGTGTATCCCATAGACTTGGACCCTAGACCTTTTAAGTAACAAGCAATTTCCTGGCCCTCAGGCTTATATTATGTAACTGTAAGCTTGCCCAAAGCACGAGTTGTTGAAAGACTTTATTCTTTCATAACTTCTTTCTCTCACATTCTTTTCTTTAACCTTAAAAACCCAACTCTTGTCCAGGTCAAGCTCTATACTACCCAAAACAGCTAGATTACTCCTACCTAGGTAAAGGTTCTCCTTGACAATTTGTCCAGTCATATCCAACTCTAGGGGGCGGTGCTTATCTCCATTTCCAAGCCATAGAGCCAGCATTTGTCCAAAGACAATCTTCCGTGGTCACGTGGCCAGCGCGACTGGACACGGAACGATGTTACCTTCCCACCGTGGTGGTACCTATTTATCTCCTCGCATTTTGCATTTTGCATGCTTTCGAACTGCTAGGTTGGCGGGAGCTGAGAGAAGTGACAGGGGATTCGATCTTACGACTGCAGGTCTTCTGACCTTGCAGCACACAGGTTTCTACGGTTTAAACCACAGCACCATCACATCCCAATACTCCTACCTAGGAGGCATAAAATTCCACCAGCATTTCTCCTCATTTCTCCCCATTCCCAGCAGGGGAAGAAAAAAAAATGGCAAAACATAATCATCTGCTACCCTTTCACGGCACCCAGACTCTGCCCTGTGGCACAGCTACCTCACCTGGGTCATGATAGCCTTTAGTTGTTTCCTGGATTCAGAACACTTTTTAAAAAGAAAATAAAGTGACACTTTTGTTGGATCTATAACTTATCCGTTGAAGTCAGTCTTCTGTCTGCATCACACAATTCTATCCTGGCGCTCTGCAAATGGATGCAGATTTACTCAAGAAACCCTCAGTGTTTCCTGATTTCATGTCACAAATCCAAACTAGTATTTTTCCCCTTGGAGCCTAGCTTCCTGCTCGAGGTGGGGGTAAAACACGTCAGCTACTGTAATTTGGTAGTGGAAAAGGCTGGTAATCGATCTCTTGTGATACTGCACTGCAGTAATTCCCTAGATAAATGCTGCAGTATGACTATGTACCCTCAGCTCCTCCATTCATAATGAGGCTACTACCATTAACCTAAGTCTTCCAGCTGGCTCCAGCCCCATATCTAAGTTAACAGAAGCAAGTGTTTACGAACACAGGGTAGTGGGAATCTTGTTTTCCTGCCAGTGTAGCAAAATCCTAATTGGCTGTGGGAATGTTTGTAAAGGGGGGGAGAGAGAGGAGGAAGTTCTCTATATTGGATAAAGCATAAAAGTCAAGGTTAAACTTTGCAGCATTTTGTTCAGATTCAGCAACTGATTGTACAGCATTTGGGAGCTGTTTGTTTTTAAGTTGTCACTCTCTGTGAACAGAAGAGTTGCTATTAAAATGCTGACATTGACTCAAAGCTTCCCAGAAGTTGCATCCCAGCAGGCCACCAGCAGAGCCTGAAGGAGACAGCTCTCTCTCCATCTCTTCTGTGGTTGCTTCACATTTAACACTGTGTGGTTTCTTGTTATTTTGACAACAAACCACTGGAGTTTTGTCTAGTCTAGTTTCTGTATATACACTCTGGATGAGTCTTATCTGCTCACAACCAGATGTCTCCACTACCTGTTTTCTGTGGGAAAAACTGGATGGGATTTGGTCTGAGAGAAGCTGCAAAGGCTGATTTCCTACATAAACATAGAAGAATGAGGAGTCCTGGAGTACTGAAGGCCTTCATAAGCTGTATTCAAAAAAGACTAACCCTGAAGTTATGAGGAAGGACAAAGGTTTAGCCCCACCGCCTCTATTATCAGTCTCTGCATATTGAGAGTGACAGTCTAAAGAGGAAACAGTCTGCTATATGAGAAGGTTCTGTGTGCAGCTGAGGACACAGAAAAATCAGGGTTCCTGATTGTGTCAAAGGGATTCCAAGGAGACTCCCTGCTCCTTGTCACAATCCACATGTGAATAGTAACAATGGAAGGGGGAGGAACTAGCACTCTCCTCCTCTTCATGCATTATGACAGAGTCTTTTCTCTACATATGAAGTGGGGTATAATGCATAGAATATGTGTAGTAGGACAATAATCATAGAATATGACAAAATCAACCAATAATGTGTGTGTACATCTGTTGATCTGTTTGTAGTCAGCATTATCAAAGCTTTTACTTCTCATTACATTAATCACTTGCCTGCTATTTTTCCTGCATGTCCCAGAATTTCTCAGCCAACTTGGCCTTTGGCATGCTGAGTAAGAGGTTCTGTTTTCTTCTCAGTTGCTCAGAACACAGTTTCCAGTGGGAGATGGCTGGAAAATAGGCATATTAACTGGAGCTAAAGTTCCCTGATACACATCTTTGTGTGCACGCTACTGAAGAAATGGTCAGAAGGTAAACCTGGATATACGTTGAAGTATATTGACACAGACTTCTTGATCTCTGACACAAAACACGCCACACCTGGAATATTGTGTACAGTTTTGGTTGCCGCACCTCAAAAAAAGATATAGTGGAACTGGGAGAGGTGCAGAAGAGAGCAACTAAAATGATGACTGGGCTGGGGCACTTCCCTTATGAGGAAAGGCTCCAATGTTTGGGGCTCTTTAGAGAAAAGACACCTGAGGGGGGGACATGATTGAGACGTATAAAATTATGCAGGGGATGGATAAAGTGGATAGAGGGAAGCTCTTTTCCCTCTCACACAATACCAGAACCTGGGGACATCCATTCAAATTGAGTGTTGAGAGAGTGAGAACAGACAAAAGAAAATATTTCTTTACCCGGCGTGTTGTTAGTCTGTAGAACTCCTTGCCACATGAAGTGGTGATGGCATCTGGCCTAGATGCCTTTAGAAGGGGATTGGACAGATTTCTAGAGGAAATGTCCATTGCAGGTTACAAGCCATGATGGGGAAATACAATCTCCAGGCTTAGAAGGAAGGTACCTCCAAATGTCAGGTGAAGGGGAGGGGTATCAGGAGACAGGTATCTAGTGGTCTCATATGCTCCCAGAGGCATCTGGTGGGGCCACTGTGAGATACAGGAAGCTGGACTAGATGGGCCCTTGGCTTATGTTCTTATGTTTCCTTAACAATGTGAACAAAAAAATGGCTCTCTCTTCCTAAATTATACCGCAGAAATGAAGACAAGGATATGGTTGTGGTAAGTGATTGGGATGATCAGATGAACTCAGTTCCTCTGAGATTCAATGAACTCAACCAAATTGGAAGCCAACAAATTCTTGGGCTCTTAGGAGCATCTGAACTGTGCTAGATTAGGCAAAAAAACAACCCAACAACAACCCTGGTCCAACATTTTATTACAGTAGCCAATCAGAAATACTTAATTCTAAAAATAATATTATACCTGTGTTCCTTGTTCACAGATGTGTTTGGTGGGGACACAGGAGCGGGCCTTCTCTGTTGCTGCTCCCAGACTCTGGAACTCTCTCCCACATGAGGCCAGGCTGGGCCCCATCTTTGCTGTCCTTCTACAAGCAGGCAAAGACCATTCTCTTCAGGCAGGCTTTCCCTTAGTGACTGGCTGTCTGAGAGGGGTTTTTAAATAGATTGCTGTGGCTTGTAGCTTTTAAATGTATGCTAGTACTGATTTTATTTTAAGGTAGTATTTGTTTAATTCTTTTAAAAATATTTGCATAGTTAATATTTGTAGCTTTTAAATTTTGTCTCTTTCATGATGTAACCTGCCTTGTGTCCTTTTTAAGCAGAGAAGTGGAGTAAAAACATTTTAAATAAATTAACAAATAAATAAATTGGTGGGGGAGCTCAGGGATCTAATTAAAACCAAGTGAAGCAAAGCAAAATAGATCATGCCAGGGATGGTTTTGGGCTGCCAGGCCTTTGCCCACCTGCTCCCTGACACCTCCAAGTCTGCTTTCAACCAAGAAAAAAAATATACTAAGACTGCAAGGAAGGAGGTTGGACAGCAAACTACATGTACTGTAGTTGACTTCATTTCTGTTGACACTGACCTTCACCCTACCAGTCCAAGTGGGCCACAGTTGCCACTGTATCAGCCATCACTGCTTCCTAAAAGCCTGAAGTCCTCTTTCCCCTGCATATAGAAATTCCTGTATAAACAGGTGGCTTTTGCATGTAAACAGTTACAGTCAAATAACTTCTTCCATGCTGGTTGCCAGAACAAATACTTGCCATTTTATGGGTAATGCATTAAAAACTATGAAGGCAATTCTTTATACCTCCCTTCTCCAACTAGGTGCATTCAGGATGTTTTGGATTTAAACTCTCATCTTTCCCAGACAGCAGAGGCAAGAGATGGGATTTGTTATCCAGATATCTGAAGGGGACCAAGTGGAGGCAAGTTGCAATACCCACTAAGGTAGTATGTTATATTGCTCAGGGGGCTTTACGTCCTAGATATGCATTGTGGGAAATGAACTGTAACCTGCAAACCACACTGCCAAGTAATTCTTCTGACTTTTAGGATAACTGGCATTGAGGTTATTCTTTCAGCAGTGTCAAAGATTTGCAATATCCTTTTTTTGCAAACAAAGTGTTAATACATTCCAGGAAAGGGAATGGCTTTGATTTCCCTTTGCACTCATTTCTGGGTGCTGAGCTGAGACTTTGTCCTTCAGAATGCAATTGTGCATTCGACAACAGAGCTCATTTCTACGCCTAAGGGCTCTCTTGCACACAGCAGTAATTTAGTCAACTAATTTCATAGGACATTAGAATGCATAATGTCGATGGTTTTATTTGGCACAGTGACATTTACTAGTGCTTAGCTGAAGCAAGGCGTGATGAGATGCCCTTTGAAGAACAGTGTCGTTGGGCAGCAAGGCAGAAGGGGGGCGCGCAAAGGGAGGATTGCAGGGGCTTTCATGTCCCACATTGAAGGGTTGCCTGCTCTCCATTAACTGGGAAACCCTCGGCTGGAAACAAAATGCCAACCTATACAAAGTCCCGGACATTTTTTGTGATACAGAAAAGCCTTCTGAAAGGGGGCACCTTTCATTCCTGTTCTATGCTATGCATATAGGAAATCTATTACTATATGAAATTTAAATTGCACAAAAATTGGAGATGCAGATTTAGAAATAATTACTGCAATTTAAATGGAAGTAAAATATATCTCATGATTGTGGGGGGAAGCTGTAACCAGGGGATCTGTGCACCTGTGTACCTGCCCCTGTGCTGCACTGACCTTTCCAACTGGAGGATTCTGGGCAGAGCTGGGAGGTAACTGATTATAATTGTAGGAACATATAATTAGGTTATAGTTATAGGTACATGCTCTGGTCCATGGGGTCATGAAGAGTCGGACACGACTAAACAACTAAACAACAAATAACTAGGTTGGAGTAATACATAATGTCAGCAAGTAACACTGCTACGTAGGTGTAACTCATTTATTTTCAAAAGTTACATTTAAAGGACATTTTAAAGCATTTTCAGAGACATTTTGAAGATTATTTTTCAGGGTTTTTACCATTCTCTATCAACCCTATCAATGTCTTTTATATTTTAATAAATATTTCCAAGGTTCAATATCAGAATTAGCCATTAGAGGGAAACCCCACATCTTTCCCTGTAGTTTTCTGGTCTGACAATAACTCAATGCAATGCATGCAGCACAACTTATCAAATTGCTTGCACAAGCAGAGCAACTATAAGAAGCTGAATAGACTAGCAGCTGAATCCTCTACCACAGGGGTCCCCAGCCTTGGGCCTCCAGATGTTCTTGGACTTCAAGTCCCAGAAATCCTGGCCAGCAGAGGTGATGGTGAAGGCTTCTGGGAGTTGTAGTCTACATCTGGAGGCCCAAGGTTGGGGACCACTGCTCTAACACACTTGAGGCAGCAGGGTACTTTAGGAGGTCCCAGGACAAGCTGTGCATCACAATCAAATCTGTCCTCTAACTGTGAGGTATCTCTGATGGTCTGATAGAAATAGCCAAGGGAGGCTGCCACTTCTCAAGAGCCCAATGAGTACAGCTACCTCTGAAGCAGCACAAGAGAGTTTCTGGGGAAAGACAGCCAAGGTTCAAAAGCACCACATTCCTCTTCACCTTTCCTGTTGGAAAACATTGCCCCTGAAAGAATTTTGCAACAGAGCAGAAGCTGTTCTATGGTGGTTCTTTACCCATAAGATTCTGAGAAGTAGCAATTTGCCTGGAGTTCAAACTGAATGTAATTGCTGAAGGGGCCTTTCCACCAACATCTCAGCAGTCCAAGCACGGCCATTCCAGAGGTTTATAGGACCTAGGGTAGATACAAAGCTTGGGAATCCTTCTGGACTACTACCAAGCAGGCTAGAGGATTCTGGGAACTGCAGACCAAACAAGTAACATAAATCTGGATAGATGTATAAAGGAGCCAATCCACAAAGATTCATGCAGGGTGCATGCAATGGTTCAGCAGCAGTTCAGGGGCAGATGTTAATGATACACACAGCAGCCCAGCTGAGTCCCTTGTTTTGTATGAATTTCAGGCTAATTGCCCCAGTTCCCACCACAAAATCTGAGCAACCCAGTGCTCAAACCTAGAATGCTGCCCAATGCTAATGTTGGACACAAATTGGGGAAAATATTTTGGATATTTACGGCTAAGAGACTGTCCTGTGCTTTGTTTAATAGCTGCCCTACACCTTGCCCCTCACAAGGCTCAGCAAATAATCGAGGAGCAAAGTCCAACCTGTCTTGGCTGCGATTCTGAAAGAACCAATGAGTGACAAGCACCTGAGAGAAATACTGATTGTTAACCATTTCTAAGTGACCTTCAAATCAAGGCAAGGAGAACAGCAGCTACCTCCTGTGCTACACACAAACTACAAAACAGGCCAAACCTGTTAATGTTTTCTTTTAAAGCATGGTCGATAAACATCAAAGAGCCACACGCTAATGAAAGTCCTGGAAAAAAGTTAGTTACTGCTGCAGTTGTTCCCAAAGGAAGCCATTTCAAGAGCTGTCTTTCATGTTTTCCGTTTAAGTGATTACTTTAATATTGTAAATGGCAAACAAATGCGATTAGCATTCACTTGAAAAGAGACTTAGACACACTCTTGTGCTAAGAGATGGAAAGATTAAAAGGTGACCTATCTGGGCACTACTAGGATGGCCCAGCTGGGTGTTTTTTTTGATGGAGCTGAATTTCTGGAAGGAAGCCCAGAGAGCTTTCCAGCTGACCTTTTGCTATCACTGTTCCTGGCCCCTTGATCTGAAATGCCATTGGGTGGTTGCCTCAAACAGGGCATGCTCAGGTCCTTCTAGTCCAAGTGCCTTCAAACAGTGAGTTACAAACAAAAGCAGTGGCAGCTGCTGGCATCTTTTTCAGCTGGGGGAGGGGGCTGAGCATCCTCCCCAGATTTTAGCTTGCACTTCGCAGAAGTAATCCAAGGTGCTGAATCTGTTTAGGTGATAGGGTTCAGCAGTTTGGTAGTTCCTGTAAAGTGCCAAGGAATACACAGCACTCCTGAAATGGGAGTGACCTGCTGGCTGGTGATCAAAAGGCATGGGGTGCATACACATGTCACAACCAGATTTGGTTTGTCTTAAGCGTGGTGTGGCCTGGCGTGCTCTGGTCCATGGGGTCGCAAAGAGTTGGACACGACTAAACGACTAAACAACAACAACAAACGGTGGTGTGTTGCTTAAGCCATTGATAGCACAGCAGAATTCCCAACAAGCCATAACCGGTCTTTCTCATTACTGTTTTCTTTATCTCCTGACACTTTTATTATTTCTCCTTTCACGGTGTCAAACAAGTCAGAGGCAAGCTATGCTTGTGAGTTAAAAAAGGAGACTGTTTAGCACTAAATGCCCATGTGTTAATTCATAGGTAAGAATTGCGATTTCAATAGAAAAGCAAGGTTTCCACGCACAGTGGCAAGGACTGTAATGAGATGACTTATGTACATGTTCAGTCTGCCGCCTGCTGCTCACTTTTCAGGACAACTTCAAAGCCGTTCTCTTTTCTTATGGTGTTTAGTTTTGAAAGCAAGCTTTACCTTAACAAATATTCAAAGAGTAGATAAAATCAAACACTGTCCTCTACAAAGTAGGAGACAAAGTTTCCATCACCTTGGATTAAGTTTTTCTTTTCCTTTTTTTTGGATTCCCAGAAACTTCCAGCCAATTTTGATCATTAAGCCATTGCTATCTGAGAGCTTCTGGGAGTCGTGCTCCCCCCCCAAAAAAAAACACACACAACTTTTCTGCCTTCTGTGATCACCAGATCTTTCCTGTTTCCCTGCCCCTCTACCTCATGGTAGAGCTATTTCTTGTTTTACTTTTTATATTTAATGAAGTAAAGCGAAGCCACAATTCAGAATAGAAATTTTAGAGGTATGAGAGCCGGGGCAGGTGAAAGATAATGTGTTCTGTTATACACACACACACACAATACATCTCATAACTTATTTACTAAATAATTTGAAATGCCAATGGCCAGAGAAATCTGAATGTTCAGCAAGTCCCCATGTCCCACAGCCGGCTTCCTTCTCTAAATGAAAGGAAGACTAGTATGTGAAATCAATGCAGTACTGCCCATTCTTTTATGATAGAAGACTGACTGCTACCTCTGTTTTGTAGAGACAACAGTATTAAAAATCTATGCATCTTAAATAAATACATCTATATGAGTCCTTGCTTTTGCAAAACAGAGGAAAGGCCCTGAAACAAGGCCACTGATGCTTAAATATAATGAATGCTTTACTCAAGATAGGTCCCACTGAGCACAGTTTGCTTCAAAGTCAATGCACACATGAATGCTTTTTCACTGGTTAAAGCTACGTTCCTGATGAAGAAATTAGACAAGAATTAACCAGACAGCTCTGCTTTTAATACAGGCATCTATGCTGCTTTAATTATATGTCTCAATGCAAGTTGTTGTTGCATTAGTTACTGCTAATAACTAGCAGTAGTTATTAGCTACTGGGGGTGGGGTGGGCAGGAAATGATATCCAATGATATCACAGGATATTCATGCAGCTTATTTGGTCATTTGGGCAGCTTAGGGAAAAGGATCATAAATTTTAAAAATCCACCTTTGACCAACTCTGAGCCCTGCCTTGCTTTTGCTTCAATTCAGTTTCAGTTGTTGCAGACTGAGGAGGGAGACTGATTGTCCATATATTTATCTGCCAAACAGATGAAAGTGGGCCCCTCCATTGCTTTGGAACATTTATAGGAAATTGTTCAGTGGAGATCGGGAGGGTCGGGAGAAATTGACAAGAGATGCAGAACGAGCTAAGTGTTACTTCCTCTGCTTTTTCTCAAATTTGAATGAGATAGCAACATAGCTGAAATTGCAATAGGCTGGCTGAAGACCAGTAAACTAACAATCAATCAGCATGATGGAGAGGTGATAGAAAATAGGACTCTAGATCAGAACTTGGGATTTTTTTTTAAAGACACCTCCATGCAGCATGGACCCCAGCCATGATTTAATAAAAATCTAATTGCCTGTGCCGGCTTTGGGTTTCTCTGAGTGGTGATCTCAAAGAGCATCCCCCCCTTCTGGGCAGGCTCTGAATTTAGGGGTTTTGTGTTGTGTTTCTAAATGAAACAGCGCTGCAACTCTCGATTTCGCCTCAACATGGTGTGCCTCCTAGCCAGGGCTCCTATTTCCCACTGTTTTTACCTAACTGTTCTTCGTCCTCCAGTTGCTGTCCCCATCCGACTTAATGTGTCAGATCTTGTCTCTGTAATCGCACATAATCTGTGTGATGATAACCTCAGAATTAAATTACAGTAATGTGCTCTGTCTGGAGCTGTATTTGAAGACAGTTATTTATAATCTTCAATGAATCCAAAATACAGCAACTAGAATGTTAACTTGTGTAGGCTGCAAGGCTAACACAGCTGTCACAAAGGAACTACGTGGGCAGTTTGTCTTTGGGATCAGTTCAGAAAGCTCCTTTTGACCTTTATAGACGGTGTAAGATTCCGGGTGCCTGCTCAGAAGTACGGTAAGTCCTTTTGATTTAAGTAGGGGGTTCCCTCAGTTATGTAGATGCATGATGCCTCTTTTACAGCTTCACACCATTTATGCCAAGGGGTGGGAAATCTGCAGGCTTGATGGATTCTAAGTCCTATCATTCCTGACTATTCACCACAGTGATTGGGGATGATGGGATTTGGAGATGGAGACAACATCATCTGGTCCTGACTACACTGGTGTTTTTTCTTGCTTAACTGAAGGAATATCTCCTCCCAGATAAGGTGCCCTGAGATAACCTAATGAGATTCCTGTGCTATGGTGCCACCACTGCCATCTGAAGTCTGACTGTACCCCTTGATAGCCTAGATTTATAAGGTGAGTAGCAGGGAAAGTATGCTTTTTAGATAGTAACGTGTTACTTTATCTCAGTATATGGTAAACAGTGGCCTCAGGTCATTTTGCTGTCTGGTTCCCTGTTTGTTCTGCCCCAGAGGTGCAACCTCATGGTGCCACTGAAGGTTGTAATCCTCCTACCTAGGTGTAATGCCACCATTGTTTCAACCATCTAGACAGAAATCACTGTGTCTGCATCACTCTGTGCAACACTTAAGCATGAATTCTACTCTTGGCCAAGGTCAGATGAGGAAAGCTATATACTGTAATTCCCTGCAGGGTTTAAGTGTAGGAAGAAGTGGCAGCATGAGGCTCTGCAAAGAGGGGGAGGAGAGATTGAGAGAGAGAGAGGCATTACTGTTTCCATATATAGCAGTGCTTGGACGCATTTTGTTCTTGCAGTGATATGTAAATTTACTTAGGAGCCTCGACCTGTTGCTATTACATCACATGGGAGAGAGGGAGAGGTATTTCCTAGTTGCATAATAAGGCTGTTCATGAGAGGATTTCGTTGGACTTTTTCTTTTTTTTGCACATGAGATTCAAAATTGAGACTATTTAGTTAGAATCACTGTCTCTTCTACTTATGCTTCACTCCACTAAAAACTGGCCTTCATCTATGAGGTGCCCCTCCTCATTCTTCTTTTTCTCTTCTGCACAAAAGAGGTTTCCATTTCTTAAGAGCAATGTTCTGGGCCTTGTAGAGGTTACACATAAAAATACAGAGCTAAGCCTCCAACATGGGCGTCCCAGGCAAGAAAAGAAGGAAAGAAGGGAAAGAAGGAGCTGTGGGGAAAAAATGGGGCTTTCCTGCTGAAGGTGCAAAACCAGGCCTGCATCTCTTGTACCTTTCCTGCACTCTGCTGCTTTCTCCTTCAAGACACCCAGAATGGGGAAGGATTTTGAGGGAGGTTGCAGTCAGCTGGGGGAAATAACACTTGAACTACAGCAGCCAGCACCCTCCCTCCCAATCCTGGCTGAAGGACTTTTGAGACCTTGAATCCGAAAAAGTCATGTTCCCAAGGTTAAAGTAAATATTAGAGCAATGTAGATTTGACCCTGTTCTGTAGCACATTTGATAACAAGGTGGCCAAAATTAGACTCTTGTATTTGTTTTTTTTTTTTATAAAGGATTAATATCACTTTTGTTAATAGTAAACTCAGTAAGTGCCATTTAGCCAGTAGCCAGCATAAGTCTACACATGAGCAGGAGAGTGACATCAGAAGGCTTTGCAAAGGTGTTCAGGAAAGAAAGAAAGAAAGAAAGAAAGAAAGAAAGAAAGAAAGAAAGAAAGAAAGAAAGAAAGAAAGAAAGAAAGAAAGAAAGAAAGAAAGAAAGAAAGAAAGGTGCCTTATGCACCTTCCAACTCAGTCTATGATTCTATTTTTTTGTGTGTGTGACTTTCCTCACTATAATTCAAGTTAAAAGAGCTTTGGTTTATCATGCAAACAATACTATCTTTATAACCAGACAGGGGAGATTAATATCTGTTCCCAGAACCCACCATTTCACTTACTTTGCTGTGTGTGGTGCATGGTGTGCACAGGCGGCATCATTGCTAGCACACCAATTGTGGCAAGTAGCCCAGCTGATGCAGCCCCACTTCCCTGCTCAGCTGCTGAGCGGGGAGACTCATCATCCTGCCCCTTTGCTGGAGTGGCTGGCAGAGCAGGGAGGCAGGATAGCGCCAGCCAGACTACTGCTGTGATTGGCACACGGTTGATGATGCCAATCATGGTTACTATAAAAGTTTCAGGCAGCAGTGTTCTTTAAAGAAAATTACATTTTCCCAGCTTTTTTCTAGTGACAGTGAGGAGCCTTGGGGAGGGGAGATACAATTGTGCCTTGGGGAGGGGAGATACAATTGTGTGTACACGCTGCCCTCCAGCAAAATTGGGGCAGGCAATATAGGCTCCTCATCCTCAGAAGATGTCTACCCCATCTTCAAGGAATAGACGTTATACAGAAGCACCGTAATCTGTTACTATTCATAGCCAATAAGCATGTGTTTCAAGCATAATGACTTAGTTGCACAAACATCATCATAATAAGTGACTTAAAGGTGCCACAATGCTTTTTCTGTTCTTTTTATACATGATGCAGCCTAAGCTCACTATAAACATATATACTGTATATGCCAGCCAAAATGATGGGTGGTTCTTGCTTTTCCTCCAGTTATATATAAAATACACTATTAACCCAGCATTTCAGTGAAGAATCCATATAAACAGAATGCTTCTGTATCTTTTTTCAAATAGCAGAGAAGCCGAGAATTTTTTTTAACAAGTAATGAAAGCCAGATACCTCCTACTCCTTCAGTTCATGATTGTGATCCTTTCCATTTTTCTCAGAATACAAAAATGTATTTTTACATCCGCTACATTAACCATCTTTTAAGAAGAACATGTCAAACTAGTCCAGTCATTTGTCAAGACTCAAGGCACTATTCTATAAAATCTAGGAAATGTTCACAAGAGTTCTAGTTGATTCTTATTTGTGGCTAGATTGATTGACATTCACCCCAGTCCAAAAAGAGGCCCTCCCAGCAAAAACCTCTTGAAGGCAGCATATGGAGGTTATAAAATGTCAACAGATTCTTCATATAATAGATATCCAAAGGATTGGGGCAAAAGGACAGGTTTGCTTCCTAGATGCAGCTAGAACATCTCATGGAAGCCCCCAAACTAGCAGATGTTGTCCCACACACTTTCTGGAAGGCAGGTAGACAAATTCTCCCTCACACACCCCCAAATGGAGGTGAGAGCAGGAGTTGTCTTGAGGATGTGCAGGCTGAAATTGGACAGCTGGGAGCCAAATGTAGCTCGCAGACAACACTTTGTCCACCCCACATTTGCCCTATCATCAGTTTGTAATTCCCCAGTCAGTCACTGAAATGCTGGGATTGTTCAGTCAGCCACAGTCCCCATACATTTTTAATAGAGAAAGTAGAGGTGTCAAGCGAACAATAGCTTCAGGATACATTGACATGTGTAACCGAATGAAAGCCAAAGCCAACTAGGTCAATGCCATTTGCAACCCGACCATGTATTTAAAAGGAAAAAAAGAGTGATTTAGACCATCTTTTCTCCATCGATTGTACATACGCAACATCTCTCATCTTTCACTGCCATTGCATGCTTGGAATAGGATTAGCTTCTGTGTCTGACCCAGGCTGTTTTGTGGCCAGGCAGAACACAATGCAGCTCACATCACAAACAGCACACATGATATATGTCAGAATAACTATTTAAATGAAGACCTTGCCTCTTTGAGAGATGCATGGAGATACAGGCATCAGGGTACATAAGTGTTTGCATTGGATAGGTAAGGCTGTGTTTCTCCTGGGACACCCACATACCCGAGTGGGATACTTTTTCAGTCAACATCTTCCTTTGGCCAGATATTGTTGCTGTTATTTCCTGCTACTGCAGGATTTCTCTGCACCAAGGATAAGGCAGCTTCATCTAAATTTCACTATCCTCAGCACATTAGACGTTTCTGGTATTTTTTTAAAAAATGAAGTCACTTTGCAGCAATGTGAGGTCTACGAGAAAAAATAAATCAGGGATCCCACCTTCCTTTGCTCATGAAACTGACCATTTCTATGAAATGTGGACAGCTATTTTAAGGATTCTTCTTACATATAAGCACACATGTATCAGACTATGTCTGATAGAAATAAAATGGGCTGCACAGTGCAGGGAAGTGTACTGCCTGAATTCCACCCTCCTTGCAGGGGAGATTAATGCAACGGTCATATAGGTACAGCATGCTGTCGCAATAGCAAATAAATAAACATGCCCAAGATTCTGTTTGGCTATGTGACTGAAGCAATGCAACTGGGTAAATGTTATTCCCACTCCACCTGGCAACCCTCTGCATGCTTGTCTCACACTGCTTGTGAGTTTGGTTTGTAACCAATAGGCCATACAACCGGGGGTGTGCTGGAGCAGGGAAACAAGCCATTGCCCTTACCCTCTGGACAGGACACTGGCCTGCCTGTTTCTAATGGAAACATCTCCATTCCTACTTCTGGTCTGCACTGGGCCCAGAATGGTGGCCAGTATAAGACAATGTAATACCTGCTGCTAAAACATTATAACATGTTGATGGAACAAATTGGCCCGGCATCCAATGCAAGCATAATCTGTGCACATCCAGTTGATATCCTACCTGTTCAATTAAGTGAAGACAATTGGAGGAGAGGGGAAGTTATCAGGAAAAAGAGAATACCCAGGAGGTTTACCTCCCTTACTTGGCAGGAAGAAAAACAGATGGGCAGTGGAACTTGGGAGGAAGGGGGAGAGAGTTTTCTTTGACACTACCCAGAGAAGGAGCTTCCCAAGAATAGTGAGTGTGAAACAGTCAAAAAACCCTGCAAATGTACAAAGATAACCAATGTACACTTGGGGGAGGGGAAGCCCAGCACGCCATGAATATAAATATTGTATTGTCAGTTGTAAAGATAGGTGATAATAAAATGAAGCATGATGAAAAGGAAAATTCTGTTAGGTAGATTTTCCCAGAGTCGTTGTTTTATACAAGCTCATTTCATCTATTGTCAATTTGCCTTCGAAGTTCTTCTTCTTTTTTTTTTAATAGTGTTCTTATTTTGGTTATAATCTATGGACCAGTCTTCCTCATGGTGCTATCCTCATATGTTGGACTAGAAGCCCCATAGTCTACAGCTGTTGTTGTCTGAGGATGATGGGGGTTATAATCCAACTCAACTGCCCGGCACTAGGTAGGAGAAGGCTGATACACTTTTTGGAACTTGGAAGAAGTCCCACTGAACTCAGCAGGGCTTACTTCTGAATAAACATGTATTATTAAATTGAGAGGCATTAGCTGCATTAGCAGATAAATCAGTTCCCTGGCACACTACCAGGTTTTGCCACTAACGGAAGCTGAATGGGAGAGAGGGATCCTTCGTTAGCCAAGAGGTGAAGACCTGGAATTCTTTCTTCAACGCTGTTTGGGTTATTGGTTCCTGAATGGCCAAGAACATCCAGCATGGTCTACTGGTGCCAACATCTTGGTGTACACTGGGTAACTCTAATTGCCACTAACCTTCATGCATATTTCTTTCTCTTTATGTGGCATCTGTGGTTCTACAATCACGTTATTAACACAAGTCGTCACCTTTATATTAAAGAAGAATTTATTGTACTGTTTCAGAATAATATATGACCAGGATTACCAGAAAACATAAAAAGCAGCTGTTGTGACTTAAGCCATAAAATAGACTATAATGTAAAACTTATAATTAGCTTGTATAAGATAACAAGAGAAGCACTTATTTTATTAATGTTTCTAGGGGGTTGGCATAATTCCTTGTGCCTGGAGGAGATTTGATAAACTCTAAAAATATTGACTTTGTAACATGGGTGTTTTTTCTTTAAACTGGATGTGGAATAAATTACTGAAAATTAAATAAAGTACAGGGAATTCACCAGGCAACTTAATGGAATAAACACCTATTCTTCCTCTGTATTTTTAAATTTCATTTTCGCTCTCAGGTAGGCAGGGTTGGAAGGATGTTTCGCTTTTGGGGTGTGTGTGTGTGTGTGTGTGTGTGTGTGTGTGTGTCTGTGTGTCTGTGTGTCTGTGTGTTAGAGAGATAGTACAAACAAACCCTGAGGAACATAACATATTTCAGCTGTAGGAATCTGTTTTAGATGCACATTCCCTCTGGCTAGAACTACATCAAGCCATCAAATAGCTCACATGTTCACAGAAGGCCAATAGCAAACGAGCATTCTTGGGAATCTATTGTCTATCTCTGTTACATGACACAAAACTCTGGAGAAGAACAACTGCTGGAGCCACCATGGAATATGTCTATTTGCAGTCAGCTCTTAGGCTTTTACATTGAATCTCTTTGGATTTTATACCAAGCATCAAGAGCCAGATTTCTAGAAGTCTCAATTCTGACTTTAGTTGCATATAATTAAAATGTTCAGGCCAGTATTCTGTTTGTTCTCTTGGAGAGCAATGCCTCCATGGCTGGAGTGCTCTGATTTCTCCCTTTTCAATCTCCATCTTGCAGTTATATGAATTTTGAACAGGGGCTCTCCATTTGCACAAAGGGTTAGTGGATTCCCCTTGTGCAAGCAGCAGAAACAGAAGAGTGGTCCATGCCATGCCATTATTAACAAACAGGATCATGGTCTCTATATTCAGTTTTCATGAACACAGGAAATCATAAAGAGCTTCTGCTACTTGTTTTGTACTGTGAAGTTACTACAAACTTGGAAAAAATGTAAATGAGAGCTAGTTTTTCACAATGAGGTTTTTTTTGGGGGGGGGTCAATATCCTAATACATACTAAATCAACATCACAAGCTTATAAATAAATAAATCCCATTTGGTTCAGTGGAGTTTGATCCCAGGAACAAACTTGTAGACAGGATTAAAGAGCATGAGCAGAGCTCCTCCTTGGGCTTCCAAACTGAAAGGATATCTGAAATAAAGAGTGAATAGTAGGAATGGAAGGCTAAAAAAGGAACCAGAAGAGAAGAATGAGTAGATGACGCAAAGACGCCACAGAGCCACTCAGAGGTATGATGGGGTGCAAAGAAGCATCATCCCATTCCCAAAGATTTCCATGCCAAACCTGAGCCCAAGAAGCTGTCCATTCTAATGTCCAGAGATGGCCCCATGTGATGTCATTGAAGCAAGAAATAAGAGGAGTGAAATGTCTTTTGAGACACCAGATTGTGCAAGAAGATACACAATACCCGGAATCCACATTAGATATGACTAACCATGTAATATGGCAACCCGCTGCACTTTCTCTTTGTGTGTTATGGTGGTTGAGCAGACAGAATTGCATGGAGACAGATGCCAAGGCTTTAAATCTTGTCTGGATATTGTATTATATTATATTACATTATATTGTAGGATAGGACAGGATATACCAGATATGGTGCATATCATATCATATTTCATAACAGTTCATATGCACCACATTTCTTCCTTGTGGATTCTAAGATGGCCTACAACATGATTTTTTATCTATATCTATATCTATATCTATATCTATATCTATATCTATATCTATATCTATCTATCTATCTATCTATCTATCTATCTATCTATCTATCTATCTATCTATCTATCTATCTATCTATCTCCAGATACAGCTTTTTTAAACGCAATGAATTACAGTATTAAAATACTTTTACGTAAATCATCATATTAAAACAAGCACCGAATTAACATGATTTAAAACCACTTAAAAATGCAACAAAAAGGAAAGCACAACATTCACCATTACAAGGCCCTTCTTCAGCAAACAATCATTGGCCAGCACAGCTTGGAAATATTACTTTTTTGGACTACAGCTCCCAGAATCCCTGGCCAGCATGTCTCAGCTTTTAAACAAATATACAAGATGGCACTGCCAACTCCTCCAATCACTGATGAACAAAATACCACAGTGAGTATCTGCTGCAGAAATAAAGTAGAAGGTGGAATGGAAAAGTGGGATGTCTTGCTTAGAGGGTATGGCTGGCTGTAAGAAGTCAGGGGGTAGAGATACAGTGCAGCATTTCATCAAGGGTCCCACTTAAAATAATAACATTTCAGTTTTTAAGAAGAGCCCTGGTGCCTATCTATCACCATTTTATCCTCTCAGTGGCCAATTAGTTAGCTAGAGGAAAGCTCAAAGTAGGACAGGAATAAAAAAGCACTCTTCTGATTGTGTATTTGATGATGATGATGATGATGATGTGCTATTGAGTCTATTTGGACTTTTCCAGGCTTTTCTAGGTAGAAAATACTCAGAAGTGGTTTACCATTCCCTTCTTCTGAATTCAGCTTCCAATATCTGGCTCTGCAGGCAGATACCTAAACCACTGAGCTATCCAGCCAACTTGTGTATTTTCTAGTACTTTAGTTAGGTTTAGAGGCATACTCCCTTTTCTAGTGAAAGTAACACAGCCATGATGATGAATAGCCATCAATAGCCTTATCTGTCCATGAAATATTCCCCTTTTAATCCACTGACTTCCTCAATGGCCTCCTTCCAACATGAACATGCTTTCAGTTCTAATTATGGGCTATTTCTAATGTCATTTTGTTTGGCCTTAGCAAAAATATCAACACTTTGGGCTTCTGATGAATTTTAGGACATTCTGGTCAGTAGGAAGAGATGTGCAGTTCACATCAGTATGCAAGAGGGCACAAGTAAACCCCCCTGCCATGGACAAGCACATTCTACCCAGTGCTTTTACATTGCAGTTCATGTGATGTGCTCCACGTCATACATACAGAGTATGTTGTTCTTTTCTGGTGAGCAGTATGAGAAACAGCCTTAATCTGTTCCGTTTTACTGCAGGAAAGGGTTACACTGCAGTGTTTGCTTTATGCAGCTGACTTCTGTAGGAAGCAGATTCAGCAAACCTGGAGGTCACTGTAATGCAAAACCCTTGAAAGTGGGATCATGCTGACTCACACAGTGCTAAACATTATTTGCTTTGTGGCCCCAGACCACAATCCAAAAAAACAACAACAACACACTCTTAATTTCAATATCTTTATGCTGAAATATATACATTTTCTAGCCTTGATATCATTGTTGCTGGAAGTGCACATAAGGTTGTAAAATAGACCTGTTTCTTTTTCTGCATTGGCCTCCAATTTTTTTAATCTTATCTCTCTGGGTGACTTCTCTGATCTTTATTGGTCCTTTAGTTTGCTAGAATCTTATAACTCACAGACCTTTGTCACTCATCATGAATACAATGGCATCACACATAGTGTCAGACACAGAACAATTTTTCCACAGAGCATATCCAGTTAAATGCTTCCTTTTTTCTGCCTTGAAAACAATAGTTGGATTAGCAATACAATCCAGCTCAACAAATCTTTATTACAATTAAAGGTAAAGGTAAAGGTTCCCCTTGACAATTTTTGTCCAGTCGTGTTCGACTCTAGGGGGAGGTGCTCATCCCCGTTTCCAAGCCATAGAGCCAGCGTTTTTGTCCGAAGACAATCTTCCGTGGTCACATGGCCAGTGCGACTTAGACACAGAACGCTGTTACCTTCCCATCGAGGTGGTCCCTATTTATCTACTCGCATTTGCATGCTTTCGAACTGCTAGGTTGGCGGGAGCTGGGACAAGCGACGGGAGCTCACTCCGTCGCGTGGATTCAATCTTACGACTGCTTGGTCTTCTGACCCTGCAGCACAGGCTTCTGCGGTTTAGCCCACAGCGCCACCACGTCCCTTTTTATTACAATTAGCAATCACTAATAAACAACTTTTAAAACACTTGCCAGAATCTTGTTGTTGTTTTACACTTGCACAAACTCATATAACTTAAAATGGCAAATTGCCACTCATTAAAAAGATACCAGTTCTGTTCTTGGGTGTGCACTCAATCACGGAACACAACAGCACCTTGTTAATGAGTGGCAATTTGCTACTAAGACTTAGGTGACTTCCTTTAAACAAGCATAAATCAATAGTGGGATTCTGACTATTAATAATAGTGACAAGGTAAAATTTCCATACCAGCACAAAGCCTAATGGAAGTTGAATAATATAGTGCCTGGGACCATCTGAGCTTATTCAGTTCAATGCTACGTATTTAACATTTGCATATTGGTTGCAAATATTCCAAGGGCTTCACATTTACTGGTCATTTGTAATACAATAACCCTGTATGGTAAATCACAAATATCGCCAATGGGTGTGGGAAGGAGTTTGGTTTGCCTATCGCCACCAAGAGCCACCTAAGAAGCATGATTTGACTGGGGACTTGCGGGTGTGCAGTTCAGTCCAGAGGTATGTGCAACAGGTCCACAAACAACACAGAGATGATCACAGCTGAATTAGTGACTAAGTATTGATAAGGGGAAAGGTTTCAATTCCTGACACAGATTTTTAATGCCGGTGTCCAAAACCACATAATTTTGGGCCAAATGGTCACATCAGGGAGGGTGAAACCTTTTTAAAATTAAGTGAAAGTATTGTACTGAAATCATTTTTATATGTACCACCCTATACAATAAGTACCAAGAGCAGCTTATATATGTGAGTATAGACTATGAGTATGGATCTGGAAAAATAAATACACTTCTGCTTAACCCTTTGTGGAATCTGGCTATATTTCAAAGAATTTAGATCCCTCTGTAACGTGGCGGGCCACTCCAAAGTCACTGCCAACTCCAGGCCTCTTAGAATGACCACCACGCCACTACACACTCTTGCTGCCACCAACCTTTCCTTTAAATAAAAAGGACAAGGGTTTCTTTCAAAAATAAAACTGGTTTATTGATTACAAAATAAAATAGGTAAATCACAGGATGATAATCACGATGTAAATCACTGCTTCTTGTTTAATTAATCACATAGACTTTCCCTCACTGACACCTTAGGCACACAGGCCTCTAACTAACTCTGTCTCTCCAGATCTCACTCTGGTTCTCTGACTCAATCTCTATCTGTCTTCACACACTCTTCACCCCCCTTTTTATACCAGCTCCTCCCCTTCAGTTCCACCTTCCGTCACACCATAGGCTGATGATTCACTGCCCAGCTGTGACGGACAGGTGAGCTCATGGCTGCCCGTTACACCCTCTTTCCATTTTTTCACCAGCTAATGCTTTTATCAACTGTCCTGGCATTTTTTCATTTTCCACTTATGCTTAATGAGAGTAGCTTTATATGCTACATGCTGTGGAGGGTGGTATAAGAAGTGAAAGCCATTCAATCCTTTCTATCCTCTTCCTTTTAATTAACCATAGAATCAATAGAATGCAATGACAATAGACACTAAATTGTTGAATAGGACCGAAGCCAAAACCAGAACAGAGGATGCAACTTTCTTGCAGAATGCTTGTTGTTGTTATGTGCCATTAAGTCACTTCTGACTTCTGACAACCACATCATGGTTTTTGATGTATGTAAGAAGTTGAAGGAGTGGTTTCCCCTTGCATTTCCCTCAGTGCATTTCGATGGCCAAGCAAAGATTTGAACCCAGAGTCCTAGTCTGACATTCTGTCCATTACAGTGCTCCACTAGCTTAAAAGGGCAAAGCACATCCTTCTGCAACATCTGCTTCCCTTTTGGTTCCATCCAACACACTGAAAGGAACAAGTGTGGCCAGCTTCTCCACACTTACCTCCACAGTTCCAACTTGTTCACATGGGAACAGAACGGCCCGATGCCAGAATGCACAAACTATTGCATACACAAGGAAAATATCACGCAGTTGGTTTTCTTATTTAAATCAGAAATCAACTTGTATGATTTTCCACATACCGTTATTCAGCCATATATATGCAAGATATATGTGCACATCCTGTTTCCACATGTGCAAGCAAGGACAGTGCAGACATGAGAGGTACGCTGCTAAGTAGAGAAAAACTATGTACGTTTGGTCCCTTTCTATCTTCCAATCCAATCCTCAAAGATTTTTTTTGCCAAGCATATTACTGAAATAGCTATCTACGGAAATGCCATAAGGTCATATGGGCTATTAGAATACTGCCACCAAACTAAGTGACATGTGTGACTACTGAGAACAGGGCCTTTTTTTTTGTGGCACCTAAATTATTGAAAACATTTTCCTAGACAAGTTTGTCTGCCATGATCTTGTGTTCTTTCTGGCACCAACTGATGATCTTTTTGTCTATCCAAGTCTTTTCAATCATTAATGTTGTCCGCAGCCCTCCCCTTCAAAATCTATGGCTTCTTGTCTTAATGTGGAACAGAAGGAGATTATGTATGTGTCCCCCAACCCCAATTTCTGGCAGATTCCTTCACATCCTTGTTCTGGCATTGGTTGTGCCATGGGGAGTCTGCAGGAACACAGGGTACATTCATGTGACTTTCTTTCTGCTCTGTGTTCAAACAATAGGACATCCATCTAGGCATTCAATTGTGGGATGTTATGAGTGCTTTTAACATGTTATAATTTTGACTTCTTGTTTTCATGTTTGATTTTTGTATTTAAATCTGTGTGAGTGTTTATTGTCAGCTGCCTTTATGGCATGAAGCAGAGATAGGGACAATTGCTTTGTGGACTACAATCAAGAAATGCCAAACCTTGAACTCGTGGCTTTAAAAAGTAATTTTTGCAGTTAACTGATATAAATGCTGCCAATAAATAAGTAAAAGAATTATATTAGGTAGAATAAATGAAGTGCTAAATAAATGGCTGAATCATTTTTTGAACTAAAGTTGTGTTTTATGGCAGTCTTCACTCCCATTTTCTACACTGAAGAATTTCAACAGAGAGAAAGAGAGAGAGAGAGAGAGAGAGAGAGAGAGAGAGAGGATCACAACCATATCCACACTGTCAAAGGGATGCCTTTAAATGTTAGTGCCCAAAAAAATCCGCAGCACAGTTGACTTGTTATCTGCATTGAGACAAGAGCTGCATATTTAAGAGAGGGATGGGTAGGCAATGTGGATGTATGGGGAAATTGTTTCTTCAGGGCAATCAGCAATGTAGTGAAGAATACTCTGCTCAGATGATGTTCACTGATGAGCTAAACATGAAGGAGACACAAATCAATTTACATTTTAAAAATTGCTCTCACGGGCTCAGCTTCATCAGCTCTGCTGTGGTATACAAAAAGATATACTGTACACCGATCTGCCCTAGACCTTCCTTGGGGAGGGACAATTCCGAGAAAAAGGAGTCAAATTCTATTTGCTTGACAGCACTGACCTCTCTTTGCCCCTGAGGAAAGCTGGTCCTTCAAACTGAAAATAAACAGTTTACAGAGTGCAACATGCTGACATCCACAAGGAGAAAAGGGCAGGAGGGGGCAGAAAACCAGGGCAATGCTCAGTTGCCTCAAAAGCAAGAAATCCCATAGAACAATAATTTATTGTCTAACACGCTTCACTGGCAGATAGTGGGGGCAAAGCGGGGCAATTTATTGCATTCTTGTAAACAACAGAAGTGACATTATAGCATGTGTAAAAATAGCAACTAGCTGTCATCACAGTACTTGCTTTCTGTGAATGATAGTGGGATAGCAATAATCAAGAAATGCCTGGCCATAAATTTATGTCTTAAACAAGTGTTTCTACATCTATGGTGAGTAAAAAGGTACCACCAGCCTCCTCCACAGGCTCTCCACTGCTGCTGCTATCAGACATCCACTTCCATGCTGATCAAAAGCCTTCAAGCATCCTTCCACTCTCCTCACAGCTGACTGCATTATATCAGGCAATCCACCTTACAGACACAGCCTCTAAGCAAGGCGACCCCTGCCATTTGTCAGAGGAAGGCAGCTAACTCAGGCAACAGGATGTGTTGATTATGCATTTTGTTATTTACTTGGGGAAGCACTTGCAGCATGTTTTAATTCATGTACCAAAATCACTTGCCAGCAAGGTTCCCTCTAAAGTGTGCGGCTCTGTGCACATGTGCAACTCTGGCCTCCTCCACGCAGCATTACTCCTCCTCCACACACCCACAACGATCATTTCCAGCACCTTTGGTTTGTGATGCAGGGGAAAAAATTAAAGGAATGTGTGATTATGACTGAACAGTAGCACTTTGAAAGACATGCAAATGACTAACTAGCCCAATATGAGCCTAAAACATATGAGAAGAATGGGGCAGGGGGAGGGCATGTTGCTGATCCTAGATTCATTGGCCCATTGAGATGTTACATCCTTGCTTTCTCATCTCTCTCCCCCTTTATGCAACCTTGATCATTTTTATTTTGAAAATTTGCAGCCCCTTGTTTGATGGCATTCCATGAAATGTTTCCATTTTGAGTGAAAGCTTCCCAATTGACATGGTCAATATTAGATTCCTTTCGGGGGTGGGTGGGTTTCAGTCTCTTTGGTCCAACATGCGATAAAGCACCTGCAACAAGTGTTCCATTGAAAATACTCATTGGGAGACAGTTATCCAACTTCCTGATAACATGGCCAGGCCACTGAAATTGTTGTTCTTTCTTTCCCTCTACACCTAACCGCAACCTACAAATCTTACAAAGACAAATATGTGACTGCTGCCAACAATTATTAACGGATCACTGGAAGTGCAGAGTTTGAAACAGAATGCAGTCCACAAAACAATGATCTGGTCATAATAACAACAGGGCTTGTTGTTTTAGAGTTTACTGGAACAAATCCAGAGACTACTATTCACTAATAACCATGCAACACAGCAGCGTTGGGCAAAGTGAGTGTCCTAGGTGTTGGTGGACTGCAATTCCCATCAGCCTCACTTGTATGGTCAGTGGTTAGGGATGCAGAGAGTTGCAGTCCAACAGCATTTGTAGAGCCCTACTTTTCCCACCTTCCAATACAGTTTCATTGGGATAAATACATCATGGAGGATAGGAGGCTCCTTGGCCTTGTGTATTCAAAAATAAAAGTTCATTATTATCTTTGTATTGCTATTATAGAAATTTGTTTGCCGTGATTTGTCCCACAAATGCTTCCTTCCTCTGTTTCATATTGTACAGCCACCTATTCTCTTTTCCCTGTCCTATTATTCCAAGTGCCATATCCTGACTTCAAAATCCAACATAATTTATTAAGTGATTGCTTCAAAAGATCCAATGCGCTCCTGCCCGGCATTCTTGCTTAGTCAAGGGTTTGGTGTCATTTTTTTTCAGAGGATGAGCAGATACAACAGCAGTAGAGTTACAATGCTTTCAGAAAATACTCTGGATTAAGAAAAGGAATGGGTCACTAACATTTTCCACATTATCTCTGTTATTACACAGTCCTCCTTTTGTGAAGAAAGACTGTCTTATGTCTGACCTTGAAAGGCATTGCCTATCAGTCCTCACTTTGCAATCCAAGATATAGAAATAGAAATACATCTCCATCTTTTTAATTTCATGCTTGAATAATCATGCAGATCTCCCAAATCTCTGAACTGGAGAGACAAGATTTTGAGGTAGATTCCTGTCTTTCCATTCTGAAAGTTGTCCTTTCAGGTTTCTCCTGGTCAGGAACAAGATGAGCATTACTAGTACAAGTGAGCATTACTAGTATAAAATAGTGGTTTTCAACTAGTGGTACATGTACCATTGGTGGGACATAGAAGGTGTTTAGGTGTAACTTGGAGTTTCCACAGCAATTACAAATAACAACGTGCAGCTAATGACTGAATTTATATAAACCAGCATGATCTAGTAGGCTCAGAAGACCTAGATTCAAATCCCGGCTTGGCCATAGAAATTCACTTGCCAGAGGCAATGGTAAATCATTCCTTGAACATTTCACATACCTTGAAATCTCCAAGAGGGTCACAGAAAGTCAGAAGCAATTTAATGTCACATAAAGCAACAGGATTTTTATTTTTGTTCTTTGTACTTCCTCCTAAAAGTATTTCCTTTAAAACTTATTGTAAGTGATAATTGCAACAATAGGATGCCTATGGGTATATACCTGAATGTGGATGGTTTGGTTCTATCATGGTGAGACTTAGGTTCCTGAACACTGTGATTGGAGGAGTGTAATATATAAAAGGCTAAGAACTGCTCATTTAAAAGATTTTAAAAGTGAGTAGTTTTAACAGGGAACGATTACCCCATCTCACTCTGTTTTTCTCCTTCACTTAGCTCTGCCACATTCTTATCTTCCTCTCCTTCTGAACCCACCTTTTCTTTCTCCCTTTCCTTTTTCATCTCTGTACTTCAGGCAGCAAGGGAAGAAACAGATCACAGTCACCAAAGGTCTGAACTGATCACTTGCAAAAAGATTTTTGAAATTAGGCTAGGACCACAGGTTGCCACTTTTGAATTGAAAGCCAAAAGAATTCCACGAGGAGTGGTCCCTTAATAGCTACCAGCCATTATTTATTGTTTTCCTTGCTTACTTTTCAGTTAGGGCCTGACCACACCTCGCAAAAGAACCCCAGTTATATCAATATGGCCATTTTTTAGATTGTTTCAAAAATTCCCGAGCACATGAAGCATGGCCAACAGAAATCCATTTTCCAAGCCAGCAGTCTTTTCTTTATTTTCATTAAAGCAAATTAAATGGGATTTGTGGAAATTTCAATGCGAAATCAATTTCAATGAGTTTGCAAGAGAATTTTCTGTCTCTTGGTCCAGAAAGAGTGTGGGGTTTACCAGGTTTTACCAGGAATTACATCCCAACTTCTAATTGAAAACACACTTTTCTCTTTTGTAAGAAAAATTTAAGATATCTGCTTCTCTGCTGGAGCTTCTCTAATTGACCTCTCTTTTTTGTGCAAATTCAAAGTTTCTAAGCAGGAGGCTCTTGCCGTGAATATCAAGCACAAGTGGGTCAGAATCTGTTTCTTCTCAGCCCAGGGCATCCTATTCCAAGCACTGATTTTTGACTATATATTTCCAAAAGGTTTGGCCCTATTCCTCAAGAAAATCAAGACCCTGGAGTTATCACTAGATCTGCTGGGTTCAATACCCCTATCCCAGGAATTCCGTACAATTAAAAATACAGTTCTGGATAGTAAGGGGCACACCCTGCATAGGGCTGCACAAAGGTCTATTCCCTGCTATATTTTCAGTTGCCCCTCTCCCATGGCAGAAGACCAAATTACCTCTTTCTCTTAGCATATCCCCAAGACCGATGGGCTTTCATCCTTGCTAGGTGCAATATTGTACTTTCGAACTTAGCACAGGGCAGATATATGGGTTTACCCACAGAACTGAGAGTCTGCCCTTGTGGTCAGGGAGTGGTTGAATCCTTGCAGCTTATGTTGTTTTAATGTATCTTATATAAGGATATCCGCCTGTCTTATCTGAGCACTTTCCTTTCCTTCTGTTCTGGATGGGACAGCTGAGAAAAATTCAACACCTCCTAGATGACAATATTAAGGAACTTACCTTGATAACAGCCAGATACATGTACTCCATCATGCAAAAGCGACGTATCATGCTGTCACAGAATCCCAAGCCCTAATGATGTTATTTGGCTGTTCCCTAGCCACATGTTAGCTGCTGAATGTTTTATTTGCATCTTAGTGTGTTTTAATTTTGTACAGTCTACCAATAAAGGTTTCTGTCTGTTTATCTGTCTGTCAAGTACAAGCGGGAAGCATAGCAGTGCTAAACTCTACTCCTGAAGAAAAATGACACTAAATATAAATGTTGTTTTAAGGAGGAACAAAAAGGAGCAGAAATTCATGGGACCAGAGGAGCTCTATATGAAGTGATTTAAGGGGAACATTATATGGATGCTAGAAAAAATACCGACAATAATAGCAGAAGGCCATGTTTTAAGGAGAACAGATTGCTCCATCTGAAACAGCTTTCGTGAAGATTTTATTTGGACTCTCTAAGTGCAGTGGGGGAAACAGACTTTATCCCCTGAAACAGATGGAACATGTGAAGATATTATTTGGACTTCCTCAGGATTTTCTAAGCAACACGGTGAAGACAGACTCTAACCCCTAGAGCAGATATCCTCACATCTCTACTTTCTTGTAGCCTGTGACTTCAAAGTGCCTTTGAAATTGTTAGGAGCCTGTAAATCCTATCCTCTGTTTATCTAAAGTTCCTCTGTCCTTTCCTTGTTTATCCAAAGCTCAGGTGCCCTCAGCAAATGGCTCAATGAGGCACCAGGTTGAAAGCTCTGGCTTTCATTCTTTATTCCCCACTGAGTTCAAAGAGGCATTATAGGATTGCTCCAGTAATATCTAGGAAATGGAGGAATGTGGCTTATTGTCTTACTCCAAGGGCTCATTCCAAAGAAAGAATGGTGGTGATTCCAGTCGCACTCCAAGAAGGATGGGAATACTTTCATGAGGAGGTTTTCCCACTGCTTGTGAGTAGACCTTCCATAATCCTGGACTTCTCTGTTAGATTAGAGTAAGTTTCTTAGATCCTGCTGATCCTGTTTCATATGTTGTAAGCTGTACCCACATTTGTGTGATTTTGGAACTGTTTCAACCTTTTTGCAATATATATACAGTATCCAGTAGAAGGACTGGATAGTTAGCACTACCCCCTCTCATTTACCTTTTTCCTTTTGAATAAACTATGAATCTTTCAAGTATGGTCTAAAAGGTGAATGAGAGGGGGTAGTCCTAACTATCCAGTCCTTCTACTGATTGGGGAAAAAATTGGGTTTTCCCACTAGAAGAAAGGGGTGGTGGCAGCATTACTGAGGAACAGAGAGAAGTCCACTTCTAAATTTACCCCTGGATAGAATTCTGCCCATGCAGAAGTAAAAGTTTTATCACCTATGAACAATTTGAGATTTGATCTAGCCATGAAGTTTAATACAGGTCTGCCCATTTCTCTTGTCTTAGCCACATAGTTTTGCCTAATTCACTCACTTTGTGAGTTGAAGCCACTAAGAAATGGTACTTTCCTCAGCCAATTTATTCATTTAAAAGGTTATGGCTAATTATAACCTCAAGTAAACATGAGATCAAGTTCACTTTGAAGGATGGTGTGAATTCTTCAGGCATCTTTTTTATAACAGCTCAGGTTTATTTTCCTTAATGGCAGCTGGTAAAGAAAAAAGTAAATGGCTCCACTGGTGAGAAGGATGGGACAAAGAACGATAGCCAGTGGCCATACTGGCATCAGGATTCTGGGAGTTGTAGTCCAAAAATAACTTTTCCATTGCTTAGAGCACAGGGTCTTTCATCCTTATAGGCAAGAGTCCTCTCTCTTAATGTAACTCATGACTATCGACATTTCCCATTTGCAGTAATGGCCTTTTTCAGAGAGATACAGAAACAAACAAGTATGGGCATGGAACCAGACAAGGATCTGGTGAGGGTGTCTTTCAAAAAGTGGGGGAGGGGGAGGGGGAGCACCAAGCTATGTTTCCTTATTTGGTCACAGAGCAAGTGCCCATTCCTACCAATAACAATCAGATTTTAAAACATAGCAGCACCCACATTCAGTCTGAGAGAGGACAGCCTTGGGGAGGGGGAAATACTATTTGATCCTGCTTTCACACACTTACTTTGGTACCAATATTTAGACCAGAAAAGATCACATGAACATGACAAGACTGAACTTCATCAGTGTTTTATTCAAGGTTTATTACTAAAGTTGCTCAAGTGATTTAAGCCATGGAAATTGAAAACCCTAACAAAAAATCTTTTTGAAATCCTTCACTGTTTTCTTTAAATTTGTAAATCCTGTCAAGCGCTTATAGTCTTTACCTTATGACTGTGGTATTTGGAACAAAATGGGGTAACCTCTCCTACTCCAGAGCACATAGAACTGCCATTTTGTTTCTGAGGCTGGAAAGCTGGAAAGAAAATTCCCGAAGCAGTTTTTTTTCTGGGCAGCAATTTATTCTTGGAGGCTGCTCTGTGTAGCAATGAATCAGGTGGTGGGGCTGTTTTATTGTTTCTTTAGGACTGCAGTGGGAGGTCTGATGTAGTGCTAAATACTTCAGTTATAAAGAGTATTAAATTGGAGATATAACCCCAGTGCCTTTTGTCTACTGTTGCCTTCCCACTGGGTGTAGCTTTCAGCTTCCCAGCATTTTAAAGAAAGAAAAGACAGCTTGTCAATAGATTCTGAATATTTTTCACTGAAATGGTAAATTATCAGAGGTGGAATTTTATTTATTATTATTATTTTTTGGCCTTTTCTTTAAGAAAGGAGTCTCGAGGTGGGAGAGAGTGCGTAGCTCTACTAAAAAAATAATAATGCTGGCAGTCAAAGTGATGCCTGACTGGCCCAGAGTGCTTCATTGCCCAAAGCAAATAATAATATGGTTCATTCCACAGCCATGGACTGTCTATCACATTGTCCTGAAGTCAGAAGACTGGGCTAGGGAACACGGTTGCCATGTCTCAGGGCACTTGTTGAAATTTCAGGGAACAGGGTAAGGTCTAGAAAACTCACTCATGGGGCAAGTTTGTGCAGTATGTGAAATCTAGCATAAATGGCAATACCAGCTGGGTGCATTTTCCTACCCGTCTGGCAGCCAAGAAATGAGTTTTTCTGCTGGCTGTAGGTCAGCTGTGAGCTGGTTTTCCACAAAGTCTTTTATCCAGATTCCCTTCTGCCCTGTGTCTGCAATCAGTTCACACAGAGCAATTCTGCTCTTCTCCCAGATAGAGATGGACATGAAGTACTTCATGCCCTTTTGTCATAATTCATCTGTGTGGCAGCAAGGCTGCCACACATTCCCTTCCTCTCACCGCCCTTGCCAGCATCTCCACTCATTAGCAGGTGCATGTTGCTCCTTTCCTCCCTGCCAAACAATATTCCAAACTTTCCTTCTTCACCTCCTGCAGCAACTGGCCACTCAAAGGTAGTGCTGCAGGAATCCTTGCCCTGCCTCCTCATCTGAGTGGCCAGCTGCTAGAGGAGTCAGAGAAGGGAAATCAGGGCTCCTACCTGAACAGGAAGATTACGCAACAGGGAGGGAAGGAGAAGCATGCACCAGCTGGTGAGTGGCTGTGTCGGAGTGTGGGAAGGGACCACGCAGCAGCTGTGCTGCCATGCACTTCTGCTGCGCAGCTAGAGGAATTTCACCAAAACTTCAAAACTCTGTAACAGAATGCCCGAGAGCTGTTAACAAGACTACAGAATACACAACCAAATGGTTAATAACACTATAGACAGTATAACATATCTTTTTAAACTGAAAAAGAGAAATAATACAATGCTCTATCTCATCATAAGGGCAACAAGAAAGGGAAATTTTTTTAAGTGCCATCAAAAACACAGTACAATGGTGAAATAGTACACATCAATTGTTCACCAGTTAACGATGTGCAAAATTAATCCATGCTTGCTGTGCTTCTCGAATCTCCTACTGACCATTGAACATAACATCGGAAATCAGTATTACTCATAATCATTTGGAGAAGCTCTTGAAAAGTCAGCTGAGGACAAATGGGGGAGTCTATGAACAGCTGGTTTCTGAACGCTACGCTAGTCATCTATTTCTACCGATAAACCCTTGGAGCTTTTATTCTTTCATTTTGCTGGGCTGAGATGGCACGTGCCTTGGGCCATTGCTTGTTGATGGAAAAACAAACTCAAGCAGCGGGTGAGCCAATTTAACCTGGACAGATTTCAGCTCATAAGAAATCATTATGTTCTAGTTGTGTGGCTCTGTAGTTGAGAAATCTCATTTCTGTTGTACCCAGGTGGGTTTGTTGCTTTTTTCGGTGTTTTTTAATAGTGTAATTGTTATCAATCTCGTAGTTATTTTTTCTTCCCCCTTGCAGTTATTCTTTCTGAAGAAAAGAAATATAGAGAAGATTAGTAATCAGTGGAATGTTTGCTGGATTGGGGGGGGGGGAAGAGAAAATAAAACCAGTTATTATAAATGGAAGATTTCACTCTTTGTTATAATGAGACATCCTTTCCCATCTGTACTGAAAATCAACCTAAACACATTTTTAGAGTAGATAGGATATTCCTTTCTGATTCTTGGAGGACTTTCACAGCAATGTCAACAACCTTTATCAGGCCTTGTTCATGACATTCCCTAAGACTAGATTGGGGTCAGAAAGCTTTCAGCCCTTCTTAGCTTTCAACCTAGGGCAATCATTACTCATGACCTCAAGTAGCAGATGCTAGGAGATAGCAGCAAGATGGTTTTGTTGGTGGTGGTGAGTGATGAATAGAAATCTGGTGGAATTCTGTAGGTGTGTTAGATTTAGCTTTGGAGGAGGAGATTTGTTTTGTTTTTTAGTTGCTCTATGGATTTCTTGCATAGAATTACATACAATATCCATTTTGGCAATTACACATAGAAATATAAGAAGAGCCTCTTCGATTTGGCCAGCTATCAAGTCCAGCATATTGCTTTCCACAGAGGCAGATGAGATGCTATCCAGATGCCTGTCGGTAGCTTGAAAGCAGGCTCTGAGGCAAAAGTGTATAGAAGCAGGAAAAGAAGGTACACAAATGATTTGTGTAGTCTCTGTTCGTCCTTCTAGAATCTAGGTCAGGACCAAAAGTGCCAGAATGCCCATGCTGGTATATGTTTAACTCAATATGTTTTAACTATAATTTTATTTACATTATAATTTTTACATAATAATTTACACAATAATTATGTGAATTATTTACATAATAATATATAAGCATGACAGACTTAGTCTTTTACATGCATTTATCTTATTCTATCACAAATTTACTAAACTACTTTAGTGGGAGAGGTGACTACCACAATAAAAATATACTCAAAGGCAAACAACGGTGCATTTCTCTTTTTGAATTGGTGTAGCGTCCTGGCTCAACCCTGCCATGAATTTATTAGACTTACTCAACTCCTTTCTCCCTCACTTCCTGCCTCCCTATCTGCCTTATTCACCACAGTAGCTGCAATTGGGGGGGAGGGGAGAGACTAAAACCAGCTCACCATATGCAATTGTAAGGTTTACAATAGAGCCAATCCTACATTTAGGCGGACTGAGTCTCTTGCCTCAGGCAGTAGGTAGTGGAACACAGGAGGAAGGTAGTGGGAGAGAGAACTGTATGCTGTACTGTATAGGCTGTTCTTTCACTCCATAGTGGCTGCCAGATCAGCAGCATCAGCTCTATGAAATTTCAGAAGCAAAACCTGTCACTGGAGCAGTGCCGTCACTGGAGCAGAGCAGGCAAGGGCTGGGAGGAGAAAATATTTTTCCAGGCATTCTGCTTCTACTGAGAAAGTTTGTGTTACAAGAAGTAACATTACTAATAATATTCATGCTCCCCTCCTTCCTTTGCTCTAGTTGACATGATAGACTCTCTATCAGCATGCCAACATTCATGAATAAGCAGGTATGATCAGGACAGTGGATGCAGGCACTTGGACAAATCATGCCACTGGATGTTATACAAATAAAAGCATCTTCATATTGAGCCAATTAAACACTTGCATCAGCTGGGAATTGGTGAAGTCAGGGAGGTTGATGTCCAGCTTTAAGGCCATTTCTTTCAATACTGCTCTCTGTGGCTGAGGATCTAGAGAAGCATAGCAGCCCTACTTAGCAGGCACACAGGTTTATTTTTTATAATCTTCACCTCTGTGGGAATATGTACTTTAATTCTGTTTAAATAATATAAAGTCATTTCTGATTTTGCACCTTGATAGAAATCAGTGCTAAGGATGTGCAGGGAGAAAACTTTCAGTTTGCCTTCTTCTCTTTCAGGAAGGCTACTCTTTCGGTTTCACATTCTTTCGGGTACAGGTATTTTTGGAAAAAGTGAAAATACCCACATCTATTGAGGATTTTGTTTTGTTCTGTTTTTGTTTTGTTTTCCTATTCTAAGTTTGGCACTGGAGCCAATTAAGCCCTGCAGAATTCTCAAAACTAATTTTTAAAAAAGCAGGGACAAGGCAACAGACAACCATCCACTCCAAAAGTGGGAAACAACATTATATGAGAAAGAAAAATCAATCATCTACAGACTTATTCAAGCACTAACAGTATTTTGCAGTTCACATTTATCATCACATCACCAACTTCATCATCTTCATCAACAGCAATTCATCAATAGGAAACAGTACAGATAAAAAAGAGAAATCATCATCATAATATCACACACACACACATACACACACACAGAGAGAGAGAGAGAGAGAGAGAGAGAGAGAATCCAATAATTAATCCCCCCAACCAAAACCTCCAAAATATGGGGGACTGGGGACACATCTCTATCATTTCTGTGAATTTAGTATGGCAATTCAGGCTATACTATACTACACCAGGTGAAGGTAAGCAGACACTCCAGGCAACAAAAATGGGGTGATATCCCTCAAAAGAAATCAATAAAATATAATCCTGGAAAAAGAAGAAGGGAAACCAAGTACTCTAGAAAGCAATCCAAAAGTGGAAGCACAGTAGCAAGATTTTAGAAAATGTAATCCTCACTGGAGGATCATCCGTAGTAATACCGGTGGCAATCCAGTGAGAAATACATCCAGTCCAAAATGGTGTTCAGAGGAGTGCTCTCAACAGCAACAGTGAACAAGTCACTAAGCAGCTAAAGAGCAGGCACTCCAGTTTGCCAGGATTAAAGATTCAAATTTACCATCCACCCCTTCCAGAATGTTCTTTGAATCCTTATCAGCAGTTGATGGCCCTCCTCATGAGACTTGTCATGCAATTATTTGGTGGCATACCGAATAAGGCAATTTTGCATACAAGGTTCAAATGGAAGTAACCTGAAATAAGAAATATGCAAGACATCAGGTCAGTTCTGTTATTTTTTTTCCTGAATCCCAAATCTTTCATATTTCAGAGGTTTTCTATCATAAATCCACTAAACACTCTGAAAACAAAGGAAAGTCTTTTTTTCATTCAAGTTAATCCAAAAGTCCCATCCCTGATTCGTGTCATCTTTTACAGTCCTTTTTGATACATATAATTGGTTGTGATATTGTTTACCTAAGAGGTGTGTTTACCAACATTGGAATTGCAAAAGGATGGATGACTGAGCCAAGATACCAAAAACTGAATGTGGTTCCTGTTTCCACTTTCCAGAAACACCCTCCTTAAGAATGTAGAAAGAGGAAGTACAGGATCTTTCTCCAGCCTTCTTTGGGTTGTCCCTAACTGTTCCGAAGGTAAAACACCTCAGACTCTCCTGAATTGCTTTAATTCAGGAAGCAGTTTTCCCGGACTGTTGGTGCTGCTGGAAACTGGGTGGGTGACCTATTATTGAAATCCTGCAGTTTGTGAAAGAAATGTGCTGATAAAGTACACTACATTCTTGTGCTTCTGTTCAGTTTAATGGATTGAGCGTCAGCCCCTTAAATAGTTGAAAGAGAAGCCAAGGCGGGGTTCTTTTGAAAAGCAAAGCATAAAAACACATTCCAGAACAGGCTAACATTATGAAAACATTTGCATATCAATGCAAATTACATGCCATTTAAAGTAGGAGGTGTAGGGAACACCCTGAAAATAAGGTAGCAAGGTTTCAATAATGGGTGTTCTACTATGTGGCAGAGATGGAGACCAGAGAAAGAGATCTTTTTGATTAAGCTGGTTTCTCGTGAGGTTCTTTAATATGTACCTATTTTAAAACAAAGAGTCAGACCAGTAAATATTTTCAGCATTTCTTCTTTACAAGACAGTTGAGACAAAAAACGGTCACACCAAACAAATTGTACCTAAGCCTTTACCCGGAAAATAAATGATATATATAGCTCCAGGCTGTCGGGTTGCTTATAACATTTAAGCTTCAATTAATTTGCACAGCATAATTACCATGGTCCCCCCCCCAAAAAAAAGTGCATTAACCTTTTGTTCTTCTTTCTAACCAATTAAGCAAAGGAAGAGTCAAAGTATCTCAGCCAGTGCTCTGTCTGGGGTCAGTACCTGTCTAGGTAATATTTACCCTGTGATTATAAAATGTATGCATAACAGTAACAGTTCCTAATACCTCAGGCTTTTAAACATGTGAATATGCTGGTTTGTCCACCTTGTACAGTACTTAGTACTCAGAGTGTCACTGACAGTAAATTTTTGAGTAAGGTGAGTATATCATTGATTTCATTTTATCATTGCTCAGCAGAGACCAAGAGCAGAAATAGCCTGTGGTGAGAGCAGCTATACTCGGAGTTTAGTTGTGGTCTGCAGGATTTATAAGCTTGTAACTTTTTACTTTAAAATCAGAATCTATTACAAACTAGAGTGCTGTTGTTTCACCTGTATAAGAATCTCCCTGCATTTTCATATTTTTTCCTTCTTTTTTCTCATCATTAAATATTTGTATTAAATGTTTCTCTGACTTGCTAGGGCCTCCAGAGCTAAGTAAAATAAAATATATTAAAATGCTATTTAACAACAGTTTTAAAACAATTTAACTGCTAGTTTTAAAAGTCAGATGTAGATATCAGAGGTCAGGTAGAACAATACAATTTTACCCAACTGCCAGAAGCTCAAGGATAATGGAGACAGACTGATTTTGTCTGAGAGTTTGCAAATGGATAGCTGTTGTACTCTGCTTTAGCACGTATAATGTGCATGTAAGGTAGCAGATTATAATAAACCATATTCAGAGGTAGCATTGGAGGGACTGAGGCCACAGTACCAAAGTCCTTTTCCATTTGGATTATTACAGGCTACTGTAACTCTACCACAGTATAGTATTGTTCAATTGTGCATTTCTCAGGAGTGGCAAATGTTTTTTCTTTTATATTTACATTAAAAGAGTAATTTTTAAAAAAGGATAACTTTTCAAAAAAACTTAAGATCCATAAGAATTTTAGTAAACCTGCAACTGATGCATGAACTTCGACATCAATTGTGTAGTGGTGGTGCTGACTTTTAATCTCCTTCATTCTTTGAAAAACACAGAATGTGGAAATCAGAAGATTCTTTTCATTCACATGGCTGCAAGCAACAAGTTAAATGCCGTATACGGTAAGTGCTAATTTCCCCATAGCATTTTTCTTTTAAGTCATACTTTTGTCATTTTTATCAACTGTATATTAATAGCCTCAAAACAAGAAGTACATTTCTGTTCAACACCTTCTTCCACTAAGCAGTTATCAATATGTAATACACCTAGAAATAAAAGCATGAGGGCAAACAGGCTGTTTATGGAACACAAAGACAGAAACATGCATGCATCTAAACAGAAAGTTGAAACCATATGTTAATTTGAGAGTCACCAGAGGAAACAGTGGCTTGAAACTTCCTGGTGCTTGTGTAAAGTTTGTGTGATTTGCTATGGGTAATTGTGGCTGGTGTATGAATTGACATGGCCCATATTGGCCGCATGCCTAGGAGGCATATGCCTGACAGTGCAGTCGAGATGCATCCTTGCACTTCATCAGTTAGTTCCAATTAGCCTTAGCAAGTTATGCAAACTTGCCGAGAACCCAAACTGGATTTCCGCCCAGTGCTTTTATAATATCTAAAGTGTGTATGTCCTAATTCCCACTTCTGTTGTGAACTATCAGCACCCGGCTTCCTGATATAAAGCATTCCACTGGAATGATGACTTCTTCAGCTGGCTCTATAAACTGACTAAGGGCTGAGTCAACCCAGCCTCTCAGGTTACATGACTACACCATTTCGAGAAATGAATAGGAATATAATAGTAAACCATGTCATGCAAGCACTGGTCCCACAACAGAGCCCCTATAAGCAGCTGCATCGATCCATATCAACAAAGCCGTTGTATCGGTTGTACCAGTTTTTATCACCACTAGGAGCAGATATTTTGGACAGCTAATGAGTTTTCTAAATCAGAACATTATTTTAGAGGTTTCTAAGCAAATGTTCGCTGGTCACCTACAATGGATTTAGCAAAACCACATTTCCGGCATCAGTATGTATTTGCACTGGGCAAGCTTCCCGTCAGCTCACTGATTCTGTTGTATTCTTCTTCCCTGAGCTCACTTCACAGAACAAGAGTTTGTGTTCACAAATGTTCATTCTGCCTGAGTGTTTTTGCTTTAGCAAAATGGCCTGCGTCTTCAGGTACAGCCTCACTCCATTTATGTTGGGATACTTCAGGAATATACTGTAATGTTAAAGCTGATCTTAGTCCCAATGCAGGATCCAGTTGGAAGTGATTAAAGTAATTCTCTTTGGAAGTAATTTTAAAAATGTCAATAAATGAAGATTACATGCTGTTCCAGGCATAGCATGATGGCCAACATCTGCATTGACGATGAGCAAAACTTGCTCACAGAAAAACAGATTAGTCCTTTCTTTTTCTTTTTCATTAATGGCAAAAAGATTCAACAAGCACAGCTTAACACATATAACAGAATGTATATTTATAAACCACAGTTCATGCAAAAGATCCTGCTCATAGTTTGCAAGATGTAGGCCATGTTAGATTATGCTCCTCCATATGGGAGATGTACCTGTCAAAACCATGAGTTCTGGACAATTCATGACTGAACCATCAACAATGTGAAGAAGCTATTTACTACATAGAACACTTTGTTACATTCTCTTTCAGTATTACAAATTTTCAGCACTTAATAGACTATAGTGTAGGATACTCTTCTCCAACTAGGTACCTGCCAGTTGTGCTAGACCAATGGTTTCCAACATTGAGTCCCCAAGTGTTCTTGGACTAAAACTCCCAGAACTCTAAAGCACTAGCAGTGCAGACCAGAATTTCTTGGAGTTGTAGTCCAGGGGACCCAAGGTTGGGAGCCACTGTGCTAGACTATAATTACCCTTATTCCCAGGAACCAAGTGGTATACTAGAAGCTAATACAAATCAATTTACCAATGAGTATATAATGAGCAGCTATTTTTGTGTGTCACTTCATGTTATGTAGACTTTTTTTCTATTTCCATCTATGCTACAGATTACACATGCTTTCCCCTCATGTTATAGGTTGTGTCACTGGAGACTAAGATCAAAATCATCCACACTGTTGTACTCCCATCCATTGTTATGTATGTATTTATATGAAAACTGAACAGTGAAAAAAAACACACGGGGGTGGGGCAACAATTAATTCAAGGTATGGTGCTGAAGGAAAGCTTTGCAGATGCCGTAGACCACCAGAAAGGCAAACAAATGGGTCCTAGGTCAAAGCAAAAATGGAAAAACTGAAGCTGTCATCCTTTGGGCAAATCACTAGAAAAGAGAATAATGCTAGGAAAAGTTGAAGGCAGCAGGAAAAGAGGAGACCAGGTATGAGAAGGGCTGACTCATAAAGGAAACCATGGCTTTGAGTGTGCAAGAGCTGAGCAAGGCTGTGAATGACTTTTTGGAGGCCACTCATTTATATGGTTACCGTAAGTAACCATATAAAGAGGTGACTTTGTAGCACAACACCAAAATGCCTGAGGGGTCATCTTCCATTCTCAGGCCATTCTTTTGTGTGAGCTCTTATCATGATATGGTTGTAGTTAGAGCCGTAACTAGGGTGGGGCAAAAAAAGGCTTTGTCCCAGAGCTCTAATATTTAGAGATAATAAAAATTTGCTGCTCACAAAGCAGAAATCAATATACCACTTCCAGTCACTGCTTTATTGGCCAGAGGTAAATACAAAACAAGCAAGCTCAGCAGAGAACCAACATGCCTGTTGCATACTGAGACACTCCTATCCATTTCTCCATCCTCACCCCCACTCTGTCAGTCTCATGACTAACACGGCAGCCCAACCAAGGCCCCCAAAGTGCTGGTTATCGTATGCATACACACATTGTAGTAAAATCAGCTTGTGATCAGCTTGTCATATCAACAGAGAAAGGAAGAACTTGTGCTACATTGGCAGTTTCCAGAATAATGCCTGAGAGGTCATGCACAGGCATACCGGGGGATGGTTTATGCAAAGGTCACACATATTCTATACAAAGCTCTGACTGCAAATGTGCAGGGCTAACTCTGGATGTTTGTGCGTTTTTTAAAATGTAGAATAATAATCAGTCTTTGCAATGGAAATTTGAAAGTCAAAATAGACATTTGAATCTCACCATGACTTCTTTTGCTTATGAGATTACCCACTGCGGTCTTGTTTTGAGGTCCTGTTTTGATATCTGATGTAAATTTAGAAAAAAATGAAAGGCTAAATGCACAGGAAAGGAGAACTGCGACTCATGTGGAAGTTTGAACACACCGATCATCATTTTTCCTGTCTCTCTTTCTTTGTGCCTATCAGTACAGAGAATTGTTTAAACAAACTAGTCACCTGAGAGGATACAGGTGTTAATTTTTGCATCTACTGCTTCCAGTTTAAAAGTGTGCTTAATTTAGAGTATAAGACAATGGTGTCAACTATTCAGATATCAGGAGGAATTAAAATTAATGCAAACTTAATTCCCAGTGTGGTGTAGGGGTTAGAATGACAGACTAGGATTCTGAATATCAGGGTTTGAATCGCCCCTCAGCTGTGAAAACTGACTGGGGAGGGGAGTGGAACTGGTAAAACCACTCCTTAAATATCTCACTTACCTTGAAAGCCTGATTAGGGTCACTCTAAGTTGGTTCCAACTTGATGATACGGAACACACATATAAGGGGGTGGAATCAAATTAATATAAGTATGTATAAAGCAGTCTTTAAGGCAACTCTGCATGGTTTTAACCAATTAAAATTAGTGTAGCAGAATGTACAGCTTTGAAATGTTAGACAACAAAGATGGTGTCAGTCTGGCCTCCCTGAGAGGGAGTTCAAGAGTCTGGAAACTGTAACAGAGAAGGATCTTTCCTGTGTCCCCACCAAGCATGCTTGTGACAGTGGTGGGACCAAGAGAAAAGCCTCCCCTGATTATCTTAACACCCAGACAGGCTCATAGAGGGAGATGCAATATTTTAGATAGCCTGGACCCAAGCCATTTATTGTTTCCTTTTTTATCCTGTTGCTAACTCTGCTTTGACTTGAATCTCATGTGCTGATGGCTTGACTTTCCTGGTTCTGTTACTGGTGGTTGAGAAGACAGAAATAATTTATTTTCTTCTCCTCTCTCCAAAATTCCTTGTAGCAAGAAGTGGTAAAGTAGTATGTTCTGTACTTGAGCCACAGTTTGGTATAAGTCTGCATAATTTATAAGCTACTCTTCCGCTTTTGAATTATGAAGCAGTATTGCATAAATTGCTAGTCCAGAAGTAATCTGCAATAATTTTAACAAAATAGAAAATTTTTCCTTTATTCAAATGAAAATGGTGTTACTTTCTTCTGTTTAAAGAAAACATTCCTCCATGTATATGGAATACAGAGTCTAATCCTGTCCTTTTAAGAAGATACAACATTTAAAATATTTTGTTACAGGAAATATTTGCAAACATTTTACTGAATGTTTCAGTTGGGGGAAGGGCAGGGAGACATCTTGACCATAAAAAAGAATGTAGGACCATTTCTTGGGCCTTGTCTTAGGTGACAACGATTATGCAACCATCACACACACTTGTTCCATAATGCCAATATGTCACTGATTACAGTAAGCAAGAGTACCCTATTAAAGTTAATGACAGGACCTTAAAAGACTTAATTCATAAGTCAGAAGTGACTTGATGACACGTAACAACTCCATTAATGCCTGTGCCAGTACTTTACGTTTGTTTTTAAAATAGTTTCATTCTGTTAATTTTTATGATGACCTCACCTGATTTATGACTGGATTTTTTGTTCATTCAGCCAAACACATTCACCCTTCAAATAGTGTTTCATCTTTGAGAGCTGTAATTCCAAAATATCTGGAATATCTGTGGCGTATCTGATTGTTTTCTAGTTGCAGACACTTAATAGCTCTTTTAGGTACTGTGTTAAATGCAAATGCAGTCATTCTGTGTAGAATCACATTTCTTCATTTGAACACATATCACGGAATCCTCACTATTCATTTTATAACTAGACTACGTGTTATCCTAAAGCAAATATTCCTGCATTTATCCCATCATTCGGACTCTCAGCACTTAAAAGCACTATCTGCATGCATAACACTGTAAAACTACTGTGAGGCACAGGCCAGTTCCATGAGTGCAGTGGACTTTAGAAATGGACACTCCACTGCATCAAGTTCATTGAACAGAAATTCTTGTTTAATTTAAAGTTACCATTTGTGCCTTAATGGCCTGAAGACAACATTGACTGAAAATGTTAAAAAAATTTCCAAGAGCTTGGAAAAGTAATGTTACTATGTTAGCCAAAGGATTTCTGGGAACTGTAGTCAACAAACCTTTCCCAAGTTCTGAATTTGTAAAAGAAAATAGGGTGGCAAAGGTATTTCTCTTTATTTATTTTTTATTTTATTTTATTAGATTTATACCCTGCCAATCTAGACAGATAGTCTACTCTGAAACTCTTCTGAGAAGAAGACAGCTTACTGTTTAGAGAACATCCGAATGCAATAGGCTATCTTGTTATTAATATAGTAGTTTACAGAGATATTTGTACATTTATATGTGAAATCTACATGGAACATCTGGGAAATGGTGGTGATAGGAATAAGTATGGTTGCTTTGGGCCTATGCAGGCTAAGGATATATCAATGCAAGCACCTCCATTGAAGAAAACTATGTTCAATGCTTTTTCGATAGAGGACAAAACTCAGTGCTTTGTAGATTGAAAACTGAATCCTCTTCTGCAGTCTAGAAATTAGAAAGTCGTATCCTGGATCCTTTGCTCTCAAACAGAAGTAATCACTAATTGACAACAGGAGGTAGCACTTCATGTACACAAAACGTTATTTATTAAGCTTGCAACGTTTTATTTATTTTAGCTTGTCAATCACCAGGATACTACCTTCCTCTAACGTTAATCTTCATAATGCCAGAGTTTACATTTCTCAGCTTCACAGGGAGAAAATTAGTTAGCAGTGATTTGGAACAATGATTTCTCCAAGTTTGTCTCTGCAGGGTGAAGCCACGTAGACCTCCTTATCATGGTGGAACACAACCCCACTTTGTCCTTCTTGATCTGAAATGTAAGACTGTTTTCTAAAAGACCTTCACTCTGGAAACAAAGGAAGCACCAGCTTCTCTGGAGTTCATTGGAGAGGAGGGGTTCACCTGTGACAGATTCAACCCATTGTTTTCAAAATGAGAAGTAGCCAGAGTCCTGATGGAAGGACAAGCAGTCAGAAAGTGTGGTGTAGTGTGATTCTACGTTAGAAAACTCAAGCCATTAACCTATCCAGAACCCTGCTGTCTACCGCAGCCAGCAAGGCTCTTGAGTATCAGTAGAGATTTTTCTCAACACCTTCTACTTGAGATCCTTCCATTGAAAATGCCAAGGATGTGGTTTCTGAATGCCAGACATCCACTTGACTATCGAAGCTGTAGGAGGGTAGAGGATTCAGTGGGCAAAGCATGGAATTTGCACATTGAACCCCCAAGGTCTGTCTATGGCCTTTCCACTTAAAAGGACCAGGTAGCAGTGGAAAACAGGTTCTTTATTCCCCCCTATTTGCTTCAGTAAGCTTATGGAAAATATGCTTCTCTCCACAGTGGCTTTTTAAATTATTCTCTCCATATGCGTACACATACGTTGAGCAGCCTCTGAACATCCAAAGAGGGAAATGTATTGCATTGTCCACCTCCCGACTCTGGTCTACCCTGTTTGAACAATGAAATCCATGCTACATTTAATTTATTTATTTTATTTATTTATCAGGGCGGCATCATTTCATTCTGTTCATAACCAGAAAAGTAAAATCATCACAATCCTGTGCATTAAGGCTTAATAGTGGACTTGCACTTCTGCTGTTCAAAGCAGAAGAGTTGACAGATCTTCTAAAGAAGAGAGAGGTGAAGGGAAACAGGAAAGAAACGCTTCCCTTACAGCCACCCCATACCAGGAACACATCCCAGCTATAATGTATGGCTTTAGTATCAGTTTATTTTTTATCAGAATTTATCAAATTGCACGAGATTCAAATTTGGGACAATGCAGTAGAGGGAGGATTTGTATGACATTTCACAGTTTCTCTGCAACATGTACTTGAACCCACAAACAAGTTCAAACCTGTCTATGAGTAATCTAGCCTTTCTCAACAATTTACCCATAAACATGTCCAATCCCTCTGATAATTTCAAGCACAGTCTGCAGAAAAAATATGACATGTCAGAAATCTTCCCTCTACAAATAATGATTAGCATCTGTGAAAGGGTTTTTGACCTTGGGGCGCCATGTTCTTGAAGGAGAGATCTTGATTTATAATGCATTTTGAGGGGTCCTTCTTGACAAAGGAGAGACCTGGGTTCAAATTTCTGCTCAGCCATGGAAACTCACTAGTGGGTAGCAATGGTAAAACCACTCCTTAAATATCTCACATACCTCAGATTTACTTTTAGGGTCAGTACAAGTTGGATGCAACAGTTTATTTATTTATTTTAATTTATGTAAAACATTTTCACTTCACCTTTCTCCTTGAAAAGGACCCATGGCAGCTTATAACAATGAAAGACAATATTTAAAGTTGAAAACAAGGAATACGCAACGGTGGTTAACATCATGAAGAGAGGACATTTAAAACTATGAACAATGAATAAGGAGGCATCTTACATCATTAACAGCAAATACTGAGACAAAGACTAGTAAGTACACAATTTTTAAAAAAATGTCACTCCGAGTGATGGAAAACACAAAAATGGAAAGCACAGGCAGTACTAAAAACCAGTCAAAGCAGTAATACATAACAATATGTATATCTTAAAAAATCACACACAGGTAGCTGGTTATGGAGGGAAGGCTCGCCTGAAGAGAATCGTTTTTATGCAGAGAGGCCAGAGATGCAGCTTGAGGGCTTAATGCAGATGGCTCTAAACAGAATAGGATTTCTTTTCAAAGCACTTTGAATCAGAATCTGTGATGCATATTGTGTCCATCATGCTCTGAACTTTAAGTCTAAAGGATGCAATGGCAATTTAACAGCAGATGGGATGTGAGTATTGGTGAACAACATGGCAGTACAATGAATACATTTTCTTTAGTAACTCAACACCCGGCTTTTTTCCCTCTCTCACACACACACTTGTTCAATTACAAAATCTAACAGTGTCTGGCCATTGTGTCCAGTTCCATGGATTTCTGACTTATTGTTTGACCACTTCCCAGAAAATTCTCAAAGAAAAAAAATATACACAGTACAGATATTTATAGTTATGTGGTTTCCTGCACAAGTGTCTTCCATTGTCTTTATTGTCGCCAAGGAAATGCTTCCTCTAAAGCAACATATATGCACTTTCTTCCCACTCACTGCTTAGCAAAACCAGAATTTCCCCACTCTCTCACAGTCCTTTTCCTGACATCTTCCATTCTGCATCCCATCCCTGTTCTATTTCTGTTTTGTTCTCCAGGTTAAGAATGTCTGTTACTACGGATCTGGCATTGTACATCAGAATGGCAGAAAGATGAAAATTCCTCTCACAGCATTTAGTCCTTAAGGGTTACCTCGGGTAAATGATTTCCCCCCCAGAGTTTCCCATGCATAAAACTGGAACAATAATGTTAATACTGGCTGGCCAGCCGAAGGAATGTTGGGAGGATTAACGTTATTGAGAGGATTAATGAGAACATCATTTTGAAGTGCTTTATGATGGTGCCACTAACTTGTCAGACTCAACTCTCTGTTCATTAACAAAGCTGATTGCATTCTCCAGTCATCTCCAGCCAAGGTTCAGAGGGTGGAAGCCCTGGAACCATTCGAATAACAGGGACTAGGGCATCATCCTTCCTTGTCCCTTCTGAATTTAGACACAGTACTGTAACTAGGAGAGACACGGGTTTTCCCAATGCTGCTGCAAGCGATTGCTGTTGTAATGTAGTTTCATTTTGGATTGTCTCATCATATGGTTTTCAAGGTAAATATTTCGAAGTGATTTGCCGTTGCCCTTTTCTGTGTAGTACCAACAAAAGCTAGCTGGACTGTCACTGCCATTATCTGTGAAAGATTCTCTATTTCTGCCACCTTTCACTGTCCCTGCCGCCCAGTAGGTGCCCTCGGGAGTTTCTACACCACCATTGCCGTTGGAATTAGCCATTCTCTTCTGCTGATGTGGCTGTAAATCTTGAAGAGGGTGGAACCATTTTAATCTAGTGTCGCAGCAGGTGACCCTGTTAGGAGCTGAGACTCATAGTGGAGCCCATTCACCTCACAGCATTTCTTTCCTTCTCTGATCCACTCAAACCCTTTGCTAAGTTAAGGTGTGCCTCTGGAAAGGGGAGGCACTCCATAAGGGAAGCTGTGCACTTGAGTTCACAGAACCTGAACAGAGCTGTTAGTGATAGGATATTTTGGAGGTCATGCCTTCAAAGGGTTTCCATAAGTCAGAGGTGACTTGTTGACTCATAACAACAAATGCAAAGTACTTGAGAGTGATTTGGTCTTGAATGAGTAGTAAGAGTCATTAAGTATACATAAGACATGCTCCTCGTTCATTGCTATGGATCAATACAGCTGCATTTTGAGGGGAAAGGACAACTGACTAAGAGACCCTAATGATAAGTGCCTACACTTTTGAACTTACCACTGTACCACTACTGAGGCAGAAAGATGTCTTGGGCTTGTCTGGTATAAAGAAGATGCTTGTTACCCACAAATGTCCCTTGGGTGAGGTGCCAGGGCCACAGGATCCTGAGAAGGTCTTCTGCTAACACCTGCTCCTATATTCTTTCATTTCCTGGCCTGGCATTCTGAGAAGCCTGCCTGGCATCCAGGTGCAGCTATTATTTTATTTCCCCACCATGCCCCTGATGTGATGTCATTATGTGGCACTGGGAATGATCTAGGAAGTGACTTCAGAAAACTGGAACTGATTCTCATCTACCACATGAGCTCACTAGGCCCACAAACAGATAAGGGGGCCTGTAAGCTTAGAATTCCCTCAAATGTGAAACTGTGAAGTATTCAAAGAGGAGAACAGGCAGTAAAATTGGCAACACTACCAATGTTCAATGTAGTCTTCTAGTTGAGTCCAAACCAGAGCCTTAAGCAGAAATTTTGGTATCCAGGGTATGAGTATGGGCAGCAACCCCTGCTCCAAGAAAATGGAGGATAGTGTAACACACATGGTCCAAAGAAGAAAGAAGAGCTTTGTGCTTGCAAATAAAAGGAAAGCAAAGAGGCTCAAGAGGTGTTGCCATTTATTTTCCTAGTATTCATCAATTTGCTCTAGATTCTGGTGCCTTCTAAATGCCAGAGAAAAGCCCCTGGAAGATTTATAAATGGGCCAAAAGGAATAGTTCAGACTTAAAAACAAAATAAAAAACAAAAACCTAGGCCTCTTTATTCTGGGTATTCTGTAATTACACAGTCACCTAACTTTTTTTTTCCTTTCACTTAAACAGAATGCATTATTCACGAGATGCTGTTTGCAGATTGGGAAGGTAATTTTCTTCAGAAAAGAACTGCTTAGAGAATAAAGGTTAGGTAGTAGCTGTGAGCTTTAACCCAGAGCTATAATGCCAACTGAAACAACAGGAGATGAATTACAAAAGGCAGGCAATAAAGCCATGGACTTAGATCAGGGGAAAAGTAGAAGGTGTGTTCTCTCAAACTTCAGCGTAGTTTATATTTCATAACTTGCGACAGGTAGACATGAAAGATGCATTAACTTCCTTTAAATTATAAATGCTTTGCAAGATAACATTAAATCTATTTTAAACAGGAGGAAATAAGAAAGCTGTAGATAGTGGCCAGTGCAATCATTTTACATTTATGGAGCTTATAGCTAGATAACTCAATGGTTTAGGTATCTGCCTGCTGAGCTAGAGGCTGGGAGTTCAATTCCCCATACTGCCTCCTGGGAGAAAAGTCAGCCTGGGGAAAACTCCCAGAGTACCCCCAAAAGAAGGAAATGGTAGACCCTTTCTGAGTACCCTATACCTAGAAAATCCTGGAAAGGGTGGCCATAAGTCATAAGTTAGATTTTCCTTGTGATTTTGATTATATAAAGGATATCAGGATGAATGCCCATTGTTCAAAATTCATTAATCACTCCACCACCACCCTTGTGGATACATTTAAGCAAATCCTGAACAACCATCTGTAAGGAATTCCATAACAGTGTGTCACATTGAATCTCATACATTAAGCTTCAAAGCCTGATTAACTATGGCTTCTCTATATGTAACCTGAAACTCAGTCCAGACAAGATGGAAGTGCTGTTAGTGGGTGCTTTGCCAGACAGGCTGGAGGGCCCTTTCCCTGCCCTGAATGGGGTTGCACTCCCCCTAAATGACAGGGTCCACAGCCTGGGGGTGCTTCTGGATCCCAGTCTAACTCTGGAAGCCCAGGTCGACTCAGTGGCCAGGGGCGCCTTCCTTCAGCTGCAGAAATTATACCAGCTACGGCCCTTCCTGGACTAGTGGAGTCTCATGACAGTTACACAAGCACTGGTAACATTTCATATAGATTGCTGCAATGTGCTCTATGTGGGGCTGCCTTTGAAGATGGTCCGGCGACTGCAACTGGTCCAGAATCAAGCTGCGTGGCTGGTGAGTAGTGGGGCCGCTAGGGGACTTATCAAGTCGATTCTGATTAAATTACATTGGTTACCAGTTGCTGCCTGGGCCCAATTCAAAGTGCTTGTTTTAACATATAAACCCCTAAATGGCTTGGGCCCTGGATACCTGAAGGACCGCCTCCTTCCATATGAGCCTACCCGGCAGTTAAGATCTAGACAGGGGGCCCTTTTGAAAGAGCCATCCCTCAAGGAGGTAAGAGGGATGGCTTGTAGACAAAGGGCCTTCTCGGCAGCTGCCCCCAGACTATGGAATGCCCTCCTGACTGAGATTCGTCTGGCGCCGATGCTGATGACATTTCGGTGCCAGGTCAAAACCTTCTTGTTCCAGAAGGCTTTAAATTGAAATAATATCAACTGTGGGTCCTGATGACATTTTTAGAGTATCTATTTTAATTGTATTTGAATTGTTTTATCTTTTCATTGTATTTTCATTGTATTTTAATTGTTGTAAGCCGCCCAGAGACCTTTGGGTAGAGTGGGTGGCATATAAGTTAAATGAATGAATGAATGAATGAATGAATGAATGAATGAATGAATGAATCTATCTATCTATCTATCTATCTATCTATCTATCTATCTATCTATCTATCTATCTATCTATCTATCTATCTATCTATCTATCTATCTATCTATCTATCTATCTATCTATCTATCTATCTATCTATCTATCTATCTATCTATCTATCTATCTATCTATCTATCTATCTCTCTATCTGGTGTAGTGGTTAGAGTGTTGTACGGGGACTGGCAAGAGCCAGGTTTTAGTCCCCACTGAATCATGAAACTCACGGGGTGACCTGGGGCTGGACACTTTCAGGGTCATCTCACAGAATTGCTGTGAGGATGAAATGGGGAGGAGGAGAGGCACACTCTGCCATTGAGGAATGGCAGGATAGAAATTTATTAAATGCATAATACATGTTTTCATCTCTGCAAACAAGAGATCTACCCCAGTGTCAATCGGCTGGCCTAGAGCAGAACCGAAATACACAGAGACTTTTATTCACAGTCTTCTTATACTCTGCTCTTCAGCTGGCAAAGCTCCATCAACAGCTCACCTCTGATTTAAAAGAACAATAAGCCATTATTAACACAGTAAAAATTAGCTATTTTAGGAAGTGGTGATAATGACAGCTCACATTTTTCTTATGCTGGTCCTGTTCACAGGTCACTTAACTGTGACAGCCTCTATAAAGAAAAGATTTCAGTCTCACCTGCTGAGGTAGGAGCAGCAAATGGCCAGGACAGTAGTTCACCTCAGTGGCTTCTAGATACAGCTGAATGTGTGTCTCTCTCTTTTTGTTTTGTTTTGGTTTTTTGTTGTTTTGTTTTGTTTTGTTTTAGGGAGGGAGACAAAACTTTCCACCAAAATGAAAGTAATGTACTCTGGAGTTGTTGGCATGCAACTTGGTTCTAAATTAATATGGAGACACACAAATATCCACGTCCCTTAATTTGTTTAATTATGCTCAAGAGCAGAGTTTGCATATCTTGGCTTTTTCATAAATCAAGGAAGTGTGCTGTGTTCCTTCCCTCCTTAACTTAGGAACTCACATTATGGTTTATTCCAAACTCTGGGGGAAAAACCATATTCTGCACAGTTGAATTGTTTTCTATAGTGCAAAAATTGTAATAATGCCAGTATACATACACTGTCAGAATATTGTTGCTTAGATTAAAGACTACACCGTGTGTGTACGTGCATGTCTTTGTAGCCATACAATGTGGCATGTGTTTATACTAGGAGGGGAAAATATTTCACACATATAGTTGGGTCCTTTTGGGAATAAGAGGCCAAAAGTGCTTTCCATGTTTTATTTATTAGGTGTATCATACTCTCAGTGCAAAGGAAATGCTAGAAAAAAAGTACTGCACTGTGGTGACTTAATCTTGTGGTTGAGTAATGCATAGTATTTCACATACACACAAGTAAATACTGAACTCACAAAAGGGCTATGTGAATTTAAGGTTGCAACCTCATTTATCTTTATGTAGGATCAAGCCCTGGTGAGCTAGGTGGGCTTTTCTTCTGAGTAAATCGCAAATGATTCTGGTGGATGGAGCAAGATATTTGATACGCATCTGTACTGCCTTGATAGGTGCTTGGAGGCTGTGGTGTCGCTTTGTCCTGAAACATGGCTGCATTTCGCACTTTTGTAATCTCTATCCATAAAGTACTATGCAGTTCTACATTCAGGAGGAGCAACAAGCAATCCATAGACAGCAGGTGGCTATTCCAGCACATCTGGGACCCCACTCCACGAACATTTTGAAAACAGGGGAAAATATTTTTGCCGAGAAAGACCTTTTGTTTCCTCTAGGGAACATGGCAGACTGGCTAGCTCAGTGGTTTAGGTCTCTGGCTTTGGAGCCAGAGGTTGGGCGTTCGCTTCCCCTCTTTGATTCCTATGAGGAGAGCCAGCCTGTGTGGGGGCTTGGGCAAGCTACACAGTCTCAGGGTGCCTCCAGAAGAAGGGAATGGTAAACCACTTCTGAGTATTCTCTCCCTAGGAAACCCCGAAAAGGATCATCACCATAAATCATAAATTGACTTGATGGTATATTGTTGTTATTGTTGTTGCTGTTGCTGTTGCTGCTGCTGCTGTCAGGAAATGTGGGGAAAATGTTGCCAAGCCATGAGAGGTCTCCAGCACCCAGGGACCATCCATGTCCCCAGGTTTAAAAAACTGAGACACTAGAGGTTGCAAGGGAACTGTTCCCTTATTTAAAGAATTGCATTTTAGAAACTTTATTAACTCATTTCCAGTGAACAAAAAGCCACTGTGGTTGCCTTTATAAGAAATGAACTAGGCAGTCTTTGTATCAAGATCGCTGGAGGTAATTTTAAATGTTGACAAGAGTAGCTAGTGGTCCCAGTGGAGAGGAGTGTTTACCACAGAGTGTTAAGATGAAGCACCCTCCCTCTTGGACCACAAACTGCCAGTAAGTGTTGGCCTAGGTTTCTAAAAGTAAATAGAAGCCACACAAGGTACCTTCACCTAAGCCATCCAAGTGGAATTCCATTGCCTTTTTAAAAAAAACATTGCCTTGCATCCACAAGTATCACCAGTCTTCTTAAAATAAAGAATGCCTGGTTCTATTTTCTACCAGTAAAGGAGACTGTGTTCTTCACTTAGGGTGGAGACAACTCTGTCTTAACAGAAATATTTTTCTGCCTGCCTTGTTCCCAGTACGTCTAGAGGTTACTCCAGGTGAGTGGTGGCTGGTGACTCTAATTTTGGGTGTGCCATGAATCCACTCTGGGTTTTAGTCTGCACTTTACAGGAGCTATCCAACATGCTGAATTCTATCACCACTTGTATAAAGTGCAGATTATAAGCCAGAATGGACTCACAGCACGCCAGGCCCTCCTATCCTCCACTGCCACACGTAGTTGTGTCAATTTCATGTTGGTTGCTTCGCAGACACTGTCCAGCCATCTCATCCTCTTTCGTCCCCTTCTGCTCTTGCCGCCACACTTTCCCAACATCAAGGTCTTTTCCAAGGAGTCTTCTCTTCTCATGAGATGGCTGAAGTACTGGAGCCTCAGTTTCAGGATCTGTCCTTCCAGTGAGCACTTAGGGTTGATATATAATAATAATAATAATAAACCTTTATTGGCATACAGCAAAAGGAGCCGCAAAATAAATACAGTAAAATACGCATACAGGGTTCATGTGCAGAAAAAAACAACGTTAAGCCCCTCATTGTAGAAAGGGCATGTTGTGACGTCTCTGAATAATGGCGTGAACATATCGAGCAGTTGATACAGTAACTTCTTTGTTAGTACCATTTAAAAGATATTGGGTTTTCTTTAGGTCATCCCAGGGTTGATATATATGTGTGCGTGTGTATGTATGTATACACACACAAACACACACACAGAGGATTTCAGCCAACGTATTTATTTACAGAACAACTAAAAGGAAGTTAAGGATGAGTCAATTCCTTTTTCACATAAAGCAAACAATTCACTAACTGAAACTTTAAAAATTCAGGAAACAACTCACCAAAATATATTTCAGTTGAAGATCTACTGTCACACTTGGTGGGATAAAAGTCAGAGCAGCCCACAGCAAACAGAGTGAGGGGTTACAGGTGAGCTAAGGGAGGAGTGGACATACATTTCATATATGCACACAGGCATTCATACACAAATAGACATGAAGGCAACCAAACAAGTGTTTATTGAGATACTCTCTCATTCCCAGTCCATTCCCACTTCTCATCCCTGCCACAAAATTAGAAATGTTACTACCTAGTGATGCTTCCCTTCATGCCTGATTTGAAAGCTAGACCTGGCTGACTCACACTCATTCTCTCATTTTCTCTCCCCACAACCAAAAGGCATCCAGACAAAATTATAGAGTGTGATCTCCCAGACCTTCCATGAGTAGAGGGTCATCAAAGGACTTTGGAGAAGTGACATAAGCAGTAGACAGCCAGGGTGCTTTAATTTTGGTCCTTTACTGCAAACAGCTATTTATAGGGTTGCAGCCCTCTCTGGCCAAGATTCTTTCCCTGAACCTCTTGAAGCCATTGTGGCTGGTCCTGAAGTGGTTCCATCCATCCTCCCTGGACTGTACCTGGTCCACAATGGGGTGACTCTCTCCTGCTGAGTCAGCACAGTTCTCTCCATGTCACCCTTGGGCATCCAGTCTTAGTCCCTTTGATGTGAAGTTGCTGGGCCTGCCACTTGTGATACCATTGCCTCTTCTGGGTCAGGGTAGGGCATCTCCACCTGGCCTATAAGGATGTAGTCCCACAATGGTGAACCTATGGCACGTGTGCCACAGCTGGCACTCAATGCCCTCTCTGTGGACATGTGAGCCATAAATTGATGTATTTCTACCCCTGGCAGCCAAACCTGAGGAAGCGGCTGCAGGATTCAGAGCAGCTGGTGCTGGTGATGGCGGGCCAGCCGAGCTATAGGTAGTGGCGGGGTTGGGCACATCTGGGGGCAGATCCAGAGTGGGGTTTGGAGGCACCTCCGTGCCCAAGATTCCTGCTTCCGCCACCACTCCCTCTTTCACTGCCACCACTTCCACCACCACCACCCCACTGCCTGCTGGTTTTTGTTTGTTTGTTTGTATTTTGGAGTTTATTTGTTTTTTGGCAGTTTGAGCACTCGGGGTTTAAAAGGTTCACCATCACTGATGTAGTCTGTCACCATCTGCAGAGGTTGGTACTGAAGTAGTTGAAGAATACACATTCTGCTCCCAATGTTGCTTCATTCTAGATGCCTCTCCTAGATCTTCATCAGCATTCACATCACCCCCCCTCCTCCACAACATTGCCCCTTTTAATAGCTTTTGCCACCCTTGCCTGGCCCTTCCCTCTTACTGAACCTCTCATATGCTGACCATGCATCACCCTGTATCTTTCACATGCTGTTCGTACATAGTAGATAGTGCCTCTCTTCTGGGCCCTGGTACCTTGATGCCTTTCAGCCATTGGCCCCAGTTGTCTCTTTGGTGGGGTGTGTGCCCTGGCCGGGCACCTCTTCTCCAACTAGACATACTGCCTGTCAATACGGGGTAACAGGTAGCTCAGGAGGCAGGGTCGGAGGTGTGGTCAGAGACCCAACCCAGCCAGTTCCACCACACAAAGCTACAGATTTTTGAAAATATAAGAGGTATAAACATATTGTGGAGTTCTTGTCTCAGCTGGCAAGTAAATAATCCTAGATATACCAGCTTAGTCTTTAGATACATCAGCTTAGTCTTAAAAATATTTTAAGAAATATTTGCATGTATTATGTTTAGGTAATCGAATTCTGGGATCTCCAGTCCTCAAAGGTGTATGCTTTAATAAATAATTTAAGCAATATTTTTATTGTTCCTACTGCAAGGAACTAACTAGCACTATTGGGACTTCTTGCTGTAGATACTGCCATGTTCATAAGAGAACACTAAAATGTCTTCATAAAATACAGCTCAATATCTGAGTGAATATAAGAGTCGGCTGACAATGTGACTTCAGGAAACTGAATGACCTTGAAGGAAGCACTGTTGAATGTGGTCCCCAACCAATTATTCTTTGAAAATCAAAGTAGAATCAACAGCATTGGCAAGTTAAAACAGCATAAATGCCAAAAGCTGAGAATAAAACAGAATATTATTGATACCTAGGATCACAAAGATTGGATTGCTAGGCATGTATTTTATTTATTTATTAGATTTCTATCCCGCCCTTTTAGAAAAAGTCTACTCCGTAGAATATCAATGGATCGAATATCAAGATACTCCAGGAACATATGAAATAATGTGTCATGAAAGTAATACGAGATATGTTCTGACATGTGTAGAGACTACCTTTTTCTCACCTAATAACCACTCTCCTCCCACACATGTCTAGAATGAGACAATTGGGCTCCCAGATCAAACCACACTACATTCTTTAACATGCTTGGACATGACTTTATTTCCAATGTTCATATTTATGCAAAGCTTGGGACACATTCATATTTTGGGCTATTATCACTGGAAGATTCTCAAACCTGTAATTCCACAAAGGAAATTTTCCCCAGGTTCTGAAGCTTTACCTCCACTGGACATCAACCTTCCTGCTACGGGTCGTATTTTTGTAAATTACCTCTGTACTTATTCTTTCCCTTGCTTGTCTTCCTTCCTCTCATTCTTTCCTGCAGACACCAACACGAACCTAGCATTTTCGATGAGAAAACTGGGACAGTTAGACAGAGAAAACCAGGCTTCCCCTGTCATCATGTCTGCTACGATACAAAGAACACAAAGTTATGGGCTGACAAGAAATGATAAAAGCTCTACTCAGAAGCTCATGATTGTCCCACAGTTATTGTGAAAAGTTACCATCTAATCACATTACAGTTCTCACCAAGGTCTATGGATTGAATTATAAAATGCACTGTGGTGCTGAATAAATAATACATATCATGGGCTTAATTCCTCATGGCATTGTAGTAGCTGATAAAATGAAATCTAAGGGCAAAAAGTGTGCATTATGCGAAACACGAAGGATATAGCTGAACCTTCAGTTCCTTCTACTCCAAAGTAAGCACATATGAACCTAATCTGGACTGGGACCACAGTGCATGAGTAGAAAAAGCTTAAGCCTTCCCCCATCAACCTTTTCAACCTTCACCCTTTCTAAAAAGGCAAACTTAAATTGATGTCAGGGCACGCTGTTCTCCTTTCTTTAACCTTGTCTATGAAGAGTGTGCTGATCTAAGGGGGGAAATGACTGCAGGGAAATAAGTTTAAGTTGCCTCTGCTCATGCATAGTTGTCCCCGTCCACTTCCTGGCCCAAGTACACTTAGAAGTAAGAAAATTACACAGTGTGTACTTTAGACTTAATGTATGTAAAACGGTCTTTTAAAAAGTGATGGAAGCAGTCCGCCATCATTTCCATATTGATAGCCTGCAATTTCATCACACATACAGTATGTGATAACCTTATGGCATGGCAATCAAAACTTGTGACACAAACCATAGCTGTTTGTGACCTCTATTTTGCAGATGTGTGTGTGTGTGTGTGTGTGTGTGTGTGTGTGTGTGTGTGTGTGTGTGTGTGTGTGTGTGTGTGTGTGTGTGTGATGTTCCATCAAGTCAGAATCAAGTTATAACTAACCCAATACTTTCAAGGATGTGAGATATTTAAGTATTGCTTTACCAGTTCTAAACGTCCACCTCCATGGGATTCTACGACTGCATAGGGATTTGAACCAGGTCTCCTATGTCCCTAGAACATCACACTACCCACTATACCAAAGTGGATATCTTTTTGTTTTTGCTTTACATGTAAGCTTAATTAATCTACTACTCAGGCACAGCTCATAGCTATGTTTTGCTCATATCCACATTCGATGGATTGTAAAGCCTATATCCAGAACAGGCGTCTTCATTATTTTTACATATGGAGCCAAACATCACCATCTAAGCATACTCATGCCATCAGTTTCATCACAACGAAGTGCATTGTGCGACTCTGCAGTGGGAGAATATACTGTTCTGTATCTTTGGCATAATCCAGATTCCTGATATACAAGGGGGTGCTGATAAGTATTGAGCCTTTCCCAGAAAAAATTGAGCTAAGAAGCTGTAATTGCTACAATATTCTACATATTCCCCCAGGAAGTCAATGCGCTTGCAACATCTGTCCTGCAGCTTCTTAATTCCCTGCAAATAAAATTCTTCCAATTGCTGATATAACCACTCATTTGCAGCATTAGTTGCCTCCAGAACACCCCCGAATCATTGTCCCTTTAGATGTTTTTTGAGTTTGAGGAACAGATAATAGTCAGAAGGAGCCAGGTCAGGAGAATAGGGTGGATGGAGCCTAAGGACGTCAATTTTGCCATTGTTTCACCTGCACTGTGTGATGAGGCGTTGTCATGCAACAGGATGACACCTTTGGAGAGCTTTCCTCCATGTTTTTTTTTGATGTTTTGCCTCAACTTTGTCAATAAAGCACAGTAATATTTTGCATTGATGGTTGAACCCTGTTGGAGGTAGTCCACCAGCAGAACTCCCTTCTTATCCCAAAAAACTGTTGCCATTTGCTTCTGCACCGACCTTTGCACTCAGAACTCCTTTGGCCTGGCGGAACCACTGTGCCTCCATTCATTAAACTGTTCCTTTGTTTCAGGATCATAACAGTAGATCCATGTCTCATCACCAGTTACCAGTCTGCTCAGCAAATCTGACTCATTTCTTGCAAAATGTTCCAAAACAGCCACCAATGACTCCACACGTTTCCTCTTTTGTTTGGTTGTCAAAAGTTTGGGGATCCACTTTGCTGCCAGCTTTCTCATTTCCAAGTTGTTGTGGATAATGGCACCAACTCTCTCATGGGTTATTCTCAGATAGTATAGCAATACTTTTGGCTGATATTTGGCAGTCCTCTATGATCATGTCATGGATAGCTTTCACATTTGCAGGCACAGAGACAGAAACAGGCCTTCCACTGGGTTTCTCACTTTCAACACTGAAATGGCCAGTTTAAAAATTGATAATCTAACGCTTAACTGTTGCATATGAAGGGCCACTGTCACCCATAGTTTGTGACTTTTCATCATGGATCTGCTTTGCACCTTTCCCTTGGAGAAACAGGAACTGGATTATGGTCCCAAGCTCTTCCATATTGAACTTTTCTGAAGGTGCTGCCATGTTCACTTTGGACCGGAAAATGAAAGTTAAGTTAAAATCATAGGTAGTTGATTTTTGCACCATTGAATATAGACAAATTGGCCAATACACCCTGCAGTTTATAGCTTCCTAGCTCAATTTTCTGGGTAAGGCTCAACACTTATCAGTATCTACTGAGACGCTGCTTTCTTCCTTCAGCTCACAAAATCTCCAAGTAAGCATAGCCACTGGCCATGCTGGCTGGTGGATTTGGGATTTGTAATACCAGAAGCAACTTTTCTGAGCTCTTACATGCAGACACTTTCATCTCTTGCCTATTCACTGCAGACAAAGGAAATCGTAGCACTTGGGGGCACTGCTGGAGGCACACAATTGCTAAATTGTTCTCAGCAAATCCTGTTCTTCAGGGTAGAAAATCAACACTCTGTTTGGAATGTTTTTGCAGAGAGTCAAGGTGTTAAATTCTTCTTGTGAGCCTTCTTTGAGAAGGGAATTCTTTAAAAGCTCCATCATTTTCTCTCTTCAGAAATAGCAGTAACATGTCAAGGCATACATTCAAAGCTGAGTCAGGACGAACAGCCTGGATTACTAGCGCCCTTGTGGGCAGCATATAGATGTGTCTTAGAAAACCTCCTGTCAAAGTAAGCATCATGTTCATTCAGTCATCTTATTGGTTAAGACTGGAATGTGAGTTGATGCAATATTGTGATCATCGCACCTTGTCATTTAGGAAAAGATGGCTATCTCTGCATCTTAAGTCATGCTGGATAATATTTTCTTGCACAGCAATGGAATTTCCTTTGGAGAAACTTGGAGAATGCATTTTGCACTTGATGTTCACCATAACTGGGTTTGTGGGGGGAACCTTTTTCACCTGGGCAAGTTTATTTAAGGACAAAGGAGACTTTTTGCTTTACACTGTAATTCATTTATTTATTTATTTATTGGACTTATATACCGCCCCATAGCGCTACAAGCACTCTCCGGGCGGTTTACAATTTTTAATTATACAGGCTACACATTGCCCCCCCCAGCAAGCTGGGTACTCATTTTACCGACCTCGGAAGGATGGAAGGCTGAGTCAACCTTGAGCCGGCTACCTGGGATTTGAACCCCAGGTCGTGAGCACAGTTTTAGCTTGCAGTACAGCGTTTTAACCACTGCGCCACGAGGCAGTAACATGTATCTCAGCTTGTTTGCTAAAATCTTCTAGAACGAATTTTCTCCAGTAGCTCTGCAAATCATGGCCTAATCATACTGAAGCAGTGTGGCATTTCAAATGCAACTTCCTAGTGGAATTTATATAGCTATAAAGGTGACTATTGGATCTTTTGTATCCCAAGAAGTACAATATTAAACAGCAAAGGACCTCACAAGACACATAAAAAATGCAAAATGAATATACTTTATTACCTATTGATTACAATTCTAAATAAAGGGGTTTCATGCATTCAGCACATTCACACCACATAATACTCACCAAAGAGAGAAGAATTCTTTATTTGCATTGTCCAAGTTCCAAAGAAAGTAGTTAGTTCCAAAAGCCTTTTGGTCTCAGCAGACATATTATGGTTGCCCAGACCCCTCTTTTTATATTATTTTTAGGCATGTTGCTAGCTAAGCATGTGCATTAGATGTTTCTTTGTTTTCCCCTAGATATATGGTCCTTATTACCTGTTGTGAAGTATGGAATGCTTAATGTGTCTTCCATCACTTAGGTGTGGAAACTGCTTGCTCAGGAGGATTCTTGTACCAGGGTCTTCTTAACCCCCGAGTTTGCTCCACTCCGTCAATTAGCAGCAGATGTTCTTTGTCAACTTACTGAAAGCATAGCTCAAAACGTTCAGTTCAAGAGTTGAATTTCTCACAATGAGGGCTTATATCCAGAAATACAAAATTCTATAGTTCCTTTGGATTTTGTTGGTCTCCATCTTTGTGTCCTGGCTCTCTTTCTGGTTCTTTCTTTCTTTCTTTCTTTCTTTCTTTCTTTCTTTCTTTCTTTCTTTCTTTATTTATTTATTTATTTATTTATTTATTTGGTTTTTACCCCGCCCCTCTAGACAACGTCTACTTGGACCGGCTTCACCTTATCCAGGTCAAACATGCACACACCTTACATATATAAAAATGAACATGCAAAATAAGGTGTGTTTGTTTGTTATGGTGCATATTTATTTATTTATTTATTTATTTATTTATTTATTTATTTATTTATTTATTTATTTATTTATTTATTTATTTATTTATTTATTTATTTATATCCCACCCATCTGGTATATTCTACCACTCTTGTATGTTAATGATGATATGGCCCATGTAATTCTGCTGTCTTGTATTTCTTTGAAAAGAAACAGCATCATACAAATATTTTTATATTCACTAGCTATAAATTCAGTACGTGCAGTAGGTTCAGTAGATTCTTTTCCTTGGAGCACAATTATGCCATTGAAATAAATGGATCAGGGTTTTTGAAATCAGTTTATAGTCACATGGTAGTCACGTGTTTTTTGGGTTGCCATGTTTTTCAGGACAAAGTCTCAAATGTAACAAGTTTGCAATGCCTGCCCATCTTTGCACTGGCAGCATCTCATAGCCAATCACAGCTGCCACTGCCAATGTTATTTATAATATTTGTTTTATTTTTTAATTCAAACTTGGATAGTCTTATTTTAGCATTTCAAACAAATATCTGTTATTTATAATATTTCTTTTTTAAATTCAAACTTGGATAGTCTTATTTTAGTATTGCAGACAAATATATATTTGTTAAATATAAGAGATTTAACAAATCTATATTTAACAGATCAGACTGCAAAGTTTCCTTGAAGCCCAATACCCGTGATCCTGGCATTCATTACTTGACAAGCCCCATCTGAATCTTGCTAAAGTAAGAAATCCTTCTTGTGAGCCTTCTTTGAAAAGGGAATTCTTTAAAAACTCCATCATTTTCTCTCTTCAGAAATAGCAGTAACATGTCAAGGCATACATTCAGAGCTGAGTCAGGATGAACAGCCTGGATTACTAGCACCCTTGTGGGCAGCATATAGATGTGTCTTAGAAAAACTCCTGTCAAAGTAGGCATCATGTTCAGTCAACTCTAGTGTGACTGGCTATGCTAAGCAACAAGATTTCAACCATTACATGAATCATTATTAGCTTTACTTTTCTAGATCATCTTTTCTAGATCATTTATTGCTTCATTTCTGACCCATTGTTTCATAATTTATCTTGCCTAGAGTATGTCCGCTTTTAAAGAGCGCAGAAGAGAGGAAGTAGCCATATACAGCTTGACACTCTGGTATCAAGAACTGCTGGCTAATGCCTTCACACAGTATTTCTGTTGACAGCCATATTATTTTTCCGTGTATACGTTGCCCAATGTATAAGATGCCCCCCCCCACTTTTCTAACCTAAAATTTCTTTCTTTGGAAGAAAGTGGAGGAGGAAGGCAGGGATCAAAGTGCTTTGATTCCTGCTTTCCCCCTCCACTTTCTTGGGAAGAAAGTGCTTTTCCCCTCCACTTCCTTTGCAAAAAGCTGCTTTCCCCCTCCACATTTTGCAAAGAAAGTGGAGGGGGAAAGCACTTTTCTCACAAGAAAGTGGAGGGGGAAAGCTTTCTTGTGAGGAATGTAGAGAAGGAATCGCTTTCCCCCTCTATTTTTTGAGGGGAAGGTGCTTTTCCTCTCCAAAGCACTTTGATCCCTCACCCCTTACTACAGTGTATAAAATGACCCTCAATTTTTCCTCTAATTATTCTAAGAAAAAGTGTCATTTTATACACAGAAAAGTATGGTAAAACCTGTTTGGTCTGCAGTATATAAAACCCTCCATGGCTTCTATCAAGGGAGAGCGTATCTGTATGTAAAAGATCGTTTCCACACACAAACCACTCCTTCCACATAAGCAAGATAGTGTACTATTGAAGGCACAAATCATGGAATAGACTGTATGTTTACAAAAAAGTCTCACTTGTCTAGCCACTATATACACCCCAGCTTTGGATTTCCCCCTTCTATGCACATCTCACTCCCTTTTTCTTTTCTGTGTGTAAGCACTGATAAAATCAGACATAATGTGAAGGCCACATGTGCTGTTCTTAACTCTCTGAAGTAAGATAGAATGTTAATTAATAAATAGTCCAGACACTTCCTGCCCACACTTTTCTCCACATGTCACAGAGGATGTTATTAATTTGCTGCTTTGTTCCTGAAAACAGCTTCATGTATAAATCTTGCCAGCAAAGGCTGCATATAACTTATATGCGTAACTCATGTACTATTTAGAGATAGCCGTGAACTGCCATTCCACGGTTTGCCGCAGTTTGGCTGCATAGCTTCTTCAGTGGGCGCTTGGGCTTCCCAGTCCTGCCTTTTCTGATGGGTACTCACTCAGAGGGGATTCAGAGAATCTTTTTGTCCTCCCTCTGTACCCTGTTATCCTTTGGAATGTGTACGGAAAGCCTAATTAAATGGCCGTCTAAATGCCCCATCACAGACCCTGTAACCAAACCTGCAGAAAAATATTAAAGTACATGGCTTGGTGCCACTTTTGACGAACTCAGAGCAGCAAGACTACTGTAGTTCACTGCTCTGAGATGGCCAAAGTTGTGGGGCGAGATATGATAGGTTATTCAGGAACTTGTCAGATCAAACTGTAACAACTGTGTACATTCACCAAAAACCTGGGGCTATTAAAAAAATAAACAGAACATGTTATTGCAGTCAGATTAAAAACACAAGTAAATATTTGCTCTAATTTGTATATACTAATTGTAACAAAGCAGGTGCTCCTCTTACATAGTGCAGATGATCCCCTTCTTGGCAACAGTAGCTAAATCTGGAGTCAGCATGCTTCCTTTCTACCATTGTGGCAGATGAATAGTTGGGACTTCACAGCACTGCACCAGCTAACTCCCATTAAGATCTCAGATTATTTTTGTTGTTGTTGTTTAAAGCCTCCAGAGGCATTGCAATATTTCTGATGTTTAACCTGTGGCATCCTACCTATGGATCAGCATTCTAAACACAAACCATCTTGGACTTATGTGCTCCTCCTCTTCTTTCTGTTTCTGCTGTGGCACAGAGATTAGAAACTTCAGTTTTTAGTTTCTGGCAAGCCATAGTTTGCTTTTTTTTTCTTTTTCTTTTTTTCTTTTTTCTTTTTTCTTTTCCTTCCTTCCTTCCTTCCTTCCTTCCTTCCTTCCTTCCTTCCTTCCTTCCTTCCTTCCTTCCTTCCTTCCTTCCTTCCTTCCTTCCTTCCTTCCTTCCTTCCTTCCTTTCTTTGCTTAAGCAAGAAAACGTTTGCACTGCCCATAGTCTGTAAGTTTGTGTTGCAGATGTGTACCGTAATGCCATCTGATTTAAAAACACATTTTTAGTATGTTCCCCCAGCTATAGAAACAGCTCACTGGAAATCTAGCAACCGATGTTCATCCCCTGATTTTCTTCCATTTTCTTTCTCCCACATTATTCCATCGTACTGTTCCAAAGCATGCTAAGTTCAATATTTGCTCATCTACCCTGTGGGCACTGGAGGATTTCTTGTCCTGTTGCATGTGTATGCAATTGCTAATGAACAATGAAAAGGAAACATAAAGGTATCAGGAGTTTTGGGAGGAGGAAAGAGCTAATTTTAAGCCTCCTGATCTTGGTCATCCTTTCTGAAAATTTTTCTTTTTTATATATCTTTATTTTAATCAGTAGCTTTAGTGAGAAGGCAATTTTTCTCTGGAAGCTGATGGAAGCTGATTTGGCAAATGCAGTATGAGTCACAGTATGATCTTATCCTCCAATTATGTTTGCTGGGTGGGGATAGGGTAGCTATGGATTTCTGCTGCTTTAGTGGAACAAAATGTTATAATGGCCTATTAGGCTTACAGAGGAGTCATGCTGCCGTACCAGGCTTATAGGGGAGTTATGCTACTGGAACAGGACATGAACGTAATAACAACTTCCTGCTCTGCTCCCCTGCAACTGGTGTTCAGAGGCATGCCAACACTGACCCTGGACATCAGAGGTGACTTATGATCTAAGTAAGGGGGTGCCTCACCCCATATGGTCAGCAAATTCCTCTTCTCCTCAACCTACAAACTATCAGCACTAGAGGTGACATAAAACCAGTAGCCACCAAGCCGCCCAAGCTGGGCACCATTGCTATATCCTGTCGTCGCAAAGCCTACAGTCTAACTATGTGTTGCATAACAGTGTGCAACAATGTCATTGGCTGGTCATGATGCAGTTGCTAAAGCTGCTGTGCAAGTGACTGTCAGCACTGCTGTATTGTTTCTTATTTCTACTTAAGATGGTTCTTTTGCTTTCTGCTTGGAACTTACATGATCACAGCCATACAGTGATACTAACATTGAAGTAAGCAAGTTTCCACATATGTCATGGGGCTGTACACAGGGAATAATCTAAGCAAAACCATAGAGGAAAATAGAAAATGGATTTTTTAAGTTAGAGCCCTGCAGTTTTAGTATTACTTTCCTATTCTCTGGGTTGAATTCTATTCTTGAAAGATGCCATAACTTGCAACAGAGTAAAGTATCTAGGTGACTAAAGTGTTGCTGTTGGGGGGAGAAAGTCATGCATTTTGAGCCTATATTTAGAGATCTGTAAATAACAGATCTACAACAAAGAGTCGTGTGACACCTTAAAAGACCAGATAACTTAGTGGCAACAAAATATACAGCTTCCAGACAGGGAACAGCAAGCAGGAAAAGGAAAGAAAATTACATTCTCTTTAAGGAAATTCCATTCATTAACATAGCGTATGTTACACATCTTTGGACATACCATAAAATAGGCAAGTCATCAAGCTGCCAACTTGTGTTGGCAGTTCCTGCTACAACAAGATGACCAACAAGATGCTAGCAGATAATAATTTATGCCTTCATACCATGTAGGCTTCCTTGTTGATTTATGATTTATGATTTCTAGCCGCCTAGACTGGTCTTTTAGACCAGATGGGCAGGGTATAAATAAATAAATAAATAAATAAATAAATAAATAAATAAATAAAGAAAGAAAGAAAGAAAGAAAGAAAGAAAGAAAGAAAGAAAGAAAGAAAGAAAGAAAGAAAGAAAGAAAGAAAGCTGTTGTTCAGAGTCTGAACAGTGGTTTCTTCCTGGTTTGGTTAGCATCCTAATTAAAAGTTCCATGCATGGCCTCCACCTAAACTATACATTACTGGTGTGCAACCACAGATCTCCTGTGCATTCTACATTTTAGACTTCTAAGCAGTGGAGGTGTGAGGAACTTCCTTGCCAGGTTTATGGGATGTTAATAGAGATCATGTTTGTTCTTTTAAAAAGTACAGTAAAATAATGGGAGATATACATTCTTGCAATGGTCACAGGAGAGCAAAAATGTGACAATGACTTAGAATGAGAGTCTCTGGCCTCCTGAACTCCAGATATCTTGGGCTGGAACCCCACCATTTTCAATCTTTGGCCATGGTGGCTGAGGTTGATGGGAGTTGTAGTCCTCAACAGAACAAATATTCAAGAAAGCGGTTTTAAAAAGGTAGAGAGGGTAGTGGAAAATGAAAAGCATGGGAGCCTTGGGGTAGAGACTGGGCATCTAAGACAGAGGTCCTCAGATCACTTTTGATTAATTACGGAAGTTACAATTAACCACCTGAAGATGTCTTGAGAAAAGAGGCATACAAAGACGCATTTCTTTTCTTTGTGAAGGTGATTGGAGGCAGAGGCCTTAGTTACACATCAGAATACTGTTGGGTATGTGTCAGGTTAGGAGTCAAGGCTCTTAATGGAGTCTCCCTTCTGATGACATTGCTCTCTGACACACTCAAACATTCTCACCACATTAAGGTGTGTATCCGGAAAGAGGCTTGCATATTAATGCTGCCCACTGCCACCAGGAAGCCCCTCATGACTGTAGCGGGTGCCACTGAAGATGCCCCTCATCAGCAGTTGTAAAACTGAGCCCTGTGATTTTTGTTCACTTACCGTATGTGTACCAAAACATTTAATGGGCCTACTACATCTTGATGACCTGAGAGATAAGTATACCAAGATCATTAGAAATGTGGTACACTAAATCATTCGGACTCTAGGCATACACTCATTAATAAATTAATTACAATAATGATGTGCCATCAAATCAATTCTGATATAGGGTGATCCTTAGCAGGGTTTCTAGGTATGGCATACTCAGAGGTGGTCTACCAGTCCCTTCTTCTGGGGGTGCACTGGGACTTCGCAGCTTGCCCAAGGTTATGCAGGCTGCCTATTCTCCCAGGATATACAGTAAGAAACTGAACTCTTGATCCTTGGCTCTGCGGCAAGGTGCTCCAACTCACTGATCTATCCAGGCTGGTACATTAAAAGGCATATTTTTGTTACTTGAAGGAATATACGAAGACATGGGAATTTACCATTAGGGGACAATTTGCAATATTTTATATTTAACACAATCCAGAACCAATTAATATGTGGTGTGCTGGTGGACAGCTAAATGAAAATGTCAACCCAGTGTGCAGTGGCACTGAAGAAAGCCAGTTCCATGCTAGGTATCATTAAAAGGGGGATTGAAAATGAAACAGCCAACATTATAATGCCATTTTACAAAATTCTTGTAAGGCCACACCTGGACTACTGTGTACAGTTGTGATCGCCGCACCTCAAGAAAGACATAGTGGAACTGGAAAAGGTGCAGAAGAGAGTGACTAAAATCATGACTGGGCTGGGGCACCACCTTTATGAGGAAAGGCTACAGTGTTTGGGACTCTTTAGTCTAGAGAAAAGGCGCCTGAGGGGGACCTGACTGAGACATATAAAATTATGCAGGGGATGGATCAAGTGGATAGAAGGAAGCTCTTTTCTCTCCCACGCAACACCAGAACCAGGGGACATGACATCCACTCAAATTGAGTGTTGGGAGAGTGAGAACAGACAAAAGAAAACATTTCTTTACTCAGCTTGTTGTTAGTGGTAATGGCATCTGGCCTAGATGTCTTTAAAAGGGGATCGGACAGATTTCTGGAGGAAAAATCCATTGCAGGTTACAAGCCATCATGGGGATGTATAATCTCCAGGCTTAAAAGGAAGGTAGCTCAAAATGTCAGATGCAAGAAAGTGGTATCAGGAGACAGGTATCTAGTTGTTTCATGTGCTGCCAGAGGCATCTGGTAGAGCCACTGTGAGATACAGGAGGCTGGGATAGATGGGCCCTTGGCCTGATCCAGCAGGGCTCTTCTTATGTTCTAATATTTAGAATTTGGCTCATGAAGAAGTGCCATGCTGGTAGATTGACATTACGTGAAAAATCAAAAACTGTAGACCTTGTTATTGTTATAGGGCACTTCCAATTTATTCTTGTGACCCTTCAAAAGTTTTGATTGGTTTCAGGTGAGGCTTGGTCCCTATGGCATGGTATCATAAGGGTCTATTGCAAAAATCCAGTATGCCAGACAAAAACTAAACAAAAAGTAAAAAAGTAAAGAAGACAAAAACATTGTGGCATCTAAAAAATTAACTGCTATATTCTAATATGAGCTTTCGTGGACATGTTCCGTTCTTCAGACTTGTCCACGAAAGCTCACATTAAAATATAGCAGCTGTCTTTAAGGTGCCACAACATTTTTGTCTTTATTTTTAAATTTTTGTTCCGATTTTGCCTGATATGCTAGCACAAACTAACATGGCTACCTCTTCTGAAATTCAGTAGTAAGTCATAACTACAGAAGGTCTTTTAAATAAATGGAACTTGCAGCATCTCCATTAATTCATTAGGTACCCCCAGAAAGAGTAAACCATTTCTGAATCTTCTATACCTTGGAAACCTTAAAGAAGATACTGTAACCATAAGTCAGAACTGACTTGACAGCACATGATTTTTATTATTATTACTCTAGCTGCAACATGGATTTGGATTTCAGCCCATGAGTGTATGTTTTCATACAGCCCTCTGTAGCAATATATTACCACTTTGGAAAACAAATTATCCACGTATACACAGCTAGTTAGGAGATGGAGGAAAGGAGCAACGCACCGCTAAAGCATGGCTGTGGCACGTATCATGGCAGACTCTATCAAGAATAATGGGGAAACACTATAGATATATTTAAAGGAAAATGGAACCCCACTGGAATTTTTAAGCTTATGCTCAAGTGTTGGTGCTAAAAATACAGCTTTTGTTAAGTTTCTAGACTGAGACAAAAAAAGATAAAACCCGACAACTAACAGTTGCCTGAGAGCAAGCACGACAACACAGATCTTGACATAATGAGGCCAGATAAATTCTTTTTTGTACAGAGCTCGTATATTGTTCCCATCAAGAACTTGATCAAAAGTGACTTAAATGTGCTTACTGAGGTTCATTGGAGGTGTCATTATCTCATCATCTGAACCCACCCTTGCCTTATTGATCTGCTAATACATTTATCTACTCTGCCCTGCCCATTATGTTTGCTCTCCAATATGGTGCTTTGACCTAATGAAAGAACACAGAGGACATTATGCGCATAAGCACCTTTTTCTGTTATCAAAGTGCTTTTCAACCACATCTTAGGTCTAAGAATGACATGCCTTTAAATTCTGTAATTGCAGCAAATAAATATATGGTGAAATAAGGTAAAAATAGAAATCTGGGAAATAGCTGACATGTGCAGCAGGCTGTTTTCAAACAGAATATTTCTTGAGGCAGTAGGAATACCTCAGGGTTATCCACCACCCAAAAGAATGTTAAAATAATGCTGGTATTATCTTATGAAGTGGCAAATAATTTGGGACCAGGCTATCTGAATAATTGCTTCTCAACCTTTTCAATCTTACTTCCAACCAATCAGTCAAAGGGCTTGCATTCCTTAGTGGTAGAAAAAAAGAAAGACATTTACAGATATTTACTATTTACTGCAAGTTGATGGGCAGTGGATTAGGAGGAACACAAAGGACCAGAATCCTATTCACTGTGAGCATTGAGCATAGGGGACAGGCTTGTCTCTGTAGTGGCTTTGATCTGTTATTTGTTTGTTTGTTTGTTTGTTTATGCATGCATGCATTACTGCCCCATAGTGAACAAGCACTCTCTGAGGAGTGTACAACAGCTAGAATGTCAATTACAAAGCAATAGCAATGGAAACCATTAAATATATTCATTATTATCATCATCTTAGAACTGCAGAGCTGGAAGGGAATATATGGATCATTGAGTCCAGTCCTTGACAAGGAGGCACAATCCGCAGCCAGGTACCTAAACCACTGAGCTATAATATACCAGCCCTAGGGAGATAGCCTTGCCCCCTTTCTGATGTGTTTTTGAAGATCCCTAACAACTTTTTACTTACTCCAGTCTGTCTTGAAAAATATCCTGCTGTAGTACTTTAATATTGTCATTGCATCATTACTTAATGTTGTTTTGTTTTGTTGATTTTAATATTGGTAATTTGCTTATGATTGCAACTTGCTTGCAGTGCTTGTAACTTTTTTTTTTTGCCTTACTAATTCGTTTGTAAGCAACTTTGAAAGAGTGAGTACATTAAAAGAGGTGGCACAGAAATCTAATTTAAAAAACCCAGATACTTTTGATGTCAGGTCTCAAGGTGCCAGCTGAAGATTCAGAGAATAGCTAGAGTACTCCAGGTCTCCAGGAAAGGGTGAGTGACACTAGAGGAAGAGGAAGTTTGATTTTGTGTGTGGAAGGGTTTAAAACTTGGGCATGCATCTCTTCCTCACGGTCAGCTGGCACTAGGGCCCAGTGCGCAGATGTTTGCATGAATCTTATGCTTGTACAGCATAGGACACCAAAAAGTAAGGGGCAAAGGCACAGAGTTGGGGAGAAAGCTGGTAAGTGTGTACACTTTGCTCCATCACACAGTCTGGAACAAGGCAGGGAATGGAGTGTTTCCCCGTATTTGCAGAAGACACTCTGTTCCCTGCCTGGATGCCCATGTTCATCCATGCCCTCCTGGCAGAGGGAGACGAGCAGCTCAGGAGACAAATGTCTTTGCACGTAGGTTGCACTTGCTTCCTTCCTTCCAAAATGTAGCCTATGGTATCACAAAGACTCATCCCTGGTCCCAGGTTTTGGTCCTGAAATCCCAGAGAATAGGATGCTGTTGATCTGACAAACCCACCTGGATGGAGGACATAATCTGGCTTGTTTCCCAAAATCATTGGGAAACAAGCCAGATTATGACCTCCATCCAGACAGGTTAGCACAGCACATGTATAATGTCATGGGACGGTTATCCATCTTCTGTTGAACTGCACCATACCACACATCTGCATCTGATTAGAAACCAGGGGAGGAACAATGTGGAGAAAGGTACCTCATTTCTTAGCAGGACACTGCAAAGGGAAAATACAGACAACCCCAGCCAATTGGCAGCTTACCACTGGGCATGTACATATCTATTTGCACAACACCTGTCAAGCTGGGAGGAAAGAATTATGATGGGCATTTGTATACCGGCTGTGCTTCTTCTGATTTATGATCAGGTGCAAATATGTAGTAAAATTCTACTCAGCACTATGTTCATGTAAGCACATGACTGCCTGGTGACATTTAACATCCTGAAACTTGATACTTTATCACTCATTTAGGACCTGTCTATTCCTGAAGGATGTCTTTTGGCTTTTCTTTTTCCGCCCACTATGTCCTAGATTTTTTGTATGGGTGGGGGCATCACAAGTTCTTCTTTCATATTTCATTTTTGTACAGTGCCACGTGATGGTGGGCACTGTCCAGATAAAGAAATAACAAGCACACTATCTAACAGCAACCCTGCCGGAAGAAAAAATGAAAATTTACTATGCATCTTGGCAGGTCACTACTGACATAACTGACAGAGACTTGAGTGACTGTTGCATAGTTTTACCCCGACCATTGATTAGAACACACCAAACATTCCTCCCAACCTTGGTTGCTGTGGGCATCTGTTGCCACCAGGATACCATGGCAAAACTGCTGTAGTCTCTAGATTACCCTGGGTTGGACAATTGGATGGTTTCCAAGTGGTTGGCAGTGCTGCAAAGGGAGATAAGCAGCTGATGGATTTCAACATTGTATTGAAGACAACAAACCATAGAGCAGCCACAGGGCAGCTCTTGGTTCCTATTCCATTAGAGCGCCACCTCCAGGTAATCCTATTAAGGGGGAGATAGTGGCTGGAGGCTACCCCACTCCCAAGGCCAGCCCCTTCTTTGGCTTGGCTGTTTGTAATCTTCAAGGTATTGGTGTTAGGCTTGGCTACTAATAATTCTATGGACAGGTTAAAGTCCATTATTTTGTGCATCTAAGAGGACCAAGTTGTAGTGGGAGATAAAGTCCAGAGGCATGACAGCAGGAAACACCCCCATGTTTGGCCTTGGCATCAGAGGCAGAGCCCCATCTGTCCTCTCTTCCTGCCTGAGTGCCCCTGACCATCTTGATAACTTTCTCCTGCTACACCTATTATTCATGCAAGTATGTGGGGTGCAAGCATGTGTGTTTGCCAATCTGTCTGCCTGCTCTCTTTCTGTCTCTCTTTCTCTGAATACAATATGAATTGCACTCATATGCTCCAATTTTTTATGCAAGATTAAAATAAAGGGTTAAAGGTGGATTGCACTTTCTTGGATGCAATACAGTCTCATATATGTAATAAACCTGTCTCTTCTAGTGATTAAATGTTTGATGTAATCCTTTTTATTACACACTTCAAAGCACTGAAGGGTGTAATTATACAGACACAGCACAGTACACAGACTTTTACATTAAAGAAATGGCTTGTCTAGTTTAAACAAACTACCAGAATCAGATGGCGTTTTTGAAGGCCGTTGAATACTTATGTGGACCCACAACTCCTAAAGGTCAATCAATTTAATTGGAGATAACATCTGTAAAATCAATAGGACAACCTACAACAATCCATCAATGTCCAATCTATGCAATACCTTAAACCAAGGATGAATCTTTGAGCTTCCAAATCTTTTGGGCTTCAACTCCTGCAGTCCCTTGTGATTGTTCATACTGAGTGGGGTTGTTGGGCATTGAATGTCAGAACGGTTGGATGGTTATCATTTGCTATCCTCCATATTAAACTAGCTTAGAGCAGTGGTTCCCAGCCTTGGGTCCCCAGATGTTCTTGGACTAAAACTCTCAGAAACCTTCACCACAAGCTGTGCTGGCCAGGATTTCTGGGAGTTGTAGCCCAAGAACATCTGGGAACCCAAGGTTAAAAACCACTGGATTCAAGGAATGTTGACGAGAATCCATTTTTTTTCTCCTATGCAATCACATCTGTAAGTTCAGAAATATTTGCTTTTGCTTTCAACTAAATGAAGTTTGTCCTTTCATTTGTACTGGCAATAGTGATTAGTTTCAGTGGCCAAAAGCCTATTGCCAATTTACACTCACATACATTTTGGCAATAAATTATCACCCTTTAACAAGGTGCTGGTTGTGTTTCAGGACACATGTCTGATCCCACAATCAGACTCTTGCCCAGAAATGCAACCAGTATCTTGTTAATGAGCACCAATTTGCTATCAAGACTTAATGCAATTTCTCTAACAGTAGTGTAAATTAGCAAGGAGATTCTGTCAAATATGGTTTATCTAAACAAGTTTAGATAATAAAACATTGAAAAAACTATGATTAAAACTAACCACAATATGACCCAGTTTAGACAAAACAACAAACTCTGACTAATTGTAAAGGAAAATAGATAATTCTGATCTCTTTCTCACAGTCAGACTAAAGAAGAGATGATGTGGAAAACATATGAGCCCAGGACTGGTTACCTTCAAATGCAGACTGTGAAGTGACTTAGGGTATTATTTCTTATTTTGCTTTTTGTTTTAACATTTAAGGAGTGACATTTCCACAGACCAACTATTCTCACATTTTCAACAATGAGAAGGAGAACTGTGATAATTCTGAACCTAATCTATAGCTTTGCTTAAAAAACAAACAAACAAACCATTACTCAGCCTAAGAAGCATTAACGGAAAATGGGATGGGAGACAATTACACCCTTAGACCCTTGCAATTATAAAACATACATGTTTTGAGATCACATGTTCTCTGCAGTTCTTTTGATTGCATGTCCTACTTTATTAGATTAAAAGGGCAGGAAGGAATAGTACCACTGTGTATAGTTCAAACAAAAACAGGTCAAGGGTTCATACCAAGAATACAGCAATGACTCAACACTCTGTGACTAGACTGAATCAAGTGTTCATTTTCTGACCTACCCACCACTTCTCTTTAAGTTGTTCAAGTTTTTTTACTCCTTCCTTTCTGGATCTTTTAAAATTATTATTATTATTCCTTCAGATTAAGGGGACATAGTCCTTTGTAAATCCTAATGTTCTATGTTTTGCATTTCCTGGATAAGATGACTGGGTTTCACAAGTAACTGCGCATTTTTATGTGCAGTTTTGCTTCTATTTTTTCGTTGAATGCTTTCACATTTGTAGTAAATTCCTTGCATGGATCTAGCAGGTAAATAAAATATTGGGCACACTGTGATCTTTCATGGGATTGATTTTCAGTTTAAAAAAATGGATAAAACACTTCTTTCTTGGAACAGCATATGGTATGTCACTAAGGACAAGGGTGTTTAAGCTTTATTCCCCATGCTCTTTTCACTCTCTAAACCAGTTCTCAACTTTGGTTCCTCAGATGTTCCTGGACTAAAACTGGGAGTTGTAGTCCGAGAACATCTGGGGACACACATTTGGGATCGACTGGCTCCCACAGAGATTACTTTTGCCTTTTAAGCAAAAACAAGATGCTGCCTTACAAGATGTTTCTTGAGTATACATTAAATAGGAAAAATGCCTAAAATGAAATTCCTCGTGGTTATTTCAGCTGATTTTTAAGCCCAATACAAAGAGTACTGGGAACAGTTCACTTATTTTGCTTTATCATGAAAACAGCCTATGGCTGGCTATAAAAAGTCGGCTATGGGTTGAATACTGAGATTTTCCAAGCCATAATTATGCACATCATCATCTGAACAGTGATAAATCTTTGAAGAACAGTAAGAATACACATGGTGCAAAAGATGCCCAGGAGGTTTCTAATTATCCAAGAACAAGTAGAATCAAGGCAGGGTGGAGAATATATGCCCCTGAAGATGCCGTCGAGATTACCTACAACCAGCATCAAGGTCTCAGTAACTCACTATGAGATATTTGTTGGAGAAAGAAAAACATGTATCATTGTTTACAGCTGTAAACAGATCAACAGCAAACTAAAGAAACTACTTCTAACTGACCAAAGAAGGAGAAAAGGACACTCAGCAGAGGGGCGGGAGCTCTCTTTGAATTCAGAGGTGGGAAGGAATGATTGGTTAGTGCTGGATAGATTGACAGTCACCCCAGCCTGGAAAGGTCCCTCCCAGCCACACCTTCTATACACAGCCTGCAAGGTTGTAAAAATGCCAACAATATGTGCCTCTCTCAGCCATGCACGCTCTCACCAAATAATGAACTGACAACTGCCCATGGGCTTGAAAACAGAGAACGAACAACTGCTTTGCCAAGCACCGAGCTATAACACATCCATATAACATAGTATATATAAAACCCGTATATACATGTAATGGATGTTTAGGGGCAATTTTGATTTGTTCATGGGAGGATATTGACTTTGGAGCTTCATTGTTATACTGTTTATACTGTAAGCCAACCTAGGGCTATAAATGAACATGTTCTATGAAATCCTGCTTTGTAGGTTTGCTTCTTTGTCTGCAAAACTAGTTTGTTTCAGCAAAAAATACCAGGATGTATGTATTCTACAATACTCTAGTATTTACAGAGGAAACATTTCCAACGCACACGAGTCAAGGCCTAGTGCCTTAATTAATGACAGTTTGCCCGTGCTGAGGCTTGCAGAGCAGAAGGAAAGCACAAAACTAATTTGGCTTTTGGCTCAAAAACACCTGCATCAAGTCACTCCATAGACATTCTACAGATTAAGGACAGTACCCTGTTGCCAGTTCTAACTGAGAGCAGGTCCATTGAATCAATTGTTGGATAGTAAGCTAACACAGCTTTGTTATTAATATATGAGAATGTGGAATATGATAAGATAACTAAAGAAATGATAACCAATTTATTAACAGCAGCTAGAGTGATAATAGCTAGGCAATGGAAATCAAAATCTGAATTTCAAATCGATGAATGGTACAATGAAATATGGAATATACCTGTAAATGATAAACTAACTTGTAATTTAAAGGTTAAGAAAGGAGAGTTGAAAAAGAATAATTTTTATGAAATATGGGGCAGATTTTTGGAATATATGTTAAGAAGAGGAAAAGGGAAAGCTCCAAATCAAGAATCAATGCAGTTCTGGAGAAAAGGACAATAAAAGAAGAAGAATATAGATGGAGGAAGAAGATTACTGCAAGAGGTCCCATCTATGGTGGTGGGGAACACGGTTAAATCGTATTTTGGTTTGTGTATTTTATATATAGTTATAAAATTATTTTTTTAAAAAAGTAAGCTAACACAGGTGCATCCAACTGAGTCAATGGGTCTACTCTGTTTGGAACTACCAACTAGATACTGATCTAGACTTTTAAAACAAAATATCCACATTCAGCTCAAGTCCATGAGTTAAAATTACTGCTTAGGCATCTGCTCTGGGCAAAGTCTGAGCTACAGAAATTCTGAAAACACACAACAGCATAGCAGAAAAGAGAATCTGAGTTGCCTCTTGCTAGCTCAGTGGCTTTGTATACTAGGTGGTCTAGTCTGGAGTTTGTTGCTGATTTTGATAAATACTGCCAGTGGGTTTTTTTTTTAAGCCTTGTATTTATCTTTAATTAAATTTGCAGTCTCCACCACAGCAAATCCTTTTCGGCTTATCTTTCCCATCATGTTGTCTTCAATTTATAGATTAGGGACACAACTGGAAAAGAGGAACAATATAGCATGAGCTTGGAGCAGGGCCTGAGGGAGAAACAAAGCAAATAGTAACATTGTTTCCCCCCCCCCAAAGGAAACAAACCATCATCTAATCTGTAGGTTGCTTAGGAAAGCAAGCATTTGCAAATAAATAAAATAAACATAAAGACGGAAATCCTGTTGCTTAATGCAATAAGTTACTCTAGAGTAGGCCCACTGAATAAGTGGGGATTTGGTGAGTCATGTCCGTTTACAAGTTCCATTCATTCAGATGGGCCTACTGTAGAGCAAATTACTTGAGTACAGTGAAGCACAGCTACAGTAGGCCTATTCGAATCAGGAGAAATAGTGCCCACAATCCCAAACTATTGGCTGTACTGGAAGGAAGCCGCCACTTTCACTTTAATTGCCTTAGTGAAGATAACATTGTATAATAGTGCAGAGCTGTTTGGAGTTACAGCAATATTTCTTGTCCTTATACTGTGACAGCTATCTTCCACCTGGTATCCTTCCTACACATAGGGCTATGGCTCCCTTTATGATCAGCTAGCATGCCCAGTGGCTCTGCCTGGCTCAGAATGATGGCACAAGGCATCTGGATGAAGGCAAGTTATAGACTGTTCTAGGGAAGAATGTTGTGGGAAATACTGACAAGACAAAATGGTGGTCAGAAGTTGTGATTTCTTCCCAGATCTCAAAAGGTGTAGCAGTGGAAAGTGCAACATTTTACACACACACCATGTAAATGTTATCCTAAAGCCCTCTTTTAAAAATTGTGTTCTCAGGCTGCGATCACACCAGCAAAATGTTTCTGAGTTACTCCTCATGAATTTTGACCCTTTTCTTGGGTTCAGACAATGAACAGCCATTACAGATTCTTTTGTTCCCCCTCCGTGCTACCTTCACATCAAATCCCACCCACTGGGAGACTTTTGCTTCTTTTCTTGCAGGATTCATCGCACAATTACCATGGCATCCTGTGTGCACAGGATACTTTTCCTGGCAAACCGCCTTGTTTCACATCCACCAGTGATGTCGTTTGTCTGCATGTCTCTTTTGATTTTTTTTTAATTAGTAAGCAGATTGGTTGGGTGTTGGAAAACCTATGTCATCAGCCTCTGCACGTCACTTATTTGTGGATCTTTCCTCCAGGTGCTGCTCCTTCGCCTGAGCCCTTTCATGTTTTCCTCTTGGGGGCTTCTTGGTAGAACTGGAAAAAACAAAACCAAGCCCAACGACAAGTTTCTGTTCTGCAAGAGGCACAAACACAACAGGAAAAAATTGTACTCATCATGGAAATGTTGTCAAAACACTGCTGTAATGAAATTTATTTATTTTTTAAAAGAGAAAAAGAGGCCCCAGAGACATAAACAACCCACAGTGAAATATCCCAGTACCAACGTGTAGTCAATCATATCACATCAAATTCAGGGAAATGTTGAGTTAATTCAAAAACATGTCAGAATGCACACCCCAGGATATACATCATGTGACTACAACACGTGACTGCTCAGGGAGTAAAAGGTGTGACAAAACAGGGGGACATTTTCCTGGTACGACCACAGCCTCAGTCTTACATTGTGATGGTTGACTGCACTCTTCCATCAAGACACTGATAGATTCCAAAAAGATGTGATAGTTTTCAGTCCTTGATGGAAGGGACTTTGACAGTCTACTTCTCAACAATATATTATCCATTCCTCACAAATAAGTGCATTACTTAACCATCCTGCTTCAACAGACTCACAATCATGTACGAGATTTAAATTAGAAAAGACATGTAGGAAATTACCAAGAAAAGGTAGGGTGGTTTTTTGCAATCTAGCTGAAGTGCACAGGCCATGGATCTTGGTGTACAGCCTGTACTTCAAATATTCGGCTTTAGAACAGCTTTAATTGCCTAGCAACTGCTTAATCACAGAACACAATGACATTTTAAGAAAAATAATATCCTACATTAGGTTACAGTGTTCTTAATTAATAATCTCATGTTAAAAGACCTTGCTGCTTTATTAATTCCTTCTTCATAACGGAATCACAAAGTTAACTCTTTGTGAAATAGGATGATTTCTAGAAAAGCCACAATATGTGAAGCCCAGCTGCATTCATTTTTAATTTGAATGCAATTCCAACTGTTTTCTGAAAAGCAGTAAGGCCTCAATTCTGTATACAAGTTGCCCTTTATCAAAGAAAAATTATCTCTGTAATAAAAAAAAGAAGAACTATGTTTTAGATGTTTCTTCTGTTCTCTCCTTTGAGTTATGTTCTTAATGATCACACGGCTTCCTGTTCCTTCATTTAGTGATAGCTGTAAACAATAAATTACTGGCTGAATTTGTTAAAATGTGTGTCTTCCCCACCAACCTAGCCTTCTTTGGTTTTTACATATTTTTTATTATGATTAAAATTGGAGTGGGAGGGTTTTCTCAGAAATTGTTGAGATTGTTATTGTTTAGTTGACTTTTACTCCATTGTCCATCAATGTACGGAAAGCAATACACTACTTTTCTTCACTCTCTCTCAATTCTCTGTTCTGTCTGTCTGCCTGTCTGTCTTTATGTGTGTGTGTAAGAGAGGGAGGGAGTTCTAACCAATTCAGAATCCAATATAGAGGCTTCTGCCTATAAATCTCTCTCTCTCTCTCTTTGTGTGACTTCTGCTCTGAGCTATTGGAATTTATCCTGTAGAGCTACACAAATTGACAATTATTTCAATCACATCCCACTCAAATTCCCGAACCTACCATTTTGAGATGAGAAATTTGGAGGTGTGCAAATTGTAGTCTAAGAACAAGGCAGAGAGCACAGGAAATGAGTTGGAATTAAATTGCTACACAATATGCTCGTGCAAAATAGTGTGTTGCTACATGTTGAGTCTTCTCTTTACCCTTTAATGGAGGAAACAACTGTTTTGACACAGGTCTTGTGCAGATGAGGTGGTGTTTCTGAATACTCAGATTTATGTAACAGCAGCAATATATATTGCCCAGAAACTCAGCCCAACTGCATTTACACAGTGTTTTCTATTCTGCATTATCTGCCACTGCAGATTGGGAAGAGCAGGCAGTTGGTTGGTCTGATAAAGTTCATAACTTCATACAGACTGTTTGAGGATCTACAGTATGAAGCACCACCCAATTTTTCTGTGCCTGTGAGAAGGAAACTGTTTTCCTAACAGTTTCTTTTCCAGTTCATTAAGAAGACGCCAATGTCTGGTCCTTATATAAACTGGCATAACAGAAGCCAAAATATTTGTTACTGAAAAAAAAGACAGCCTAAATTTAATTGTTAGCCCCAACCAAATTAGACCTGTTGAATGAATAGGACTTTGGTAAATCAACACTTATATAAGTCCCATTGATTCAATGGACTTGCTCTAGGTAAGACTAATAATTTCCTTTAATCCTAAATGCTCAAGGTTCTCCAGGTTCCCTCGGTCGAAACCCTTTTATGGTGTTCAAGCAAGGTTTTCCACATAATAAAAAAGCACTTGATGTTTCCACTAGTAACAGCTAACCAGGTTGGCCACAAGTTTGTGCTGCTTCCTAGTTGACCCAGTATGAGCTCAAATGAGGGCAACTAAGTACACATTAAGGGTAAATAGGCAAGATCAACTAAGGGCAAATATTGTGTCCTAACACACTGCAGGAGTTTCTTTTTTGAAAGGCCCTCAGAAAGATAAGTTAACTTTGATCTGTCCGTTTTCTGTTTCTTTCCCACTAGATTCTAACCTCTCCAACTGTGCTGTATAAAGCAAAAAAATTGTGGTGCTACTGACAAGGTGGGACACTTTAACATATGTCTAGGCATATAGCAGAAGTATTTCAGGAGAATTATTGCTTGTTGTTGCTGTTTAGTCATTAAGTCATGTCGGACTCTTTGTGAGCCCATGGACCAGAGCACACCAGACCCTCCTGTCTTCCACTGCCTCCCAGAGTTGGGTCAAATTCATGTTGGTTGCTTCAGTGACACTGTCCAACCATCTCATCCTCTGTCATCCCCTTTTCCTCTTGCCTTCACACTTTCCCAATATCAGGGTCTTTTCCAGGGAGTCTTCTCTTCTCATGAGATGGCCAAAGTATTGGAACCTCAGCTTCAGGATCTGTCCTTCCAGTGACCACTCAGGGTTGATTTCTTTCAAAATGGATAGGTTTGTTCTCTTTGCAGTCCAGGGGACTCTCAAGAGTCTCCTCCAGCACCACAATTCAAAAGCATCAATTCTTTGGCAGTCAGCCTTCTTTATGGTCCAGCTCTCACTTCCATACATCACTACTGGAAAAAGAATCATAGCTTTGACTATGCGGACCTTTGTTGGCAAGTTGATGTCTCTGTTTTTTAAGATGCTGTCTAGGTTTGTCATTGCTTTCCTCCCAAGAAGCAGGCATCTTTTAATTTCGTGGCTGCTGTCACCATCTGCAATGATCATGGAGCCCAAGAAAGTAAAATCTGTCACTGCCTCCATATCTTCCCCTTCTATTTGCCAGGAGGTGAGGGGACCAGTGGCCATGATCTTAGTTTTTTTGATGTTGAGCTTCAGACCATTTTTGCACTCTCCTCTTTAATCCTCATTAAGAGGTTCTTTAATTCTTCCTCACTTTCTGCCATCAGAATGGTATCATCTGTATATCTGAGGTTGTTGATATTTCTTCCTGCAATCTTAATTCCAGTTTGGGATTCTTCCAGTCCAGCCATTCGCCTGATGTGTTTTGCATATAAGTTAAATAAGAAGGGGGACAATATACAGTCTTGTCGTACTCCTTTCCCAATTTTGAACCAATCAGTTGTTCCATATCCAGTTAAAACTGTTGCTTCCTGTCCCATATATAGATTTCTCAGGAGACAGATAAGGTTATTGCTACTTCTCATCTATTGAATGGCCAGCTAAACTGAATTTAGGTGGTGCAGCAGCTAGTTCATACACTTCTCCCTTCAAGAACACTGAGGTTAAGGGCACCAAACTGTTGTGCATTTCAGAAACCTGTGTATAATACTTATACCCCCAAAACATAACTATGAAGCATAAATAGTTGATTAACCTGTCATGCACCAGCACCCTCCCCAGCTGTCATATGGAGCTGCCCTGTCAGGAGATGGAGCCAGCTGGGTCACTGTTATCAGACACACTTCCAACAACAAAAGACTTGATAAATCTGAGACCCACCTTGGATGGATGGATGGATGGATGGATGGATGGATGGATGGATGGATGGATGGATGGATGGATGGATGGATGGATGGATGGATGGATGGATGGATGGATGGATGGATGGATGGATGGATGGATGGATGGATGGATGGATGGATAAAAATCTGTGTATAACCAAACTGTGCTGCTCATAACCATGTAGTTCAAGAGAGAAATCTATTTTATAAGTGTCCTGTAAATTTAAAAAAAGTAGAATTACAATACATCTCAGAGGTTTTCTTTCTTTCTATAACACATGCAGTTGGGATGTTATTGTGCAAGTATATTATTTTCATCTTTCATGAAGCCCTGGCTGAAATCCAGTATTAAATTACAACTAGAGTATGAATCAATGAAGATTTGAGGGGTCAACACCTATGTACATTCCATTGACTCAGTAGGTCTACTCCAGCTGTGACTTACAGTACAATTGGATTTCAGACCAGATGTGATGTCTGTTCCCCAATTTATTTTCCAGTTTCTGTTTTTTTCTCTATCAGGTGATCTTCCAATGCAAAGAGCTGCTCTGTGCTAAGATACAGGTATCTGCCAGTCACATCAGATCAGATGTTAACACTTCTGCAGTTACTATTTGCAGGCCAGGGCCAGGATCCAGTGCAACCCTAGATGGCCTTTGGGTGCAGGAAGAGACATATCCCCAAATTTAAGCATGAGGCTTCCCTCCACCTCAGTCCACAAGCCACTCAAGGCTGGATTCCACTGACTTCAAATGAACTGGGCTGGCAGAATTCCACCCGGTAGCAGCCCCTGTGTACTCTTTAAAAGCTGCTGTGGCCATATGGCAGTGGGAAACAGCCAAGAGCACACTTTGGGGACTAGAGAGGGCTGCAACAGGAGTGAAGGAAAGTCCTAGTTCACTTGTTATTGGATAAGGAACCACACCATTGTATTATGACCCATGGGATTTTAGACAGAACCAGACAGCAATGGTGATGTTCTTAGAAAGCATTACTGTATGTATTCTGTACATTTTGATGTACATTTTGTAGGATAAGGGACATTTCACACATTCGGTAGGACAAAGCTGGGTTTTCTGTCAAGCGTATATACCTGACAGTGAGAAGCAGCTAATCCTGACTTTGGCAAAAGTGTACTTGTATTGGAACATATGTTTGAACCCATTTTACACATTCACATGTCACATTTCTAGGTGTATGATTAGTACATCTTAGGTATTATAGACACACATGCAACTTAGTGCTTATAGGAGCAAACATACCTCCTCCTTCCTGGAAATAATGGTAACCGTGTAAGCCAGAGCGAAGAGACTGTATAGAATTTTGAAGTGGCTAGAAGTGGTTTAAAAATGGAACTAGAGGAAGAGGCCGAACCTCACATGTATGACATTCTCATATTTGCTGTTGTCACCATTCAACAACAGAGATGGGGAACAGCAAGTACGGAGGCTGAGATTGTACAAATTGTTAGGTACTTGTGCCAGATACATTTGATCATTTTATCAGCGCTGGAGACAAGGACCTGTCCCTCTCCAGGAAGGTGGTGCAGCATTTTACTTTGGATTCTGTACATCGAGTGGGAGAGTGCACAAGTTGGCCTAGAAATCCCTCTGTGGTTCTGGGGGTTGGATACTACCTAGCTTAACTGTGTTCCAACTGAACGTAATATTATTCAAGTTGTGTTGAGACCAATTTCTTTGATTGATGTCAGCGAACTCCTAATTAGGTCATGGAGACATTATCTAACCCTACGATTTCAAGTGATTTGAATGGATTTTAGACCTGTATGGCTTCATTTCTTCTTTTTCTGAAGCCTGGAAGCTTGTTTTTTCTTTTCTCTGTGATTGCTGAATCATCCCATTTTCATCTTGTATAAATCAAGTACAGTGACATTAGCACAAAGGACAACAGTGTGTCACTTCTGCAGCGTGCACATTTACACCTTCACCTCTCAAATCAGAACACAACAATAACTTGATTTATTACAGTGTAGTGTCCCCATCCACTATCTGACTCAGTTCATTATCTCACTGATGTGATACTTAAAGGCACTGAAGAGAAACTGTGAAGTATTATCCAACTTTCTTTTGATCACGAGTTTTCCCCCAAACATTCATAGTAGTTCCTCAGGGGAGTAGTTTAGGGCCAGGGCTAGGGGAATGCAAAGTTGTGAAGCTCTAGGACAGAATTCCACCCCCCCTTAAAACAGCAGTTGGTAGACATCATCTGCCAGACTGCCAGAGTAATTAGGTGGTAATAAGGTTTTGATCTTCTTTTATGGCTTGTAACAAACCGGCATATAGAACCTCAGAGGAAGAGGAAAATAATTAAAGAGATCCTGGCTAATTCTTTCCTTTGATGAGGTTGCCACCAGTTTGTGGACATCCTCCCTATGGAAAGCTAAGCCTTTTAACTTTCCAACAGTAGACAGCAAACAAGGCAGGTCTTTCACAGTCAAGCTGGATTATTGTAAAACTGTGTTTTTATTAGATGGGTTTGTGTGTTTTCCCTTTTCTTTATTGTTTCCTTTTGAAGGCTTTCGAGGTTGCCTTGCATTTTAATTCATTTGATTTATAGGATATCAATCAGTCAACCAACAAATCAGTGATAATATTTCCTTGTACAATTGTTTACATTCCTAACAATGGCCTTATCAGTGTTTGTGTGAGGTTTGTGGAGCTAGTAGCATCTAATTGTGGCTGACTGACAAGATGCCAGCATGCATCTCAGTTGTGCAGTTACACTTATATCATGCAGACATTAGTCGGATTCTGGCTAATAAGTTTCTGGATGTGTTAGGCAGTGAGCAAGAATCAGACAGAACATTAATAACAAGACAAGAAAGAGGCAGCTCTCTCCTCCTGTATGCAAAGTGAGTACATCTTGGTATAATGCCTGAGCAAAGCTTAGCTGATGGTTCTGACTGCAGGAACAGCAAATGGTACTCTAATGCTTTGAGTCTGCCACAGTTCCAAGACTGTGGTGTGTTTCAGCCCAGACCTCATGAGGATCCATTTCATTATGTGAAACATAAAAGTGTCCAGTATGTACTGTGTTTCCTCGCAGAGTGATGACTTGGTAAAGCCTGCGTTTACAAAGAAGGCTTTGTATGTGATTCATTTCACATTGAGGGCATGTTACTATTGTCTATACTAGGGTAGAGCATGGAAAAGTTACATTTTGATCCATAACGTCGAGAATATGCCACTCATCATAGCCAGCGGCGCACTCTGTGCAGCGCTGTGACAACTCCATCAGTGTCTGAGCAGAAGACTGTGTTCGTTACTTTTCTTATAAGCAAACCAGAGTTGCTTTTAGGTTTTCCTCTTTCCATCTCTCTCCCTCAATATCCCTTTTTCATATTTTAAATTTCTACTGCTAGCTGGCTTGTTTACTCATATAAATAACACAGGATGTATGCCTAAAGGATGACGATCAAGCATAGTTATCCCCTTGTACAAAAAAGGCAATTGTAAAGAACCCAAAAATTATTGGCCGATAAGCTTAATTGATATTGCAGCTACAATCTATGCAAAATCACTCCTGTAGAAATTAGAAGAATGGGCTGATAAAAACTCCATCTTAGCGGAAGAACAGGCAGGTTTCTGAGAAGAGAGGAGTACTATTGACAACTTCTTTACATTATTACATTTGATCTTAAAATGCTCCTCCAGAGGCAAACAGCTTTATACAGTATTGCCTTTATAGAGCTAAGCTCAGCTTTCGACTCCATTAATAGATCTATCTTATGGAGGAAAGTTCTAAAGACCAACATTGATAGGAGACTTTTACGCCTTATAATGGCTTTTTATATGAACATGAACCTGCAAGTCAAAACAGGAGTCAATCAGGCTGTAACTAATAGGAGTCCCACTTTTTAAAGGAGTGCGGTAGGGCTGTATTTGGCTCTATTCCTTTTTAATTTTTATATTAATGACATAGTTCTGTTTATGTTCAATCTGGAATTCCATATGCCAAAAATATTAGTTAGATCTGTAAATGTGCTCTTTTACGCAGATGACATGATTTTAATGTCTGTTGGTCAGCATAGGCAACTGAGAAAGTTCTGCGAATATTGTCAGCTTAACGATTTAGTCATTAATAACAGTAAATCAAAAGTTGTTTTCTTTGGTAAGAAAAGGAAACAACATAAGTGGTTCATAGAGGCAAAAGAAATAGAACAGACTGGAATCTATAATTATCTTGGCACAGTTTTTTCTGAGACAGGATCTTGGTCACAACAGATAAAGAGGAATGAAATGAAAGCTTTACTAGCAGTTAACTCTCTGAACAAGCTACTTAATTATAAATACCCCAGCTCCCTCCAACCAGTTATAAAAGTATTTAAGGGAAAGGTATTGCTGATGCTAATCTTTGTTGCAGAAATATGGGGCCTTAGTATAAATAAGAAAATTTTAAAAGTTCAGAACAAATTTATAAGGGGAATCTTGGGCTTGCCAAGATTTTTGGCCACTTATACTATTAGAGCAGAACTTGGTTTAGCAGCTATATCCGATATATGTCTTCTTAGAATATTTAACCACTGGATTAAGCTATGCCACCAAGATATGCTTAATTGAACAAATGTCTAACCCTACAGTAAAATCCTGATTTGTGAATTTTTCTCAAATGCTCTCTAACCAGGGGTTCAGTGTTGAGGCCATTAGTTTAAGTATTTCTAACGGCAAAAATGCATTCATACAAAGAGTATTTGACATTAGAGCTGAAACAGATATGGCGGCCTTACCTTCACTGCAATCTATAAAATAGCTAGCAAGGTCTAAAACCATTTTTCAGGTAGAAAAATACATACACTTTCCAATGAAAATAGATCTTTGGATGGCATTTACCTGCCTCCGTTTTGAGCTAATGGATACAAGGATGGTGCAAGACCGATATCAGGACATTCCCATACAGGATAGACTGTGCATTTGTGGGACCGCAAAAGTTGAAGATCTGGCACATTATCTATTTTTAGAGTATATATTTTAATTGTTCTATCTTTTTAATTGTATTTTAATTGTTGTAAGCCACCCAGACACCTTTGGGTAGTGTGGGCGGCATGATTAGATAGATAGATAGATAGATAGATAGATAGATAGATAGATAGATAGATAGATAGATAGATAGATAGATAGATAGATAGATAGATAGATAGATAGATAGATAGATAGATAGATAGATAGATAGATAGATAGATAGATAGATAGATAGATAGATATTACATTGTCAATTATATGCTAACATCAGAAAACTTTACTTAACACCCTATTTGGAGCGTTGGGGGGCTGGGGCTGATGAGAGTAATTATTAACTGCAAGAGGATAATCCTCATTTAACTCGTAAAGTGGCAATTTTTGCTGTAAAAGCAGCATTCCTGAGGTAACAAGAATTTGATAAGGGGTCTGTTTAGTTGAGGTATGCCACTAAAGAGGTTCACTACTTAAGTATAACCACTAAGAGGTTAGCTGGAATGTCAGTGGGGTTTGTTTTAAATAGTTGTTTGAAAGGTAATTTCATGCGCATGTATTCTTGTCTATTATTATTTTATATATTTATTTATTTATTTATTTATTTATTTATTTATTTATTTATTTACATTTATATGTTTTATGTAATTTTGAAACTGTCTGATTCTTCAATAAAAGAAAGAAGGAGCGATACTTTTTTAATTCTTCTGCCTCAGGTTCTGAAATGAACTTCTCAGCTGTGTGCTCCAAAACTATGATGTGTTTAGCTAGAAGTAGGTGGTGGTGGTGATTTTACTATAAAACAGTCCTACGATGCTGCAATCTTATGCACATTTACTTTGCAGGAATATTGGGTAATCAAGCACAAGACTGAATCGTTAAAACAACGAATGGTCTGCTTTCATTTTCCTTGGATTATCTTTTGCCATCACTTTGTGTCGTAACTGTTGGTTTTTAGAGGTATGGAAAAGAATGAAAACATCATAAAATAATAATCATGTGCTATCCAGTCTATTCTGACTTATGGCAACCTTTTTCCATTTTTTTCCAGGCAGAGAATATTCAGAAGTTATTTACCATTCCCTTCTTCTGGGGGTGCCCTGGGACCAAGGCTACACAGGCTGGCTTTACTCACAGGAGCCACTGTGAGAAATTGAACTCCAAACATCTGGCTTTGCAACCAGATACCTAAACCACTGAGCTATCCAGCCAACTGAAATAAACCATGTAAAATAGTCAAAATAGATCACATTAAAAGAAAAGCATATAAAATAATGGACCTCAGTCTTCAATTTTTGAGTGAATAGACATTATTGATCAGTAGGTATGCATGTGAGTGACTACAGTATTTAGTAATGCTAACAAATGAACTTGTTTACAGGTCCTTTCACAATCAGAAGGCATAACTCCAAGCTCACTTTTTAATGTGCTTACATTCCCTTCCATTAACACTGCATTAAGGTTGTTGTTCTCCACACTAAATAATGTATCCTGGCAGTGGCTTTTCGATCCTACTGTACTTCACAGAGTTGAATTACAAGAGGAGAAGCTGCCTCAGTATAAATTATAGAAGTTGACTTCTTGCTGTCATCAGTATTTTTCCCAGACAGGACAAGAAAAGGGTCAGATTTGCTCACAGAGCCCTCGAGGAACACTCATTTTTCTGAAACTGACATCAGAAGAAATGGCAGCAAATCAGGCAGAAATCAGTCAAAAGGAGATTTTTCTGCATCTTTCTTTATAAAGTGGGGGTGGGTGGGGGAGTTTCATTTTGTAGCATTTCCTGAGGCATCCATCTGGATATGCTGCTCAATTAAAGCTGATTTCCTTGGGGGAGGGGAACCCACACATTTCAGTACTAATAGATAGGAACTTACGATGTCTTATTATTTTGGTTTGGAGTATAGAAGACAATCTGATGGCCACAAAATAAACAACCTCCTTCCAAAAACAAAAAAAAAACCCTCAATTCGCATATAGCATTCTCTCGGCAAAGTTATCAGAAATATGTTCATATTAAAGCAGGGACAGAGAAGTTTATTAAGATGGTCAGATGATGGCCCCCTGGAATCCTTGATGGTCCAGATGACATCATGGGGCTCAGTTACCTCCTTTGACATCATTGTTCTCTCCAGGAATTGGTATACACAGAAACACACACACACACACTCCACCACTCTTTCCTTGGTTGGGAGAAGCTCATACACAAGAAAAGCATCTCCTTGAACCAGACACAGCGTTAAAGTGGTCATCCGTTCCATTAGATGACACCTACAGAGAGAGGATTATAAAGCAGGACAGACAGCAATGCTGGTTAACTAGTTCTTTATAATAACGTCCTAGTTGGAGAAGAAGTGCATTTGTACATGTCCAATCCCAAGTAAGTCCTATTGCCTTCAGTAGGGCCTACTGCCAGGTAAGAACAGGTAGGTCTGAAACCTCTTTGCTAACTGATCCACATACAGTTTGAAGCAATGACAGAGTATGCTTTGTTTTGAGTTTTGCTTCTATGTATGAAGTTTCTGTGTATCTTTTTGTTTTCAGAAAATAATAATTGGATTCATGGAATACAGATGCCATGGCAGGACTTAGGAAAAATTATTGCAATGCGCTCTACGTGGGACTGCCTTTGAAGATGGTCTGGCAACTGCAGCTGGTTCAGAATTGAGCTGCGCGGCTAGTGAGTGGTGGGGCCCCAGGGAACCTATCAAGCCGGTTCTGTTTAAGTTACATTGGCTACCAGTTGCTACCCGGGCCCAATTCAAAGTGCTTGTTTTGACATATAAAGCCCTAAACGGCTTGTGCCCTGGATACCTGAAGGACTGCCTCCTTCCAAATGAACCTACCCGGCAGTTAAGAATTAGCCAGGGGGCCCTTTTGAAAGAGCCATCCCTCAAAGAGGTAAGAGGGACGGCTTCTAGAGAAAGGGCCTTTTCGGCAGTTGCCCCCAGACTATGGAATGCCCTCCCAACTGAGATTCGTCTGGCGCTGACGCTGATGACATTTCGGCACCAGGTCAAAACCTTCCTGTTCCAGAAGGATTGCCATCAGACCCACAGCTGATATTATTTCAGTTAAAAGCCTTCCTGTTCCAGGAGGCTTTTAATTGAAATAATATCAGCTGTGGGTCTGATGGCAATTTTTAGTGTATATATTTTTAATTGAATTTTAATTATTTTGCCTTTTTATTGTATTTGAAATGTTATAAGCCACCCAGAGACGTTTGGGTAGTGTGGGTGGCGTATAGGTTAAATAAATAAATAAATAAATAAATAAATAAATAAATAAATAAATAAATAAATAAATAAATAAAATAAAATAAAATAAAATAAAATAAAATAAAATAAAATAAAATAAAATAAAATAATCTTTCTTTGTTGTTTCTAAGCCAAAGGGTTTATTTTTGCTTTAAGGCAAGAGGCCGCAACATTCACAGCCATAAGAAGCACACATAAGTTACAGGTAATAGCTGGTATTACTGGTCAACCTAAAGTCCAATAGCTGAAATTACAGAGGTTAGAGACCTGTATCAGGTGCAATTAATGGCTTATTTAGTGGATAAGATAAGTGTCAAACATGTCATCAAATATAGTTTTCATATCAGCTAGCAGTAAGGAGCCACAGCCTCAATATCCCTGAGTCATGGCAGACCTTAAAAGAAGGAAGAAAATGGGATAGTACCTGATGGTGTAACAGATTTGTACTTGTCTGGTAGTATGGAAATTGTTGAGTTCTGCAAGCTGGAGAGGAAGCTGGACAATACAGAAAAGAACAGGTAACCTCAAAAAGAACGATCCTCTATTACTGGAGGCAGGTCTGCACAGCTATTAAGAGATAATCATTAACTAGGTTTAAGCATAATTAAGAATAAAGAAGTGAGGTCACTTAGTGTTGTAAGTGGAGCTAAAGGAGGTTTAAAGCTACAAATCAGGAAGACCACCCACTTGCTTAATCTAGTCACTACTGTATTCTGTCCTTTCTTGATGCCCTATAATCGGGAGTGGAGCAGAATCTTGTCAAATCATGATCCATTCATGATTAGGCAAGGGTGGCTCTCCATGGTGGATCTCTATGCATATATCAGGAAGCAGCAGGAGGTGGTAGTCATGACCACTAGTCATGGGAGGAGCTAGAGAATGGGCTGTTAGAAATCCAGCTTGGAGTCTTAGAAGTGAAAGCAGTTACAAAATCTTGTCATTTTTCTGTCTTCCTCCTTTTTTTCTGCTATTAATCCTTTCTACACATTCATGTTTTCAGTTAATTTAGAATTTACTAATGTGCATTGTAGAGGGACGTGGTGGCGCTGTGGGCTAAACCGCAGAAGCCTGTGCTGCAGGGTCAGAAGACCAAGCAGTCGTAAGATCGAATCCACGCGACGGAGTGAGCTCCCATCGCTTTGTCCCAGCTCCCGCCAACCTAGCGGTTCGAAAGCATGCAAATGCAAGTAGATAAATAGGAACCACCTCTGTGGGAAGGTAACAGCGTTCTGTGACTAAGTCGCACTGGCCATGTGACCACGGAAGATTGTCTTTGGACAAAAACGCTGGCTCTATGGCTTGGAAACGGGGATGAGCACCGCCCCCTAGAGTCGAACACAACTGAACAAAATTGTCAAGGGGAACCTTTACCTTTACCTTTTTAATGTGCATTGTATGTGCTTAGTATCTGGTCACTCTCCTTTCAGGCTTTAGAGGGGAGATTTGTATGTTTTATATATACACGTATATATTTGTTCTTTCTCTGAACAGAACAGGAGCCTTCATGAATTCTTAATACAAACTGCCTCATGTAAACTAATCCCTTAAAGATTCCCATGTAAGTGGGAGCTCCTCTTGTTTCTCAGAATGTCTAAGAACTAATTAAAGTTGCTTGAGCAGTATCTCCAATTAAAAATTGGAATGTGCTTCCCAAGAAGTCCTTGTCCCTGTCAGAACTACTAGCATCATTGAAAACTTTTCAAAACTGGTATAACCCACATTAAACACTCGGAGTCCCACTAATTTTAAAATATAATATGTTGAGCATATGCTTACCTCCTTCTATTTAAACCAGGAAGAAATTAAGGCTTCAGTCCTCTATACATTTACCCAGGAGTAATTCAAATGAGCTTCCTTCTGAGTAGATATGCATTGGACTAAGCACTATTACAGTGGTGCCTCACTTGATGAGGATAATCCATTCCAGCAAAGTCGCTGTAGAACAAAATCGTCGTCAAGCGAAAGTGAAAAAAAAACCATTGAAATGCATTGAAAATTCAGTTCCCGAAGCAGGGAACCGATCGTCGTTAAATGAAAAAAACCCATAAAAACATCGTTTTGCGGTCGCTATAGTGATCACAAAATATTCATCGTTAAGCTATTTCCTCGTCTAACGAGATAATCGTCAAGCGGGGCACCACTGTATATGGATTACCATGTCAGCACAGGATTTTGCATTGTTAAAGTACTTAACTTTGGCTGAGTTGTGCTGGAAAATTTCATGTGTGTGTGTGTGTGTGTGTGTGTGTGTGTGTGTGTGTGTGTGTGTGTGTGTGAGAGAGAGAGAGAGAGAGAGAGAGAGGTCGAAAGACAGAGAGAGATGCTAAGTGCTCAACACCAGATGTCACTTGAGAATTATTTTCTTGGCCAGACCACTATTTTCTCAGGCTTTAAAGACATTTGTAAAATTTTCCTATTTAGTAGCTATGAGATATCCTACTTTTAATGTATTTTGCAAGCACCTTGGCACTTGGTTGGCAGACGCTACCTAACTGAAGCACCCAAAGCATAGATCAGTGTTTTACAGTTTCATTCTTGGCTGTTTAGGGAGATACACACATAACAGTATCTTGGCTTTTATGGCTTTTTTTCAGTTCTCAATATACAGGGAGATGTTGAACCAGCTGGATTTTTGTCAGTAACACATCCTAACATATACTGTTCTGAAGTGTATAAATGTCTTGTTTATAGTTACATGGGTAGAGAGAGAGTTCTTGAACTGTTTTCCTGCAGTAAGAATTTTCCCACTCTCCCACTTTCTGGGAGAGTGGGAGAAAGTGGGAGAATTTTCAATATTTTCTGATTTCAATACATAGCTTAAAGTTTTCCTGAGTTCCTAGAACAAATCCTAAAGAGATCAATAGCAGTCTAGAATGAGGAATTTAGGATCACATGCTGGGGGGTGAGTGAGAGTCAGTAGTGATCCTAAAAATAAGTTTATTCCTATTGTGCTTTCTAGTATTATCACCGTGAGCCTTAATAACTCTCATAAACCAAACCAGGGTGCTTCAAACTGTTTAAAAAGTAATTTTACTATTTCAAGAAACTAACTGCTGGCTTGAAACCCCTCACGAAAACCTTTAAAATTATTTTGTTAATTTTTCTCTGAGACAACTATAACCAATACAAACAGAAATAACAGAGAACCCCCTTTTAAAAGACAATTTAGCCTGGTCAGAAGTTTTGATTAAATTAAAGAGTATCGTATCTGCAGCAAAAAAACCCCAAAAAACCAAAACCAGCAAACATGCAAGGTTGAAATCTAATTTTTTAGAGTGTTCAATATTTAACACTAGTTTCAATTCACCTTGTAATTACAAATGTAAGAGAAATTCTTGAACGGCTTGCAGATTTTCTTTATACTTCTTTGTATTATATTTTGTACTTAATGAATAATCAAAATTTAAAACATATGCCTTGCTAAGGAAACACACATGCCAGTCTTGAGCAGATATAAAAAGCCTACAAAGCAAATAAGTTTTCTTGAAATATCCTCTTCCAGTTTTGCACTGTACACATCTTCCATTTACAAATACGTAACTCAGTAAGCCATCAAGGGTTCAATATCTATTTAATGGTCAGTCCGCTGTCCCCAAAAGCCAGTTAGGTGAACAGACTGGGATGGTTACTTATTCAATGGGAAAAAGGGAGAAATGCATAATCAAAATAATGGAAAGGAGAGATACAGATTTGCATAAGCTTTGCATCCACTAATTTATGTGTATCAACACAAATTTGGAAGTGCTCTATATAGTGTAAAGAGGCATATTATTATTATTATTATTATTATTATTATTATTATTATTATTATTATTATTATTATTATTATTATTATTATTATCATCATCATCATCATCATCAACATCATCATCATCATCATCATCATCATCATCATCAGTAGTAGTAGTAGTAGTAGTAGTAGTTGTTTAGTCATTCCTGTCTTCCACTGCCTCCCGGAGTTTGGTCAAATTCCTTGGTGACACTGTCCAGCCATCTCATCCCCTTCTCCTCTTGCCTTCAACTTTCCCAACATCAGGCTCTTTTCCAGGGAGTCTTCTCTGCTCATGAGATGGCCAAAGTATTGGAGCCTCAGCTTCAGGATTGTCCTTCCAAACAATTATACAGAATGGTTATTCTCAGCATGTCTTGGCTGTCTTATATTCCTGAATATGTATAATTGTTCTGAATCTTGCCCCTGGATGTAAAAGGGTGTCTGTCTGTTCTTTTACAGAAAGCTTCTGTTAACATTACATGTGGCTATCTTCCATCTTTTAGCTGTTGCAGAATTATAGTTGTTTCTCATTGAAAACAATGAACAGGCAAGATTAGATTTATTATAAAATAATTTATTCGACAGAGGACTAGTCTTTTGAACAGCAGGGTTTACATCTAAATCCAGAGGACCTGAGAAGGTCAGTAGCTGCTACTGTAAATTGGGAGGTCCTAACTGGCAAAGCTGTTGTATATTCTAAGGAAGCACACAGTCAATGGTTTATTGCTTTGAAAGTAAACAAAGGTTACTTTTAGGGTCAGGCTTGTTCATGAGGCTTGTCCTACACACTTCTGAGGCCTAAAGGATCTGCCTCAGGCAATAAAGGTGGTAGTTTTGCACCCACAGTGACTCCCTGACCAAGATCATTATCTCTTTAAGTTGCATTTGAGTAGACTCATTTAACTTGTGATGATTTCGTGAGTCAACTCCTCCAATCATTCTATTGATTCAATTAAAGCATGCCCATTTGAATCAACAGAACCTATGGAGGAGTTGTCTCACCAAATTCCCACTAGTTTAGCTGGCCTACTTTAGTGCAACTTACTACACTAAGCAAGAGGATTGTAGCCAAACTTTTCCATATCAAACCCTGGTTTTGGTTTTGAGAAACTTTTATTTCGCCCTACCTCTTCTTAACCATAATCCAACCCACTTCCAAGACCAATTTAATTAATACAGTAAATAAATAAGAAAAATATATTTTCAATTAAAAATAGACACAAATAGTTTTTCTTGTCACAAAGTTAAGAAAAATTTGGTCTATCTTATTAGTGGAAACAAAATGAATTTAATGTGAAGAATGAACATCTCACAGTCCCACACCCCTTGGAAAATATTAATGTCCCCTGGGAGAAGCACACTTTCATTTGTGAAAAGCTATTATTGAAATATTTGTGCCTCTTAATAATCTATGGACAGTGCTTCCTTATTTGTTTTGCGAAAACAATTACTATATTTGCCCCCAAATTTCAAGCAAGCAGTCACCAAAAATATTCCCACTGTTTGTTGGCTAAGAACAGTGACTTTTTAAAATCCATTGGTTGTTGTTAAACAGAGTTCTCACTGCACCTCAGTTTCTAGATAGGAGTAAGGTCTCTCAGATGCAGTTGGTGAAAGTCTTCTAAGAGCCCTTCACAAGTTCTAAGAGGTGGAAAGTAATTCTTTAAGCCAAATTTCATGACCGTCTTTGAGAAGGCATTGTTTACAAAACTGAAAGACTGTTGTGTACCTGATACCCCAGCCTGAAGTCACTCTGGATAGATAACTGCTAGTGTATCCAAATCAGATCCAAGAAGGTTTTTTCAATCACGTTTCTTAAGAGTGTCTTTCCGGTAATGCTGATTCTAATAAATAAGAGGCCAGCATAGTTCTTAAGAGGTCAACGGTAATGGATCCCCTTAAAACTAAACAGGATAATTTTCCGCCAGAAACTGCTATAATTGCTGCAATTGTTTGTCGGAAAGAAATACTTTGCTGTTATGCTTCTTCTGCCTCGAGGACAAAGACCTCTGATTCGTTTCTTGAATAACGATAAACTACAATTTCAATATAAAGATAGGACACATGATGCAACTCATTTAAGTTGTTCTTTCCTCCTTCATGTCTCATGCTGAATATTTTCAGGTGTGCACAGCTGTAAAAGTTCATAGTGCTGGAAAGTTTTGAATTTCTGGTAAATTTATCTCTGTAGAAGTACAGAGGAGAATAGCTACAAGTTCCCCAGTATCCAGCCTTTTCTCATTTACTGACACTTAAAGTCTTAATAACTCACTCTGAGATATTTGTAGGAGAAGGAATAAAAACATTTATTTACTTCCAATTGCTTGAAATTACAGACTTGTGTATACTTCTTTTCTGCACACAGATTAGCAACCAACCAGACAGATAAACAACAATAAACAAATGCCACCAACTGATGAAAGAGAGGGATAGAACACTTGGCAAAGAGGCAGGACTCTCTTTGAATTCAAAAGCTGGAAGGAACAAGTGGTTAATGCTGTATAGATAGACAAATACCCCAGCATAGAAAAGTCCCCCTCAATCATTCAAATTACAGACAGCATGCAATGTTGTATATAAAACTCCAACACATAATACCTGGGAACATAACAAGCTCTGCTTTATACCAAGTCAGACCACTTGCCTATCTAGCCCCATATGGACAACTTTGATGGGATCACCTCTCTAGGATTTCAGGCAGGATTTTTCACTAGTCCCACCTGGAGACGCCCAGGACTGGATCTCCATTCTAAACATGCAGTTAGCTATGGTCTCACCAATTCATAGCTCTCTTCCAACAGTGAGCCATTTTATTAATGAGGCATACATGACCACACATTGCTCAAAATGTTCTAGCATGGGAAATCTGCGGGACTGACGTAGGGGCAAGGATGATACCTTCATACCAGCTGTGGATTCTTAAGTGTTTAACTAACCATCAGCTACAGAGCATGAGAGCTTGTTATGATAAGTGGTGTTATGTTCTATTCTGTGTTTTTTTTTTAATAGGTCAACTGTTACATTTACATTCTGCTCTATATTCTGGCTATTCCGCTCTTACACTCAAGGCTCAGGAATAGTAGTTGTTATACAATAAAAATGGTGGTGTCTGCCTTTTTCTTCAGTGTGCCTAAATCTATGTAGCTTTTCACATAAGCCACTTCAAAAAAGAGTAGAAAGAGAAGACTAAAATGTAGCCACAAGAAAGAAGAAAGCAGCCACGGCCATTCTGACAGCCTGCAAGATCTTATAAACAGCTGTCAAGGGAGCTGGTGAACAAGATCAGTACAGCTCAAGGCTCTTCCAGATAGAATATTTGTTTTCCTTGGTGTACTTGATTCTGCACTCATGTTCTCAGGATTTCTTGACATCTATGTGAAATTCCTCTGGTCTCAATATGGTGACATTTTCCATGATATTCCTTGCTCTTTTGTCCTTTCAAAATGCATGGTTTATTTTTGTCTGGGTTTGTTCCTGGGAAGGTACTTCCCATTTATGTTTACTTCTGCAATCAGAACTTCCTGGTCAGAAGATTTAGTTTTCAATTAATGCACCCACTACACAGTGAAGCTCCAGCAGAGAAATGGATTTCTTACATGTTTCCAAAAGGATGTTTAAGGTTTCTTAAAGAGCTCTCAGAAAAGTGACTTTTAAAGTGAAATTTGGGCATGAATCCCAGTAATGTTCATGATTCTTTGTAATGCAGCAGGAAGGGAATTTATCTGGAAGAGCTCTTAGGTCAAGACTAATGGCGACCCCATGCACCAGTACCAAGGTTAGGATTTTTTTGTCACAAAGGGAGAAGTCACATCTTGTATACTGGTTTATAATTTTGTTGTTGCTTGTTATTAAGTTGTATACGACTCTTCATGACTCCATGTACCAAAGCATGACAGTCCCTCCTGTCTTCCACTGCCTCCCGGATTTGGGTCAAATTCATGTTGGTAGTTTCGACGACATGGTCCAACCATCTTGTCCTCTGTTGTCCCCTTCTCCTGTTGCCTTCACACTTTCCCAACATCAGGGTCTTTTCCAGGGAGTCTTCTCTTCTCGTGCGATGGCCAAAGTATTGGAGCCTCAGCTTCAGGATCTGTCCTTCCAATGAACACTCAAGGTTGATTTCCTTCAGAATGGATAGGTTTGATCTCCTTGCAGTCCAGGGGACTCTCAAGAGCCTCCTCCAGCACCACAATTCAAAAGCATCAATTCTTTGGTGGTCAGCCTTCTTTATGGTCCAGCTCTCGCTTCCAAACATCACTACTGGAAAAACCATAGCTTTGACTATGCATATCTTTGTCGGCAAGGTGATGTCTCTTCTTTTAAAGATGCTGTCTGGGTTTGTCATCTCTTTCCTCCCAAGAAGCAGGCATCTTTCAATTTTGTGGCTGCTGTCACCATCTGCAGTGATCATGGAGCTCAAGAAAGTAAAATCTGTCACTGCCTCCATATCTTCCCTTTTTATTTGCCAGGAGGTGATGGGACCAGTGGCCACAATCTTAGTTTTTTTGATGTTGAGCTTCAGACCTTTTTTTGTGCTCTCCTCTTTCACCCTCATTAAGAAGTTATTTTATTCCTCCTCACTTTCTGCCATCAGAGTGGTATCATCTGCATATCAGAGTTTGTTGATATTTCTTCCAGCAATCTTAATTCCAGTTTGGGATTCCTCCAGTCCAGTCTTTTGCATGATATATTCTACATGTAAGTTAAATAAGCAGGGAGACAATATACAGCCTTGTCGTACTTTTTTCCCCATTTTGAACCAATCAGTTGTTCCATATCCAGTTCTAACTCTTCCTTCCTGCACCACATATAGATTGGGCCACAAATGGGAAGAGAATAAATGTGAAAAGCAAATGTAGGATCGTGTTGTTTTGCCAGAATAAACAAATACACAAACTCAAAAATGGATATTCCCAGATGAGCTGTATTTCTTAGCCTACCAAGGAAGCTGCTGTGTCAAGAAGAATGATCTACCCTTTCTGACCCATGTCAGGATTAGATTAGGAGTGTCCCACAATTCAAAGCAATAGAGAGGGAAGGGCGTGGCAGAAACATTCTTTATAGCATAGGATAATATGATACAAAAACCATAGAATAATTGAGTTGGAAAGGGCCTATAAGGCCATTGAGTCTCAATGCCAGAATCTAAGTCAGCAGATTTGACAGATGACTGTCCAATTTTCTCTTGAATGCCTCCAGCACTGGAGCACTTACCACCTCCTGAGGTAATTGGTTCTGTTGTCGTACTGCTCTAACAGTTAAGAAGTTAAATCAAACATCTACTGAAGCATAACATGCACCAAATGTTTGCATATGCTGGAGCAGGTGAGGGAGACAATCTGTAGCTTCTAAAGAGCTGTTGAAATAGTAATTTATATATAGAAGTGATAATTTAATGGTACAAATATGCCAGGCAACTGGAAATAACTTGCCAATTACAGGAGAGCCTTATTTCCATCCCCAACAGAGGCCTTGAAAATCCAACGTAAAATTTAAATTACTTTCACATAGGTACATCCCAGTTTTAAGAACTCTCAAAAAATTTCTCAACATCATTTTATGACTTGCTGGCAGTTTTGTTTTGAATGGAAGGCATTCTTAAACTATTTATGTCCGCATTCTTTGCAGCAGGCAAAGTAAGGATTTTACTGTTGGAATGCTTGGCATAGATTAGTGTTCTGCTTCTGCTTCGCTTTTTTTAATCTGGAAAGCTTAAGCAAGTGAATTGGAACATGGACAGATGGTGTGGGCAGTTTCAGGCATATTCAAATGTGATGTAAACAGTTTTGCAGCACCCACGTAATATCGGGCCGGTGTACTGCCTTGTGACACAAAAGTCTGCCTTGTCTTCCAGATGCTTGTTTTGGACCACATTCCACTAAACCTTGAAGCCTTACTTCCAAGTGAATATGTGTGATATGCTTTTTGGTTGAACCAAAGATTTTTGCTCCCATGCACCCCAGGGATATGTCTGTCCTAGCACTTTTTTTTTCAGTTTGCAGGGATGAGCTCCACGTGCCTAAAGAAGTGGGTTGGGTTTCACAAAAGCTCACAATGACATTAAACTACTATGTTTCAATGTACTACAATATGTTTTCTTATTTTTATCTTTTCTTTTACCTGGCACTTGATTCCTCATAGCACTTAGCCAGGATGTTGGCAATCTGAGCCTTAAGCTCAAGTCTTTGCTACCAAGTCCCAAGACCCCAGTCTAAGTCCCTATTAAGAACAAGCTTTTTTCCGCAGGAAAAAAGGGAAGGATAGGTGGGTTCTGAGTCGCAAGTCAAGTTCAAGTCATTGAACAAAACCCAAGTCAAGTCACCAGTGTGACTTAAATCTGATTTGACAGTGAGTCCTATGACTCTAGTCCCCATCCCTGGCACTTAGAAAGACTGGACTACATTTGGACTACAACTAGAGTGGCCATTGGTCCAGATTTTAGTCATACTGTCATTTTAAAATATTCCTGTTGGAGGCTTTAGGGTCTAGAGTCCAAGCTAGAGAGGTTCCATGGGGAAGTCTTTGGAACCATCACATTATGGGAAGAGCAATCTCAGAAGGTCAACTGTGTGCAGAAACTGATGAGGGCAAAGTGTTCACTCATGCCTTGATCCTGAAGACCTCCCCTTGGAACTGGCATACAAAAAAGGGGTTGCTCCCTTCACTGATTGTCCTTGTGGTGGTGCACACTATGGGAAGATGTGGTTGATAATAAGATGTGGTTGATAAAAAGCCATTCAAGATATTTAGGACTCTGTAGGGCAATGAGGGGTAATGCCATCTACTGGGCTCCCCTGTGTAGAAATCACCACTTTGTTCTGCTAATTTTAATCATAAGCAACTTTTAAAAGGCTGGTGAATGCAACACTTTATTTTGAATGAATGGACACAATTCATCCAGTTTATTTAATTTTATTTACTTCATAATGCAGTTCGTTTAAGGGAGAAATATTATTTAATGAATTTAAAAGAAAATATTCTTTGTAAATAATATCAGTTCCAAGTGGTCTATGGCTGCTATTTATGGCCTAATTCTAAAAAAAAAAATCAATGGAATAAAAAAAATTAAATATAAAACAGATATTCTCCTAGTATCTTCACAGTTTGTGATCTGCAGAAAAATATTAGGAGGTTATTAAGCACTATGTTTTATTCCATTTACATCCCACGTTCCTCCCAATATGGAAACTAAAGTAGTCATCTGGTCAGTCCTAACACTCTATAATGAGTTATATATTACAATTCTACTTATACAGTAGTACAGCAATCTAATTATGACATAGCTGAATATATCGACTTAAAATAGCATATGCCATTTTAATGCAAAAATGTCCTAGTTTCTGATAATTCTTGTCTTCTCTGTCCTCCATTTTGGTGACGCTTGTCCTCTTTTCTGGTGAGGCAGCAATGGCCATTCTAATGACAACTTGAGAATCCACCATCCCGAAGAAAACAGAAGACACAGTACGCATACAAATGTAGTCTCTCAGTTTCAATTGGTGGCAAGTAAAGATGGGCACAAATCACCAGTCAGATTTATTTGTCAGTCAAACAGGTGCCCAGCGCTTTAAAGCCCCACTTCCTTTGGCATGCCTCCACTTGGAGGCAGTGGCCTGTCACCTGCCTCGCTTCCTCCAGCGGCTGCCTCTGAGTGGGCGCCCACTGGAGGAGGCAGGGCTTTGAAACATCGGACAATAATTTGGCTTATAAACGAACTGGCAGGAACCCTTGAACTGGCGGTTCCTGCTCATCTCTACCAGCAGCCTAGCACACTCCAGTATGCAGCTACAAAAGAGCCAGGCCTGTTGCAAGTCCTACTATGCTGCTGATCTCTCATGATGATTATCAGCTCTCCAGGGGGAAAAAATAACACTTACTCATCTAGTGAAGTATATCTTTAAACACACTTAGCTCTTGTTACTTGCACTGGGATGAGTCAAGCACTGCAAGTTTAAACCATTTATCATCTTTTTCATTTGGTAAAGCCTGTGGCGTGTTCTCCTGCTTTAATATAACAACGCCTCTTTTTAGTTTATTTGGAGGAGAGGGTTCTCTGTTTAGGTTTTGTTGTGAGCAAAACAGAAGGAAAAAAAAATACTAGAGTTTAAAAGACAGAATATTTTGTCCAGAGCACTCCCATACCCCCCAAAAGGGTCAGAAGAGTTGTTTTATTTTTCAAAAAAAGTTGATTCCCCAAAAGAGCAGGTCCAGTTGGACACCCATTTCTGCCTCTTTTGAGCTTATCTAAGCCCAGGTCTAAGCCCCCCCCCATTTTTTTTGAAAGGGACTGGATTTTTAATAATTGACAATATCAAGTTATCATCATAAAGTTATGCTAATTAAAGGCCAGATCAAAACCGGTTACTAACTGGGTTGAAAAGAATAATCATTGCTGTGTAGGAAATTGATTGTTTTGTCACCTCTCTTTCTGTACAACCAGACTGTGAACTGGTTTGGCCATGCACCAGGTTAGTTCAAAGGCAGATGATTACATATTGTCCTTTCACAATGCAGTGTGTGTCAACAATAGAGGTGGTAAAACACCTAACCTGATATATCTCTCTCTCTCTTTCTCTCAAGAATAAGAATGTGCTGTCAATCCAGTTCCTATTTATGGAAACCTTCCTGGTTTTTTCTAGGTATAATGTACTTAGAAGTAGTTTACCAGTTCTAGGACCTTGCAGCTTGACCCAAGGCCACAAAGGCAGCATGGCATATAATCTCATCAACCAAACATGCTCCCTGCAATTTCAGCTGCTGTTCTCCTGGGAGACATAGTTTAGAGTTCAAATCCTGGCCCCTGACAGCCAAGCACTCTAATACACTCAGCAATAGCAGTTGTCCTCATCCTCTGTGTACATCATCCTTTTTCATCCCAGTGCCCTCCAGACATTTAATATCTAAGCTACAACAGCTTTATATTTTCAGAGATGGGAGGCCTCCATTTTCTGTCCATCCTACATAGTATGGTTAGGGGTGATCAGATACCTGCATGCTTGCTCATGAGTCATCCATTCTGCATTCTCCACTTTGGGACATAGTTCATTTGTAGATCTCATTGCTAAACCATCTGGTCAAATTTTTAAGCTTCCCTGTTGCCCCTGCTCCCATTTTTCCCCCAAACTCTGTAGCTCAATGAAGCACACAAAGGCTCACTGTATTTATTTATATCAGGCAAAAACAAAATAAAAATAAAGAAGACAAACATGTTGTGGTACCTTAAAGACTAACTGCTGTATTTTAATGAGAGCTTTCATGGACAAGTTTACTTTTCCTCATGCTCCAATCATGTTCCCCAATGATAACTCAAGCAGAGATGAGCACAAACTGCCCGGTGATTTGTGCTAGTTCGTTTATCAGCTGAACAGCTGTTTGGCCCTTTAAAACCCCATCTTCTCCAGTGGGTGCCCACTCAGAGGCAGCATCCGGTTTCTCTGTCCCATCTCTTTTGGATGCTGCCTCTGAGTGGGCATCCACCAGAGGAGGCAGGGCATTCAAGAGCCAAACACCTGTTCAGCTAATAAACAAACCACTGGTTGGTGCCCATCTGTAAACTTAGGAGATCCAGAGAAGGAATGCCTTTCTCACCTCTGGCTCGAGACTGGTGACAGCAAGGACATTTTCTATGCAGAGAGAAGCATACAACTCCATGTCTCTGTAAAGAAGAGACAATTACTATACATCAGGAAGAGGACAGGGAGCTAGGCTTGTGATGACATTCCACCTCTTGTGAAGTAATCTGTCCAATTGGCTTAGACTTGGAGGGGGTGGGTAATCTGGTCCCCCAGACCAAACCATTTATCCATCCCTGCTCTAGCTGGTCACAAGAGCAAGCAAACTGGTAAGAAGAACAACAAGGCTGTAGTGGGGTGGCGACGAGGCAGAAATACTTCAGGGCAGAGGTTCACCCTCTGCTTTCCTGACTGAAATCACAGGCATACTGAAGGATTCCTTAGGGCAGTTCAGGCTAGGTCCAAGGAAGTAAGAAATGTATGTGGAATTTATTTGTTTTTAAAAGAGATTTACCCAAACGAGAATTTTGCATACCAACCGTACCTTGGAAAAAGAAAGAAAAAATGCTTGCAATTGTAAAGATGTGCAATACACCAACGATATGCATTTCTAAAATGTATACATGCATACTTATGTCAGCATGGACCTGCATCCATTAATGCAATCATTTGAAGGTTTTGTATAAAAATCCATATGGAATTTTTCTGTTTTTTTTTTTTTTAATTGAAGTTACATTTGCTACAATAAACAGCCAGAGGTCCTCCACTGGCAGACTGTCCGTCTTCTTCAGGGGAAGGGGGCAGCTCTTTACGTGCAGCCTTTAGCAGAATCATAAGTGAGGGTCTGCCCTATTTTTTCTCCAGCATCAGGATGTATATGTTCCAAAAACATTGTTCTGCCAAGTGATTTCTTGACAATGCACGAGAGAAGTCCCATTTCCGCAGCTATCACTCAGGTTTTTTACAGCTTGCCTAAAAGTCAGTGGAGTAAGTCATTATCACAACAGGGAAAGAGAATCAGAAAGTAGATCTGTATTGGCGGTAATGCAGTTTTATTTTATATTGCCAATGAAGTGACAAAACTCCATTAGTAGACAGAAAAGAGAAGAATTTACTCCCCCTCCTCCAGGCACTTCACTAGTTACTAAGTAACACTGCAAGAAAATTATATATGATTTCAAAACCAAAATTGAAATACAGAACGCCATGAATGAATGCAACAGACCTTGAGGACGTGATCCTGTTTTTGTTTTGTTGGCTCTCTGCAGGATTTTTGAAGCTAGAAACGGAACATCTTAAAACTGGTAGAGCAGGCTTTTCTCAGCTGTTCTCAGGAAAGCATGGACTTTATACACCCATCTGTAATTCCATTTAAAAAATCAGTGAAAGCACAAACCCTGGCATTAGCCAGAACAAGGTGGCTGCCTAAGGCAGCAAATGGTAGTGTAACCCTTAAGGATTATTTGTTTTAATCCAGTGGGTGGAGAAATCTTAAGAGGGGGCTGCGATTCAAAATTGCAGTTTCAAATAAGACAGAAAGAGTTAGAGAGGGGCAGGAACTGCCGTTCCCCAGGAGGATGATATATAGGCCATGGTCACCTTGGTTTAGGTTGTATATTTGAAGCGGTTTTCTTTGTCTTGTGGATTTCCTGCTGACAAAGATGTCTGGGACTTTGTTCCTGACCCATGTCGCTCCAAAAGAGATGTGTGTGCTTCATCTTTCCTATAAGCAATTTCTACTCTGTCCCAGTGTGTGAATGGAACTCAGGAACATATATAGGATCCAGTCTGGGTTTTTCTCCTGTTACTGTTGTTTTTGTTTTGTTATTTGAAAAAAAACACACACACACACAGAGACTTCACATTTTTATAAAGTTCATTTGTTTTCAATACTCATATGAAGAATATAGCTCCATAAAATCCAGAGAGTGGTATAGTAGAGTGGTGGGTTCCTGGATCTTCTTCCTGGACCCCTACTCTAGTTTTATCCCACTGAAGGACAGAATTGCATTTAGTGTGTAACCTGCCCTGGGCCCCATAAACTAACCATTTGCCTCAGGTGTGCCAGTAGGAAGGGGCACAATGTTTGCATCAGGCAGCAGAATGTCCTGGGCTACTCTGGATCAATTCTAGCAGTGGAGAGCTATTGTACCACAGTGTATATGAAAATGTGATTTCAGACAGTATCCTCCATTTCAAACTTGCCTTAGCCATGGGCTGATTAGATGGCCTTAGTCCAGGTACTCTCCTGTCATATACAGGTCTCCATTGTCTATGTTACAATGTTGTTGTAAGGCACACAAAATAAATGTTAGATATACCAAATATTTCGAAGCATAATAATAAACAGTACATGTTATCATAGTGTAAACCCTGCCTTCGAAGTACGGTGGTGTCTGTTTTTCCTTTTATCTACTTGATTTGAGAAGTACATTTAAGGATTTGCCTAGATTTGCTCCTATAAAAGTAGTCGTCAGCAGTGCTCGTTAGGGTATTTCCCCCACATCCAGTTGATGTAAGATTTGTCCTTTGATGATCAGTATTTTTTCCTTTGCCTGTGTGTGGTGGTCGTGTTTTTGGTTTTTTGTACTTGCAGAAGTCATGGTTTCTTTTGTTCCAGGCTTCATAATGGTGGGGGCAGAGTGTAGCGCTATGCCATTTGCCTACAAAATGTTGCTTCCATGTCTGTCAGGAGGTGGTGGGAATGATGCATTTTCTCTCTGCTGTGTGGTTGGTGCCGGGCTTTCAATGAGATTCATGACTATCATGGAGCCCACTTGCCTCATTGGTAGGTGAACAGTGAATACAGCCAGTGGCCGACAGAAGAATAAGGACACGGCTGGAGGGCTGTAAAAGCCTCAGAGGAAAACTAAAGAGAGGGAATGACAAGAGAGAGAAGTAATAAAGAAAGAGGCAATGTGAGGGTGCAACAGAACTCTGAGAGAAAAGAAGCAGCTAAAGATACTGGAACTTGGTCGAAGTGGGGGGGGGGGAGAAGCCAAGAAGACATCATCAGCCAGATCACAAGGAAAGGAAAACCCTGCTAATGTCCCAAATATCTGAAAAGAATGGGGAGGAGTCACTCACCACAGGGAGCCCAAATCCATGGTTAACTCCCTAAATCTGTTGGCCCCCTCAAATGAGGATTAGAATCCTGGAGCAGTAGCAGGAGGGAGGCACCCAGCTTTGAAAGCCCTAGTTCCTGCATCACTTATCTCATCTCTGCCCCTTGTTCCTGTACAACTTACCTCATCAGTGGTTCTGGTCCTTGTACAGCCTCCACAGTTATCAGTCCTGAGCCACTTGCCCTTGCCAATTCCTGATTATCCTTCTGATTATTACCTTCCCTCTGAGGGCCCTGCGGCATTGCCTCTTTCAGCCATATCATTTGCACTTCAGAGGTAAAGCCTATCAAACAAGTACATGGAGTCATGCTCAGTCGCTCACAAAGCAATGGAATCCTGAAGGATTTGAAGTGCCACTCCAGATGGAGGGTTTAGAACTCACGACAACGTCGATGGGAAACTTTTAATTAGCACACAAACATAGGAGAGGAAAGTTTTAGAAGAGGCAGCTGTGTTGGTCTGCGCAAGCAAGTCAGACAAAATCCAAAGGAAAACAAACAAAAGAGACAAAACCCATGTGGCACCTTAAAGATTAACTAATATATTTTAATGTGCACTTTTGTGGATCACGTCCGCTTTGTCAGATGTATGAAATATAGAATTCACAAGGAAATGCGCTAAAAGATAAATGCTCCAGAAGAGAAGATCCAGAAAGAAACTAGATTGAAATGTTTTTCCCCAAGGATTTTAAATATTTTGTGCAGAAAAGCAGTATTCAAAGATGTGGCATTTTAAAATGCACTTTAAATGAGAATCCCAGTATACCACACACTCCTGCATGAACAACCACAGCTGCCCCCCCCCCCGAAATTTCACTTTGTGTGGAAGAGCCGTAAGCTCATGCAACACTATAGCAAAAGAAGGGGGGAAGCCTTAAGTAAAAACAAATATTTTCCCCCAAAATTCAAATATCTAAGGGATATATTGTGTGTCTATAATTAGCCCTGATATAAATAACCACAGCAGATGCAAGACAACAGTGATTCCACCCCAATCCATTTATTTTGGCTGACACCTGAGTTTTCACAAGGAAGTTCAACAGCATGTGAGCAGATTGTTCAGCTGAAGTTACATTCCAGAACACATCAACGCTGTCACAGGAATTCGAAAGGAATCTAGGCCAGTAAATGCTAGCAGTTTTGCTTCCCCACAGCCCTCACTGCTGTTTCCGGAGGGTCACTGGTGTGTTTTTTTAATCACTGCCTTTTTTTACTGAAGCTTTTTTGCTTTCTATCTTAAGACTCGTATTTCTTGAATGAAAGACATTCTTTTTTTGACCGATTCTTTGTACAGTTCTCCCTTCTCTGTGGTACCATAATTACATAGTTGTGTAGGAATTCAAGGTCAGTCTACCATTTAAGGCTGACATTAGGTGCTGCTCTACGAGTGGCATACAAAAATGTATATAAAAGACACTTTAAATCAGTATTATATATGCTTAACAGTAACGGGGAGGTTATTGCTTTGCTTTCTACATCTAGAGCATTACAGAAATCAACCCATGCATCAAGTAATGACATTTCTGTCTTGAATTCTAATGCACACCTTAGCATAAGCTCTATACAGTGTGATGTAATATCCATTCTCTCATTTAGGAAATTTGCGGTTTACTATTCATAATGAAATTTTACTGGGGGAAGGGCAGGAACATCTTTATTCCCGGCTACACTGGTCCCAAAGGTAAAATCTTTAGAAAAGTGTTTCCATGTTTGCTAATAAGAATGTATATGACATAAATTGTAAAAGAGATTAAATTACCATACAAATAGTTGACTTGAGGCAGCTGTACATAGTTGCCCTGTGCTGTCTAAACTGTCTAAGCAGCAACAATGCCTAAATGGCCAGACTCCTGTTGGTTACTCCCACTGGTGTAACAGGATTTGTGTAAATCTTAGCTGTGAATTGCTAACCAGTTAAAATATAGGCATTTGCTCTTGTGCACCTTGTCATGTGACAGCAAATGCCTATGCTGACTTTGTGGCCATTTGCAGCTGAATGTTATGCCAAAGGGTTTAACACCAGTATAACTTTTGACATGGATTCCATCCAGTATATTTTAACTTGAAGGAGAAAGGGGAAGCCAGCATTTTGCAGAACAACTACTTGAAGCCCCTTGTCCAAAACACAGGAGGGAGGGGCAATATATATATATATATATTTATCCTCAAGCCTGCATTAGATCCCTTCAGAAATATATCACAGCAGAAGTTACACATCAGTGATTACAGTGGTGCCTCGCTAGACAGTTACCCCGCATGACAGTTTTTTCGCTAGACATTGGCTTTTTGCGATCGCTAAACAGTGATTCCTGTGGGGGAATTTCACTGGACAATGTTTGGTCCCTGCTTTGCAAACCAATTTTCGCTAGACAACGATTTTGACAGCTCCCTCCGCGCTCACAAACAGGTGTTTTTGGGACCTAAGCTTCACAAAACAGCAATTTAAACAGCTGATTGGCGGTTTGCAAAGCGGCTTTCGTATGACCAATCTTCGCTAGACAACGACGATTCTTCCTCATTGGAATGCATTAAACAGGTTTCAATGCATTCCAATGGGGAAATGCTTTTCACTAGACAATTATTTCGCTAAACAGCGATTTCAGTGGAACGGTTTATCGTCTAGCGAGGCACCACTTTCCAAAGTGGTCAGAGAGAAGAGGAACATTTTAAAGCAGGGCCAATACGGGATATTTTATTGTGTGAATTGAAAGAATCTTCAACTCCAAGTATATGGTACCTTTCAAGGCCTCAATGTAGACTTGGACTTGGACTGCTGTATCTGGCAAGGCCATCATGCTCTTTTGGGAACAGAAGGTATCTCTTATGATTAATAACAGGCTAGCACAGTGGTTCCAACCTTCTGGGACTGCAACTCCCAGAAGACTTCACCAGTACTTTTCTCAGTTCTGAGAAAAAGTGCTGACCATGCTTCATTTCAGTCATGAGTAATAGGACTGTAAGGTTATATATACAAGCCAGACAGCACTGATGTGCTTCAGTTTGGGGTGCATAAGGGAGAACTCTGCCACTGCACTTGCTATGGTAACCCTTACAAAGTAGTTCCCTATCAGGTACATTAGCTGGCTCTGAAACTTGCCAGATTCCCTATTTATGGTTTCCAGGATCCATCTTCAACAATCATGGTCATGATATAACACATTCCTTGCAACCTAATAAAATCTTTGCACTCTCAATCCTTGTGCAAAGACTGACAAAACTAACAGCTGAATGCTATTCTTTTTTTAGTGACAACACAATGCTCTCTATCATGTTTGAGTGCAGTGAACTGGCTTAGAAGACGCAATGAGACACACTCAGGTCTGGTCTCCAGTGCAATGATTTTCACCTAGTGGTCAATGGAGCAGTGATGGGACAGAAATAGTCTAACTGGAACACAGGGTAGTCATAATTCCGCCCCCCTCCCGACCCCATGTCTTCCTTTGTGTGGTATGTGGCCTGCTGGCCCTATTTGCCATAGGAAATTCCTTTGCAAGCTTTTGACTTGCTAGTAATTTTAGAGCAGGCCAAGTGTTGGCACCCTGGCTTTAGAACCTCATTGTTTCTCCTAATCTCATGTTTCTCCTTTAGATGGTGAAGATATTAATAGAATACATAGAAGAACATAAATATCCTCCTCAAAAAAAATGTATTTCCTTCATAGCAGGACTGGTATGATCAGTCATGCTTATATAGTATACAATAGCTGTGATGCTTCACTGCTGCTCACTCTGTCCAATGGTAGGGCCAAAAATTGCCCATTGGTATGTTAAGTATGTCTCATTGGTGTTGCAGGCCAGTGACATGGGGGGGGGGGAATTGCCCAACCTGGCTTTACAGGTTTCCACATTTGTATCATTAATTGCACTGATCACTGTATCGACTTTTTCTCCCATTCCCAGACACGAAATATGTAAGGTTTTTTAAATTATTATTATTATTACACATACCTGTGTAATAAGTACTAATTTCCTTAGTGTATGTAATTATATATTTGGGCATAGTAGGCAGAGTGGGTATGTGAGGAGCTTTGTATTATGTACCAACTTTTAGATGAATTGCACTGACAGTTTCTAAGAAAGGCTCGAAGAGTGAGGAACACAATTGTCAGTTTGAGAGACTGTCAGCTTTGGCATGCAAGCTTCCACAAAACTGTAAGTGCCAGTCTTTTCTCAGCAATTGCAAACATTGATTACTATATTTTGGGAGAGGGAGGGAGGACAGTATCACAACTACAAATGGCAAAAAAATGTCTTGTTCTGATGCAATCCTGCATCAGACTAGGACTGCATTCTTCAAATGTGAAGTTCTGTTCCTTGTTATATGTACGGTGAGCAAAAAATAAAGAAAATGTTGCTGACATACACTATATGTGACACATGCCTCCAAGAAGCTTGTATACATAAGCAGTTCTTGCCTTCCTTGTCTGTTGGAACTGCTCAACTAAGTGGAACTAGCAGGTGTTGCGACCTTCAAAACCTCAGAGCAGCCAAGACAGGCAGTGTCATTTCCTTTATCAAAATATTAAAACAACATTCTTTTGGCCTGCATTTCCTTCTCACTCTAAAAGGACAGGTGTTCCTTTCTGGATGCTAGTTTTTAGATGGGAGGAGGAGGAGGGGAGAGAAGGTTCAGGAAGACAGCAGGCAAAGAAAGCTGCTGAGCCTACCCCAGCCTGCTACCAGATTTCCTCTAGGAAAAGAATAGGAGAGGGGCAAGTGAAGAAGAACCCAGAACCAGCTCCAGCCAAATTGATCTCTCCAACGTTACAGGACTTTATTAGTATATTTCTTAGCTACATGTCTGCATCACCTTACTTCCAGTCAGCTCAGAGTGGCACATATGAACCTACTTCTCCTTATTTTATTATTATAACAACTCTGCCAGGTAATTGGGGCTGAGGCAAAATGAGGTTCCATCTGGGCTCAACTCAAGATACAGGCAAGTCCCAGATGTCCTGAATACCTTGGAATCCAGTTACATCAATGATTAACTTGCCCTGCATGCTCAATTAATTCTTTCCTAATCCCATGAGCATTGATCAATAACAGAGGTGGCCCCTGGGATTCACTACTACCTGAAGTGCAGCAGGTATATACTTTGAGTTTCCCAGTTGCGGCACCTGCATATGAAGTGCATTGCCCTAAGAAGTGTGTCCATCCCACATATTGTGCTCATTCCCCTGATGGAACAAATCTGATTGGTTTTTGCTAAAGTGTATTTTCCTGCTTGTATAGTGATGGTTTGGGGAATCTGGTTGTTGTCTTTTTGTTGCTTTTTTCTTAGTTCCCTGGGCATCAATTCCTACCTGTTCTTAGCTAGCACCAGCATTTCCTGACTCAGTGTAAAGGAGTGTACACACACACACACACACACACACACACACACACACACACACACACACACACACACACACACACACACACACACACACACACACACACACACACATTTGTATGTGTATCATACTTGCACATTATTGGGTTTGGTCTTGAATATCAGGGGAAGGGGAAATGCTGCTGACCTGGCCACCCTAGGGGGTGCAGGGGTAGAAAATGGTAGGATTCTGGCAGTTATAGTCCAAAAAAAAAGTTTCCAATCTTTGGCCAAAATTGAGGCCTACTCTGGCCTTGCCTCCATGACAGGGATGTATAAATTCACTGTTGATTTCCCTGGGCTTCAGTTGCCTGGTCTGAAGGACATGTGGCATTTAGATAATGCCCTGAATCCTATTAATTACTTAAACTGTTGTAAGTGCAACTGCATAAACTTCAGCAGCAAATTGCTGCTACTTTAGGAATTGATTATCATATCTCTCATTGCACACCAGTCATGTGACTTGGCACCTGACAAGAAATAAACCCTTTGACTTCTTAATTAGGTGATAATGCACCACTGAAATATATGTTGTGGGATCTAGGCTAGCATACCACTGTATTTACAAATACAAAACATTTGTACAGGTCAAAGGACTTGTAAATATTGCACCTCACCTCCCTGTCAGGTAACTAGGTTGGCCATCCCTGTTATAGTGAGGCCATTTTAACTCTAAATTTCTGGCTACAGATCTGGCCCTTGTTTTTGCCACACTGATGCAAGCCATCATTTCTGACCAAAGCAGATTCACTTAGAGTGAGCAAACTGCCCCACTGGTTTTAATAAGGTGAAACCATGCAAAAAAAAAAAGTTGAGAAATGAGGCTGGGTGCTCTCTTTTACTGAACTGTGGATCTCCTCCTGGCAAAGGATTTTATTCCTTGCCCTCAGAGGCCAGTTATCAGTCATCTGTGTGCCTTAAAAAAGAACAGTGACACAGAGTGTTGGCAGCCTTCCACCCTCCAGAAGAGTGGGTGCTCAGAATAACAAGTTGTATATTTTGTTAGCACTCCGCACTCCACTTGACTCTGATGACTGTTTATAAAATGCATTCTTCACTGAGGAAGACAGAGGCTAGTTACAATATAATGTTGTTGAGATAAGATCTTTTGTTCCTGAATTCCTTCCAAATTCCTGAGATGAATGCCACACTGTCCAGTGTGAAGGCAAAGTACTCTCATGACCAAAGTATCCCTTCCCATCCCAGGGAAAGACGCCCTTTGCCCTTAATGCTCAACCTAAATTTATCTAAGCCAAAGACTTTTATTAAGAGACAGAGAAGCACACTTGTGCAATCCTGTTTGCTTTCATTTCATCACCTATTTAATGTGAATCGGATAATCCTGTTTGCTTTCATTTCATTACCTATTTAATGTGAATTGGATAGTAATCTATTCCTTATCTCATAGAATGGTTCCTTCTTTAGTAACACTATCTTGTAAATTGAAGGAACAAAGGGTCACTTCAACAGGAGCTATCTCCTGTGCTCCAATAAAAGGTATTGCACACTCTTACATCCCTTGCAGTTTTAGAAGAGGTGGCCCTGTTAAAGCCTGATATCCTTACATTTTTCCTTACATTTATCCTTACAGGATAAAGACACAACTTTATCCTTGTGCTTTCTGAACCACATTTTTGTTATTTAGTCGTTAAGTCGTATCTGACTCTTCGTGACCCCATGGACCAGAGCACGCCAGGCCCTCCTGTCTTCCACCACCTCCTGAAGTTTGGTCAAATTCTTCATGTTGGTAGCTTCGATGACACGGTCCAGCAATCTTGTCCTCTTTCGTCCCCTTCTCCTCTTGCCTTCACACTTTCCCAACATCAGGGTCTTTTCCAGGAAGTCTTCTCTTCTCATGCGATGCCAAAGTATTGGAGTCTCCTCTTCAGGATCTGTCCTTCCAGTGAGCACTCAGGCTTGATTTCCTTCAGAACGGATAGGTTTCTTCTCCTTGCACTCCATGGGACTTTCAAGAGCCTCCTCCAGCACCACAATTCAAAAGCATCAATTCTTTGGCGGTCAACCTTCTTTATGGTCCAGCTCTCAATTCCATACATCACTACTGGAAAAACCATAGCTTTGTCTATGTGGACCTTTGTCGGCAAGGTGATGTCTCTCTGCTTTTTCAGATGCTGCCTAGGTTTGTCATCACCTAGATGACAATTTAGAGAAGCAGGCGTCTTTCAATTTTGTGGCTGCTGTCACCATCTGCAGTGATCATGGAGCTCAAGAAAGTAAAATCTGTCACTGCCTCCATATCTTCTCTTTCTATTTGCTAGGAGGTGATGGGACCAGTGGCCACGATCTTATTTTTTTTTTGTGATGTTGAGCTTCAGACCTTTTTTTTTTTTTGCGCTCTCCTCTTTCACTCTCATTAAGAGGTTCTTTAATTCCTCCTCTCTTCCTGCCATCAGAGTGGTATCATCTGCATATCGGAGGTTGTTGATATTCTTTCTGGCAATCTAGATGTATTTCTGGAACTCTCTGGCTTTCTCCATAATCCAGCGCATGTTAGCAATTTGGTCTCTAGTTCCTCTCTGCCCCTTCAAAATCCAGCTTGTACTTCTGTGAGTTCTCGATCCACATACTGCTGAAGCCTACCTTGTAGGATTTTGAGCATAACCTTGCTAGCGTGTGAAATGAGTGCAATTGTATGGTAGTTGGATCATTCTTTGACACTGCCCTTCTTTGGGATTGGGAAGTAGACTGATTTTTTCCAATCTGCTGGCCACTGCTGAGTTTTCCAAACTTGCCGGCATATTGAGTGTAGCACCTTAACAGTGTCATCTTTTAAGATTTTAAATAGTTCAACTGGAATGCCATCACCTCCACTGGTCTTGTTGTTAGCTATGCTTTCTAAGGCCCACTGACTTCACTCTCCAGGATGTCTGACTCAAGGTCAGCAACCACAGTATCCGGGTTGTCCAGGACATCCATATCTTTCTGGTATAATTCCTCTGTGTATTCTTGCCACCTCTTGATGTCTTCTGCTTCTGTTAGTTCCCTACTATTCTTGTCCTTTATCATGTCCATCTTTGCACAAAATGTTCTTTTAATATCTCCATTTTTCTTGAACAGATCTCTGGTTTTTCCCTTTCTATTATTTTCCTTTATATCTTTGCATTGTTCATTTGTCTCTCCTTGCTATTCTTGCTATTCTTTGGAAGTCAGCATTTGGGTAACTGGCTGCTCCTAGCTGGTGAATGAACTAAATTATAACCCCTAACTTGTGTTGGAGGCTGCTATGTATTTGAGCCTAAAGAAGTTTATCCATGAAACCTCACAAATTGTATGATTTTCAGTGGTCTGTGAGTCTTCAGGGGCATTTTTAAAATCTGTGCAATTATTTGTATATGTGAACGCATGCAAAGTGTTGGACTAGGACTCAGGAGACATGGGTTCAAATCCTTGCTTGGCCATTGAAACTATCTGAGGGGTGTACATAGAAAACCACCCTTTGAACATCTCATATACAGTACTTCAAAAGCCCCATATTGAAAGTGACTTCACAATACATAAAAACAGCAACAGTTTGTATATAATGTCATTTTTACCCACCCTCAAGATCCTTGGAGATTATGAATGACACCGATTGTAAATACAATAAATCCTGTGGCACAGGAACAATTGTGAGTAAATGGTGGACATCTTGAGTCATTTTGAGGTGAAAGGTGGGTTTAAACAAATAAATAAAACCTCCTCAGACCCTGGGTTTTCCATGCTCAGTGCAGATGCGTACAGGTGATACCATAAGCCCCTCCTTGTCCTAAGTACTGTACACTATCCAAACTCTGAGATCCTCTCTGTGGTTCTATACACTTTCAGTTGATAAAATATGTCTATGTTTTTAAATGGAAAAAGTTACAAATATTTTGACATGCCACATCCTTGTGATCTGCTCCCTTCATTGTTTTATATCTCTTAAAACAAAACAAAAAATTGTCCCAGACTGCATGTTATTTTTTCTTCAATCCAGAAGGAAGGAAATGCTTTGAAAGGAGTTACAAAGCCTCAGATTTAAGGATTTATAATTGAAACATAATCAAAGGCTAGGTTTTGCTAGCTGTACCATTGTGGATCTTCTCATCAGCTCAAGCTGCCACATCTGGTTTCACCTTGATCATGTGTTGACATAATTAAGCAGCATGAACAGGTACTGTAAGCTCCTGTAATTCCTGATCCACTACATTTGTTTGTTTTTCAGCTGAAGCACATAGGAGCCCATAGAGCTAAGCACCAAAATAATACTCCAGGCATAAGTTGGGCCAGATGCAGAAGTGCTTGCCTGTACTCATGCCCTGGGTATTTTCATGTGCTAAAGACCCACTCACATGGGTTAAAGTAACTTGGCAGCACTCCAGCATATCCCACACGGGGGAAGGAGGGCAGGATTAGAGAAGCCACGCTACATTCACTTGCTGACTTTGTGGTATTCAAGAAGCAGCAACTTAGTCAGTGCCATTGGACTGACTTTCCAAGGATATCAATTTCACATGACTCTCATATTTACCCAGCGGTTTTGTGGCAAAATCATTACAAAAGTGGTGGCTGGAGTGGAAGACTTAAAAGCTGGAGAGATGCCACTGTATATCCTTACTCGGTCAAAAGTAAGGATACATAATGTCACCTTCACCTCACTCACAGGGTTCTAGTCAGGACATGTGTGCAGTGGGGGATGGTGTGGAAGAGGGTACTAATTTGAATAAAAATGTGTATACTAATTTAGATGTACAGCTGCATAATTAGATATGATCTCTGTAATTTAAACAGAATTGCACAGTGCACATCTCTTGCACAGAGGAGAGGTAACAACAAGTCTGCTGTCCAGGTAATAAGTGTTGATAGACAAATTTAAGGTCCTTTATCTCCCTTTTCTGTTTCTTTATTTTTAAAATTAGACTTGGACTGAACTTCAGAGGAAAGACACTTTCAGGTGACAGATTTGTTGCAGAGTTTTGAATTTCTAGTAAAATTCTTTTTGCTGCATGCCAGAAGTGTAGAGATCTACTGTATGTGGGAATAACTTCTAATTCCCCAGAGTCCACTTCTTTCTTAATAACTGGCACTTAAAGTCTTCCTAACTCATTTTGAGTCATTTGCAAGAAAAGGAATTTTGAAAGTTTCTTTACTTACAGATGCTTGAAATAACAGACTTGTATATACTGCTTTTTTTACTGCACACATATCAGCAACCAAACAAACAGATCAACAGCAACAAACAACTGCCAGTAACCAATGAAAGAGAGGGATAGAACAGTCAGCAGAGAGGAAGGGTTCTCTTTGAATTTCAAAAGCTGGAAGGAACAATTAGTTGGTGCTGGAAAAACAGACCATCACACCAGCCTGGAAAAGTCCTTCTCAGTCACTCAAACTGCAGACAGCATGCAAGATTGTAACTACAACTCCAACAGGATTTTCCTCTGATAACCTTTCAAATGGAGGACCTTCCTCCCTAAAAAAGGACATATGGCAGCCCTAGAACAGGTTGAAAGTAATAATAATAGGAGGTATCCAGATTTAGACTTTATGTGAGATAAGATTGCTACAAAGGCACACAGCTCACTGAAACAGAAAGGGTTCCTTTGCAGGGAGCAATACCTCTGAAAATGACCCTTCCATCTGCTGTGGAATTGCTCCAGACTGGTCCTCAAAAGCACTTGGACCAAAAAGGTCCAGTTTTGGTATGGTTTGGGGGTAAGGCTGGACTGCATTCCCCTGTGTGTCATATAATTGCTGGGAAATAGATCTCAGTAGACTGCTCCACAAGCAGTCCAAATTGTGATCCGTGGTATTTCCCTGTGTGATTGCACCATTCCTTAGTTAAGTAGCTTTGCTGAAATCAACTGACTCAGATCATAAGTCCGTCTAGCTGTGTACTGTCTTCACTGAAGGACAGCACTCCTCGAGGGTTTCAGACAAGTCTTTCCAACAAGTCAGGAACTGACAGAAACTGAGATCTTCTACATACAGAACATGTGTTGTGCCATTGAGCTACAGAGTTTTCTCTTTATGGCTGTTCATCAGGTTTGACAACTATTCAAGTCACACTAAAGGATTGTCTTCTGCCATATGAGCTGTTGTGCTATGACAATCTTCAGAGGGTGTACCAATTTTTATATTTAAAAAAGTGTTATGACTGGTAATGTCCTTTTTTTTCTTTTTCTTTTTAGTATAACAAAATATTAATTAGAACATAGCTTTCGGCAGGCATCTAGGATGTTGTTTAGGATGAATTGGGGCACTTTTGTATTTAGATGTAAATAATTTTTTAAAGTAACTAAAACTATTTTTTTTTTAAGCTTAAAGTAACCCAAAAGTTCTGTGCTGTTAACTGAATGTCAATGCATTCTGCTTCCTTGGTGAGTAACGAGCAATGCAAATTAGTCACAAATGCACACACAAACAATACATATTGACACTTTGGCAGCCGCCTTCTTCAGGAAAATCTTAGGAGTCCCCAACATGATTCGTCTTTCAACTTTAGTTTTGGAATTGGGTACCCATCTCCCTTCTACCCTTGCTTGGTCCACCACATTTAAATATTGGCTTCGTTTACATTTAAACTCTAAGCCCAATTCCTTACTATACGATCTACTCAGAGACAATTTCCTTTCCAAGTGGCTGAAGTTGATTGAGATTAAACTTCAATCCCTTGATTTGAATCTAGAATCCCTAAATGATTTAGGAATTCAACAGGCCCATGCTCTTATTAAATCTAAACTCTGGCAGCATGAGTTTGAGGTTCTTGCAGCCAAACTGAATCCTACCTGTTCCCCGCTTTCTTTTGGTCTTTTCCCTTCACTTGGTTATCATCCAAATTATTTTTCCTCACTTATCAACCCCAGGTTAAGAAGAGCATTTATGTTAGCCCGATTTAACATTTTTCCCTCAGCGAACCATACCGGTCGATTTGCAAATATTCCTAAAGAGGATCGATTATGCCTGTTTTGCCATTTGGTTCCGGATACACTTGACCATATATTGTTTTTCTGCTCAGTTCATTTTTCCATTCGTAAGGCACTACTAGAACCCTGGTTATCTTCCCTGCCGAACACCCCTGAGATTTTTCTGAATGATTCTTCCTCCCGTATCACTGAAGCTGTCGCTATTTTTCTGCTTGAGATTCTTAAATTAAATTTCAAATTATAACCCGTTGTGTTTATTGTTAGTAATCCCAGCTGTATTTATGCCAATAAAGGTTTGGAGAAAGAAAGAACAATACATACTGTACATACAAATACACAGAGACAGACAGAGATAAAAAAACAACAAATGTTTGGGGTGCATTTGGTGCTGTATCCCCAACCTAAATCGAAGCCTCCCAGACCAGCTGCTTTCTATGCTAAAATAGAACGTTTGGGGTGGGGGAGCTCCTTCTTTTGTATTTAAATATTTTTCTTCCCCACTTTAGCAAAAAACAGGGAGAATTGTGATTTGAACCTTGGCATGCACCCTCTCCTGGCAACAAGGCCTTCCTTCTACAGCAGCTTTTAGAAAAACAACCAACATTGAGTCTTGAATCTCTCATATCCCATTTATTTAAACCCTGAACCACACCAGCCTCTGGTTGTCAGGCAGCCATTTCCCTCTTCGATACCATTCTCTGAGATTCTACTTCATATTCCATGAGTTGAGGCCTTCTTGGAATTAAAGTTTAGCTGCTTTTCCTAATTAAATCCTTAGTCTGTAAAGTTGTCCAGAGTTTCAGCCCCGCTGAATTATGCCTGCTGCCTTTGGTGATGTAGGTACTGTGGTGAGTCAGAGTCTGTGTTCATTTTACCACAGGGCTACATCAGATTGAGCCAGATATAGTCCTTCAGGCTGCTGTATCATTTGAATCCTCAAATTACCTCTGAACAAGTGCATATATTTCACTCAGTAGGAGGCTATAGCTCAGACTGAAAGATCCTACTGTGCTAGTGAAAGACACTTCCGTCAGCACAGAAAGCATGCCAATTTCCAGCCTATCTTACTCCCATCCATTTCGTCTCCTGCTGAAACTGTTCTAAGGGATTCCTTGATCTTCTGAAATCAGCTTTGGCAGGCATAAAGGGATGCATAATATTTGTGTGTTGGAGATTATCTGTGAGTCATAAACATGCAAGCCAGAAGAAGGCTTCTCTTTGCACACCAGGATCTTGGGATCAATCCTGTATTTCTTGCTTTGTCGAAAAGAAAGACATTGTTGACTTCTAAAATCCAGCGCTTCAAATTACAGCATTATCAAACTGTAAATTATTTAGTGACAACATTTAAGCACAGAAAAACACTCTTTTTAGACCATATACATTCTATCTGATTAAAGCGGGAAAGGACAACTACTAAATATTCTGCTAATTTTTCTCTTGCTTTTCCAATGTTTTAAGAATAGTTGCTTTGGACACAAGCAGCAGGAATTGCACTGTGGATTTATGTTTTAGTTCAGCAGAATGCAACTGCATGGAATTTCATTGATAAGGCGCCAAAAAATGGGAAAGTGACAGCACACTAATTTGGACCCAAATCTACTGTGGTTGTTGTGGACATAGAATTGTCATTGGTATTGTTTAGTATAGATATAATGTCATATTTATGTCAATCAGAGGAAAATGAAGAGACCTAGCGATATTTCTGTATTTCTTACTGACACCAGGCACGTTTACCCACCCAGGGGTATTATTATGACATGATACATTTAATATGTAAATTCTGGCTGAAATTTTGTTGCTTAGTGTAGTACGTTGCCTACTGGATCAGTGGAGATTTTGTAAATCAACTCCTCCGTAAGTTCCATTAATTCAAATGGGCCTACTCCAGTTATGAGTTTCTAGGCTAAACTAGAGTACACCCATTTGAATCAATGGTATTTATGGAGGAGTTGACTCACCAAATCCCAATTGATTCAGTGGGACTGCACTAGTGATCACTGAGCAACAGGATTTTGGCCATCATTTTCTTTACTTTCCTAAGTGCTTGACTATACAGTGTGTGGTTTATTGCTTAATTTCTCATCTATTATTTTGTAATTCAGGTTCCTTACTAGTAGCCAAAAGGCAGACGTGACTTCTACAGAAAAGAGGAGGTGGCCCAGTAGTCATCTATCACTTGAAACTCTGGTATCAAGAACAGTGAGATAACGCCTTCATACAATCTTTCTATTGACAGCTGTATAAAACCCGTTAAGACCACAATATATAAAACCCTCAGTGGCCTCTATCAAGGGAGGGCGGATCTGTATGAAAAAGATATTTTCCGTGCATGAACCACTCCTTCCACACAAGCAAGATATTATTGAGGCACAAAGCATGGAATAAACTATACCTTTATGAATAAATCCCCCCTAGTTTACACCCTATATACACTCCAGCTTTAGATTTCCCTGCCCTGCAAGGACACCTCGCTCCTTTTTTCTTTTTTGCTAGTAAGCACCGATAAAATTAGATGTAATGTGAACCCCTTGTATGCTGTTCTTAACTCTCTTAAGACAGAATATTAATTAATTAATAGTCCAGACACTTTCTGCCCGTACCTTTCTCCACATGTCTTATTTGTGGTTGAACTCTTGTCACAGAGAATGTTATTAATTTGCCACTTTGTTCCTAGAAATAGCTTTGTGTATAAAACCTATCTGCTGAGACTTTATATAACTAATATGCATAATTTATATATTGTTCCTTTTTTCCTAAGTCCAAACAAACCACCTGTCGCTTGCCCTTGACCAGTTTTTGCTAAACTGAAGGTACTAATCTCTGATGTCTTTTAAAGTAGATTTTACACTGTAGAATGAGCGATGGTAATTGAAAGTGACCCTTTACTTGTTTATTTTGAAGCAAGTCTCAATGGCATTTGAGCAAGTAAGTGTAAATGAGATCACAGCCTCTGGGCCTGACTAGCCATTCCAGGGGAAATATTGCTTCCTCCAAGGAATGAACCAAAACAAAAGTCACCATTTGGCTTACGCTAAGCAACAGGATTTTTGCCATTGAATGGGAGGATTTTGTGTGTGTGTGTGTGTGTGTGTGTGTGTGTGTGTGTGTGTGTGTGTGTGTGTGTGTGTGTGTGTGTGTGTGTGTGTGTGTGTGTGTGTGTGTGTGTGTGTGTGTAAGAGAGAGAGAGAGAGATGGCCCACTGTGTCCCAATACATCTAGCTACAAATGACCACCTTATGTTTTTGTGAATACAAATATTGGGATGATCTATTCAACTCTGCAATAAAAATGGCCAGGAATAATCCCAGAATGACTGGGGAGATCACCACTGTGCGGACAAGCCCAATCTGCCTCTGTATGTTTGGAAGCACTGGCTTTCCCGTTTCTTCCCCTTCACATATCCCCTTCTGGCAAAGCATTTGGCATTTCTCCAAAGAAAAATCTGTTGAGTGACTGGATCTTCATCGTCTTACATGTACACTTCGGATCCTAATAAAAACGTTATCTTGCCCATACTGAGCTAATTGAATGATTGGAGGAATTGCTGTGCTGAAAGAAACCACTCATATTCATAAGTTGGAATGAAAAGATCTGGCATGACAAGTTGATGAGTTTTGTTCCTTTAGAGCACTGCTACCCCTAGCATGCTAACTTCTAGTTGAGAGGCTATTCCTTAATTCCAAACTCCTTTTTTATAAAATCATGATGCAGGATATTGATCAAAGTAGTCTCTTGAATTCACTATATAGGACAGCTAAGATGATTGTAGGTTTTGCTTAATAAGCCAAGATCTGAACCAGCCTTTTACGTGAACTGGCAACAAAAAGATAAGTGTTTCATTAACTATAATTTGCCCTTTGTTAACCATGGCTGTTAACTATGGTTAACAGCTTCGGAACAAACCAGGATATTAAACTAGCTATTAACCATGATTTAATCAAAGTATGGAAACTTACTTTTTAAAAGTAGTAAGTTACAGTTGTAGATCAAGAACGAACACTAGCTAACTGCAAGTTACAGTTACATTTTAAAAAGTAATGTTTATACAGTATTTCCATTTCTCAAAACTGATTAACATATTTACCTTTTAGCTAATTAAAAAATACATATGCACATATTTTGAGGAATATTCTAGTTGTGTGTATCAGTTCTGTGTTCTGATACTGAGCCCTTATCAGCTCATGCAAACTCAAGACTGTTGCTTTCTTTATTGACTCAATTTCATGTTTGGTCTTGTTTTTTTCCTGCAGCTTTCAGGTTTTCACAGCATTATTGTCTAGCCATACTTGGACATGTTGTGATCTGTACATTACTGGTTGCTACGTCCTACTAATTTCTATGGACCTGCTCTAAGTATTACTAGGTCTGCTGTCAACCCATAAGATTCTAAAATACACAAGTAACATGGATCACTGTGGTAAGATTAGAAAACAATCACTTTCTTTGTCCATAAAGATGGAGTAATCATATTATTTGTGACTGCTATCTGGATAGCTCAATTTGTAGGAATGGGATCAGGAATTTGATTCTCCACTGTGCCTCCTAAGAGACGATCCAGACTGTGTGGCCTTCAGCAAGCTACATGGGCCAGAGTACCCCAAAGGAGGTACTGGCAAAGCACTTCAGAGTGCATTACGCTTAAAAGGGTTTTCATAAGTCAGAATAAACTTGACAACATGCAATTACTAATTGATCATTATATTTATACAATCAATCTACTTTCTTCTTAGACTCACAGTTGTGATACAGATTCCTTTTACCACTCTCTTTCTTGGTAATTAACTTGCTATGATTCTACACCAGTGGTCTCCAACCTTGGGCCTCCAGAGGTTCTTGAACTTCAACTCCCAGAAATCCTGGCCAGCTGAAGTGGGGCTGAAGGCTTCTGGGAACTGTAGTCCAAGAACATCTGGAGGACCAAGGTTGGGGACCACTGTTCTACACTGTATAACGAAACCCATTTTTTCAACTGTACCCAAAAGAAGCCTGGAACGTGTTTCTATCTAATGGGCAAATCAGCCATTATGCTCAAAACAGTAGTGTTTTCCACAGTTCACTGTGAAATAAATATGAGACACAATTGTGACTTCTCGTAATAATAAACAGGGAGGAGAAAAATAGTTCGGGTAGAAGGACCCTGCAGTTCTACGCATGTTCCTTTGGGACAAAATCAGCAAGGAAGAGTGAAGAATGATCTGTTCCAATGGGATAAACAGTTAGAACTGCATTTGTCTCCTCATGGTATGGGATTTATAAACTGTGCTGTCAGTGTGCAGTGTGCTAATTTGTAAAAGGCTACAAAGCATGAAACACATTTTAGGAAGGCAAGAAAGATTACTGAGCACATAGTATGAGGCCAGATTTGTCACAAGCCATGCTCTAGAACAGATCACAGCATTTTCACAAGTATTACTGTCAAGATCATTAAAATTTCCCTACCCTTTGGCAGACCTCCCCAGTGAACCAAGAGGGAAACACAACTATTCTGTTGATCACTCTAGTAAGTCTTTCAAACACAATGTTCTTTCTCTATACTGTATTCTTAAAAAATGTTGAGTCGCTGTAGTTATTGATGGAGTTTTGCTTGCAACCTTGCATACTGTTTGCAGTTTGTGTGAACCTAGGAGGGTCTTTTCGGGGCTGAGGGAATTGTCTATCCACCACTAACCAATCATTGCTTCCAGCCTTTGCATTCAAAGAGAGCCCCGCCTCTTTCCTGAATGTTTTGCCCTCTCTTTCACCTGCTGATGGCACTTGTTTACTGTTTATCAGTTCAGTTGGTTGCTAAGTATGTGTGCAGAAAGAAATCAGCAGACACAAATTTGTAATTTCAAGCAAATATAAGTTTAAAAAATGCTTATATTCTTTCTCCTACAAGTGTCTCAGAGTGAGTTATTGAGATTTTAAATGCCAGTTAATGAAAAAGTGGTGAATTATGGGGAGCTTTTAGGCATTGTCTTCTGTGGATTTCTATACTTTTACTATACAGCAAAAAGAAATTTTACCAGAAATTTAAAACTCTGCAACAGTAATGAGACAGTTTTTAGCAGAACTTGAATAAATTAATATTTTGGACTACCAATTCCAGAAACACCCCCCATCCCCAGCCAACATAGCCATCCTAGCTGGGGGGATTCTGGAACAAGCAATCTGGAAAAGTAAACAGGTCAAGGTCAAGCTCTGGCTTACAGAGTGACAGAATGTATTTGTTGAAGCAGTGTAAAAAAATGACTGCAACTCAATAATTGTCTTTTTTCTCCCTTGTGGGATGTTTATTTCTGGAAATGATGTCTACCTGAAACTCACTGAGAAAGTCTAGGGATGTCATGTCTACATATACGAAGGCATTTCACATACTTTTCATTTGTACAGTGGGTTGGGCTAGATTTCTCATCATGTTGGCTGGGGATGATGTGAGTTGTAGTGAAACACATCCACAAGGGAACAGATTGGGGACAGTTGATCTAGGCTATTTTTGTAGTGAAAGCAAGATTTGCAGGTTCAATGTATTCTCGAAGGCTTTCATGGCCAGGATCCGATGGTTGTTGTAGGGTTTTTCGGGCTGATTGGCCGTGTTCTGAAGGTTGTTCTTCCTGACGTTTCGTCAGTCTCTGTGGCCAGCATCTTCAGAGGACTGGAGTAGGAACTCTGTGCCAGCCACAGAGACTGGCAAAACATTAGGAAGAAAAACCTCCAGAACACGGCCAAACAACCTGAAAACAACCATTTGGAGGTTCTTTTTTCTCAATGCATGGGTCACGGCTCTATGTTCAACCCAGGCTGTTCTTATCTACTTTTGCTCCTTCTGTTCTGTGTGTAATCAGTGGCTTCCTGTAATGAATTAGTTACCAACCTATTCTCCATTTTTACATCACAAAGGTTACCTTGGTGTTTAATTGCTTATGATCTGTCTGCGCCATTATTAAGAATTATTGAACAGGCATATTATAATATATAATAACATGCTCTTTCACCTGGCCCAGCCTTTGTATCCATAAAGTGAGGGAGTTGTTTGTGTTGCTACAGAATCTGGATGCTTACTTCTCGAAAGCAGCAATGTTTTTGCCATCCAAAAAAAAAACTGTTTTGCAGAATAATAATCAGGACTTCTGTTAACTCTATAGAATATCAGATGCAACATTTGTTCTGCCTTAAGGAGTGAGTTTACGCAAAGCACATTCCTCTTAACTTGCTGTATACCCAGGTTTTGTTTTATGTATCACTTTGTTCATGAGTTGTATATAAAACAAGAGTTTTGTGTTATGCTGTTTCCCATATGCAGTTATATCCATGGTGCAAACATTCCAATCTGATGGTTTGTCATATTAGTGCTTTGCAGGGAGAGCGGGAGGAGCTGCAGTATTGCAGTGTACAAATAAAGGGTAGTCTAGCTACTGTGCCTTAAGGAGAGAGAGGTGCCACGTAGCAGATAAAGAGCAGAATAGGGGGAAGAAAGCAGGGGATTTGGGCGCTGGGAGCCAAGTTTGCACATAGAAGCATGAGGAATATGATGCAAGGTGAAGAAAGTGAAGCAAACATGACATGTGATATTTCAGGGAGAACACTGCAACAGGAAAAAAACATCTTAGTGGGGCATTCCAGATGTGGTCCCCTGTGCACCAAAGTTACTCAACTGATGGGGAAAAAGAGATCACATGCAGCCAACTGGAGATATATAAGTGTTCCTGGCCTGCTACAGTAAGAAAGAGTATTTGGACTGAGAGCTTTAGATACCAGGCCTAATGTCTGTAGCCCTTTATTTGGGGTTGGATCCCGTGATGTGTGTGTGAGCTAATGAAAGAGGACATCCTTATCCCTTCCACCCCACAGCAACCTTTCCAGACATTCTGCGTAGAGGGTTGGGGGACCTTGCTGAAGATGCTGGACTATGGTTTGGTCATGAACAACTAGCAAATCAGTCAGGGGCATCTTCAGCACATGAAGCCCTTCCATCAATGGAAGACAAATCTTGGGTCCAGCACTTAGAAAACTAACAGTTAAATGGAATTCTGTTTTGTACCCTAATGTCTGGAACTGAATGAGTTTTACGAGAAAATCTGAAAGACCATCTGCAATTCCTTCTTTCCTTCCTTGACAGATTGTTTTCAGAATGGGGAAAAGATGGAAGACGCAGCAGCTAGAAGACCCTAGAGTGTTATGTCTGGAAGACCACAATGTTTGCTCACTCATAAAATTCCATGAATAAGGTGGAGTGATTTTACAATAAAAGTCTCTGAAAGCTTTTATTGCAGCCAAACTCTGTTATTATTGTCTAGTTTTGTGCAACCTCAGGTGCTGGGACACAATCTGGCCCTCCTGGAGCCCCAGACTTTCTTACTGGGGTTCCACCGGTGATCACACACCCCTTCTCAAGACACCATCATTTGGGGAATTCCTAGCTTTTCTAAAGGTTTGTCCCCCTCATTTTAAAAGTTTGGAATGCCAAGCTTTAAGTAAACTATGCTGGTATTTTCAATCCCATCCTTTTGACTTGGGCTTCCCATTAGCCAAACTCCAGCCCTTTGAATAGTGAGGCACATGCCCACCCTGCCACCTCCCATATTCAGGCTTAGATCTGTCCAGTATTTTCCACTAGAGGCGAACAATACTAAGCCATCAGCTATTCTGCAGTAACCTCATCCTCCTTCATTTATCCTTTTAACTTGGTTTGCTATTGAATGGAATCTGCCTCCCTGATGATTTCCTGCTTTGGATGTCTTTGAAAAAATATTTCTTGCATGCGTTTATCTTTTGGCACCCTGTTGCTCTTCTCTTCAGTTTATATTGTTTTACTAGTGTCAGTGCTTATTTTTGTTTTCGTTCTGACAAGACTTGCATTAGAAAACGAACAAGCAACAGAAGCCTTCCCTCCCCGCTTTAGGTTCCTCAACTCTGCTTCAATCAACCATGTTGATTTACTCAACTACAGAAGTTATATCAAGGAAAACAGAGACATTCCTTACATGCAAGCTCCATCATAAGATGTAAAAAGGATCAAACTCCACCAAAAGCAAAAAAAGCAAAGCATGCTGCTTATATACCACCCCATAGTGCTTCAAGCACTCTCTGAGCGGTTTATAAGTTAATTATGCAGGCTACACATTGCCCCCCCCCCAGCAAGCTGGGTACTCATTTTACCGACCTCGAAAGGATAGAAGGCTGAGTCAACCTTGAGCCGCTACCTGGGATTGAACCCCAGGTCGTGAGCACAGTTTTGGCTGCAGTACAGCGGTTTAACCACTGCGCCACGAGGCTCCTAATCATGAATATTTATTCATTAGGAAAATTACTTCCATATGAAAGTCACTAAAGCTGGGCCACTCATATGTCTAAGTCCTAATATTTTTGGGTTCAAAGAACAAAGATGGTGAGCATCTGGCTTGCCTGATACTGTGTGGGGTCACCGTGAGCACCTCTAGAAGGTCATCTGGCCACGTTCCACAAGCCAAGGGGAGCCTGGGACAGAGTGAATCTACTGAACCCCTCGCCGGCACGAATGCACCACTATAGGTGGAGGAACCACAACCTGATGGGGGACAGCTGAAAGATGGTATGATGGCAAGAGCATCACATAAAGGGGAGACATGATAGGAGGCAGTCGAGCACTGGGACACCATCTGCTGCACCTCTGCAAATGTGAAAACAGGAATAGGGGACAAGGGAAGACACCTCCTCCCACCCTGCCTGTTTGGCTGTGGAAGAGCTTGGGACCTGAGGCTTTGGCAACACAGCCTACAGCTGACCCAGCATCAACCCAGCCTTGGTATCTTTGCCATCTAGTGGGGGCCGCAGAACCTACCCACACCCAGCTTCAGTGTTGGAGACACAAGCGCCAACAGGCATGGCAAAAGAGACTCCAAGAAGAGCAGCGCTGTGAATCCTGGTCCCCATTGCACACCTTTACCAGCCCTCTCTAAAAGGATGCACCTCAGACGGGGACTCATACTTCCCACCCATTTCTCCAGACCTGGAGTTTTGGTGACCCTAGTAAAGTCAGTGCAGGAAACTCAACTCCCTGAGAATGCAGGAGAAGGGGCAGTAGGGGCTGACTTTGTGCCTTTAATGAAAGCTGCCATGAGTGGCCGAAACCAGACTGGAACCCATGGAATTTTTTGGCTGGGCTACTGAAGCAAATAGTCAAAGAATTTTCTTACCAAATGTTTGAGATAAGAACAACAAAGGGTAATGTAGAACCTTAAAGACCAACAGTCCTTATTATGCTATCATTATTTCCCAGCATGAAAGAAATTTCAAGAATGCTTGCTTGAAATAATTTTTCCTTTGCGGTAAATACCATGCATAATAATTTGTTGGTGATTATTCTGGTTGTCTTAAACCGTAATAAGGCACCAGAAAAATGAACATAAATATATCTTTCTTTAATTAGATAATGTATCTAAAAATACAATATTAATTTCTTATTTAAATTATGACATTTTAAATGATACTCTGTATTATATCTATGGTATCAACAATTTTTACACATAATGTACTTAATTTAGCTCAGTTGACATTTTGTAATTTTAAAAAATATTCTAACATGAAGACTTGGATTTCAGATTTATGGCTAAAACTGTAAAACAATTAAAATATTTACACTTCAAACTCCATAAAACCTAAGACATTTAATCTTCAGTGCTAAAGTTGCATTTTAATGCCTATGTTGATACCAGGTATTATCCCAAATCAGATGTAAAATGGCCACATTAAATGGCATTCCTGTGCTTCCATGAAAAATTCAAGTTATTGAGTACACACAGCATCATATTTTCTATTTGTTTTTCATTTTTCAAAAATGGCTTATTTGTCTGTCGCTTATCACCCTGTCCCTTGACAGTCTCTGCCGAAGGAACATAATCCTATCCCAGCATCAGTGTTCAGCACCACAATCACAAAAAAAAAATCTTGTCAAGCATCACACCAGGTTTCCATTCCCCTTCCCTCCTTCCCCAGCCATCCACTGTATATACACCACACCATGATAAATCTGCTTTCCTCTTGGCTTATGGCCTTTTGCATTTCATTTTTAGGAAATTCAGGAAACAACAGGAAGAGAAGAGAGCACTAGGGTAAAAAAAACAGATGTCACTAGTGCTTATATGGCATTAGTCTGATTTGTGCTTAGCGGAAAAAAGGAACAAACAAACTCAACCCTCAAGAACACAACACAATGCTGAAGGGACACAGCTTATTGGAAGGAGGCTCTAACTTCTCTGCTCTTCAGAGGCTGGCAAGGGCGCCAGTTGTCCATCATGCAGCACTGAGGCTCATTCTCATCACTGAAGCAAAGGCAACGGAGTTTGTCAATCTAGAGGCGGGGAGGGAGAAAGAAAAGAAAGAAAGAAAGGAAGAAAGAAGAAGATTAGTATTCATTTGCTCCCCGGCATACATATGGGAGTCTTCTCCATCCTGGCAACCTCAAGATGTTTGGCCTACAACGCACATCATTTGCAATTATTGCCCATTCTGGCTGCGGCTGATGGACACATTAGACCAAAGCGCAGTGGGGCATGGAGGCTGGTCTATCATGTATGAGTTAGAGACTCCTTCCTAACCCTATATGGTAAAAAAAGAATCAAAGTTTGGTATGTGTAGGTGTGGTATGTTTCCAAAGAGCTATTTTTGCTATTTATCATTGTTGTACTTCTGAAAATATCATTTTTTCCTTCCCATTGTGATTTTTTCCCCTCAACTAAAAAGAGAAATCAGTTGGAGGTGAGTAGTCATGGCCTGAAAAGAAGAGAGAAGTAAATCTCATGTTTTCTCTGAAAAAAAATCCCTGGCTGAATCCTTGGTATCTACGCTTATAAGATATAAGGCTTCAGGACTACAGAATACCTCTGTGTGTACGTGGTGCTGAAGAGCTACTACCAACATACTCTTTAATGTTCAACCCCATTAGGCAGGGCTCTGCCTCCCTCTCGCAACTTCACCCCTGCATGCGCAGGCGACTTCGCCCCCCATGCGCTGCAGGGCTCCATCATGACCAGAACCAAAGGGGTTGAATGTGACCGGAGGAGGAAGAAAACTGTACAGAGGGAGGCAGAGTCATGCACGTGGCTTAGAGGAAACTTTGGCTACTACTTTCAGAGTAGGCAATAACTGCTTCTATGTGTCAAATGGTAAATCAGGTTCATGTGTTAGAGAAAAATGTTACTGCAGTGCTTATATTCTGTATGCACAATCCAAAGCACATATATTTTTAGAAACGTTTTCCTATACCCTAACTGTAACTGTGCAATCTAGAACAGCCCATTTAGATCTTCTCTCTCTGTGATACACACACACACACATGTTCAAATTTAATTCCAAACCCCAGGACGCATGGATTTTATTCTGCACAATCACCTACATGCAATGTCCTCTAATGTGTGATACAATTAATGCACAAGTCATTCAATGTGAGTTAATCTGGTTAGATATATCCTTCATTTCATTTAACCAACTGAGGATACTGCAGCTCTGAAATGACACAAGAGAATCCAAATTGCCTATTCAAGTGCAAGAATAGCTTTTATTACGTGACAGAATGACTCCCTTTTATTTGTAAGGGACGCAATACTCTTGCTTAGGCCAGAAAGCTCAGGGAGAGGACACTAGAAGAAAGGACTTCAAACAACATCTTCCAGGGCATCACTTCCCTTGTTTTCAGAATATCCCCAAGGGGGACTGTTAGTTAGAAGACTGAAACCAAGAGAGACCTCAATCATGAGTCTTTATGTCTGGTTTTGTCCTTATTTGTTAGTTATTTAACTAACACATGCCTAGCTAGAATGTATCCATTGTCTTAAGGTAAGCCGCCTTTCCGGTGTAGGCATCTTATCACTGTGGAAACCAACAAACCAAAAGATTAGTCTGTTTCTTGATAAATGCAATTGTTTTGCAGCAAATGGACCTACTTGTTCCTTGCTGACAGTCACAGGCTCCTTCAGAACAATCCAGATGACGCATTCAAGCAAGGGGGGAGTGGTCAGTGATCCCAGATAAGTCCAGTAATCCCGGGAGGCAGGAAGCACACCAGTGGGATCAAAGTTTGTGAAGGCAGCTTGCTTGCCCTGGAACATGTCAAGCAGTCAGTCAAAACATTCTACAGTGCAAGGAGTATAGTATGTAGACAAACACACAGAGAGAGACACTTTGCTAGCCATTATGTAGTTCATAAGGGAGGTTGCATTTTGCTTGCCAAAAAGTAAAGTGTGCACCTCTTTCCTAAAATTTTAATTTTAAAAAATTAGCTTGGGAAAGTTGCTTTGGGGCACTGTAACTCCCAGAATTGTCCAACCAGAGTGTCACCGGGAGCAATGTTTCTGGGAACGCTATTTCAAAAAAGGCGATTTCTCAATCTCTGTAAAAAGATATAGAGCTATTAGAGATGGCATAAGGACTTGAAACACATTCCTGCCACATATAAAAGCTGCGGACTAAAATGCAGATTTCTCTTTTTCTTGCCTCAACCTGCTGAGCGTCTCTACATGTTTCAAGCTCACCTGGGCAACTTGGGATCGCAGCCAGTCATTATTAGTTGGCTGCCTCTTAGCTAAGACTATTAAATGTGAAAGACTAACATTTCAAGGAAGGGGAATTCTTAAAGAGGGCAGGTTTATTCTCCTCATAAAAACTGGTGAAGAAGTAAGCCTGTGCAACTTAATTAGACAAGAGCAAGGTGTATTTATTATCCGAGTCCCACCCCTGCAAAAGAAAGAATATATTTCAAATCCCTAAGGAATTATAAATGCAGATGGAAGGAGTATCATACGTTCCTGTTGTCATAATACAGCTTTCTTGCCAACAGAAGATGATTCAAGAATCATTTCCTAGCTGAAACACATGGAGTGGGAAGCTAAAAGCAATTCCTTTACACAAATCCAGAGCACTATATTTCTTAGCTGATAAAGTAATAAAAGCATTACCTTGTGTTTAATAGAGTCCAGTGCATCAACGACTTTCTGTATTCCAGAGCAAGCATTTCCTACCTGTGATATTTTTAGAAAAACATATAGAAAAATAGGTGTGAGCCTGTTTGCATGTATGTGTATTTCATTTATTGGTTACTCACATTTATTGGCTAATGAAATATTGTACACACATCTCAGACATTTCGTAGAAATTTCCCTGAATTCAATAAGAGGATTAATCCGTTTTAAAAGCTGAGTGTTTATCAGTTATCATCCAAGCATTAAATCCAGTGGTATAAAAGGATTGGACTCAGTGGAAAGAGGAAGAGTGGCGGAATTCAGTGTTTCATATTCATGTATGCAATGTGCAGTGTATAAAGGAAAAACACAATAAATATGCATCATCGTCACTGTAAAAAGTAAAGCTATGTATTCCTTCTGATTATCCTTTTAACTAGATGAAAACTTTCCTAAATACCATTCTGTATTTTAAAAGGAAAGGCAGAAAGCACATGTAGCCCCCCACGTAACTTCTACTCTGTGTGTATGTGTGTGCGCGCGCGTGTGTGTGTGTGGGTGCATAACATGCATTTTTCAATCTTGTTAATATGGCGAAAATATGAATATGCAAAAAGCTGTTCTGTGTGCTTAAACCAGGGCCTCAGCCCTTTGTAGCCATGAAAGTTTATTGTTAAAAAATGAAGTTATTTCACTCTCCTATATCACTAGCATGAGTCATTTAGATGCATTTACTCTGCAAACACCTTTCTGTGATACATCTTATCTACATATGGGTTGGGTTCCTTGATCTGTGATATTTGCTAATAGACAATGCTACTGGCTACTGCAGGAGGCTGGTCTACGTGGATCTGGGAATCCTTCCAACTTTACAGTTCTGTGATTTAAAGACACACACATGCACATACACACGCACACTCACACCTTGACTTATTCAGTTCTCCTAAGAAGTCCTCATGAACCCAGAATCGCAAAGGGTGCCTTAAACAACTCACCTTCTAGCAGAATAAACCCTTCAGGACAAAAAAAATATTCTACAATGCCATCAAAGATGGCAAAACAGGATATAAGTGCACTGACCTTCCAAAACACACCCACAACGGCCAGTCCATCAGGATGCTTCACAGCTTCTTCAAAACTGCCATATTTTGTGTTCCAGTGAACCAAATGCAGCTGGAAATAACAGAAATACCAAAAGGAAATTCAGTTTAAAAAAGGTTAGTAATTCATATACTAAATGTTAACAATAGGCCAACAGAGAGAAAAGCATCTGACTATCTATTTGCCCATTGCCGCCATCCCAGTAAAGCATCCAGTAAATGCTTCCTATATGTATTGGTTATCAGTCCATTTCCATAACCTGCTTTACATCCAGTTTCAGAACCTTTCAGAATATCTAACATAGATATACCCAGTAGGAAAGCCTGGAAAGAGGAAAATATTGGTCTTACCTCTGCATCATATCTCACTCCATCCACAGCATGTTCAGAACCTTGGCCTTCACAGGATCCCCAATGAATGTGGAACTGGCGTAGTCTGTAGATTCCATCAACTGGGCCACCTTTCAGCACTAGAAATAAAAACAATCATGTTAGAACTTATTCCCCATAGAGAAACATTACAAGTGAGAAATCAGGCCTTTTGACTGAAGTAAGTATAAATAAGCTGCCATGCTAATCTGAACTGTCTTTTTAAGTTCAGCCCTAGTTGCGTGAGTGTGTGGGTGGTTTTATTGTTTCGTTTTTTGTTGGGACCCAGCTTGCAATTTTTCTTATGTGCACCATTTCTTTTCCAGCTTGGTTTGACCTTTATTTCCATCCTGATTATTAGAATGTCTATGTAGAGCTGATCTCAGAAAAATGCACAAGATGTATTCTTGGTCCAGCTGGGGTCAACAGCAATTTCCTACCAACTTTATTCAAGATTATAATTTCAAAACAATGTTGTCTGATATTTTTGTGACTTATTGAACTGTCTCAACCAATCTATGGAGCAGTGTGAAGAGAATAGCCAAGGCATCTTCTCATGTCTATTATTGTGTTTCTTTCAAGAATCGTGTATTTCTTGAAGTCTGCAAACACACATTTCCTAGTCCTGAAATCTAATATGAATTAATTTGATTAGGCATACCGCTTTCAGAGAAAGCTATTAGATTATCATAGATGAACAGAAATGCAGCAGCCTTAATTGCTCCACTGCCCACATTTGGTTACTTTATATTAATCCACAATCTAAAACCTCTCAGAAGCATGAAAAATTGGTTTTATCTAAATGTGGCATGAGAAACAACTCACTAGGTAGCCACTCATACTGACCTGCTGTCTTTCATGTCTGAACAATGATAAAAACGCCATCACACTTTTTTGCCTTTTTAATTATTTACCCCTTTGTTTATGTCACATGCAGATTATATTATACATGCCTAACTTTGCAATTCAAATCTGATTTCCAGAAGATTCCATAGAATTTAAGATTTGAATTTATTGGCTTGAACATTTATCTGTTTTCAGTGGATTAACAGGTATTGCATTTATGTCTATGTTTACAATTTGAATGCCAATGATGAAAACAAATTAAAAATCTAAACGGTTAATTATTTTCCATCCTGTCATTCAATCATTGATCCAAATGCAGATTGCAGTCAAAAGGCCGGAAGAAGGCGAAGACTCAGAAGAGCAGCTATGAGGCTCTTTTGTTTTCTCCCCATTAATCGTTATACTGCAAGCTAAACTAATGCTGGGGAAAAACAGAAGACAATAGGAAAAATTGAAGTCTGGATATGAGCTGGACTGACTAAATAAAAGTAGTCATGTTCTTGAATTTCCAAGACTTGAACAGAGCTGTTAATCATACGACTTTTGAATGGTCACTAATTCCCTAGGATGGCCTTAAGTTGGAGGCAAACTTGGCAACAAACAACAATAGTAAAATTAAACTAAGCAACAGGAGTCAGTACCTGCCTCTATGTAATAAGCATCCTATATTCTTACATAAAATAAGATACAATGTTATATGTACATTTCTTATGCACATACGCATGAGAGACACGTATGACTGGAAACGACTGCAAGAGGATAGAAAATAAATAATTTTCCTCAAATATCCCCCTAATGTACTGTACTACTACTGGCATAAGACAAACTAATAAGGATTTTAAAGGATTAGACTGTGTTGTCCCCGACTAACCTACAAGCTGTTACTGAGTTCAGTCAGGGTGAATTCTAATCACTATCCACCAATAGCTGATATTTTGGGTCAGGTTTTATTTTTTGGCTGTTATCTTCTACAACCATGGTTTCTATATTTGGGCCACTGTTTGGTTCTGAAAATACACATAGCACTCACATTCTCAATGATTACCCAGACAGCCAGGTTCAGGACATAAAGGACAAGTAAGGCCACCCTTAAAACATTTTAGCAGTTTTCCCCCTGATAAACAATATTTCCAGATGCCCTGAAAGACTCCAGCTGGGGACTCCTGATAGCAGCAGAAGGTTTAATATGCAGAGATAACTTTTTTTTAAAAAAGGAAAAGAAGGAAAAAAACGCCCACATTTCTAGAAATCGCCCTTATTTACTTGTAATTTATGTTCAAAGTTTTTCTGATTGTGACCCACCCTACATGAACTTGCCACTACCTTGAGGATAGTCCAGTCCTATTTAAAGATATATGGTTATCCTTGCATATCCCAAGTCCTGAACTGACTTAAGTCACTTGGGGTTACTGCAAGGGCATCAACGTCTTATACTTGTATCACTTCGAGTTTAAACAACCCAACCACGATGAAAGTACATGAACGCTCTCAAGTATACCTGTCTTTGTGGCCTATATATATGCTGGGAAGTCCTAATTAACTAGTATTTTGATGTGTCTACTTAAATAGACATATCGCAACTCACACACCAGGTTGAGATCTAGTTTGTGTACACCAAAGCGATTTCTTTGTAGAAAAGTACCACATATGAAACAGTTTACATATATATCGCAGGTGCACAAAAGCACACTCATCCAGTGAATTTTTACTTGTCTAGGAACAATAAGGAGGGAGGGAAAGGGGACAGAATTGTCTGACCAGTGTGAAAAAAAAAAGAAATCCATTCCGCACTGTTCAATCTGATTAGTATTTATTTATTTAAAATATTTTTATCTCACCTTTCTCCTTAACAAGGACTCAGGGTAGCTTATATCATTAAAAGTCAATATTCAAAAGCTAAAAACAGTAAATATACAAAAATTTTAAAAGAATCAAACAAATATCATACTAAAAATGGGAAACAAAATCAACACCAAAAACAGATTAAAAGCAACAAGGGCACAACACCCCATTTAAAAAAAGCCTCAGACATCCAATCACAATGAAAAAGCCTGTCTGAAGAGGACAGCAAAGATGTGGTCAGACTAGCCTCTTGTGGGAAGGAGTTCCAGAGTATGGGAGTAGTAACAGAGAAGGCCCTCTTCCATGTCCCCACTGAACGCACCTGTGAAGGTGGTAGGACTGAGAGAATGCTCTCCCCTGATGATTTTAACACCCACGATGGCTCAAAAAAGGAGATGCATACTGTATGTAATTATCATACCTCATCATCTTTATTATCTCTTATTGCTTTCAGGGGAACTTACTTTCATGTACATTCACCTAAAATTGCAGTCCTAGTTGTAAATACTGTCAGCTTCAATATTTTCTTAATGAAAAGTATTTCTATACGTAAATCAAGTACATGTGTTTTAATCTGAATGGAATTCTATACAGAAATGTAGGATCCTATTATTACTAAACCATTAAAAATGAAAAATAGAACATTTAACTTATTAAAAGATGTCAATTCTTTATAAAGAGCATGTAAACCAAGAAATTGAAAAGGGAAAGGTCTGAGGCAAATTTCAAAAACATGAAGAAAAATGTCCTTATAAAAGGGCAGTCTCTCTTTGGTTGACACATACAGGCTATATCAAAAAGGTTCATTCACGGTGAGGCTTAACAGCAAATTGTCAATGTGTGCATTTGGTGGATATTTAAGGAGTTGTTTTATAATTTTTGACTTATCACTGAGACCCACTTATCAAGACTTCCAGCAGACTTCTTTAGGGTCAGGAGACATGTCTTTTAAGGATAACAGTTACTTCTTTTTTTTCCACATCCTCAGATGTCAAGGTTATGTATATTAAGCATGTTTAAATACAATTGCATAAGGAATCTTTGTTAGTAGAACAGAAGAGGAAAATGCTTCAAGGAACATAGTTTAAAAATTGCTCATTTACTCTAAGAGTAATGCTTCCAAGGCAATAAATGTTAAGCAAATTTGTCTATAAAAATACTGGTAAAACCTGCATAACCCATTTATATTAAATTAAAGTGGGTGTGTCGAGCCTTACATGGGCTGCATTTTCATCTGCTGTAGTCTGTGCTCTGCAACTCATATGCTCCTGAACATATTCAGTAATATTATTTTGATAAAAATTTATGGAATAATTCCCTAGGGCCTCAATCAACTGTTAGCTATAACAACATACAGGTACTGATTCATTTTAGGTATAGAGGAATGTGCCTTCTATCAAATCAGACCATTGATCCATAGACAACAGTGTTGACAACTCCGGCTGGGAGCATCTCTGTGTTTGTAGGCACCATTTCAGCCTTCATTAGCAATGCTGGGGAATCAATCCGGAATGTTCCACATGCAAAGATTATTTTCTACCCCTGAGCTGTGGTCCCTCCCAATATAATTTAAAAGTTGTATATGCAGATAAGCCATAACACAATCACAGACAAATGGAACTCAAGTTGCTTCTACGAACCATCAGGAAAATGCAAGTCTCAATAACTACCAGTTAAACAGCAAAACACTGTAGGTTGGGGCACAGTGTTCTGACAACAGGTGGACAGCAGCTAGCTGCACTATGAAAAGTGCTCATGGCAGCAATACGTCTGGGCAAGCACTATAACGTAAAAACGAACGTGCTTTGTTTACAGCTCCCATATTGGCTTACAAGTGCAAAATCTCTCAGCCCCAAGGCTTTATGTTGACCCATGGCTTGCTTTATGACTGACTCACATGGTGTTTTGAGAGGCAGACTGAACCTTGCCATAGATATTGTAGAGAGTGTGATACTTAAGAACTATTGTCCAATCTGTATTTGTATTTATTACATTTGTATTTTATTTGAATAACTTTGGTTCAGTATATATATTTGTCTCTGCAAAATACAGATATTTATAAATATACTGTATATCATTTTTTTAAAAAAATTCCAATTATATGTAAATATTTGTATATCAAATAGTTGTATATTTTTATATATCTATAAAATTGTGGCAGTTTGAATATATTGTAATTACTTCTGGTTATGCACAAAAATGGCTTTCTGGCTCACAAATTCACTGTTAAGATGAATATGATAACTGCTGAAGTATAGTACTACATTATATTATAAGCATGTCAATTTCAAATAGTTTGCAGCATAATTCATATTCTTCATGAAATATTGCGAATGTCCATGAATCACGGCTGTCAATATTTCCTGTAACCTTAAAGCCATGATTTTAAAAAAATTAATACAAGGCATACCAAAGGCAGAACTAAATTTCTGTTTACTTCATGATCTAAAAATTATTAACCAGTTCTTCATAAAATGCCATCAAGCATGTCATGGGTCAGACTTAAGTCATGCTCAGAATAAATTTATTGATAGCAATGACATTTAATTTGTGACAAATGAAATTTAGAGTAAGCACAACTAGGTCTGTATCTAAACCAATCAATCTAGTATAGATGAATTTACAGAGTTTAGTATTGTTATAAAACAAATACACACATGACTGATTTTCCCCTAGCACTGGGCTCAAATATTTGAATGTAATCTGCAGATGTTTACTGTGGTTATTAATCATCTAGACTACAAATATGTGACAAAGACTCCCTTTAAATCATTATGTTCTCACATCCTCTTTCTTTTCCGCAGTTGTACTCTTCAAGTAGTCAGCACACTATGCTAATTTTTTGTAATTGGAGTGATAAAACACAGATATTTTCTTACAAAAGGGCTTCAGCATTCTCGAAACTTTAAGAAGGTGTTGGTGGCGGGGGAGCGAGACTTCATTTAAGACAATGACAGTGCACTAATTCACAGACAAGTACTAAGCACAATGTTTTAACGAATGAATTTACAGTAGGTGTACTGTACAAACCACAGGAAAAATTAGGAAAATGCTGTATGGTCATTGAAACAATATGCATGCAAGAACAGGTGATACCTGGTTTATTTGACCATTAAGAATATAAAACAAAAAAAGAACAGTGAGCTTTTGATGATAAATCGTCTTCTTCAAGGCTGGGCACTTGAAAGGCAGAAAGGGGAGATGTGAGGGGGCCCCAGATTGCCTTGCTGTCCTTTTTTTTTAAGAAATGGGTCATAAACTCCAAACTGCAAGCTGAGAAGAAGCTTGAAACCAACTTGCATACTGACCTCAACATCAGCCATGTGAATTTGGGACCTCAATAACAGTGTATAATGTTGGAAATACCCACAAGAACCTGATGCACAGCCTTGAAGATTTATCATTGAAAGCTCGCTGTTTGTTTGTTTTTTTTGTTTGTTTTGTTTTATATTCTTAATGGTTGAACAAAGCAATCACCTATTCCTGTACAAACCACATCCTTTGCAACTGGAAGACGTTCAGGGCAAACCTCTGTGTATTTACTCAGAAGTAAGTTCAAATGTGTTCAATAGAACCTACTTCCAGGAAATAACGCTTACCATTTGCAAACCCTACCTATACATGTTTTCTTTAAAAAGCAATTATAGATGTTCATGCAGGCCTTCCCTCCAGTCAATATTTGATCTTTTATTTATTTATTTATTTTTCTTTATTTATTATTTTATTCTTTCCCACCTTGTAGAAATTGTCATTTAATGTAATAATTTTTGTGTTATATTTATTTGTCATTTTTATGTATGTATTTGGAAGCCGCCTAGAGTGGTCGCAATACCAGATAGGCGAGATATAAATAAAATAAATAAGTAAGTAAATAAATAAGTAAACAAACAAACAAACAAACAAACATTATGGAGCACTCCATTTCACCAGCATTTAGGCTCATATAAGTATGCATGCATTTGCAGCTTACATGAATCTCCTATGAGACTATTCCCAGGGAACAAAGGATTACTGTACAGGCATCTGCCTCACTCAGAAAGTTAGGAACAAGTCCCTTGTTTCTCCCACTGGACAGATGATTGCCAGTTGAGGGTGGGATGGGTGAAGAAGTGCCTGCACTGAGTTCCACTTCTCCCACTCCACCCCAGGAGGGGAGATGCAGGAACTCCTTACAGCAACAGACATATAAACAGCTACTACAGCTACTGGAGAACACACAAATCTCTGCTCTAGGGGCAGATTTGAGCATGCCATTCAGGCTGCTGGAAGCAGGGAATTTTTGACTCTTCTGTTGCTTCTTGGTTCTGCACCCATATTGCCTTTTACTGTAAAATGTACAACTAACTCCAATTCATCCCAACGAGACCTATTTCTATACCATCAGTTTTGAAAGAAGTTGACATGACCCTATTTTCAGAAATGGATTAAGTTCCTTTTGTGAACTACGGCACCTAGAATATCACACCCAGCATGGCCAATGCTATTTAGCTAAGGTACTCTTTCGAGTTGCTGTTGAAAAAAGTAACTTTACCAATCTTTACATATTCAGACATGCTGAATATGTAAAGCATGCTGCTATCTACCTCTCTTCACATACAACAGGACCATACAAATAACTGACAACTAGTTTTTAGAATGTAGTTATATCTGACTGTGAGTCTGACCCAAAGGATTTCTCTAGTCTTAATATTTCAGTGCAGTTAGGTCATGGATTAAACTAGATATTTCACTGCTATATGTCAACCCATTGCCCTAAACTAGAGAAGGGAAAAAGGCAAATCAGGATCTATGCTGGTAAATCCTGGTGCAACCTGCAATAGATCCATAAAGGACTCACTCTACAATTGCAATGCATATGCCTCATTTAAACTGTGACCATGTTTTTGATTTGTGTCAACTCAGCAAGAGGCTTCTATTTAGGAGCGCAGGTCAACCTACTGTCTCGTTTATGGGGTTCAGTGAGTAACTGCCTCTATTCTCCGAGCCATCATTTCGGTCCTTAATCCAGTTAAGAAAACTCTGGATTCTTGTGCTTTAAAAAAAGTAGATCACACAAACCTTAAGTTTGTTATTGCTTACTATAAACAGTTTGAAGTGGACTGCAAGGGACTGTTTACACATTTACTAGGACATTTACTAGCTTGGCAAAGGTACAACAAGCACTGACAACCAAAGGAATTGTAATGAGGGGGTGGGGACAGACAAAACCCTACAAATGATTACAAGGAGAGCTTGCAGAACATGTTTAGCAAAAACAGCACACGCATCAGGTAATGTGAAGAGTCAACCCAAAGGGGTAAAAGGGGACCGTTTTACCACAGTGCCCAAAACCCCTCTAACAAATTAACACACAGTGTTTACCTCTTAACGTTTGGGGACATATGGGATTTCTGTTACTATACTGGGATGCCATTAAATGTTAAGGGTGTTTGTAAATGCCAAGTGCCAAATTTTGTCCATCTCGCTACTAAGCATAACAGAGAGCTGTGAGTGAGTATGTGTAACATCACCACAGTGTGGTAACATTTTAATTTCCATCATTCCATCATCATATCTCTATCTCTCTCTTGTCTTTCTCTTCTTAAGCAAGGCAGGGCTCAATCCCTAGGTTTTCTTTTTCTGTAATGATCAGTGTTGACTAGAAGATCCATAGCAGTAGCTTTATGAAAGACAAAATAAAAGTTTGGAGGATTTTCTAACAATGCAGCTGATCAGCACAGAACAAGATTTGCTACCAAGAAATAGAATTTATAAAATGTCAAAATATTCTCTCAAATAATAATGCAATTATAAAGTAGCCGCAGAAATTCTCTTCTGTCAAAGAGATGCATTGCTACATTTTAATTTCATTATGCTGTGCAGCACCTCATTGTTTCAAGTAAGGAGGTGAATTTTTCATGTCAGATCTGAGAGTTCAACTGCTTAATTAAAAAATAATGATAATACATGGCCCATACCACAAGAGGGATGTGCAAACCCTACAGTGAAGACCAATATAGACTTCCCCCCTTCCCATCTTAAAATTGTAACTAACAGGCTGACTTCTCAAAGGGTTCACCTATAAATGAATAACAGTATCTTTTTATTTACATTTGATAACTATGTTGTTGTGATGTTACTGATTTCCACAACGTGACATATCTCAAAATGGACATAGTAACAATCAGGTTACCTTTGTTCTCACTATATTATAGGATCAGCTGTAGGTATTTTGTATGCTTTTACATATTTATTTGATAATACATAAAAGGATGCATACGTTTCATATATATTTAATAGAGAAAAGGAAGCATTTTTATGCATTTTATATAGCTCTGACAAAATTATGCTAAAATATTAGTTGAAATGTATTACATTAGGAACATTGGAGAGCCACCCCGAGTAGACATGGTCTAGAGGGGCAGGGTAAAAATCCAATCAATCAATCAATCAATCAATCAATCAATCAATCAACCAACCAACCAACCAACCAACCAACCAACCAACCAACCAACCAACCAACCAACCAACCAACCAACCAACCAACCAACCAACCAACCAACCAACCAACCAACCAACCAACCAACCAACCAACCAACCAACCAACCAACCAACCAACCAACCAACCAACCAACCAACCAACCAACCAACCAACCAACCAACCAACCAACCAACCAACCAACCAACCAACCAACCAACCAACCAACCAACCAACCAACCAACCAACCAACCAACCAACCAACCAACAAGTAGCCCAGGAAATCCAGTTGGAACTGTTGCTGTATAGTGAGTCATTTAAATAGGATAGCTATTTTGTTTCAGAACTCATTAAACTCTGAAGCTGCCTAATACGGAATCAGATGGAAAGACTGGTACAGTCTTCTCGGACTGCAGCTGCCCACCAGCATTTTGGACAGATGTTCATTCCAGCCTTGCCTTGCTACCCTGCATTCTTTAAGGACTCATGCTAGCTCCAAACAAAACATAGCTCTGAATTTTATGTACAATGCACATAATCAATACACTGATGCAAGTAAATTAGATGTTGCATGGTTTCTAAGAACCTGTGTAGAACTGAAACATCTGTTGCTGAAGCAGCCTATCCACAGTTCCCCCCCCCACTGCTTTTTTGTCCACAGATGAGATATCGAGCTACTCTGAGCACTTCCACTCTATGCCTATCCTCCTACACTTCCTCCACCCACACTTTGCAAGCACTAGCTGCCCGAGACTAGCTCACTGCTGCAAAATTAAAATGATCAATGTCTGTGCTGTGTTTTCTGGCCAATCCACTCCCAAGGAGATATCTGAAAACTTCCACTCATTCCTTCGACCTATGCTTATTCTTGAGCAAAGTTATATAGCAGCCTTCGGGCAGTGCAATGTGTTGATCCAAGCTTTCAGAGGCACTATGTGTATCCACAACCTATTTGCCTTGTTCACCAAGCTCTGCAGTTCTAAGATGATGATGATTTAGATAAAAAGAGAGGTTCACTTCTTCAAACAAAGCACTAAGACAAATGACAAAGGACTGTTAAATACAGTAAAACAAAACAATGCTAAAATTATGGCATGGCCACAGTCAATGCTGTGGATCACCAGCTATGAGTGCTAATGCAGAACTCTGTCATCTCTGCTAAATTCTGTCCACCTCAACATCTCCGCTTTATTAAGAACAAGCTTTGAGTCCTAATGATTTTAAGAATTTCTCACTCTCCTCTTGTTTCTCCCTCTCTTTAGGCCTTAGAGACCACAGGTATTTGACTCACTCAGAAGGCAAATTGCAAGAGGCAAGTATATGAATATCTAGATATATAGCCAGATACATTTGCAATCCAGATGTTACAGATATATGGAGCACATATCTCAAGTTTTTATCATCATTACTGGATCATCAATACCCCAATTCCACATACTTATTTTTACCCACCCCAGTGATCTACCCCTTTTCTCTTTATCTAAAGTAACTGGGGGAAAAGACTCAGTATTCAGGAATTCCAGATATCCAGAATCTGGACTTCATTTGAGAACCAGAGCCAGGTATGCTGGCAACAAATGCAGCCTGACCAATCATAAAATTTGGGTTGCAACCTTTAAAGATAATTCTTATTTGTGTGTGCAACCCTGGTTCAGAATTGAATAGACGTACTGAAGACAAAAGATTCTGAGTGCTAAGATCCATGCCACTGTTCAAGTCCATGAACTGCTGAAACTATGGCACTGAATCTATCTATTAATATTTTGCCATGTAGTTTTCTGTGCCATATTTACCATGCTGAACATCACTAAAAGGACTTGGTTGCACAGTCTTGGCTGCCTTTAACTTTCCTTTTTTCACCACAGTTCTTTAATATTGCAGGCAACTGGATACAAGGCAGTGTTGTGAGACAGAACTAAAAACCTACTTCAGCTAGAAAAGAGATGCTACAGTTCCTTCTGTGTTTACTACAGTTCTGCTTTCCTAGTAAATGCTGGCAGTACAACAGGGTATTAACCTTTTTAAGTGCAGCTTTTGGCTTCCGTTCATAAACTATTTTATTCCCAGAGTAGTCCTATTAAAAATCAGAAGATGCAGGATTTGAATTGCAGCCTTTGACATCATCGTTTGCAATACTGCTTTGGAAAGCCCTTAAGATAAAGCTGTTGCAGGTGCTTTGAATTTGTCCCTTCAACGACACTGCCAACACCGGGTGAAAAATAGGACACTTGCTCAAGCAAGTCAAATCAGGCAGTGTCTAGAGAAAACAGCAGCTTCTGTTTTTACAGTGGCACCATTTCTTGCATTTAAAAGCTTGTTGCTGTGGCTGGGAGAAAACTGCTGCACACAGCACAGACAGCCCGAGAAATTGCAACTAATACAAAGCAAGTCTTCAAACTCATACTCATAAGAGTAGCCTGAACCTTTGCATTGTACTCATAGCCATAACGGGGGCTCACAATATAAGAGTTTTTTATTTGATGTTATTGTGCACAGAGTGTGCTGCTCAAAAGAATGACTAACTAGCCCTCAGTGAACTGTGTGGGAATGTGGGAAGAATGTAGTGCTGCCTTTATTGAAAAATCTGAAAAAAAAAGCAAAAAGGAAGAGGATTTCAACCTGATGCCTGCTCATAGCCAGGTCCCTGGGGATAATACTGGCATGCCACATATTCTTGAGTATCAAGTATCTCGTCTTACAGAACTGCATCTTATCCCAGCTCCAAAGAACACTGTAAAATGCAGCACATTTCATATACAAAACTCTGCTGAACAGGTATAGCAGTGATGCAAATGTTCTTTATGTGTTAAAAAAATTGTTTGATCTGGAAACACAAAATATACTCAAACATGTATATCTAAGTTTATACTTGTTGCCTTTCACTATGCAAATTCAAATCCTCAGCAACACCTGTTGCAAGGATATGACACATTTCATATAACTTAGCATATATTACAAGGGAAAAGGTATTAAAATGTGAAGCAAGGAAATATCCAGCTCATATAAATGCCAATCCCAAGAGCACAGTGGCAGAATGTGCAATTGCTTAAATAGAGCTTAGGCAGAGTTTGGTGTGTCACAGCAAAGGTACGTGAGTACTAACGTGTGTGAAACACCATTTGTTAGGTTAATTTATACTTGGCTATGGAAAAGGAAATGAGGAAAAAGAAAAGAAGGTGATTATGATGGATGTGCTGCAAGGGGCGAAGGGACAATTACTGTACTGGATTCTGTGCAGCTTCATTCTCATATTTTAGCCTGAACTCTTATGAAGACCTTGTTGTTGTTATAGGCTCTCAGAACTGCCTTAGAACAACCCTAATAGGACTTCCAAGGTAAATGAGATATTTAAGGGGTGATTTTACCAGCTCCAACAATCCTGCCCCCCCATAGCTGAGTGCCTTCCAAGTCCTAATCCATCGCTGTGTCCACTACACCACACTGTATATACATGCCTATAGTTGGAAGTAATTCCAGTTCACTATAGTGAAGCTTGAGTTTTAGTGAAGAGGTATATGATTGTTCTGTTGGATTCGAATTTGGGAAATTAACTTACAGTTCATGTGCTATAACCTGGTCTTCCTCAACTCAGCGGCTTATAATCATGGACTACAACTTTCATCATCATACCCTGGCTGTGCTGTTTTGGATGATGAGAGCTGTAGTCTAATATATCCAGAGCATGCTAGCTTTGGCAAGTCTGTTCTAAACTTATCCAAAGTCCTCAAAAGAAGAAAAACTAAATTTTTAAAAAGATGGATTTCTATCATGTTCAAAGATTACACTTATTTTTGGCACTAACAAAGCAAAAGACAGCATAACGAGCTAGCATAAGCATATTAAAAGGTCTATTTGTTATATATATATATTGCTCTGCTGCTGCTCAACTATATGTATCAACTACCTTTTTTAAAAAAAAAAATCTTATTTTTCTATCTCTAATGAAAAAGTCCCCAAAGTGACCAAGCACTAACCGCATTTGTCAGCAGAGTCATCAAATTCAACGTTGAAGGAGTGCCCATTGTTGAGAATAGTTTTAGCTGTAGATGGGTCATAACTGATGCTCAGGGACTTCAGAGAGGCATCATACTTGGTGGACTTTTTCTGGATATCAATGGGTGACTGACGCTCTCCATTAGCAACAGGGAAGTTTTCATGCCAGTGAGCAGGTCCTAGAAAGAGATGGGAGGTAGGGTAAGAGAGAACAATTGAAGCTACTGACAAAACAGATGGCAGGGTCTTTCTTTAAATTTTCATGGTATTAAATTTTTAAAACATAACAAAATGCCCAGTACAGACCTTAATGTCTTAGGTGCAGTAAGAAGGCTTTAACATTTTAACGTTTCATTAATATTGAATGGGAGAATGAAATGATCCCGGCCAGTTGGAATTAGAAGCCTAAGCTAGCGGTCAGAGACAGATCATCTTGAAGAGCAGCTGGCGAGCTGGGAGAAGAACAGGGGGATCTACAAGCTCAGATTTAGACTTGCAAAGCTCTATGTGAAGGTGAGGGGAGGGAACCCACACTGAAATTTTGGGTAAAGTATCCCCCGGTCTATTCCTAACCCCTGTCTCTAGAAATTCAGGGTTACGTGACTTTTCAAAAATCTAAAATCAACTGAAATTAGCACTCACTTGCAAGCTTTTGAGTTCTTTGAGTTCATGGGGCTACATAATTTTTAAAACATGGGGAGGGGTGGGAAGGCAGCCTTTCTGTTTTTTTTTGCTAAGGTTTAACCTTATATATACTCAAAAAAGTTTACACACTGCTAATGGGGAACTCCTCTCAGAAGAATGGGTATGAAATCCATAACAGGGCTCAAACTGGGCAGCAGGTTCCCTTCACTCTTCCTGGGTGCTGCAGCTGGACATATAGAGATGAGAGCTTCCCTCACATCTCCATTTCCCTAACCCTAGCCACCTTCTCATGCTTGGATGGACAGTTTTCCTCCACTCCCAGTTTAGGGGGGACCAAGCTCCTATCTTAACAGGTTGGAACCACAAAAAGGAGCATCATTGTGTGGTGGGGATGATGGAAACCCTGCTCCTCAGATGCTTCCAGGTTATTCCATACAAGAAGGACAGCAGCTTCCACTCAGGCATCCTAGTGACTTGAGAGCAATCCAAGGACCGAAATATCCTCTCCTTCCAGTGGTGTGCCACCAAGAGTATGTGTGAAGTTTGGTCAGATACCTTTTCAGAAGACTGAAAATAAATAAATCGATAGATCAGACAGGAGGGGATCAGGTTCAGCCCGGTGGCTGTGGTGTAGGAGAAGCAGGGAGCCCCAACAGCAATCCAGGTGAGCTGTGTTTAAAGATCTCTCCATCCTCTCCATCTCAGACTCCTAGGACGGGGAGGGAGAGACCATTCCTGACTGGCTTTTGCCTGTTCCGCTCCTCCTACGACCTCGGTTTAAGTTGGGATGGTCTAGTTCCAAACGCCGGCATCTCCTCGGATCAGACCTTACCTTCGCTTCGCATTGCCTCGTATTCATTCCGCATCGTTCCGGCGCTGCGTGCGCCTGTCGGAGCCTGAAACATGGCCATCTCCGTGTCGCCTTTGAAACACGGGGCTGACCCGCTTCTCCGGCCGGCAGAGCGGCGCGGGACCCCCCAGCTCCGCCACAGCGCCTCGGCTCAGGTGGCGCGGGCGGCTCCGGGATGCGCCCGGAGCAGCAGGTGCGGCGCCGAGCGAGGGCGAGCCTCCCAAGCGGGGCGGTCAAGAAGCGGGCACCGGCCGGAGCCGGGTCGCGTCAGGTCCGAGGGAGCCCGACCCCGCGCGGGACGGGGCAAGGACTCTTGCGGCCGCGGGAGGGACTCACCGTTGTCCTTGCCGTACCCCCAGTGATGGGACATGGTGGCGCCTCAGTTGTGCCGGGTTGCTCCGCTGCCGTTCCTGCTCGCCGTGCGCTCCCTTTGCAGCTCAGCTCTCCCTTGCCCGACGGTGGCGGCGCTCGGGCTCCTCTCAGGGGCTTTTATAGGCTCCGGCCAACTCCATGCCCCTCGCGGACATCGCCGAGGGGAGGGGGGAGCGACGAGGAGGAGGAGGAGGAGGAGGGAGTGGAGGGAGGGAGCGGGGAGGAGGTGACTCTCGGCGGAGCGCAGCGCTCAGAGCCAGCCGGGAGGGAGGGGGGAGCGGAGCGAGGGCGAGAGAGAGGAGCGGGCGGGCGGGCAGGCGCTCAGCCAGCCCAGCGGGCGAGCGGACCGTGCACGTGGGCTTATGCTGCGCTCCCGGGAGCCGCCGCCGCCGCCTGGGTCGCCGGGGCTCCTGCGCCGTCACAGGAGCGGCAACAACGGCCACCGCGCCGCGTCACTCCAAGCCCGGCGCCCGCCACCCGCCACCCGCCCGTGAGCCCGGGTAGCGTCGGCGGCTACAGCCTTGAGGGGGAGACGCTCGAGGCCCGCCGAGCGATTCGGGCGGAGGGGCGCCGAGGTTCCGGGAGGGGGGGAGGAGGAGGGCGCGAGGGGACGGGGAAGCCGGCGCGCGAGGCGAGGCTCGCCTTTCGGGGCCTTCCTCCTGTCGCGCTCGCCGCCGCCGCCGCCGCTCTTGAGACTGCCATCCCACTCGCGGGAGCCTCTCCCCCCCCCCCGGCTCTCGGAGGCGGGAAAAGCCAGCGCGGGAATGACCTTGGGACGTCGTGGTGCGCGCCGAGGGGACACGAAGAGGGCCCGGGGAGGCTGCCGGAGCGGCGGGGAGGGGGAGGCGCGCGGGAAGGGAAAGGAAAGGCAAAGGACGGTGCCCGGCATTCCTCCGGCCGTGGCCGGGAAGGGACCCCCTCGGGGACACTCGGAAGAGCGAGAGCCCTGGAGTGACCTCGGGGGCACGCGAGAGCACAGGTGGGTTATCTCTCTCTCTCCTTCCGTGACCCTGACCTTCAACGACCCTGGACGCGGCCCTGGCGATCGCGGGGACCTCGATTTCTGCCCCTTCACGGGCCGACTGCGTGCCTAGAGGAGGAAAGGGTTTTTTCTTTCCGTGCCGGGTTTGATGGTGTAAAAGGGGGGTTGTCAGTAAATCAACGGCTGAACCCTCCCACCTAGCGCAGAGATTTGCCCCAGACTTTTGCGTTTTAAAGGCCTGGGGGTTAAAATTTGCCACTTTTTTTCTTATTTATTTATTTATTTATTTATTTATTTAATTTATATCCCGCCTATCTAGTCGTGGTGGACTACTCTTAAAAGAATAAGGTATTTGGACCAGGAATAAGACGATCAATGCTAGCAGTTCTCATCCGTTTCTGTTTCCTTCGGTATCAGAGGTAGCAAGACCACTGCATGCCGGTTGCTCAGGAATATGAGCTGGAAGGAGACTGATGAGCTCATGTCTTGCTTGTGGGATTTTCCAAGTTTGCTCCTTAGCCACATAGTGAACAGAATGCGAAAGGAGAACAGTATTAGGCTTGATCCTGCCCAGATTTCCTTACACTGTGGATTAAAATTATTGTTACAAATGCTCTGACTCACCCCCACATGTATATGATTTTGTTATCATTTCTGAGGATCCCGCTGGGGCCTAGAATTGTGTATGGCTTCCACCTTGTAACTATTTCAGCAATACACTGGGACAAATCTAAACATTTTATTCTTATTCCCTGGCATTTTTAAATCTGTCATTTAAGTAGCTGGTTATCTTCTTGGAAGATGACTACTGTCTGAAGCCAGTGAGTTGCTACCTGGATCTTGTAAGTGCAAAAAGGCATCTTTGTAAATGTCCATTTGACAACCAGACATTGTAATGTATAAACTCAGCTCTCAGCCAGGAAAGATAAATAGTAAGCTACTTTGGGGATATCACAGTATCTAGATAAGTGTTTCAAGATTACAGACCTTCTGACCAGACATTGTCACCCATGTGCTCATTCATGAGTCTGTCCTTACTCCTCTATAACATTAATTAGAGGGCTCTTTCAGAGAGAGCATGTATCCATCATAAGGAGGAACAGCTGTATTTTCTGTTTGCTTAGATAAAAGAAGTCATCTTGGTGTTACATAACAGCACTGATGTTACCTGTCTGTCATGGGTTTGGAGGGAAAGTTCCATCCTATGGGGAGTGGAAGGCGGGACATCAGGAGGAGGGGCTGTACTGTATAAATATGTGATGCCTGTGTGGTGAAGAGATGATGCTGAGACAGACTGTGAGACACTGGGTTGGGACGAAGCAGCAGCTGGGGAAGAAGAAGCTGTTGTGGGAGTCTGGGTGTCTGACAGGGTACTACTGTGTGTCAGAGTACCAACCTGAAAGGTTCAGGGGTCTGTGGGTTAGCCAGAACTGATGGGTTCAGGGTCTGTGCTTTAAGTTAAAGGTTCTAGGTGAACCAAACTGTATGCTTGTGTGTGTGAGAATAAGCCACGTTACTTTATTTTATTCACCTGATTGTTTTATTTACCCTGTTTGTATTTAAAATAAACCTAATTCTTTTATTGTTTAAAAATCCATCCCTGGTCTGTGTGACTTTTTATAGGGAATGGTTGGTGGCAGCTTAGTGTAACTGTGTGGCAGATCCCAGTAGGTCTGGGTTTGTCACATTGATTGGTGTCCAGCGTGTGGGATACGACTGGTCCAGTTGTCCAGCGGTCCAGCAAAGCCTTGGCAAGTGTGCCCAGAGCAAGGGGGGTCTAGTCAGGGACAGTCTGAGGCGCGTAGGTAATCTTCTAGGTGTACCTCACGGGGAGGTGCACTAGTAGAAGAACGTGCCAACTGGGGAGACTTAGATTAAGGTGCTCTGAGGCAGCCTGATTTTGGCGGGAAAACGCTGAGGCAAAACTGCGTAGCAACAGTGAGCTAGCTTGCCAGCTGAGAGGCCCAGCAGAGGGGGGTAGGCTCTGACTCGATACTGTTGCAAATTTAGTGCTGAAGAACAGCAGCAATCTCTAGGAGAGCTGGTTCTGAGGCAAGAAGGAAAAAAGTGGTCGTTTTATTTTGAGGCTTGACTTTTTAAAGCAGCCTGTTCTGAGGGGGGATTATGCCCTTGACTCGAAGCCAGATGGCAGAAATGAGTGATGTGAAAGACCCCCAGATTGACCAAGGTTCTGAGGATGAATTTGGCTCAGTGCAGGGTGACAGCACAGGAGAGCAGAACCCAGAACTCAGAAAAATGCTCCTAGCCCAACAGCATGAACTGAGGGTGAGGGAAATGGAAATCAGAAGAAAAGAAAGAGCTGAAATCAGTCAGGCAGAGGCAGATGCCAAGAAAAGGGGAATGGCCATGAGGATAAAAGAGATGGAACTGAAACACCAAATTAGACTGGTACAATTGGAATTGAAGTTCCTAAATAAGTTTATTAACAATTTATCAGTGGAAGAAATGTCAAAGAAGGAAAAGTATGAGGCTCAGGTCAGACAAAGTGAGCAAGATCTTGAAAAATATACTCAGCAAAAAGACATTAAATTACAAGAAATCAGAGATAAGACTGAAGAAAAAGTAAAAGAGATAAAAGCTAGGGCTGAGGAAGAAATTTTACAGATCAGGGCTGAGTTTGAGGCCAAGCAAAAGGAGCTGGATTTGAGAATAAAAGGGAAAAGCCAGCAAGGGGGAGGGGCCCATGGTGAAGGGAAGCCCTCAGACATGAAACCAAGACCTCAGATTTTGGAGGGAAAACCAAAACAAGATGAGAGAGAATCAAAGTACACCAGAAAATGCTATTTCTGTCAGGGAAAGGGTCATCTAATCTCAGAGTGTGAGAAATTAAAGCAGCTAAAAGGAATGGTGCCTCAGAATTCTAGTGGGACCAAGCCAAAAGCTGTGTTCTGTGTCCAGCAAGAGCAAGGCTCAGTGTCACAGAGGGAGCCTGTTGCCATGGCTACTCAGTCTGGAACAGCTACCTATGCTGAGCAGGCTGAGGAAAATGGTCCTCTTGTGGAGGTAAAGCGCTGCTTGCTGATAAAAACAGATTCTCAGTTGTTTGAGACAGCCGGGGTGGACGTAGGAATACTTGACCGTCAGTATAGGGGGCTGCGGGACACTTGTTCCCAGGTGACCCTGTGCCATCCCGATATCATTCCCCGGGAGTTTATAATCCCAAATGAGAGCATAAAGGTAGCAGGTATTGAGGGGCAGGTAATCTCTCTGCCAGTAGCAGAGGTACCTGTCAACTTTCAAGGCTGGAGGGGAGATTGGCGGATAGCGATTTCATCTACTCTGCCAGCAGCCGTGCTCGTGGGAAATGACCTGGCTGAACATGTGAAAAGGGTGCTAGTGATTACACGCTCACAAGCCACCACGGGGACAGTTCAGGGGGGTAATGATGAGCCAGAGGCGGAAGCAGAGGGGAGTTCAGAAGCTGTGGTGGAAACCTTAACCACAGACAGCAGATTTGGACAGGAGCAAAAGGCAGACGCCACTCTCCAAAAGTGTTTTGAACAGGTGACTGACGCCCAGCTAACACCTGAAACCCCAGTGAGATTTCTGGAGAAAAAGGGGATTTTATATAGAGAAACCCTGAGGAATATCTCAAAAGGGGGAGATGGGATCAGAAGTCAGCTGGTGGTACCTGAAAAGTATCGCCCCATGATCTTACAAAGGGGTCACTCTGACATGTTTGCTGCACACTTAGGGGTGAAAGGGCCCCTTGACTTGATCAAACAAAATTGGGAGCAGATCACCCAGGATGACCCACAAGACGTTGTGACATACATAGACACCTTGATGAATGACCTAAGGAGAAATCTAGAGCTGGCAGCAGAAAACCTGCAAGCTCAGAAGGTCAGACAGAAAACATGGTATGACCACAAAGCTAGAGAGAGACACTTTGACCCAGGGGAGGAAGTGCTTTGGCTTAGGCCCTGCAGAGAGAACAAACTGCAGCTCAAATGGGCAGGACCATATAGGGTCATTTCCAAGATGTCAGACCTGAACTACCTAATAGAGCAAGAGGAGAACCAAGCAAGGAGGGTGGTTCATGTGAATGCCCTAAAACCCTACTACAGAAGGGAACAGAGGGTTTTATTCGCGATAAAAGCAGCTGAGAGTGAGGAAGCTGAGTTACCCTTCTGGGAGGGTAGAGGGGAAGTAAAATACAACCCAGAGGAGGTAAAGATCAGTCCTGCACTCACCCAAGACCAGCAGCAAGAACTAAAAATGCTGCATAGTAAATATCAACAGGTGTTTTCCAACAAGCCGGGGATAGTGAAGGGAGTGAGGCATCGGATCCACACAGGGGATGCACCCCCGCAGGCAGTATCCCCATACCGAGTAACGGGACCCTATAGGGACAAGGTGCGGAAGGAGCTGGACGAGATGCTTAGGGAGAACATAATCGTCCCCTCTTCTAGTCCTTGGTCCTCTCCAATAGTCCTTGTGGACAAGCCTGATGGGAGCATTAGGTTTTGTGTTGATTACAGGAAATTAAACCGTGTAACCACTCCTGATGCCTACCCAATGCCCAGGCTAGACAACCTGATTGAAACCATAGGGGGTTGTCGGTTCATCTCATCATTGGACCTGGTAAAGGGATATTGGCAATTAAGAATTGATCCCAGGGATCAAGAAAAAACTGCCTTTTGCAGCCCTTTTGGTCTCTATGAATTTCGAGTCCTGAGCTTTGGTCTCAGAAATGCACCAGCCACATTCCAAAGGCTGATGGACCAGACCTTGGCAGGGCTCAGTGACTTTACAGTGGCCTACATTGATGACATAGGGATCTTCAGTAATACCTGGGAAGATCACCTGATACACCTGGAGTTAGTGCTGCAGAGGTTAAGTGCAGCAGGGCTAACAGTAAAGGCCAGCAAGTGTCAGCTGGGTAGCCCAGAAATAAAATACTTGGGTCACATGGTAGGGGGAGGAATGATAAAACCCCTGGAGGCCAAAATAGAAGCTGTTCGTGATTGGCCTAGACCCAACACCAAGAAAAAGGTCAAATCATTTCTTGGGTTGGTGGGCTACTACAGAAAGTTCATCCCGAGGTTTAGCGAGATTGCGGCTCCGCTGACCGATCTGACGAGGAAGAGGGCTGATGACCGCATCCCGTGGACCAGCGACTGTGAGGCGGCGTTCCAGAGGTTGAAGGAGGCGTTAATCAACTATCCTGTCCTGCGTGCTCCAGACTTCGACCGGGAGTTTATCATCTACACCGACGCGTCTAACAGCGGGGTAGGAGCAGTTCTGTGCCAGGAGGATGAGAATGGTGACCAACATCCGGTGTCCTACCTGAGTAGGAAACTTCAAAAAGGTGAGAGACATTTGGCAACCGTGGAGAAGGAGTGTTTGGCCATAGTCTACGCGATCCAGAAGGCCAAGCCTTACATCTGGGGAAGACATTTTATTCTGTGTACTGACCATTCACCATTGCAATGGTTAAAGACAATGAAAAGCCACCATAGCAAACTTATGAGGTGGGCTTTGAACTTACAGGACTATGACTTTGAAGTGAAGGTGGTCAGAGGGTCAGTGAACTGTGTTGCTGACGCCTTATCAAGAAGACCTGAAGACTGAAGACGGCGAAAGAACATGGACTATATGTATATAATGAAGACAAAAAGTTAAAATGTACCTGGTTTTAAATTGGTTTGTATTAATAAAGGTAAAATTGATGTAATGCATATGGTAAATGTTTGAAATGCCTATTTGCTATGTTTAACTTGGAGTGTAAGTATATGTAAGTATTATTTGGTATGTATTACTGTTGTTGTGTATTTTATACAGGTTGTTTTTTGGTGAAAAGCACTTTTAGCTTTCCCCCTACAAAACAACTTTTAAAGAGGGGAGGTGTTACATAACAGCACTGATGTTACCTGTCTGTCATGGGTTTGGAGGGAAAGTTCCATCCTATGGGGAGTGGAAGGCGGGACATCAGGAGGAGGGGCTGTACTGTATAAATATGTGATGCCTGTGTGGTGAAGAGATGATGCTGAGACAGACTGTGAGACACTGGGTTGGGACGAAGCAGCAGCTGGGGAAGAAGAAGCTGTTGTGGGAGTCTGGGTGTCTGACAGGGTACTACTGTGTGTCAGAGTACCAACCTGAAAGGTTCAGGGGTCTGTGGGTTAGCCAGAACTGATGGGTTCAGGGTCTGTGCTTTAAGTTAAAGGTTCTAGGTGAACCAAACTGTATGCTTGTGTGTGTGAGAATAAGCCACGTTACTTTATTTTATTCACCTGATTGTTTTATTTACCCTGTTTGTATTTAAAATAAACCTAATTCTTTTATTGTTTAAAAATCCATCCCTGGTCTGTGTGACTTTTTATAGGGAATGGTTGGTGGCAGCTTAGTGTAACTGTGTGGCAGATCCCAGTAGGTCTGGGTTTGTCACACTTGGGTCCCCTTTTGGGAGAAGCAGGATAGAAATCAAGCAAATAAATGTATATTGTTACTTTTATTACAGTTACTACGGTACTTTTAATTGTAATAATTATATATAAATTTAGTTTCCAACAGGCAGAATCTGCTGTCCGTTATAGACAAAAAAGAGTAAAATTGGTATCTTGGCGAAACCAGATAGCCAGGCTGTGGACAAACAGCATACAAACATGAAGGGAGGCCACACTGTGCTTTGTAAAACAAGCTGAAAAGCAACTTGGAACAGCTCATACTCTGTGACTGGCCTAAAAACACAATTAGGTAGGTCATAATTTCTTTATCATGATTTAATGAGATGTGCTTCCAGCTAGGAGCATACCCGATAAGACCTAGTTAGTACTTGGACAGGGAATCTCATACCACTGGGCCCTGTATGAGAAGAGCCAGCCTCCAAAAAGGTCAGGGAAAGCCTCATCCCTGAAAACCCCAAAAGCTGCTGGCAGTCAACACTGACTGTGCTGGGCTAGATAGACCAATGGTCTGAGTTAAGTCAAGCAGATTCCTGTGTTCCTAAGGTGTGTTTAGGATTGGCTTGGAAGCCTAAGTGAAACATGCTCCTCCTGTTTGTGCTCATCCCTGGTGACTTGATTCTGATGCAGAAAGGTGACACCTCATCCTGCCACTGGAGGATGAAACACCCTCCCTTTTGTAGGAGTTTGAGGCATCAGTATGTCTCACATACTATATTGTGCACTGTAGTGTATTTTATTTTAGATACTTTGCACACATTATTATTCTTTAAATCTGGGCCAAATCCAACATAAAGCTACTAGAGTACCATTGGATACTTCCCTATATACTGTATTATAAACTCGGATTATAAACATTATTGGGATAAGTTATCCTGTGATCATTCCTTACATTCAAGAAACTACCAAACTAATATAAAATGTAAAAACTCTGGAACATCGTCAAAGACTGTAGCTTGCAGTTATTAAGGCAAAGAATCATCAGCCACAGTTATGGCATTAATCGCATCATTTAACTGTCTTTTGCATGGAGATCCTAGGCAAATTCTATTTAAATAAGTAAACTGGATCTTGTGCACCTTAGTGCAGTGTATACGCCTAAAATGGTGCAAATGGGCAGCTGGTTTTAAAAGTATCTTCCAAATACAGTAATATGCATTGTGTTAAGAAAATTGCCTGGGGACAGGAAGTAGTTACCTCCAGGCAATGGTTTCATTCAAAGTTTTAGGAGCGTGAATAGCCATGAGGATTTGCTTTGTCCTTTTCCCTTGTACTCCCTTACATTCTAGACCCAAAGGCTTTGCCTTTGCCAATGAACATTCTTGGGGTTTGATAGCATCTTTTTGTCATGTTACTAAACATTCAGGGACACAGTACGGCCAGAGGGCCCATCCTGCATTGTAAGTAGCTTTAATAAAAGAAAGGTAATGTGAGCTAGATTGTTACTGTTGAGGTAAGAAGTGCATCACACGTTTTTTCTCAGTACTCCGCCCAGCTCAGCCCATAATATGAATAAAAAACAGAACTAAAAAAAAAATACAATTAGTTACAATATTAAGACACAATGAAGCAGATTATATGATGGAAACAACAGAATTAAATGCAGTTTAAAAGCACATTCAAAATAAAGTCTTCTCCCCAGTTAAAAGCCCCTTCCTTGATGGGCTACTAGTTGCCAAAAGGCTGCTTGAATAAAAATGATTGTGCTTGCCCCTGAGAAACACAACAAGGAAGGAAGCCAATCTAGCATCCTTTGGAACGGGTCAGGGAACTTTTTTACCTTTTACCCCCTAAAAAATTTATATACACCGACATTACCCCCTTCATTTGAAAGGAAGGATCTCAGTCACGTGTGGCCAATCGAGCGCCACCACCGAAGCCTTGCTGCTCATGCCCGAACCACCGCTGCCTGGTGGGACCGCACTCAGTCCTTGGCCCCGCAAGGGCAGCTCCCTTTCTCTGCCGGCAGGTGGCTCCTGGGTGGCCATCGAAGAGGAGCAAGTCACTCACCCACCGGGGGTGCCCAATTCCGCCTCCCGCTCTGGCACCGGTGGCTGCTCGCCGGGGGAGTGGCCGCGTCGGGCCTCAGCGTCAGGGCTCCCACGGGCCTCGCTGTCAAAGCGCCGCAACAGCTGCCACATGGAGGGCGAGAGGCTCCGCCAGGCCTGACTGGCCAGTGCAGAGGTGCCACCGAAGGAAGCAGCACAGCCGGGCGAGCGCCGCTGCCACCCAACGGGCACCTCTGGGAACGGGGACAGGGCATGGGTTGGCCCCCCTCCACGGCGATCGACCTCTCCAGGCACTGGAAGGGGAGGCTCCTCCTGGCTGGGCCCCTTGGCCACTCGCCCTGGCCTTGCCCTCTGCCATGGCTGGCGCTGCCGCTTCCGCCTCAGCTGCCGTACACCGCCGACTGGGGCCCGTTGCCGGCCACCATCTGCTGTGGCTCAGTTGCAGCCGGGCCGGAGAAGGGGGCTGGAAGGGGGTGATCAGGCAGCCAGGAACCCCCCCCCCCGGGCAGAAGAGGAGGAGGAGGAGGGAAGGGAGTTAGGGTCACATCCTCATTACCCCCAGGATTTTCATTTTTACCCCTTTTGGGGTAATTTACCCTTGTTCCCTAACCACTGCTTTGGAATGATTATTACTATTGTGCACTTTCAACTCAGTTCTGACATATGGCAGCTCTTTCCAAGGTCTAGGTATAAAGCTATCAGAACTGGTTTACCAGTTCCTCCTCCTGGCGTCATTCTGAGAGTTCCAAAGGAGCTATATGGGAACCGCCACCAATAAGCCTACTCTGGTATCATTCTCCTGTCAGCTGAGCAAAGAATAGGAGTGAGTTTCAAAGTCACATTTAGTATAGGAGCACGTCATTGCATGTTGCTTAAGCTACAAGTAAACTGGCCAGATAGCTCAGTGAGTTGGAACACCTGGCTGTGGAGCCCAAGGTCGGGAGTTTAATTCCTCCCTGAGCCCAGTATGTAAAGAGCCAACCTCTGTGGGTTTGGGGGAAACTATACAGTGTCATGAGAAGAGAAGACTCCCTGGAAAAGATGCTGATGTTAGGAAAGTGTGAAGGCAGGAGGAGAAGGGGATGACAGAAGACGAGATGGCTGGGCGGTGTCATCGAAGCTACCAACATGAATTTGACCCAACTCCGGGAGGCAGTGGAAGACAGGAGGGCCTGGGGTGCTCTGGTCCATGGGGTCATGAAGAGTTGGACACAACTAAATGACTAAACAACAACAATAGAGTGTGAGGGTACCCCCAGAAGGAAGGAGTGGTAAACCACTTCTGAGTACTCTGTACTTAGGAAACCCCAGAAATGTAAGCTGGAATCAACATGGAATCATAACAATATAATAACAAATACCGTACTTTATGCACAGTAGTCAAGATACTGGCTGGCTACTATGTGCTCCTTTCAAGTTAATTTGGTCCCTTGGAACACCCACCATGCATTATCAGATCCATATTGATTTTACTCCTCCTACACACAGCCCACATATTGACTCTCAGTAAGCTAAGATTTATTTTATTTCTGTATTTCCTTTGGCTCCTTGACAGCCATTTCATAGTCAAGAAACCATTCCAAAGCTTTTCATCATGAACAAAACCATCATGCCTACAATAATAAATACTGCAATCCTCGTTCTTGAAGGACATGCTCCTTTTTATCAGGGTCTCACCTCATCTGATGGATTTTCTTTCATTCCCAGGTAATTCTTGTTCCAAGACAGCACTGTTGTCAGGCAATTTACAGGCACAAAAGATTACATGTTGGTCTCTAGCCTTCAGTGTTTCAAGTGCCCACACACATATTGCAGAATCTGCACTATTGTTTCGGCTCCCATCTCAGTCCCAACCCATTGTAGCTTTTCAGGCTTCAGCAGAAAAGCTGCGGCAACTGAACCATCAGAAGGGCACTGTGTGCAAGGTCTTCCTTGCAGAACAGCCTGCTCTGTTATGGAGTATATCAGCCTTTGCGATTCTGTTCCATCTCTTGTAATCACACTTTGGTTGCTATGGTAAGAGGCTATTATACAGCCCTGGCCTGGTCCAGAAGCCTTGAGAATAACTGGTGTGTGGGTAATTTCACTTCCAGTTGTCCTTCATCGTGGTTTATTAAAGGAACAAATAACTCAAGGGTGCATTGGCTGTAAGAGATTAGGATTAGTAGTTTCTTCCACTGGCAGAAGCCCCTTATGCCAAGAGGAATGCCCTTGCACTGGCACAACCCTTTCTCTCGGCAGGACTTTCCCACAAACTAAGACTTAACAGGAGAAGAGTTCCCGCCATCCCTGGAAATAGGGGAGTTGAAACAAGAGAAGAGCCTCCTTTCCAAACAAACCTTTTTCAGCCCAGGGACACAGTTCTACAGTGACACAAAGCTAGGCCAAGAGGGGAAGTAGCCTTCAAATAATTTCAGTTTAGCCTAGCCTGGGAGGAGCGGAGAGATTCAGAATAATTTCAGCTGACTTAATCTCACCTACGTTGGCCTTCAGCTGTCTTGGCTAGTTAGGATTCCGCTCTAACATGGCAAGCAGTACCAAATAGACATGGCAGAGTTGGGGGGGGGGGATGAGTATGTTAATCATGCTTCCATTTTGCATGACTAAACCTGGTACTGGTAACTGCTCTCAGTCCAGCAGCGCCCCCTGCAGATGTGTCAGTGCATGACCACCCTCAAGGCCTGTGCATGCTGTTCAGTTTTCTTATTTTCAGGTGCCACAAACCCATTGCACTGGGCTTTGAAAAGACAGTGGGAATGAAAATAAAGAACAGATCAATACAGATAACATGTATACTAGTAACAGTAACAATGATAACCACAAATTAGATTCCTATTGTTACTGCCCGGTGTAAGCTAACATTTTCTTATAGCTACCGTATGCTGAGACGCTGTTACGAAAATAACTTTCAGTCAGTAATCACTAACCAGGCCAAGGAGTTAAACATTCTCGTTTTTTTACTTGGGGAAAGCTTGGAATATCTACTTTTAATTGCCTGTACCGCTCAGAATCTCCCAACCACCATGGGCACTGGGAGTTGTGTGGGAACATTTGCAAGCCCTGAATTCAAGTCAGTAAAATGTGGCCTGGCAACTTGCAAAATTTTAAAGGGATTCTGCCAAGGCCCTTCCCTCAGTCCGTTCCCCCAGCACACTTACATGCAAGAAAAGGCCTTTGCAGTGGTTGCTCCTAGACTGTGAAATGTACTCCCCTGAGAAACCTGATCAGTCCCCTCTCTTTACCTGCTTGTAAAGGAAGCGAGTAGACCTTCCTTTATAGGCAGGTTTTTAAGTGATTTGGACAATGAGGTGCAGGATTAGGAATGCTGCATTCATTAAATTCAAGGAGATGTGCAATTTTTGAAAATTTATTTAGCACTGTACTAAATAAATAAATGTGAGGGGTCCTCCAACACACATTCCATTTTTTGTGGGAATGCTCTGCGCTGTTTCTTCTAAAATGTAACTACTGTAAAATGTAATCTACTTCTATAGAGGATGTAAAGGGCCTTCCAAACTGCTTCACCACAGACATATTCCTGAAAACCACATGTTTTAAAACTAATGTTGTTTAGATATCAATGTGACAATGTAAGCACTCTCATCATACAAAAGAATATTTTGAGAGAAGTGTGACGAAGTCTGTCCGCATATTCTGAGAACACAGGTCATGGAGCAAAATAGTCAAGAGGCATAGCGTTGAAATCAAATGCATATGTTGGAGAGAGAGCACAGACGTTCTCCCTTGTGCTGCAAAATGTCTGAGAAGGCTGAAGGCTGGCAGAGGAAAAAGACGTCTGCTCTGGTCTTGCCTTCAAAGAAATGCAACAATATATGCCTAACTTACAGATCTGTGGGGAAGAATGTTCAGAAATGGAGACAGAATCATGCTGAATGAAGAGTGCAGCAGCACAGAGAAGAAAGGGTTAGCCTGATTCTCTATGGTATGTATTAAAATTAGTCGCTCATGAACACGCACTGCACAGTCAAAATGTTTTAAAGCCACAACTGAGGCAGCTATTGAAACGGCGAGCTGCTCAAGTCCATGATGAATGGTTCTGCCTTGCACAGCAGTGAGCATCAAATCAGTATTTAAATGCATGTTCAGCACAGAGAGCTGCGTATGCTGGGAGGGACGGAGGGAGGGAGGGAAATCCCAGCAGCCGTATGCCACAGTTGGCAGTGGCTGGCAGGGACACCCTGATTCTGTTCAGCAGCAGCTGTGGTACAAATCCCTACACACACTCGAGGCAGCTGTATTGTCAGAAATAAACTTTGTAGCTAATAAATGGAGAAGATCTGCCCCATTTTGCCCTGCATGTTCGTTACTTACTGCAATCCCCCCTAAATAGAGCATGGCTGCAATAAGACCTCCCTGTTCATTCTGTTACACTGATTCCTTTTAATAGCATTATTACCAATCTTGGTACCACCCAAGGAGTACATTTTAAGTGTGCTCGTCCATCATTTAGAAGAGGACTCATTTGAAGTGTTTTGTTCTTTAAATGCCTTCAGAATTAAAGAGAAGGATGTTTAAAACTCATAAGCCTTTCTTGAATTCCTTATGTGCAATGAATGGCAAATGATTAACACTAGGGTTTTCCTATGCACAGCGGGACTGAAAATTAGAGGTTATGTTGCCCACTGTGGAAAGATTATGGCATTGTTCTCCAGAACAAGATAATAAGAGCAGAACTTACACCTGTTTTCAGCTGTTGCTCATACAACAGCATTACAGCTGTGAGATGGCGCTCTGGTGTGATAAATTTCAGGTGATACCCAATGTGAGGTTTTGTTGTTATATGACATCACATAACAGTGATTTATGCTGACCCTATATTTTAATTGCTTCCAAAAAGTTCTGTTGTTAAACTGTCTTGTTCAGCCCAAGCTCAAGGGCATAACTTCCTTTATTGAATCAATCTATCGCTCCTTTGGTCTTCCTCTTTTTATATTGCCTTCAACTGTTCTCAGAATTATTGCCTTTTCCCATGAGGCAAGAACCCCACATTTTCAGATAACCCACAGTGATCTTTTTACTGAAATGCATGTTTGTTTTAATGTGTGGATGGCAGTGGCAGCCACTGAGAAGTGTATTGGCGGCAGCAGTGGTGGGTGGGGTGAGGTGTGTCTCCCCGAGTATCAAAGATGCACTCCCACCATCCAGCTGCCCACCAAGCAATCCCAGCTAATGACAGAAGAAGTCCTGCAGAGGCTTAAAACAGTGCATATTGGGCACCATTTTAAACTGCAGTAAGGCTTGCATAATGTGAAGCATCAAAAGTTGCTTTATGTCCCCCCGTTTTTATTTTCAGGGGTGTAGTTGCAGCCAGGGTCTTGTTTTCTCACACTGTAAAATTACAAATATTGGCATTGACCACTGGATGCTTTACACTGCCAGGAGTACAACAACAAGCCACACTTTGCTGAATAAAGTCTAATGAACTGTCCAACATCTTTTGGAGCAGTTTAAGCAATGGCTCATGCAGTCGGGTTTTACAAGGTCTTGCGCAAACAGCATTCAAGCACTGGCTTTGTCATTTTTACAAAGCTAAAAAGTAGGTGGAATACACCATGGAATGTGAGCTGTCCTCAGCCTCAGTACAATATACTGGCTCTTGCTGCTGTTTTAAGCTATCCGGGTCAGATGATCCCCAAAAAGTGTAAGAGCAACAAAGTAAATGTTAACAATCCAAAAGGCAAGAAATGTGAGTTCTTAGAAATATGGAGCTCTGAGCACAATGAGGTCAAATGTCATTAAGTGCAAAAAGCGAGCTGTTACTATTCTGTGAAGACCTTATTGCAGACTGTGCTTTTTGCTTTTCAATGACATTTGGTTCCATTTTTTGGTTTGTTTTCTTTATACCCATCTGTGCCTATATATGCCTGCCAACTCACTTCATACATCTGATGAAATGGCCTCTAGTCTACAAAGTGCTTTTAAATTGTTTTTGCTTCAGAAGACTAACACGGCTGATCCTCTGGCAATAAACTCCATTTATTTTTCACAGCTAGTTCATGATTTTACTATTCCAGTCAAGATGGGTAAGCTATACCAAACTGAGAGGCAAACATGGGCAGGATCATTTGCTCTTAATCCTTCGGTAAATAAAACTGAAGTAGGATTAAGCTAGAAAAGAAAACAAACCTTTTGTTTGATTATCATGCAGTTGTGCTTTGATACTACATGGTGGCTCACAGTCAACCTGGCAAAATAACTTTTTCTCAGTACCTCTCTCCAGAAATTGTTTCTGGCACTTTGGATGCAGCTGAAACTTTTGCAGTTAATTTATATAGTGCTATTAGTGCAATTAATGTACAGTAGATACTTTGATTTACCTTGGAGTTTTTTGTAGGTGTTCTAGCGTTGTGCAATTAATCTTTAAACAGTTTGATTGACAGCTGTTACAGTTCTGGAAAATCCTACTTCACACTCCATATGTACAGAGTTTCAAGTACCAGCTTTTTTACTCAGTCCTTTATCTTATGGATAAGCAGCAATAGAGATGTGGGGAAATTTGTGGCTAGAAGAACAGTTTTTAAAAAAAAGTTTGTTGCCCTAGTTAACACAACACAAGGAATATCCAACACCTTCATAATCTGTTTTGTGTTTTCTGAGGCACCTCACTAACTACTTCTGGGAACAGAATGGACAACTAGATGTATCGGGCAGTGTACTCTGTATATACACAGGCCAGCTCAGTGAAGCAATTCTTGTGGTATATACTTTTAATGTTATTTTATGGTCAATTCATTTTCTTTGACTTCTCCCTTCCCCCCCCCGTCTTTTTCTTTCTTTCCTTTTATGATTTGTCCACATTTAAAAAGGGAAAGAAGGCAGGAGGAAGAGTGCCTTCTGCACTGTCTAGCTGCTGAAAGCACTTCTTCTGGTTTGCACTAAATTATTTTTATTTTATTCTTTTCTATTTATTGGATATCTAAGGTCTGTATTATTTTAATTTTGTCTCAAGCCTGACAATAACTTAATGGTGTCAAGGAGAGGGACAGTGTTACAGTTCACATTAGTGTAAGTTTGCTGCCATCTGTCGGCCATAGAACAAAACACAGGCGAAGAGCATAATTTGTTTTTTTGCCAACATTTCCTATTTAGCTATTACATTATACCTGCTATAGTAGCAGCTATCACTGGGAGAAGAGCCAGTTGAGAGAGATTACCAATAACCACCCAGAGAGCGGCATCAACATGTGAACCAACACAGGCTTGGTATCTCCTTTCTGTCATACTTTTAAAACCAGTTTGTAGCCTACAAGTACAAGGGTGGTATATATATTTATTCATTTATTTATATTCATTCATTCATTACTTTACATTACATCAGTGGTGTCGAACTGTGGCCCTCCAGATGTTCTTGGCCTTCAACTCCCAGAAGCCTTCACCACCACCTCTGCTGGCCAGGATTTCTGGGAGTTGAAGGCCAAGAACATCTGGAGGGCCACAGTTCGACACCACTGCATTACATTAATATGTTCCATTTCCCCCAGAATTGGCACCCAAGGGGGCTTACAGAACAGTATGAATCAAAAGCAGCTTAAAATAAAACAAAAGGAAACGCAGGAAACAGAAAGAAGCCTGTCTTAGCAAGAAGCTCCAGAGTCCAGGTGTGGTCACTGAGAAATCCTTCCCTCAAATCCCCACTAGAACATAGTTGGACTAATGACCTAGGAGACTTGGGTTCAAGCCTCTGCTGGGCCATGGAAACTTACAGGGGAATGGCAATGGTAAAAGAATGTGGAAATGTGGTTTCCTGAACAAATGCACTCTTGTCTGACACCTTTGTTTCTAGGAAACCATTCTATCTCTCCACATTCTGTCCTTCTTGTTCACAATACAATCAAATGCTGAGGCACAACCCATAGTTTCTCATCCACACGGTCAACAGCTCTGCTGTAGTCTATGAAGAACAGACATCTTCTGAAACTCTTTGGTGCACTCCAGTAACCAGGGAATATTTGGAACATGATCTTGAGTGCCTCTTCCTTTTCAAAATCCAGCTTGAACTTGAGGCATTTCTCACTCCATATAAGGTAAAAGCCTTTGTTGCAACAAAAGATCCCAGAATTGCCCAATATTTTATTTTTTTAAGTAACTTTGTATTTTTTAAAGCAACTTTCCCAAGATATGCTCTTGGTAGGAAGCAAAACTATTGCATTTGAAAGAACAATTAAGCATAATTAAAAATCTGATGTCTAGATTACCCTGCAATTAAAGATTAATGACTGCATGTTCATTATGCCTAATGAGAAATGATTTCCTGGTGAGGTTATCCCTGGCTTGCTGTATTTTATTCAGGTCAGCTCAAGCAGAACAAACGAAGTACTGAAAAGGACAAAAAGATCATCAGCCTGAAGGTCAGTCAGGGACAATGCCATAGACCAGCTCTGGGAGCATGTGAAACAATGTAAGGGCTAGAAAAAAAAAACCCTGCACATTTGTGAAGTGTTTTCCCTTACCCTTAAGTACCACAGCCATTTTCAGAAATTAATTATGCAGAAGAAGAATGAGGATGCTGGAATATTTCAGCAGCTCATTCTGTCCTCAGCCTACCATTCATCATGTGCAGTGAATGCTTGCATGTACAGTATTATATAAGGCATTAGGGATGTGCAGAAGCCCCCTCAAGTTCTTCTGCTTGTGAATAAAGAGCAACAGGTACAGGCTGACCTGCAGTGCGCCATTAAGGAGCATTCCAACCCACTCTGTCATCAGGTTTGTGATATTATCTGTATGTTTCCAGATGGGTCTCTCTTTTTTTTAAATTGTTTGCTTTTAGTCATAAATCTCATGAGAGGGAATGCAAAGAGCCATGATTCCAGCTGTGTGTGACCTATCCACTCAAAGCCCGTACAACAGCCATCCTTCCCCAGTCACACAAACTCTGAAGCATAACAGTGTATAATATTTCAGTAGAGTTTAGTGAGGTCAGCTGAGTGAAAGAAGAAAAAATATTCTAGGTTGCAAAAGGGCTGCCTAAATCATGATACAACGCTTTCTCATTGCCCTATTGCTCCTCAAAGCAAAGCAAAGCATGCTGCGTATATACTGCACCATAATGCTTCAAGCACTCTCTGGGCGGTTTACAAGTTAATTATGCAGACTACACATTGCACACATCCCCAGCAAGCTGTGTACTCATTTTACTGAAAGGCTAGAAGGCTGAGTCAACCTTGAGCCGGCTACCTGGGATTGAACCTCAGGTCATGAGCACAGTTTTGGCTGCAGTACAGCAGTTTAACCACTGTGCCAGAAGGCTCTGCCAAGCTCTCAACATGGTTTGGGGAGTGGCTACAAGGAGATATAGTGGTGCCTTGCTTAACGAGCACACCGTTTAACAACCAATCCACATAGCGATGCGTTTTTTGCGATTGCTAATGCGATCGCATTGCAATGTTTTAGATAGGGAAAACATCGCATTGCGATGATCGGTAAGCATTTTGCTTACCAATCTTTGCATTGTGATGTTTTACAAACAGCTGATTGGCGGTTCCAAAATGGCCACCGGGTTGAGAAAATGGCCGCCTGCGGCGTTTTCGCGCCCTGCTCTCGCTTACCGGGTGGCGAAAATGGTGGCCGGATGGAGGATTCCCCGCATAGCGGTGAGTTTTTCCCCCATAGGAGTTTAAAGCGTTCCTATGGGTTCCCGCCCCGCATAGCGACGAATCCGGAAAGCGACAATCCTGGAACGGATTAACGTCGCTATGTGGGGCACCACTGTATACAGGGGCAGCTACTTCAGTCAGAGTTCTCCTTGGCGTTCGGAGTTTCCCAGGCAGAACTCATGCTTCATTGAGAAGTTCAGCTACTATTCCCCTTCCCTTCTGGCACCAGGAACTCAGTTTCATGCATTAGCTTCCATTTCCCCTTTCTTCAAATCAAATTGTTGCCTGTCTTCTTAATCCTACAGATGCCAACTACAAGGGATCCATTTTGGGGTGGGGGGAGCAGCAGCTCTATACTCCACCTTGCAGATGCTTCAGAATCACTAAAATATCCCTTATTTAATCTGTTGGTTGCATATTTTTCTAAAGAGACTGCACATGCTTTTAAATCATATGTATAGATAATCCCTGTAATACTATAAGAAGCATGCTAGCTGGGACAGTGGCTTCCCAAAGATAGTTTAGGCTTATTCGGGGAACAAAATGCTGGATCACAGAGACTTTTGATCTGATCCGGCAGAGCGGGTCTTTGCTTATGTTCATATGGAATTATACGCACGTGTAGGGTTGTTTCACATAGCAAAACCGACATACCTACAACACAGCTAGATTTTGATGCTACAATGCTGTTCACCTGCCAAGACCCATTCTTCCTTGATTGAATGATCATCTGTAAAGGGCTTTAGACCTTTCCTTCCTAACAAGTTTAGAGAAAATGTTTCTAAATCGGAATTAGGAGTTCAAATTTTAGAAATTCATCTGCAACAGACCAGATAAAGAAAGCACAAAAATTGGCAGTATTCACCTGCTTTCCTATATATTCTCAGGTATTTGCAAAGCTTGGGAATTTATTTTTCAAAAAGGGCTCATCATTCTCATTGCTCATTATTATTAGTCATCGATCCTTGCCATTATTTGTTATCTAAATATTCCTCTTATCCATCATTTACCTGTTCCTTTTTAGTTCCTTTTGAAGGGAGGTAAATCCATCTAAAAAGTAAGAAAATGCTTTACATCATGAAGAAGTGCCCTCAAAATGCACCCCAAGGGATTTCTGACTAAAAGGAAACCAGAAAAAATGACAAGTAAATGTTACTCATTTCAGGACAAAGTAATTATGTTAGTCATTACATTTCTGCATGAAAGGAACATTGTTATCCCCTCTTATACCCCAAGGTGGTGCCCTGAAGATGGCATTCACACTTGTGAGTTCTGAACATTGCAACAATTTGTTCAAAATCTTACTCACATACCTGCTTGGTTATTCTTTTCTCCTCTGTTACTCACACGAAACTACACATCTTTAAGATTTTGGAAACGCTTCATTGTTAGAAAATGATGTAAGGTGTTTTTTTCCCCCCACACATTAACAGTGCAATCCCCTGCATGTTTACTCAGAAGAAAATTCCACTGGATTCAGTAGGCTTCCTTCCACATTAGACTAACTGTGTTTACAGCCTAAGGCTGTGATGGAACAAGTTTTGTTGCACTCCGTGAGGTTTACTTCTGAAGAAATATGTTTAGCATTGCACTTTATGTACTGGAACTAATCAAGTACACTAGCATCGAACATTACATTTTGAAAATCAATTTTTTAACTGGAAAATTGGATGAAGAGAAGATGCAACTAGCAAGCATTTCTGTAATCTCTTTGAGAAAAATTGTCCGTATCTCTGGGAAAGAGATCTTTAATTTTGTTTCCATTCTGTGATGGCATGAAATTACTCTGTAAAACTCAAGCAACCATTATCTGAGCTTCATGACCTGAATACTGGCTTTGAATTCACTGTGTATCTCTCAGATTGCTGTGTGTCTGTATGGAAGCTTTTGTAAACAGCGTGCTTGTTTTCCCAAATGTAATTATTCCAGGTTTCCCCTTGTCCCCGAGGGCTTTCAGCAAACATGATCCTGCTTTGCACAGTTTCAGTCAGGTTAGCTGATACAAACAACTGTATCCAGAAGGCATTCATTCTGTTGCAGCAGAGATACAGCTTCCCAAAGTTCACATGGTAATGTCACAATTAGAGATGGGGACGGATATAAAAACAGATCTGTTTTTCTGATGAATATAGCCGATTTGTCATGTATTCATTGATCCACATTTGTAAAATTTTAAATCAGGATGAATATGGCTTGATGAATATTTCCTCGGTTTTATTCGTCGGTCCATTCATATTGGTCTATATTCGTTACCCCTTTGGGGGGGGCTCTCTGAGCTTGCTGGCGCCAATTCGAAGCTCTGGCCAATCAGGACAGAAATCCTGGATTGGCATGTCCAGCAGCCAATAGCGCAGCTGAAAGGTGTATCTACTTTTACAGACGCTTCATATAAGCTTTTACTGTCCAGCCATTCCCCACTTCTGTTCATGCTCTCCAGAGTGAGAACAGTTGCTTTTCTCTGGCCTGCTAGTGCTCTTGTGGTTTCGCTTTTGCGGCAGCAAAGCAAGGACTTATATTTTTCTTTTTCATCATCATTCATCAATCATCATCAACTTTAGTGGGAATTTGGGGAGGGATTTCAGGTAGCTTAGGCTACTTCTTTGGAAGAGCTTAATTTCATTTTAAATTCAGATCAATCAACCTTTTTTCCCCTGGAGGCTTGTGTGTGTGTATGCATCGTCCAGGGGGGAGTGTCGTTGTGTGACTGTGGAATCTCTTTTCCTTTACATTCAGTTTTCAAAAGTGTCTCTCAGGGAATTTGTTGGGTGGTTGGCTCCATCATTCCTTTTTCTACTAAAATGTCTGTCTGTCTGTCTGTCTGTCTGTCTCTCTCTCTCTCTCTCTCTCTCTGTGTGTGTGTGTGTGTGTGTGTGTGTGTGTGTCTAAGGATGATTATTCAGTTTTCAAAAGATCATTGTAGGGAGGCTTGTGTGTCTCAGGGAATTTGGGGGGTGGATGGCAGGGCTTTTCTTTTTGGACTTTTTTGGTTTCTCTGCCACAGTGGGTTGGGGGAAAAATTTCCTAATTAAATTATACTGAGTGGGGACAGCTTTGTTTAGGCAGGCAGGTCACATTTTAGTAAAAGAATTAAACCACCATCATTCTAAAAATAAAATTTATACACACTCTCTCTATTAGTTTCCTTCCTCAATCTCCATTGCATTATTTGTTGGTTTGTGAGGCAGACAGTAGAAAATGAAGGGATTTTTTCAGGGGCAGTCCAAGGGGAAGAAGGCTGTGAAGCTACGCAGGCTAGGTAGCAGCACCATCATCATGACCACCTCTACGATAACTAGTGCCACAGTCCCTCCTTCAGTGGCCTTGCAGGTAGGCATGGAACCAAAGCTTCCAGAGGTGCCAAAAGAACTGCTGCTCCTCTTCCTAGAGGAATCTGAGGAGTTACTGGTATCCGAAGATCCCCAGTCAGTGCCCCGATGGGGCCAAAACACCTGCTTTCTGGCTGCGAACTTCCTCAATGCCTGAGGGGGTAAAAAGTCAGTGATGTTGGCCATTTGAACAATTTCCTAATCCTGCAGCTCCTTCCACTTGGACTACATTCCAAAAGGTCTGTCTGCTCTGCCCCACCCAAAGCTTGTCTGGGCGTGGCCCCATTGCCCCATCGCCCAGCTTCAGATTGCAAAGCTGTTCTGTTTCCGACAGCTCTGCGGCCCCGTGGATTGACCGCTGTTAGTAGCACCGACCCTGTTCATCTGATGCTGCTGCTGGTGCTCTTGGAAGTTGCAAGCAACCTCAGTTGCCTCCTGGGGGCAAAAACCTTTCCTTTGCAGGCAAATCTGATGTTGCTGAAGAAGACCAGAGTCTGCTCTGTTGCCTTTTCCCTCAGTGCCTTGATGGGGCAAGACACGCCACTTTGCTGCTGTGAACTACCTCAGTGCCCGATGGGGCCAAAAAAGCCTGCTTTCCTGCTGCTAACTTCCTCAGTGCCCGACAGAGCCAAAAAGCCTGCTGTGCTGCCAAATACCTCCTTGCCTCCAGTCGTCCTGAGGGCAAACTCTACTTCACTGGCAAATGTAATGTTGTGCTGAGCTGAAGACAAACTCAATGGCTCATGCATGCCTCTGCCAAAGGGACCTCTCATTCTGCTGAGGCTAAATATAACTCCCTCAATGCCATGGGCTTCTGTGCTGTGTGGTAAACTCTCCTGGGGGGGACCCAATTTGTGGGTGAATAACTTGGAGGTCCGATACCCAATCTTCACCAAAGTAGGCAGGTGTGTTGGGGAAAGACATAGGAAGCTCTGTTGTGATTCTGGAGTCTCTAAGTACCTGCAGGGAGGTCCTCTTTGTGACTATATAACTCAGGGGGCATGATCCAATGTTCACTAAACTTTTAGGAGTTGTAGAAAATCATCTGAGGAAGCTTCCCTGCAAATTCGGTGTCTCTCGGTCATCGGGGGCCAGTCTTATAGCTGTTTAAAGTGCAGAGGAATCGACGATTCATCAGAGAATATTCATATATTCGTATCTGTTGATCCGTTAACCTTGACGAATAACAGATCAAAACAAACCACCAGTTTTAAATTGTTACTACTTTTATACTTTTAATTAGCATATATACTTTTAATTAGTATGTGTCAACCTGGTTTGGGTTGATCAGCCATACAGGGCTATTATTGTGGCATCTTTGGATCAAAGGAAAATAAGAATAAATTTCCAACCCAACACTGCTTGTAAGTCCTACATGGTTCTATAAATGAAGGGAATTAAGAACCAGTGTGATGGAGTGTACAGTATGTGTATTGGATTGGGATTTGGGAGGTCCATAAGCGGGTCAGAACAGTGCAGATAAGGTCAGTTGCATGAATGGGCAACCTCCAGAAGTCTTCGGGCTTCCTATACTGGCCCTAGTGTTGGAGGGTCACACCTACTCTTGTGACTCATCCCCAGAAAAAAAATTCTCACAAAAATACTGTTGATGCTATGGTTTTCTACTGAAAAGCCCTCTTGCACCCTCTAGTGGCCAAAAGGGGTCAAAAATGTTTTTGGGTTTGTGAGGGCCAGGTTGCTAGGGGACACTCAAAACTTGCCAGCGTTTTCCCTCACATATCCTGGACAGCACAGGAGGATTTTCTGACCAACTTTTCTAAAAGGAAGGTTTTAAAATTTTGTGTGTGCTGAGGATGCCTTTGGGCCACTTGGCACCCCAAACAGGACACTGCCTGTTCTATAAGTACCTCAGTCTTCACAACACCCCTGCAAAATGGACTCTCCTGAAAATAACTATCCCCCAACATCAACCAGAGAGATTAAAGCAGGGATTTCAACCCAGATCTGCTGTCTGGAGATCACGAGAGTTACCATCCAACACATTTTGATTGTATTCTTCCCATAAAAAAGGTCAGAATATTGTAAGTATTGCACGAGTAAGCCACCTCCAGAAGTCTTGGAAAGTTGTGTGGGGAACTCTGGAAGTTGTAGTCCAGAAATACAAAATCTGTGCACCTCTACTTGAAACTAAAATGCTGGTATGTGTATGGAAATTATGGAAAAACCCAGAGGGGAGCCAAAAATAGAAAAACATTGGTAGTTCCCAGTGCATAACCGTGGTTTTTGATAGGTCCAGAAACAAGTCTAGCTGGCAAACATAACACATGAAGTGGTCATAGCATGAGTTCCAATACCTCATAATATGAGGAAGTGAATGTTGAGCTCACATGGGAACAAATCTATTAGTCTTTAAGGGCTACAATATTTTGATATTTTCCTTTTATATATACAAAATTTGTTTACAAAATTATAGGTATATATATAAGCTGAAGCATACTCATTTTACTGGCATTAATCTCCTTCATTTGTCTGTCTTTTTGTTTACAAAATTAAAGGTATATATACCCCTTTAATTTTGTAAACAAAAAGACAGACAAATGAAGGAGATTAATGCCAGTAAACTGAGTATGCTTCAGCTTTTTAAAAAAAGAATGTTTAAAAGGCCCCACAAGTGGCAGGGCATATCAGCCACCTATAATCCAGGTGATCTCAACTGGCCCTTCTCCTAGGAATATTAAAAATGAACTGCACCAACTAGCATTCTGAAAAATTCAGAGATAAATAGATTTATTTTATTTGCTCTTTTACAAAAGCCAGTATGTGACCTTCGTACAATGCTATTTGAACCGCTCTTACTACAAAGCATAAGCCCGAAAGCAAGATGAAAAACATCTCCAGCAATTATCTTATCAACAATTTAAGATTGCTTTTATAAGGCCAACTGTTATTTTCATATAAATATTTGAAAAAGCATTTTCAAATTTGAGATTTTGAAAGTATGTTTACCTTTTGATGGATGCAGTTTAAATAGATATTGGCTAGTATCTTGTTGACTAAACTTTGAGCAGAATGGAAAACATACACTATATGCATTCCCACCAAGCCCATTCACACACCCTTCCTCTCAGCGACTGCAAGTTCAGGGCTGCAACTGGTCACGTGACAGGGAGCCTGCTGGAGTTGGCAAACAAATTTATATGGTTTCCCTTCCTCTCTACATTGAGGAGGTAGGATACTAGCCTTTTAAAATATTTTTTTTAATCTTGAAAAAAAAAACAAAGAAATAACACAGTTTTGACAGCTGGAAGGCAATATTCCAAAGTTTACAATGTATTGAAGCAGGAGATACAAAAGTCTGTGCCTGGAATCTTAATGTTTACATTTAAGGTTCTGAAATTACCTAAACTCATTAGGTTATTACGAACTTTCATCCCATTCCTCTTAGCAACCCTACAAACCAATTTTACAGACACAGAATAGATTGCAAAATGATAGAATAAGATCAAAAATGACTTTTCACATGCTACATTAAAACTACAAATTAAATAAGTCATATAATATTCTCTCCCCTGAACAACAGTATGCTTTGGATATTACCTATTTACTCCTGAAAATATTCCTGGTCATTCAAATAATGTAATATGAAATTATAGAATTATTATACCACCATATAAGAAAATAATCTTTTTTATCCTATTCTATATTGTATTTGGATGTTTTAGATGTGTGTGTGTGTGTGTGTGTGTTTTGAGGCGGGACATCTGACAAAATGCTCTGGATTAGCATTTTCCTTTGGATCCACACGTTCTTTTGCCCTTTGACACTCCCAAAAAACTGTTGCTAATCTATTCCAGCCCTAAATCTCTATCGGTTTATAAAAGAGGCAGTTAAAACATCTGGCAAAAGAGCAAAAACACCACTTCTCCCTCACATTGCAGGCATTGCCTAACAGGCTCTGGACATCTTGGGGACACATCACATATTAAAGGAAATGCATATTTCCTTTTATAATGTTTTCCTTCTAGGCATGTAACTCCTTGAAAGTTCGGTGCCTGACCAATCAGACTTGCAGAGGAAGTATGGGTTTTTCTCCCAGTGACCAACTGCAAAACAAAAGCAAGCTAATTTGAAACATGCAGAGTAAGGCAAGCTCATACTAGAATAAACAGACAATTTTTATCTCTTAAAAGAGCTCTGCTTTTAAAGACTAATGGTACGCTATATTGTCAAGTGTGAATCTTAGCTGCTGTGAGATCAGAGCTCTCTAAGATAAATGTTATGACTGCTTTGCAAATAGCACGTTTTTGTGATTCGAGCTGAAACCATCTTTATACATTAATATTGTAAAGAAATACATCCCACTTTCCTTTTAGCATCCCTCATTTGCCTGCATGTAAATGTCAACAGAATCTGGTCTCTTTTAGTGAAAACAAATCCGAGGAATCCTTAAAAAACATTTGTCTTTCATAGGGTTACTCCAAAAATGTTTGTATTAATGAGAATTATATACAATGATCTAACATTTTAACAGAGAGATCATAATTTTCCCATAGTGGTTTATTATTTTATCTTTATATTTAACCCCTAGAAGTTAGATTCATTTTAACCTGGCCTGTTTCATTGCTGAGAATATCTGGCTCAACAGCACAGATCCAGAAGAAGACATACAGATATTATACAACATGAGTGTGGAATCTTAAGATCTTCACAGCTCAAGATGGAGGACTGCCCTGACGATTCTACTCGTACTGTGTTCGCACCATCCTGTTGTTCAGTGGCTGGAGAGGCCGCCAGTTGTCTACCAAGGGGCAGAAGGGTTGCTCTGCAGTGTTGCTAGAAAGGCTACGAAATGTCATCATCTGTAGAGAAGTAAAATAAAGGTGTTATTAGGGCCAATTCAGGGTCATACGTGTCATTAATAGTCCTCTGTACCTTTTCCCTCGAGCAGCAGCATTTTCTCAGAGCTGATGTCACAACAATCAAATATGCAAATAAGTTTGTGTTTATTTTACAGTGAGCAACTGAGAAACAAACCATGGTTAAATGAAAGATACAGAATTAAGAAAAGCACATGCTATACCAAACAGACCCTTTTCACCACCTAAAAGAGCACCACTTCAATATATATGCATGTGAATAGTGCATGTGAATAAACATGCACTCTGTGTGTGTGTGTGTGTGTGTGTGTGTGTATATATATATATCACCTTTGGTAATAATATATATTTAAAAAAAGAACAAGGAAGGTCTTATTGCCCCAAGGAACAGTATATATATACATATATATATATATTTTCATTCCTCTCTATTTGAACTATTATAGCAGGCTACACTGCTCCATAAATTAGAATCCATTCATTTTCTCTACTGTTCCTTGGGGCAATAAGACCTTCCTTGTTCTTTTTTTAAATATATATTATTACCAAAGGTGATGTAACAATGAAGTGTTGCCTTCTACTTCTCCTCGCCCACTTTCCCTGCACATCTCTCCCTATCAGTTCTTGGCTTTTATTATTTGTCTCTCTTTTAAACAGCACTGGGAGGAGGAAGTAGTTTTTGAAAGACTTGCAAAAATATTGTGAAGAGCGAGGTTTAAAAATGCAACACTCTTTATCATTCAAAGCAGGAAATCTATTTCACCTGCAAAGAAGGGAGAGAAGGCTGTCTTCTTCTGAACAACATATTCATGTTATTTGTGGTGGCGGCAGCAGTACTGGCAGCACCAGCAGCTACTACTATCAATTTACCAATATCCTTTTAAAAATATTTTTTTTAAAAAAGGGTAGAAGCACAGTGGCAAGTGGCTACAGCACTCAGAACCGTGAGACCTTTGCAAAGGAAATAAATCGAAGGCAGCATTCACATACACTGAAACAATAAAAAATGAAGTGATTCATCACTGGTACAATTTAAAACAACCCTCCTGGTGAGGGGAAATGAATCAATATTAGTTATGTTTCATGTTAACAGAAAATTATGAAACAATCTAAATAATGGTCAAATCAGTATAACTGGGGTTCTTTTGGCAGGTATGATCAATTCCTAAAATGGAAATAAAGATGAAACACTGACACAGAAGTGGCAATTTCCTCAGAAAGATTCCAGAGGCTCTTCTATCTCCAGTACTGGAATAAACTGAATCAGATACTACAAGAGATATTAGAAACTTCAATACTGATGGCACCAGAACTATTCCTACTAAATATCTTGCCAGATAGACTAGACTCTGAAAAATCATATTTAACTATTCATATTATAACAGCAGCAAGAATAGTTTTTGCAAAACACTGGAAGGAACCTAGAACACTGCAAATAGATGAAGTGATAGATAAAATACTTGAAACTGCAGAAATGGACATGCTATCAGATTGGCTAGATGCAAAAAAGAAAAAAGAAAATTGGAAAATCTGGTCACAATTATATACATGGTTACAAGGTAGATAGAATAGTGGACTGATACATAGTTATCTATATGGCCGCAGAAGACACAAAATAAATGATGGATAAAGACTATCAGCCACATAATCAATAATTTGAATAATAATATATCTATTTGAATTTGATTTTTCCCTCTCACTCACTGTCTATATTTCTTTCTGATATATGGAACTATTACTAGAAGAGAATGTATAGAATTACTATGAAAAAATATTTATTTGCAATGTATCTGTTCAAATCCACCCCTTCCAAGGGTACCCCTATCCCAGCTGCCCCTTACCTTACCCTACCTTTATAAGGAAAATAAAAAATAATTTAAAAAAAAGAAAAGAAAAGAAAAGAAAGCAAGCTTCCAGAGGCCATCTGCAAAAACAACAACAAAACTGTAACCCTTTGGGAAGAAAGGTTCTCTTCTGCAGAATGAGTCTCACCAGATTATCCAATCCTACTTGACTCATTTGTTGGCAACTCTCTCAGTCACAGAGATAATCTCTCATTGGTTGTTGTAGGCCGTGAAAGCCTTCGAGAATACATAATTTCTCATTGTTTGATCCATGTATTATAAGACATAAACTAATTTCACTTCACAGACAGAGAATCTGGTACAACACTCTTTGCCTCTCTTCCTTTTTCTGGTGTTTCTGAATAGTCCTAATTTTATTCAGTTTCTCTGAGTACTGTCAGGAGCTTCAGGAGGCTAGAATGAGGAATTTTTATGTTGCTGTATGGCTGCCTCTATGTTGTAAGAGTAGACCCAGTCTAGATGGGCGGGGTATAAATCAATCAATCAATCAATCAATCAATCAATCAATTAACCAACCAACCAACCAACCAACCAATGGTTTTTATTCATTGGTTCTAATTTGGCATATTATTTAAAAACAATTTATTGTGTTTTTTAGCAATTTTAGCTTGTGTGACTTTGCTGGGAGAGAAGGAATTTAGGAAGGGAGGGAAGGAGGGGTGGAGGATAAAAGGAAGGGGCGGGGAGGATAAAATGGGAATATGTGTTAGAATTCTGTGATGTCTTTTCCAATAACATTGAAGTAGGTCCCAAATAAATGCTAATGAGAATACAGTACTGACATTAGATCAGATCAGTATGCTGAATCTATAGACACTGAAGTACTTTCTCTGGAGTCAACTCCCATTTTCTTTTATACTGGAAAAATAAATTTAATAGATTTAAGAATAGAGTCTGAAAACTGGCTTTGGTTCTCCCGTTGAGTAAATAAGCAATCAAACAGTGACTAAACTGAACCCCAAGATGATCTTCAGGCCTTCCATTAAGTTCTGATTCGTCTGCCTCAGAAATATCGAGCATTATTCATGCACATATTAGTACTGAACATTTTCTGATTACTGGAGCAGGACTTTCAGCAAACTGCCCACATATATTCTCATGAGATGCAAACATAAGGAAACAAAAATGACTGTTTTCCTTTCTAAAATTACCTGGTCCGAACTGACAACTATAGGCTCTTTCAGAAGAATCCAATCAACACACTCTTCACAAGGTGGTGTAGTGAAGGAACCATAATAAGTGAAGTAGCTCCGTTTTTGAGGAAAAAGAATAGATGGATCGAAGTTTAGAAAAGGAACCTCTTTTCCCTTAAATAAATAAAAGAAGAAGTGCCACTGTTAAAGACGCAGGGAGAGAGAAAATCTAGTTGCATAGGGGTATAACAGTTCGTTTAGCATAAAACAACCACCTGGACCTCTTCTTATAATTAACCAAACACATTCCTTTTAGGAAAAATGTTTAGGTCCCCTGTAAGAGCTGAATATTGGTTGTGTATTCTTGCCAATAAAATGTACATGGATATGTAATCCTACTACTGTAGTTCCTTTGTTGGAAAAATAATTGATTAATCAGTTCCCCAAGAAGCCAGTTTTGGACTGAATATGTTGAGGTTTGTTGCAGATCTAGCCATGCTTCAAGTAGACCCACTGACTAAATAAAATTTCAGCAGGTCTACTAGAAGATTGGGAAGAGTGCAGCCCTTCAGATGTTGGTGGCCTGCAATTTCCAGGAGCCCAGCAAGATTTCATTTTGGTCCATTTTGGTCTGTTCCCAGTATGACAAAATCTAAAACTAACCCACAGTGTATTAAAATAGGTCAGAGGTTGTTTTAAAAAATGGCAAGATTGTAACACGTTACAGATATCATCCTTCTCTTAAGAAAAAACTTGGGTGTCTTTCAAGGACCACTGCCACAAGGCAGTGGCTAACGTTCAAAACTGTGACTATATGAATTGTGTGAAGATGATGGGATAACTGTCGTTGCTCTGATGGTTTAGATCATAATGGTAAAGAATCTTACAGTTCTTTTCAAAGTATGGAAGGCCAGCTGGGGTTTTTTGTTTGTTTGTTTGTTTGTTTTGTTTTTTGCTCACCCAAATTTAAGGGCCAAAATATGCATTACAGAGAGCATGTCATTATGTCTCAGAGGCAGGTTTCAGGCAAAACTGCATGTCTGAGCAATTGTGCTTGCAAATGAAACCCACGGTTACTTTCCAATGACTGATCAAAAGCAAAGTGAACTCATTTACAAAGAAGTACTGGATATATGAAAAGCTCTGACTGTGACAGACATTAAGGAGTTCTACCTACTGACAATGTGCTACTGATAAAGTAGGCATATTCTGAAGCTGAATCCTTCATCTAGTGTATTTCAGGAATAAAGCCAGCCTAAGAAATCCCAAATGTACTCTACTTTCACTGAGCCTCTCATGGTCTTCAACCACCGATTTAGTATCAATTTTTCTTTTGTAAAAATTTGAAATTAGCTCTTGGTGGCCAGCTTTTCTATCTTTCTGGTTCTGGCTCTGAGGTCTCAATTCTTGTCCACTTTGCTGGTTGTCACAAATTCCATTCACCATCTAAAGTGTGCTAGCTCCTTTTAATAAACTGAGAATATGTTAGAAATCTTATCATTAGCTGATTCTTCTAGTTACCTTTGTCTTGATAGCATCTAGTTCTTCAAGAATCCTTTTCATCTCCGGCTTGGGATTTTTCCCTACCTGTCATGGAGAAAGCACAAGATGAATGTCTGTAGAAGGTGATGGCCTCACCAACATTGCCGCTATTAAGTTATAAACCCAACATCATGGAAAATGGATCTTTAACCTGTACATAAAATAAGTCTGTACAACTTTCCAAAGAAGTATATTAATATATGCCGTGTTCCTAGGCTGCAATGTCAATTGTTTAGCCACTCAAAATCTTTAATGTTCTCATTCTCCCTCTCTCTCTTTACCTACTATGCAAAACAAACAAACAAAAAAACAAAATAATAGTAGGTTCATCTCTAGGGGAAATGCCTGCTCTAAAATGGCATCTGCCCCTAAGTTCCCACATTAAGATAATATCTTTCAAGCACTATTAACTATTTTTGCTTCATTAATTGTGACACTTTTAATCCTTCAAAACTGAGTTAGGCTGCAATGCTAGCAAGATTTTCTTGGAAGTAGCCCCACTGAATTTAGCATATACTGAATAGTTTATCCAAAGCAAGCAAAATGAGGGCTTTCATGCTGATGCAGCCCTGCATCTTGCCAAAACTTGATGCAGAGAGTTCTTGGACTTCCAGAACAGGTTTTCAAGCTGCATGTGAGGAAATTACGGGGGATGTGGGTTGGAATCAAAATTTCTACAGAAACTATTGGGATCCAAAATAAACACTCTATTGGATCATAGCACCTTCTTTTGAATAGACACACATAAAATGGTGGTGGGAAATGATTAAATTAGTTGTTCCTATCCCTGGGTTTCCAGATGTTCTTGGACTAAAACTCCCAGTTCACCACTAGCTATGCTGGCCAGGATTTCTGGAAGTTCTAGTCCAAGAACATCTGGGGAACCCAAGGTTGGGAACCACTGGAATAGACCAATAAGATAAGCAAAATTGCACTCCTAAACTCATTGTTCCATCCTCCAGTAAGCATTTCACTGGTATACCAGTGCTAGTCCTACCATAAGCTCCACTGAGATTCTCAACACAGGTAGCAAACTGTTGAGTCTTCCCTAACACTGGCCAACCTGTTACCTCTTGGTGGTGTTATCATGACCCCAAGGGCAAGCCATTTTCTGTGGGCCCGCTTTCAAAGAGGGATGTTCTTCACTGGAGATGGCAGTACTTCTACACGCATTCCAACACACTGACCCCAGAGAAGGAAGAGGCAAGTGGTGCTGCTCAATAGCCAGGTCTCCTTAGAACTAACTGGAAGTTGGGAAGCACTAGCTCCTTGGAGTGCTCTTGGATCTAAAGCAGGTGAGAGGGATGTCTAGATAATTTAGTTCTACCAAAGTTTAGGTGATATATTTGGAACACCTCCAGCATTTTTCTTGGCTTCAAAAAGATGCCAGGACAAAAAAAGCAACAAGAGCCAGTTACTGTCCCACAATGCCTGCCAGCCTTTTGCAGTGATGTAAAGGGAAATGTGTAGAGGTATCACTGTCTACAATGAGGAGATCACTTTCCTCTCCATTCAGGCAGCATGGTGGTCATGATGAAAGTGGTGGGGGAGCACCTTTCTTCCTGAGTGAAGTGGCACAAGTGCTTGAGCTAACCTTATGATGTACCGTATTAAAATACTGTTATATGGATAACAAATGATAGATCAGGGCTTACCTTCATAAAAAGGGCCACTACAGCCACCCCATCCCTTTTCCTTAAAGCATCATTATAATTACTGTATTTTGAATTCCAGTGCACCAAATGAATCTGAAAACAAGGAAAAGCAATACAAATGCTAGCAGAGAGAACAAAGGCACACATCTGATCTTTGTGCAATTTGCTAGAAGGACTGTATGGTTCTTTCCCTTACTGGGCACCAGTGTATTTCACCACCAAGTGACAAATGAGAATCCACTCATAAGTTTGGAGAAGGTAGAAAAGGAATAGAAACGTAACATGAATATTGCAGACCTGATTATTAGGCATGTCTTTAACGTAAAATACAATTAAAAACATAGACTACAAGAAATGGGCAAACTTCCTTGAAATGGGTAAGATAAAGGATGAGATTATGTTCATCCGCAGAAAATAGGAAATACACTGAAAACATGTGCATCTTAATTGTCATTTCAGGATGGAAAAAAAGGCGCAATCTGAATTTATGTATTCAGACCGTACTGTATAAACATATATATCAATCCTTATAGGAGTTCATGAGTCCTTTTACGTTTGATGCATTCTACTCATCCCTGTTTGGTCCAGAGCTTCAGAAGGCATGGAAGCATTGGCAGGTATACAGAAATACAGGATTCTAATTTAGAAACAGCTTTGCACAGCTTTCTAGATCTCTGTGTCCCATCATGCATTCATTTTTCAAAGGTTTGTAATGATGATAGACTACAGCTTGCAAAAGTTATTGCTTTGGATCTCACTTCCCAGAATCCACAATGGGAGCATGGGGAATTATGGGAGCTGACCAATAAGGATGATAGCCATACAAATAGTCAGATGTACCAACGTTTCTTCTCCCCCATTTTCTCTTCCAAGTAACATTTGCTGATATGTAGACTGCTATTCTTAGGCTCACTTACTTACTTCTTCTCCAAAGTCAATGTAGTTTTCACTTTCCTTTCTTAAAGTGTGGTATTATTTTGGCTTTCCATAAGGGCTACCTACAGATTGTATTTGTCTTCAGTGTGGAAGGGATTGTCACTCTCGTATTGACCTTTTCAGCCATACTAAACGCTATTCCAAGACCTCTATTCAGAGCACGTTATCATAGTCTCTTGAGTCTGAAGGATGCCTATCTACCTACAGTGCATAGAAACTTAGCACTAGGGGTTTTTGTAACTAAGCTCAAGATTCTTTCTTCCTGATCTGTCTCTGCATAGACTTCTGAAGCAATAAAATACAAGTTTCCTTTCCTTTTTAATAACACAGTTATTATCTTCCAGAGCAGTTATTCCTGTTCAGTAGCCACAAGCTCAGATCTGCCCACTGTGATAGTATAAATACAAAATAACTGCATTATCCTGACTGGATTATCATTAACCACTTGCTTATAAATTGGGCTATTATATAAACTCATTAAGCTGATTATAATGAACTAGCGGGCTAGGAGCAGGGCGTGTACAGATCATTCTAGCAAAATATTTGAACATAGTTTTGTCAAAAAACGGAGACAAGAATTCTACATTGACCACTGCACCCTTATACTCACCTCTCCCGCATACCTTGTTAAATCCACAACATGTTCTGAGCCTTTATCATCTGTAGAACCCCAGTGGATGCGAAGCTGACGCAGCCTGTAAATTGCTTCAAGAGGTCCTCCCCTCAGTACTGCAATAAATTATCTAGATTAGACTCAAGAATTTGAGAAGTGGTTTATGTGCCAAATTACAACCAAGTGGCCATCACTGGATCTTGCATCTGGAATCTTTGGATGGAAACAGGCTACATTGTTGGTCGCTTGGTCCCTCGTTCAAGTTATTTTCTGGCCTGATGCTTCAGTAACAGCAGGTTGCTTTTAAATATCCCATTATGCTTCACAACAATGCTATACTGCAGGCATTGTGCAATTTTTAAATGGTGGATAGACAGAGCTGCCCAGAGCCCTGTTGTTGGTGCCACCAGGACCCACCAACGGATAAGGAGGACCATCAGAGGACATTATATCAAAACCAGAGCTAACTCAAGTGTTTGTTGCACTTTACTAACACTCTTTTCTTACTAACAGAGTCCTATATTCTTCTTTATTTTGTGACATAGATTAATAACAATTGAAGAAATGGTGGCAAAGACCTCCTCACCATACAGTGCTTCCCCCTCTTGGCATCTCTCAACCTGCCCCATCACTGTTCTAAAAATTATCCCTTCAAATCTAAATACACATCAATGTATGTACCGTATTGTTCCGTGTATAAGACGATACCTTTTGTCTAAAATCTTTAGACTAAAAATTGAGGGTCATCTTATACACTGAAGTAAGTTAAGGAGAGAACAAAAGGGCCCATACCTTGCCTCTGCAAACAGGCTGCCTCCAACCACAAGGCTTATGTAACTGATATCAGCTGATGCTGTACAAACCAATTGGAACATACCTCATTGGAGGTGGAGCCTGTAGGCAGTGCTCAGATTCAGCAGGGACTTGTAATGTCTGCACATTCTGAGCCCAGAGGCTGAATACTTAAAGCTAAGATTTCTTAGTTTTGGAAATGTTCTTGCTAACAGGAAGAAGGAAAATTAGCCCACCTTTCCTGTGTTGGACTTTTTGCAATCTTGCTTGTTGCCTTTAGTAGGTTGGCTGGGAGGGACCATTCTGGGCTGGAATGACTTTCAGTCTATCCAGCACTAACTAATAGTTCCCTTCTGTGTCTGAGTTCAAATAGAGAGCCCTGCCTGCTCAGCCTTTCCCCCTTTGTTTAGTCTGTTGGAACCAATGAGTTTGTTGAAGCCTGTTGTTGAAAACAGTCATGTTTGTCAGTTTCCTGTTTGATCTGTTCAGTTGTAAGTAATGAAACCTTTTATTCTTTCTACTACTAATGTCTCTGTGTGAGTTATTGAAACTGTGCCAGTTAATGAGAAAAGGGGAACTTGAGCTATTCTGCTCTGTGAATCCCTGCTCTTCTGTTGCATAGCTAAAGGAATTTAATCAAAAATTCTAAACTCTGCAACTTCCTCTGCAGAGTTCACAATTGAGAACAAAAAGACCCTTTTATTCTCACAGCAACTCAGTGAGTTAGATTAGACTGACAGATTGTGATTGGCCCAAAGTCACCCAACAAGCTTAATGCTGAGTGAGGATGTAAAACTGGATCAACCAGTCCTAGGTGAGCACTCTTAGATGTGTCACTATAAAGAACAAACAAAAGTATGACAGAGGACAATTAAGAGCAAGCAATCTTGTTAGAGAACAATAAAAGTTCAAATGTGCCATTTTTGAGTAAATTAGATGTCACTCTGTGAGTATCGAGGCTGGGTCTTTGGCCAAAATTCATAATCTCCCTATCTATAAATAGAGCCTGCCTTCTAGTTTAATGAAGATCCAGAAATAATGACAAGAAAGGGACCTGTGAAGCACAAAACAGAGAGCCTATATTGCAGAAGAGGGTTCTGAAGTTACGTGTTCTCCTTTTTACAGGTTCTTAGTACGAAACATCCTGACAGTGCACTCCTTCCTCCAATCAGATGCAAAAACAGCCATGTTTCCCTCCGTAAATGAATCAGGGCCTGTTCAAAACATTTAGTTGCCTGTGGCAGAATGTATAATAGCACACACCCCATACTCATTCCATGAACAGTCAACAGACAAAACAGCTGAGCACAACACTGGTGACAAGACAGTATCCTCTACTTCCTTTAGGGTAGCACATTCTAATCATCATCATCTTTGAACTGCAGAGCTGGAAGAGACCCTCTGGATCACTGAGTCCAGCCTATCAAGGAGGCACACTGGAGAATTGAACTCCCAACCGCTGGCTCTACCACTGAGCTATCCAGCAGTCGCTTGGGATGGCATAGTTCATGTCATGTGGGATTTATAGCTCTTGCCTCTCTCCAACACTTCACTTCCATTCCCTATTCCTTTGCATTTGTTGTTTGAGGAAGCCACCTTGTAAGCAAATTGGAGGACAGGGGAGAAAAGCAGCAACTGAACAATTTCCACTAATTTTCTTCCTGCCACACCAGTATGTTTAGAACTCCTGCGAAATACACTGTGAAGGGGAGGTATGGCATGGTGTGGTGTGGCATGAGTTGAGTACAGGTTCCTTCTCATTATAAGGGAGAAGAGCTATTTGTGTGCAATCCCTACGTCATTCATGCAATGAAATCAATCATGTCCTGAGAGGCGAGCCATTTTGCACAAATACCTTTCCACACAGCTAGGGCGCCACTAATTTGAAGCCATCATGCTCCCTGATGAACATTTGAAACGATCCAATTTTTCTCTCACAGCTTATTCTTTTATTCACATCCTTACACATTATTGAATGTGACTGTATTATGTTACAATATATTTGCAACTGTTCTTCCCCTGCATGACAGGCCAACAACTACAGCAGCTTTCAGCATTGTTCTCCTGCCAAAATTCTCGGAGGGAGGGAAAGACGACTTTTTATAAGCTTGCATAATGCTTCCAAACAGTGGTTTAGTTTGAACTGCTTATCTGCTGACTGGCTGCTAGTCATACAGCAAACACAGAGAAGGAAGAGAACAAGTGTATTGTTGTCAAGTTGTCAAGGCACTTCTGACTTATGGTGACCCTATGAATTAGTGACCTCCTAAATGTTTTCTCCTTAACAGTCCAGCTCGAGTCTTGCAAACAAGAGGTTATGGCTTCCCTTATTAAATCAATGCATCCTATGTTTGGTCTTCCTCTATTCCTGCTGCTTTTAACATTTCGCAGCATTATTGTCTTTTCCAATGAATCTTGTCTTCTCATGGCGCATCCAAGTATAATAGCCTCAGTTTAGTTATTTTTGCTTCTAAAGAGAGTTCAGATCTGATTTGATCTATGCTGTTCCCTCAAAAATAAGACAGTATTTTATATTAATTTTTGCTCCAAAAATGCATTAGGGCTTATTTTCAGGGGATGTTTTATTATTATTTTTATGTACAATAATCTAGGTTTATTGAAATAAAGTTATCGTACAATGACAAACTGTGCAATGACTGTATACAGATACAGTCATTGCACAATGGTGGAGGGCGGGGTTTCACTTAACTAGGGCTTATTTTGGGGGTAGGGCTTATGTGACGAGCATCCTGCAAAATCATACTAGGGCTTATTTTCAGGTTAGATCTTATTTTAGGGGAAACGGTAGCATCCACTTTTTGTCTTTCTGGCAAGCCACGCTATCCATTAAGCTCTCCTCTATCATCACATAAGATGAATTTGCTGTTTTTCTGTCAGTTTTCTTCACTGTCCAGTTTTCACACTCATATGTACATAGTAATTGGGGATATCACAGTATGGGTGATCTTGATATTTGTCTCCAATGACATAATCTTATTCTTAAGGTTCTCTTCTAGTTCCTTCACAGCTGCCCTTCCAAGTCTCGGTATTTGTCCAATTTCTCAGCTGCAATCTCTATTTGGATTGACGACTGAGCAAAAGTCCATTTCTGATACTTAAAAATGTTGCAGTTTCTAGCAAAATTTGTATGGTGTCTTTAAGAGGTTTTGGCTGGGAGGGACCTTTCTAGGCTTCGGTGAGTGTCAATTAATCCAGCAGTAACCAATTGTTCCCCTCTCTGCCTCCGACTTTGAAGAGAGACATGCTTCTCTATTTAAGAGTCTTTTCCCATGCTTTTTCAGACAGTACAGTATTCAGTTTTTATGTTGTAGTTAGTCATATAGTCAGTTAAGGCCTGTTCATGTAACCAGTTAATTTTTCTAAAATACACTATTTTTAATCTGTTCAGAACCATGAATAAATGGAAACCATTTTTTCTTTCTCATACCAATGACTCTGAGTGAGTTATTGAGATTGCAAGTGCCAGATGAGGAGAACCAATAAGGGGTGGTCCGTTCTGGGGAGATTTGAAGCTAGTTCTGCTCTGTAGGTCCCTGCACCATCTGCTGCATATCTACAGAGATTCCTTCTAGCCAAAAATTTACACTCTGCCAAGAAAAAAAAATCTTTACCACAAGCACTATGGAATGTGGGGACATGCAGTATGTGTCCCTCCTCCACATGTGCAATTCCTCTCATAAACTAGAGATTATAGAATCTTCTTGGTATATACTAGGCCCAGGCAGTCTGAGCCAGATTAATAGAACACATGCACATACATTCCTCCTAGAAGAGTGTAGCCATCAAATCCTTCCACAGATAGATTCCTGTTTTTGTCATGAAAAACCCACAAGAACAAGAAGTTTGTTTTCGGGATCCTTCTTCATGTGAGAATTCTGTAGTCAAGGAAAACAATGTCACTGGAGGGGTGGGAACAGGCTCCTCAACTGGAAGCTTGCCATTTCCCACAAATCCAATGCAAGTGGTCTATGGTTAGGCCATGTAGCCGTCCGCCACTGTAAGGAGAATTGATTCTTCCTTGAGTTGGAAGTCACTGAGGATCAGATAAAAACAGAATTCACCAGGCAAGGAATCTTAGCACTGCTTACATATAGTCATGGAAGACCAAGTCTTACTGATGCCACAGTTTGGAAAGCCTCACCTGTTGCCAGATTTACAATTGACAGGTGACAATCCAGAAACAAAAATAATGAGGCTCAGTCTTGCACATGCTACAACTGATGGCTCTGCAATGGTGTTTTATGACTAGCCATATAGCACAGGTGGTCATGTCAATAACGGTGCATTAACCGAACCAGGAATAAATAAAGCTTTGCTTGGCAAAGTCATTTCACATGTTCTTTGTCATTAGGGTTAGTAAAGTCAACTGTGCACATTTGACAATATATAATTACATGCCTTACATTCCTAAGAGATATTTCCTCTAAAATAAGCTTCCTTTTCATAGGTGAAAACAGCTCTGAATACAAACAAGACTTCTGCTGTATAAAAGTCTGGCATGCAGAGCTGTTGGGAAGCACCTTAACATGTTATCCTGCAAATGAACCATCATTTCTGGCCTACAAAGCCCTGGCCCCACGGTTCAACCCCTACGCCTCTCGAGATACTAAACTTGTCTTTATTTGCAGCCTAAAAATGGAAAGGAACCCATGTCTCCAGGGACAGAAAGCCGATATAACCCAATGTCCTATGGCAATCCCAGAAGGCCTTTCTTTGAACAACATTCAAGTTCGTTGACCTCCGGCAATAGCACGGAATTTCATCGTTAACGCTGCTGCACTGCTTAAATCCTTTTGTGCCAGAGCATTGCTGGTCTCCTGTCAGTGATTGATATCCTATGTGCTGGGATACCCGAGAATAAAAGATGTGTTAAGCACAAGGTGAAGAGCTTAGCATTGACTTCTCTTTCTTTCGTTGGCACAGGGCATGCCTGTCTACATAAAGCACTGTCTCTCCCGCTCTGCGGTGTAATTCTTCTCATTCTGGTCGGCGTACAAATGTGCCCGTACAAAAATAAATCACCCCATCGACAAAAGGCAATTATGTAAAGATCTTGGAGACCCCTGTGAAGACTGCGTATGTTCTGCCGTGGTCAAATGACAAACGAGGGCAAGAAGACGCAGTGAGACAAAAGGTGTGGAGGAGGCTGGTGGTGGCTCTGCAGTGAAATCAGAAACAGTGGTCCCTGAGGTGAAGGTTGTTCTCTCACAGCCAGGTTCCTAGGACTTGCTGTTCTAGTCAATGTGCCAAATGTAGGCATTAGCTGCAGCTATATTGTCACTGCATGGCACAGCAAAAGATAGTCTTGCAGCCGTACTGCAGGAACATATAGCAGTCAAACTATATGTTACAGGTAACCCAACATTAGAAGAGGAAATTCCTTAAAGGTTCAGAATGTATGATTATCACAGCAGGAGTTCATCACATCTCCTGTAGTTTATAAAATAGCTGCTTTGTTTTGAGACTGGCCTTTAACATATCAACTTAGGCTTCATTTGCAAGTATGACCGCTCAGCCATGAAGTTCTGCCTGAATGATGTCTCCAGAACACTGATCAGTTTCAGCTTCTAATGATGGGCTACCTGTGATGGATAGTTTGATCCACAAAAAAAATTACTGCATGGAGATATGTCATTATAAATATATAGGAGGCACATAAAAGGTTCTAATTCTTAAATATCTGGAGCAATTCCCTGGAGGCTGGCTGAAAGCATTTGCCCCAAATATCCCTGGAGAATTAATGGCCTTTAGCAATGTGCTCAGAAAAACAAACATAAATAACTACTTAAGTTCCGGTTTGCCTTAGAAGGTCCCAAACTAAACATGCATCAGATTGTTGTTGTTTTCAAAAAGGAAACCCATTCATAGATGTCTCTGCTAAAATATTTGGAGCTCAGAACCTTACTTTTTGGAAGCATTAAAAAAAATAAGGACAAATTGAAGCCATGCATAACAAGAAGGTGGCACTGATCAACTATGGAATGCTTTAGCATCTTATTAAATTAATTCTTTGAAAAGTGATTTTCCATGTTCTGTCAAAATTCTACCCATGTTCCACAATTACTTCCTATTCACATGGGGAAAATATTTTCTACCACAGCTGAAATGAAAACTCCACTGACTAGTTACAATTCCTTCACTATTTTTAGCATTATAATTTATTTATATTTATTTATTTATTTGACTTATATACCGCCCCATAGCGCTACAAGCACTCTCCGGGCGGTTTACAATTTTAATTATACAGGCTACACATTGCCCCCCCAGCAAGCTGGGTACTCATTTTACCGACCTCGGAAGGATGGAAGGCTGAGTCAACCTTGAGCCGGCTACCTGGGATTTGAACCCCAGGTCGTGAGCACAGTTTTAGCTGCAGTACAGCGTTTTAACCACTGCGCCACGAGGCTCTTTGTACATGTTCCAGCCCACCGTAATTCCAGCCCACCGTACTGTTGCAGCATCAAAGATCAGCACCATCTCCCAAATTGCTATTTGCAAATTGACAACATATAGGTGAGAACGTAGCAATAATTCATGACAATCTTTTCTCACACAATCTGACAGGAAAGGGGCCCAATTCATATTGGAATCATGTAGATTTCTCCTTTCTTTAACTGTCAAAATGCAAGGAAGTGTAAATTTTAGTGGGGGGGAAATGGCTGAAGGAGGGGAAGCCTAAGCCTCTTTTTACATAAACACACTGAAATCTGTGCATTTATTTCAGAAGGGGAGAAAAAGTAACTGCCTTCTACACATGTACATGGCACAGAATTCAACCTTAATATTTTTATTGGATTGCATCCCTAAATAAAGCTCCTAGGAAATAAGCTTCATTGGGCACAATGAAGCCAACACTGAAATCTGGTGTCTTCATGCCCAGAAGGAATCCTTCTGTTTACAGACTGGGCAGTCTGGATCCAATCCTACCACGTTTCAATGAAATATTGTAATAACACAATGTACTTTCTGTTAACAAACAAGAAATGTAATGGCCGGTGTGAGCTCTGTCATCATTATTATGGCATCAAATGCCTTCTTGGTGATGTTTGAGCTATGAATGGCAAAAGCCTTTGACTAAGATACATTCCACTGCAGACCATTGTTATTTATTATTTGTTCCCTTTTCAGGAAGGGACGTGGTGGCGCTGTGGGCTAAACCGCAGAAGCCTGTGCTGCAGGGTCAGAAGACCAAGCAGTCGTAAGATCGAATCCACGCGACGGAGTGAGCTCCCGTCGCTTGTCCCAGCTCCCGCCAACCTAGCGGTTCGAAAGCATGCAAATGCGAGTAGATAAATAGGTACCATCTCGGTGGGATGGTAAACAGCGTTCTGTGTCTAAATCACACTGGCCATGTGACCACGGAAAGATTGTCTTCGGACAAACGCTGGCTCTATGGCTTGAAGAGCGGGATGAGCGCCGCCCCCTAGAGTCGGACACGACTGGACAAAAAAATTGTCAAGGGGAACCTTTACCTTTACCTTTTCAGGATAATTTGTAAACATTTGAAGTCGTAGAGTTAAACTGTGCAAAAGTTATATGAATGAATAAAAATCAGCACCCACCCACACACCACCCACAAGTATTTTGTAACCTTCTCTGCAGGAAAACACTGGGTGACTGTAATGACCCCCTCATCTGAAATGTGATTTATGATATGAACAACCCATTTATGCTTCTTTCTATCCTTGCTGATATGTGCCATCAAGTTGCTACTGAGTTAAGGCATACAAAATAAATTCAAGGAGTGGCTCACCATGCACCACCACCACCAGTGAGTTTTCATGGCTGAGCATGAATTGAACCCAAGTATCCCAGGCCAGGAATCCTCACAACCTGAGTTCAATCTCAATGGGACCAGGCAGTTGATTCGAGGTTGACTCAGCCTTCCATCCTTCTGAAGTCGGTAAAATGATTACCCAACTTGCTGGGTGGGGACAATGTGTAGCATGCATAATTAAATTGCAAACCATCCAGAGAGTGTTTTATGTGGGCAGCACATAAGCAGCACAGTTTATCCACTACACCATACTGGGGAACATCTGTGGCAGAGGAAAGCACACAAAAGCTAGACCTCAACTAGATTGGTAATGAAGGCTGAGCACACTTCGGTCAAAACAGAGGCCCAAATCCTCCCCCTCCAACTGTTTCTTGAAGACAAATGGGTGTAAAGTCCTGCAATCTTGTGATTCATTCTACTCCATGAATTTTTCTTGGGTCCACGCTACTTAACCACAAGGATTTACGGAAGAGAAACTCAAACTTACCTGCACGATCGTAAGTATCATCAAATGCAATCCGGCAAGTTTTTCCAGTATTCTTTATAGTCTTAGAAGCACCTGGATCATAACCAGTAAACCAAGGCAGTAGAATGGGGTCTCTGTGGACATCCTTAGAAAGAATTGCAATGGGTGACTGATTATTCCCTCTGGCAGATGGGTAAGATTCATGCCAGCGATCAGGCCCTGAAGGGAAAAAAAGCAGCAGCAGCCAGGATATGTCATGTTGTCAATAGACATCATAAGGTCTGCAAACAGCATGTGATACACCTTCTTGAATTGTAACTATCAGACAGTGCAGATGTTGGCTTTAAGAGTTGCCTCTGCAGTGTATTATTTTGCTCATCTATGCATTGATGTTAGAAATAAATGAAAAGGCAACTAAATTCAATTTAAGAGTACAAGCTATAATCCCAAAACCTCATAAACATACACTTCCCTGGGAGTCAACAGGGTGTGCTTTTAAATAAACATGGACAGGATTGCTCTAGGAGGAAGTATACATAAGAGGCATCACTTGCTACCCCAGCCTGTCATTGTGGGTTTTCACAAATACCACCAATTAGGTTATTGTTCTGCATTCACTCTTGAACACTAGAAAGAATGTGTGCCAAGCATTTACAATATAGAATCTCATATAGAGGCTTAATTTAAAAGATACTTATAAAGGCTGCATGGAAATCCAACTGAAAGAACTCATGATTCTGTACAGCACGAGCAAACGTGTCTTGGACTACAATTTCTGGCACATCTCCACTCTGCCAGCATAAATGTCTGAAAACCCCGTATGCCTAAAATCTAGCTATTTTTTGGTTCAGAAACATGGTATGTACTGCATTCCTAACCCCTCTTATGTCCCAGGATATGCATCCTATGTCTTATCGGTCAAACTACTGGGGAGAAAAGTACAGATGCAGACAATGAAAGTTTAGTAGCTCTGCAAGAAAGCACACAAGGCCCTAGATTCCATTTTTGGCATTCCTACTAATGAAAAACCCCAAAACTCAGGATGCCCACTGCTGGTCCCAGACTAGATATGGACTGAAAAACAAACCTTCCAGATGTTGTTGGCCTCAAATTCCCACTGGCTCTGCCAGCCTGGCCAACAGGGAGGAATGATGGAAGTCATAATTCATGAACATAAGAAGAGCTGTGCTAGTTCAGGCCCATTTAGTCCAGCTTCCTATATCTCACAGTGGCCCCACCAGATGCCTCTGGGAGCACATGAGACAACTAGATATATACCTGTCTCCTGATACCCCTCCCCTGCATCTGGCATTTTGCGGTACCTTCCTTTTAAGCCTGGAGATTATACATCCTCATCATGGCTTGTAACCTGCGATGGACTTTTCCTCCAGAAAGATGTGTGGTTAAAAATCTGTGTTTGAAGCAGGGCCCTTGCAAGAGCAAAACATTTGGGGGCTGGCTCAAAAAATTGGCCTGTAAAGCAACTGCAGTTGTCACTTCCAGTGGTTAGCCACTCAAGAAGGATATCCAAGGTATAGGAGATGTTCAAGGAGTGGTTCACTATTGAGCTTCCATTGCTGAAGGAGAATTCTCCAGAATCCCATAAACTCTGTTTTTGATATCACCGTGGCTCTCATGCAAACATTTTCCTAAATCAGCAACCAAAGAAAGCCTATCTATAGAACAAACTAGTTTCCCTTCTTAGAGATGTGAAATCCGGTACTAGAGGTGAATGCCTCTAGCACTCTAGTACAAGTAGTACTGCAGCAGTAGTACTAGTAGTTTTCCAATTTTGTGTTTTCCATTTCTCAGAGTTAACATTTTTTGAAAAATGTATACTTGTTGATCTTTGCCTTAATATTGCCTATTGATGTAAGATGCGAACAATTATTCATTGTTTGTCATTTTAAATATTGTATTTTAATGATGTTAACCACCAATGGATAATCATTGTTTTCAACTTTCAATATTGGCTTTCATTGTTGTAAGCTGCCTGGCGTCCTTTTCAGGGAGAAAGGCGGGGTAAAAACTTTTTAACTAAAACCTCTTTTGTGGCCCGACAAAGGATGCAGTTCCCCTTGATTTGGGCGAGGGATCAGCATGGATACACAAGTCCTCTCTCTTCCTCCTTCCCGGAGCAGAGAAGGGGGAGACACTGCTAGTCTTCACACACCACACACACACACACAGACACACCCCGCGCACCCCAGGGACGCCGAGACCCCCCTCCCCGTCCACTCACCGTTTTCCTTGGAATAACCCCACGATTCCTGGGTCATGCTCACTGTCTGCTCAGTGTGAGCTCAGGCTCCTCTTGCCGACGGGGTGGGCACCAGGGTGGGCACCGCCAGTCGATGCCAGAGCCATTTATAGGGTTCGGGGCGGACTCGAGCCTAGGGAGGGGAGGACGGGAGGGAAGGAAGGGAGGGAGACCAGGGCGATGATCGGCGATGGGTCGTGCGGGAGGGAGGAAAGAGGAGCAACTCGCGAGGGGGTTGCCTCGCAGGTTCGGGCGCTGCCTTTCTGGGGCCCTGGAAGTGAGCCGTGTCCAGTGCCTCAAGGATCCTAAACCCGAGGATACATCCGAGGCCCTCGCCTGTTCGCTGGAGGCTGGGAAAGCCAGTCACCATGCAAGAAGGTGCTTCCCTTTGCTTTAGGCTTAGGTTTATGGCTCGGATCCTACCCTCGAGTCTTCATTCGACTGCGCCCTAATTGTGCTTTGGAAACTAGTCAAACTGGCTTTCTCTTCCCTCTTCGTTCGCTCGGACACACACACACACACACACACACCTTTTCCCCCCTCTCTCTCCTCTCCTTCTCTCCCGCTCCTTTCCCAGCCAAGGAATTTTAAGGCCTTTTAATCCAGACGATTGTCACATCTCAGGGTTTTAGCTCTTGCCCCGAAAGCAGGACCGACGCGGTTTGAAAAAAACGACGCCTCCGTCGAGCAAAACCTGCCGCGCACCACCGCGTATCTGCAAACGTGGGGCAGGCGGAAGAAAGCGAAGAAGAAAACGAGAATCAAAGCTGCGAAAGTGGCTGGCGCAGGTCCTGTAATTTGAACTGCATGGTTTCCTCATTTTAGTCCACATTTAGAAGCTAACATTAAACTGCTGTGAACCATCCCCTGTGCCAAGTGTTTGCTTTGTACATTCTTTCTGACCTGTGAAGTGTGGACAGAATGTATGGCATATGCTAGAAAGATGTGATGGTAAGAATACAAGGATATTGCATTACATCATGCTTTCCTCATAACATCAGTGTAATCGTCAGGACCTATAAAGATCCAATGCATTCAAACTTAGCAAGTTAAAGAAACCAACCAAGGGCCTCCCGGTTGATTTACAAAATTAACATAAGATGGTGGTTATGTGCGGTCAAGTCATCCCGGACTTATGGACCCCACAAATGAGCAAACCCCAAAATTTCCTGTTCTCAACAGCCCTGCTCAGCTTTTGCAAACTTGGCCCTGTGGCTTCCTTTAGGGACTCAATCCCTCACATATTTGGTCTTCCTCTTTTCCTGCTGCTTTCAAACTTTCCCAGCCCCATTGTCTTTTTCTGTGACTCCTGCCTTCACACAATGTACCCAAAGTAGGACCACCTCAGTTTCAACATTTCTGCTTCCAGACATAATTCGGGATTGTTTTGATCTAGGATCCACTTTTTGTGGTGGTGATTCCTATTACCTTTACAGCTAATCGAAAACATAATTTCTGCCACCAGTTTTGTGAATCTGGCCATTTCATGAGCACTTGTACCACCACTCCCATATCTATTAACACACTTTTTTTTTTTTATCCAGCTAACACTACCAGACTTTTTGAAGAGTGTGTGGAGAAAGCGAGAAGATGACAACTGATCTCAGCACTTATCTTGAGTAAAGGCAAACTATTATCAGAGGAAGGCAAATAGAAACCAAGCTGTATGGGGAAGGACTGAAAGAAATGGGCATGTTTAGCTTTGAGAAAATAAGACTCATAGGGAGATACAATAGCACCTTTAAAAATGCTAGAGGAGGGGCAGGATCTGTTCTCAATCATTTCAGAGTGCAAGACACATAATAATGGGCTCAAGCTACAGGAAGCCAGAGTTAGACTAAATATCAGGGAAAACCTCTTAACTGTTAGAGCAGTACAACAATAGAACCAATTACTTTGGGAGGTGGTGAGCATTCCAACATTGGAAGCATTCAAGAAAATCTTGGACAACCATCTGCCCAATCTGCTTTGATTTGGATTCCTGCATTGAACAGGGGATGGACTCAATGGCCTTATGGGTCCCTTCCTATTCAATTATTCTATAGTTCTATGATTATGGCTCTTCCATCCCTGTACATGTGTGCTATACTAGGAATGGAGGGTCCCAAGAGATTGTGCACATTTGGCTAGAGGAGACCATGTGAAGAGCCTGAGACACTAGAAATGGAGGATCCCACTGTGCTCCAATTGATTGTGCTTGTCTGGTGCATTTGATCAATGGGATGTGTTAGGCAGATGGGGGCATCCCAGATCAGCTCTTATCACTCATTTATTTCAACCAAGCAAATATGTGGTCACAGTATGAGACGCTATCTGCACCAGTGGTTCAGTACTGGTGGTTCATAGTAGATTATGGCACTTGAAGGGGCTGTCCAAGCAATCTTGCTGCCTGAGGCAAAGGACAAATGGCACTATCTCACATTGCAAGTACAAAATGATTCTGTTTGTAAGTCTATTCTTGTTTTTACAAGATTGTTTTGGTCTTTTGCTGCCTAGCACCATATTGAAATCATCACAATCGGATTTAATTCCATTCTTCTGAGAGTTATTACTTTATACTCTTTTTTAGTAGACTACTATTGTGGGTCTTCTTTGACAACCTCAGCTGCAGAAATAATAGATCTTTTAAAAAATTAAAGGTCTCTGCAAATCAGGGTCACAGGGCTTATTTTGCTAAGCAGTTTCCCACATCGTGTTTCTATTATAGGAAATGTAGACAAAAAATTATGCCATTCAGTAAACAGCCTTCTCTTCTGACCATGATCAATAGCTTTGTGGCCAGGCCTAAGCAGTCTAAGTAGGAATAAGAATGTAAGAACATAACAAGAGCTGTGCAATTGTCAAATCAAACCAAAGTCCAATGAAGTCCACCATTCTGTTCCCATACAGGCCAGGATTGAGAGGTGTATTGCTTTTGAGAAGCCCTATTGAAACCCTAACCCTAAGGGATGGATATACACACAGGTCAAACGGAAGCCACATGGACCCTCAGAACTTGGAAGAGGTGGGAAGGATAGGGAACTTTCCATGAATTCAAATTAAATGTTTCCAGCACCCGATCCAAGTTACAGGGGTTCAGTTATGCAACAGGATTTTGCCTATTATGTTAACTGGTTGCAGCCTGCATGATAGGACCAGCTGAGACTTGAATGCAACTTGTGTTGACATAGATGCTTAAAAGCAATAAGGTGTAAATACAGATAAAGCAAGTAAAACTTATTAGCAATTACAGAGCTTATTGGTTTAAGTTAAATGAAGTACCATATATTGATTGTATTGATCACAAAACCACTTAAAAAGTGAATGCATAGACAGAGTGACACACAGAGAAAGGAAAAGTAAATACTGTATGAGCAACCCTTTAAGAATTTTTTTAAAAAAAAAAAACTGGCTGGGTGAATGAATCATATTCCATTACATTAGATATGGTGTGTCATATTAGATTTCTTAGTTTGGCATTTGACTCTAATATATTCTTTTATAATGTGGTTAAGATACCATAAACAGGGTCATGGTGGCACTGTGGGTTAAACCGCAGAAGCCTCTGTGCTGCAAGGTGGGAAGACCAGCAGTCGTAAGATCGAATCCACGCGACGGAGTGAGCTCCTGTCGCTTGTCCCAGCTCCTGCCAACCTAGCAGTTTGAAAGCATGTTAAAATGCAATTACAGTGGTGCCTCGCTTAACGAGTGCACCGTTTAACGAAAAATCCGTATAGCGATCCCTTTTGGGGGATCGCTATACGGATCAGCCCCAATCGCCGCACTCGCTTTGCGACGATTGGGCTCCGGCGGCCATTTTGGAGCCGCCGATCAGCTGATCGGCGGCTCCAAAATGGCCGCCGCATGACCCGAAGTGGCCCCTGTCAGCGTTTTCGCGCCCTCCCCTTGCTTAGGGAGGTCGCGAAAACGCTGCGGGGGGGCATTTCGGGCCATCCGTGGCCATTAAAATGGCCGCGGATGGCCCGAAATGCCTTCCCCCGCAGCGTTTTCGCGACCTCCCTAAGCAAGGGGAGGGCGCGAAAACGCTGACAGGGACCATTTCGGGTCATGCGGCGGCCATTTTGGAGCCGCCGATCAGCTGATCGGCGGCTCCAAAATGGCCGCCGGAGCGAAAACATCGCTGGAGGGGGTAAGTTTAAACACTTATTGGAACGCATTAAACTAAGTTTAATGCGTTCCAATAGGTTTTCCTGCCCCGCACAGCGATGTTTTCGTATAGCGAAGGTTAATCCGGAACGGATTAACCTCGCTATACGGGGCACCACTGTAGATAAATAGGTACCCCCTCGGTGGGAAGGTAACGGTGTTCCATGTCTAGTCGCGCTGGCCACGTGACCACGGAAACTGTCTTCTGACAAATGCTGGCTCTATGGCCTGGAAACGGGGATGAGCAGTGCACCCTAGAGTCAGACACGACTGGACTAAATGTCAAGGGGAACCTAAGATACCATCAGCTGATAATTTTCAATATGGTCACCATCTTCTGTTTTTTCTGTAATGATTTTTCTTCCAAAGTGTGCATCCTCAAATAAATAGAGAAAATGTTTCAGCATGGGAACCTGCAATTTTCTGCACAGGAATGAGCCTGAACACTTGTGTGAGGATATCCAGAAAATGTTTCTAAAAGGTGTAATAAAATTGGGTTTTCACATTGGGGGGGAAAAAAACCTCTTCCTGGAGGAAGAAAATTGTCACCTGGCACTTGTCTACAAGGTTCTGTACAAGGCCTATTCTTGAAAAGGATTTGGGGAAGAGGTGATTAATTAGTACCTGTAATCTGACACATGTTTAGAATTGCATTGTATGTTAATTAACATTGCACTTCTTAGAGTATCCTAGAATATTTTATACGTTAATATGTCAGTACAACTATAGATCAATTAGCAGAATGAAAAACTGGTTAGAAGGTAAATGGGTTAGAATAGACAGTAGACGGAGTAGACAGTAGACAGATTAGACAGTACTGTAGTTCTATTATTTGAGCACCATAGATTAAATGTAAAACATGTCTTTCCCAACTAGTGTTCAATAAACCTGAAGCATCCTGTCCATGAGATCTCTGGAGGTTCTTCTCTGACTGCCCATACCAAGTGAAGTGCATAGGCTGCCCATAAAATGAAGGGGTTTTTCATTGGTGATGTCTAAGCCCAGTGGTTCTCAAACTTGGATCCCCAGATGTTCTTGAACTACAAGTCCCATAAATCCTGACGTGCACAGCAAATGGTGAAGGCTTCTGGGAACTGCAGTCCAAGAACATCTGGGGACCCCAGTTTGAGAACCACTGCTTTAGCCTACCGTATCCCTCCTAAACAGTTTCACTTGGCATTTAATGTTATTTTGACACCAGGCAAAGTTTTATAATCTCTTTAAGCTTTATGTTTCTCCTGATCCCTCTGACTTCGGTTTCCACTGTGTTATACTTTTATTGTTGTGTTTACGGTTGTGGAATTTTGAACTGCTGTATTTAGTCTATTGTTTTTACCTGTCCTGAGAAATGGGGAACTTATCAATCTGTCCGTCTATCCATTTATTTTTACATTCCACCATTATCTCCAAACTAGAGATTCAAGATGGTTCACAAGATTAAAAACAGATATAGATTTTAAACCAGGAGTTATAATATTAAAATACAATTAAATGAGTTACAGTATTAAAAAAATAGATGAAGTAAAATGCTATTAGAAACATACTGATAAAAAAACAGTGGTACCCATTGAAGTCCTTTTCTCAGCAGTTAATCAGTCAACCAAAGCTCTGGATAAAAAGGACTTTGCCCCTTGGTAGAAGGGCCACAGGGAGGGGACCAGTCTAGCCTCCTTTAGAAGGCAGATCCACTGTAGAAGCAGCCACTGGGAAGGCCCCAAACTGCAATAACGTTATTAAATACAGTGGTGCCTTGCTTAACGAGTGCACCTTTTAACGACGAATCTGCATAGCGATACATTTTTTGAGATGTTTTAGATAGGGAAAACATCACATTGCGATGATCGGTAAGCTGATCGGTGGTTCCAAAATGGCCGCCTGCAGTGTTTTCGCTCCCTGCCCTCGCTTACCGGGCAGCAAAAATGGTGGCCGGATGGAGGATTCCCCGCATAGCTGTGAGTTTTTCCCCAATAGGAACAGATTAACGGCGCTATGCGGGGCACCACTGTACTGATAGGTTAAAGAAAAACCTTCCTTTTAAAAATCAAGCTATCATCTGTTTATATCTGCAGAGTAATGTGGGATAAATATTTTTACCAAGTGAAACCAGCTTGTCCTATTACGTTGTCTGTGGATCATAATGGGAAAAAATATGACTCTTAAACAGACTGAGTGGGCTGCATGCACAATTCAGTGTCAAATGGAACTTGGTGCTTGCAATAATTTTAGCCAGTGGCAGGGAAGCTGGGATGTGTTTGAGATGGCGTATTTTCCTCTGCCCCATTTCTTAACCGTACACGGCCAAGAAATTCTCTTCCCTCTGGCTGGGAGTGGGCACTTCTCTAGGCGCTTGCATAAAAGCAGAGGGCTTTTAGGAGCAAATGATTCACAAATCTTTCTGATGATTGTGGTAGGATTTTGGTTTTATCCAAGTTTGAGAAGAAACATCCCTGGATCATTTGTTTCCACACTTGATTCAAAGCCGAGGCACTTTTATCACCATGCCCTTCATGCCATCTGGTTCCACGACTGCAATGTGGTAAGAGTTCTTTGATCAGGCTGGAAGATTACTTCAGCCATCATCAATATATCACACCAGGAGGCATTGACACATCACAGCCCTTGCCCTCATTTGACCACTTCACTTCCCGTAAAGTAGCAGCTGCTTGTTAACAGCTTTGCTATCTCACTTGTTAAGGAAGGTGCCACTCCTGGTATGGTTCCATACTCGACAACAGCTGTCCCTTCCATTTGTCTTGTGGTAGCAGGGGACCGATGGATGCAGACATTGCAGAGTTAGCTTGAAACATAGCACCACCGGGCTTCTGAGATGCCTTTATGCTAATGCAAGTAGTGCGGGAGGACAAGCATGCCAAGCTCAGCCACAGGGAGGGAAATACAATTAGCAGCCCAGGCCTACTCTCATTTGAGAGTATGTTCTCTTTTGTTCTTAGGAAAGTTAAGTACAACACTGTAGCCTTCATTGGAAAAGGAAAAAAATGCAAAGGAGCAGGCTGAATAAGAGCATGGTTATAGTAATGAAATAAATCTAAATAGATTGTTGTTTTTAAAATCAGTTTAAAGTCACATGTCCATCACATGTGTTTTTTTGGGTCAATATGTGCATCCTCTTGAGAAAATGTACTCCATTTTAAAACTGTGCTTTATATCAGTGGAGAGAGCTACGTGGGCTTTTGAATTCAGTGTATTTGAGACTTTGTCCCGTATCCTCTCACCCTTGTGTTGGCTTCCTTGCAGCCACTTGCCACTGCTGCTATGGAATTTATTTATTTATTTAATTTATATGCCGCCCACTCTACCCAGAGGTCTCTGGGTAAAAATTGCTTGATATATGGAAAAGTAATACTTTGACATGACAGGGGAAAAAGTTAAACATCAGATTGCAGGTTGAGGGCCTAGAAGCACAAGTCTTGGTCTCTCCTCCATCAGCCTGTCACTCCCTTGCAGTGTCTGGCAGACAAATAGCCTTTCTCCTACCCATCTCTCCTCCCTCTCTGAGCAAATATATATATGGGCATCATGTAGTCACTTTTGAAACATTATTTGACAGCTTAGTGGTTTAGGTTGAGCGTTCGGTTCCTCATTGGACTTCCTTGATGGGGGCTGAACTTGATGATCTATAGGGCCTCTTGGAATTCTGCGATTAGATTTATCATCATCGTCGTCATCATCACCATCAAAGCATGCTAAACCCAAATCAAGCCCCCTTTTTTGTTTTACTGATGCAATTGTGCTCTAACCCAGGCAATCACTCATTTGCAGCAGCACATATATGTTGGTGGTGGTTGCAAACAACTGGTGCTAATCTTGGCAACCTACAATACAGAATAACACAATGTTAATCCTGTGAGGGAAACGTGGGGACATCAAGTCTATTCCCCGCCCCCCCGAAGCTACATTATGCTACACATAGTACGCTTTACATACAAGCTAAAAAATCTACACTTTAGGGATTCAGATTGCACAAAGTCTCCAAATACCAAAGAATTATTAAATTTATGGTTTCAAATAATTATTAGAATAATGTGTATGGAGTGGAGGAAGTGTAATGGGGTCTTCAAAACATGAAATAATTGGGGGGGTCTCAGCATGTTGGAATTCATGCCCAGACCATACACATGGGTAAACAGGAACACATACACTGTATTTCTAGATGCAGGTGTGTTTTTGTTGGAAATACATGATATATAAAATTTTAAAAAAACACCCATACAGTGGGGTTCTGATATATCAGGATGATTGATTTGGCATCCCTGAGACTCTCAAGATGCCTCATTGTTACTATGCTATTCCCTACAGTGATCTTTGCTGGTCCCAGCTATTGATCTGAAACGTCAGGAATAGCCATGGCAGCAAAATCCAAAATAATGATTATTATTATAGTGCCTTTCTGCCACTGCATCTCAAAGCTGTACTTTACATTACACAAGAGGGATAAACACAGAATCAAAACCAAACACATTTCATGTCCACCGTCATGTATACTGCCAATCCCAGTTCCCCAAGAGGTATACATGCTATGTATCCATTTGTTAGTTTTGTTCTTTGCATTGTAGTAAACATGCAAGATGTGTCATATCCCTAAAAATGTAATACTCTGAAATTCATAGAAATTAAGAATTTAAACACAAGATGCTGCTTATGCAAAAACTCAGGATGCATGTCTGTGCTTTAAAACATTTTGTTGTGCCTAGACCTCAGGAAATCAGCCAGACATATAATTTTTTCAGCAATTGCATAAGTTTTGTTGCCTGGTGTGCAAAGACAACCCTAAAGCCTGTTTCAGGAATGAAAGTCAGCTGAGCAATCTGTTTTCATGAACTCTGGTGTGATCCAGCTCAGGATATTCCAGGACTAAAAGTCAGTCCTAAGCTGTTTGCTTTTATAAACCTAGGCGTGTCTGCTCTGGAATTCCCAGAGATTGGCAATGCATTCCCACCATCATATAACTTTCTCCCTCTGCTGACCTTGAACTGTATAGGCTGTACGGTGGATCGTCAGAGAATGGAGATCATATGAGGCCACAAAGGAGAATAATGGTTTGTGGAAGACCTTCAGTGGCTGCCTAAGCTATCATCTTTTGGAGAGAAGCAATCATTCTCTCTCTCTCTCTCTCTCTCTCTCTCTCTCTCAGAGCTTGGAAATAATTGGCCACAATTCAACAGCTAATTGGTTCTTTCCTTTTTCCAGCAAAGCAAATATAACATTTTGGATACTTTTATAGTTACAATAGCCTTACTAAATGGCGGGCGAGGTGTTTGACACAGTTCAAATGCTACAATATGAACAGAAGAAGAGAGAAAGATGTCATTGGCAGGGAGATCAAAGCAACAAGCCACCCTTGGTTTGGGCTATATAGAATGGGCATGGTGCTTACGTTCATACACTGTAATTAGATACGCTTCTTGTATTACTAATTATTGTTCCAAATGGGGGGCTGTAGTCAACAAATACATGTCTAGAAAGGTAGTCTGAGCTTAGTCAGATGCCTGGTAAAGTAAAACCCTGTAAAAATGTTTCTCTGTCCTTACATAATGACTTATTAAAATAAATAATGATTTAAATTCTCATCTTGGTTAAGAAATCCTCCTCTCGGACAAACATTCTTTTACTGTTCTCTGTTATATGGTGTGTCTATTAGAATATGCATAGCAATATTTGTAAGCCATTTGCCCATACAGGCAGATTCTTTTCACTTTCCTTCACAATTTGGCTAAATGAACTGCAGTATTCTCTTATTAATCATAGTTTACCTATCCATTGTGGTTAGCAGAAACTTGCAATAACCTCAAATCTGGCTTCAGAACAAATCAGGTGCTTATAACAAATTCAAACCCTGATGTAAGATCTTAGTTTATTCTGAAGTTGACAACCATTGTTTCCCCATTTGGATAAAAACAAGAAAAAATGGCTAATTAGAGATGTCAGAGTTTCATTCACAGGCATGCAAAGAAAGCACACGGGACTGTGTATACACACCCAGGATTTGTCCATATCTTGCAAACATATGGTCATTGAATTGAGTAAGATAAGATGGTGTAGATTTGTTGTTAGAGTCAGAGAGAAAAAATGAAATGTGATAATTAGAGCAAACTCAATTATCTCAGCTTGAAAAGTGCTGGGATAACGCCTCACCCTACTTTAAAAAACAATTTTCTGCTTGAACTTCTTTCTTGATGATAATGGCAGTCTTGCTGATATATAACTTCCCTTCTGCAAGCTGGCACAGTCATCTAGTAAGATGCTGTATACAACGATGGATGCCAGCAATCAACATAGTTTTGCATTAAACTGGTGCAGCACTTCCTCTGCATGCTTGCTGAAGAACCTTTCTCTGTTGTAAAAGATTTTGAGGACTGTTCCAGGCTGGACAGTGAATACCTATGGAGGCTATCCAGGCCTCATCATCACTCTACCATATGGCATGTGTGGGAGGAGATCAGTAGTTGTGAAAATGCTATTTGTCATGGAATCCTGTCAGCATCTTTGGTCATTTCCATTTGGTGCATCCAAAGAATTGCAGACATCACAAAAGCTTGGGAATTTTGATTTTTCAGACTGTGCATCCCCAAACCAGCCTGGCCGCTGTCCATATTAGCTGAGGGTTTTTACAAGTTGTAGTGCAAACAAAGTAGCTTTCCTAAGCTTTGAACTTCTTTGGAAAATTAATTTGAAAGCCAGGTAATTACTTTGTCACGAGTAAAGATTCTAGGGTCAGTATTCCATTTATTGGGTCACTGGAAAGTTAAAAGAACTGCTGTCTTTCAGTGGGATGGATTGCCTGCACTGCAGAACCAGGGGTCAGGATTTTGAATCTCCACTGTGCCCCCCAGGAGAGAACCCAGCCAAGATCCCCCAGACTGTGGCCAAGAACCCCCAGTGTGTCTGATAGGATTCTGTGCCCAACCATCTATGTGGCAGAGGGCAAGTTGTAGAGCTCTACCAGAAGGGAGGCCAGGTAAACCACTTGTGAGTGCTTTATACCTAGAAGCCCTGGAAGGGTTGCCATGAGTTGGAATCTGCTCAAAAGCACATATTATTATAATGAGAGCCAGTGTGGTGTAGTGGACATGATCTTGGACTACAACTCAGGAGACCTGGGTTCAAATCCATCTTTGGTCATGGAAATATGCAAGTTGTTGCAATAGTAAACTGTCCCTTGGACCTTACACATACTCCTAAAACTATATTAGGATTGCCATAAGTTGGAAGCAACTTGATAGCGCATAACAAGAGCAAGTTAGAATACCCATGAGCTTTTGAGTTCTTTAGAACACTTCATTGAGCAAAGAAAGTATAAAAATTTGGGGTAGAGTTCAAGCTTTTTATTCAGCAAAGGTCTTAGATAACGCAGAACATTGTTTCTATGGATGGATCACAGAGCATTTTTTTTCTGTTTAGTAGAAGTAAATGATAAAACTACAGTACAGTATCAAAAGGCAGCCTCAGTTGCATGTCCAACAGGAGATTCAGTACAGCTGTCACATCAGTGAAAGATGCAACAAGAAGAGCCAGCTCTAATCATCACCACATAGATGAAAAATGCTTACTGTCAAGTTTAAGTCCAGGGGAAAACCTGTGCCTCCGTAGGGAAAGAGAGAGTGTCTCCGTAGGGAAAGAGAGAGAACAGAGCCAAATTAAGCTCACTTCAAACTACACTTTACCATATCTAAACACCCAAGACTACTTTTTAAATGAATGCTTTCAGCAGAAATAGTTCTTTGTACCATCCCTCCCAGTAATTGACTAGGGCCAGTCCCCTAGAGTAAATTAGAGTGGCATGTTTTAATCCTGGAGGAAATAAACACCCACTGTAAAGGGTTCCAGAAAAAGGTCACAGCAGCTGAGTATTACTGAGACAAAATGCATTGCACCATTGGGCATAAATTGAGGAGGCCAAAATAGCATATAGGCCTACAAAAGTAATTTGCTTAACACTTATATGAATTAAAGACAAACATGCCAAATAGATGTGATCTTGTCTGATATTGGAAGCTAACCTGGATCAGGCCTAGTTACGACTCAAATAGGTGACCACAACATAGTATCGGGGGTTTCAGGTAGGGCTAGAATAGCATCTTGTCTGAAGCCCTGACAAGATGCTATCCCTAGGCCTACCTGGAGATCCAGTCAGTCCATTCTGCCAGTCAGAACTGCTGATACCAAGCTAAGGCAGACGTAGTCTGGATGTTGGCCGTTCCCTATGTTCTTAACGTTGGAAGTGACTGGGTGCCACTCAGCTTATATTTGAGAAAATACATGTCTTTACATAGGGAAGAGTAGAGAGGAAAGATATCTACAGGTTTCCTGGACTTTACCTGCTCTGACCTTTGCTGACCTTCCTTCAATCTTAGATTGCTATTCTTAGGGTGGCTGATGTTAGTTCCTTCTCTCACACAACTCTCTCATGTACCTCCAAGGTGGAGACATCTTACCTTTGTTCTCTAGACATGAAAGGGGCAGCCATAGCTCCTCACATCTCCAGACTAAATAGCTAAAACTACTTCCATCACTTTCCTATCAGAAGTGTATTTTACTAATAAATGTGAGCTTTCTTCATTTTTTAGAAAGAAATGTGGACATGATTCATTTGCAAAAAGTGAAGTGTGCTCACAGTTCGTTCTGTGTTTTGAGAGGCTGAATCTTTGCATCGACATTGCTGTGTACTCACCAACACTTAAGGCTTACAATGACTTGGCCAGTGAAATATGGACTTTGCAGAAGGTCTCTCAATGGGGGTTGTCTCCGGGTGGTGTGGGGTTTCACTACCTAGAAGGTAATAGTATAGTGTACACAACTGAAGAAGGACCTATATGAAATAGCTTCTTATGACAGATGGTGTCAGCTTCACATGAAAATCTGGTAACATTGATCTGGTTGGAGGAAAACTTAGTGATGTAATTTTATTGAAGTTAGATAGTAAACTGATTTGTTTTCGAAGACTTTCACGGCTGGAATCCGAGTTCTAATTCCTGTCCTCTGAAGATGCCAGCCGCAGAGACTGGTGAAACGTTAGGCAAAAAAACCTCCAGAACACAGCCAAACAGCCTGAAACACCTACAACAGTTAACTGATTAATTGTGTAAACATCTGCATGTGAATAAACAAGACCACTAAAGAAGAAGAAAAATCATGCTTGTTTTTAGAATAGCACAAGGTGCCACAAAGCGTGGAAACTTTCACAAAATAATTTTAGTTGCAGTTGGGCTTCTAAGGCCTAGCAATTAATTGATTTAATAAGCCAACTTTGACCCAAGGTGACTTACAGTATATTTAAAAAAAATTAATGCCACTAAAAAGAACAACTGCCTAAATCCTACTGGATATTTTTGCACATGTAAGAGGAAGCACTGATGCTATGGAGGTTAATAGTGCCTAGCTGACAAAGTACCAGGTGCACACTAGATGTGTGCCACTATGTGTGTTAGCAGGCATATACACAAGCAAGGAGCCAGCATACAACGCATCTGATCCATTACCTGCAGCAACCTCTGTGATTCCTCCTTCATTGGTGAAAATATTGAACAAGATCATGGCCATTGCTATAATAGTTACCAGACAGTTATGTCATTTTGGAAAAACAACTATGTACTTTCTCATTTCACAAAGGTAACTACATTTTCAGTTGCTTCTTTTAAAAAAATCTGAACAAGATTCTAGCCTGTGGTATGAAAAATAAATAAATCTCATTTTAATTTGGCTGCTCAATGTGAAGTGCTTAGCATTAGGAAAGGATTCCACAAAATACAAAAAGAAATCCAAGATCCGACTGCATTAAACATGTAACATGCCTCTCAGTACGCTCAAAGGCACGTCATGCCATGTTTTAGCTGAGGGATTCCAAGCTCAAGATGGTAGTTGGCAGCCAACAAGCCAGACTGTCATATGTCTTTCACTTTGCTGTGCGGCATGCCATAATATGGAAAGCATGATAGGTACGGATGGAAACCTCCCGGGAGCCAGATTTGTGTTGGAAGAGCTGTCAAAACTAAAATAGCAAAATAGGGAAGCTAATATTGTATCATTATTATTCTTCAAAAATACAAGACACAGTCTTTGTCTGGTATTATATAACAGATACAGTACAAGTTTTAAGAAAAATCCGATGTATCTGTTAAATATTGGTGCAGTACGTATGCTGTTCCTAATATTGCCGTTTTGTTGTTGTTTTGTAGCTCTGATGATGTTATTCCTGAGATCTGCAACCGCATATAATAATGTGTGGAATTTCTTGATATTGTTCCCAAAGTCCCAATGACTATGGGGACCATGGAGGTGTGTTTCATCCACAAGTGAGATGTTTCAAATGCCGGGTCTCTATACTTTGTTAGTTTTTCCAGTTCTTAATGTTCAGCTCTGGCATCCCCTGGAATTGCAATGTCAGTGGTCCAGACATTTCTTCGTTCTATTACTACTATGTCTGGTATGTTATGTTCAAGGTGTCTATCCGTTTGGATCCAGAAATCCCACAAGACTTCCTCATTTAATGACACCTTTTCTACCTGATGTTCTCATGGATTTTTGGAGGCTCGCAAATGATATTTTTTGTTCAATGACCAGTGCACTAATCTTCCCACTATCATGTCTCATTTTAATGTCTCATTAATCTGTTTGTGTAATCTTTGGACATTCACAGATGAAGTGTAACAGTTTCATCTTTTCTTGGCAGAGTCGACATTTGCTCTTAGCTCTAATTCCTTAAATCTTAGTTTTCATCACATTGGTTTGGACTGCTTGTTCTTGTGCAGCAAAAACCAAGCCTTTTCTTTCTTTCTTAACGGTCCCCAGTTTTAGCCAGGCCCATGTTGAATTATTATCATGATTTCCATCAATATTTCTCAGGCATTGTCCATGTAGTGGTTTATTTTTTCAGCTGTTTAATTTATTTTCAATTTGTTATTTCTTATATTAAGACTTTCTTTCTGTTGTTTTCAAAGTATTCTTTCCCTGTCTTAAGTACTTTTTCTCTATTTGTACTAATATACTGTAATCACTTAGATTATATTTGTACTAATATAATCACTAATATAATCATCTTTTTTCCTCCTCTTCTACCTGCTGTATTTGCAGTAATCCATGGCTTCCAATGTTTTATGGTAACTATAATGCATCCACATCACTTTTTGAATGTAGCGCATGACACATGTTCATTAGTTTCCATGTTTTTCAATCCAATTATTCTAATAATTGATTGGATATAATCTATTATTCCACCTGGGATGATGCTGATGCTGATGATGATTTACATAGAGATTTGTTTACTTATCTGCCATGTTCTTGTCTTAAATTCAGCACAAGAGAAACCTTTTGTAAAGTTGCTATATCACAGATAATAGCATCAGGCTACCATTATGGCACACAGCAGATGACCTGTAAAATCCCTTCTCAGTTACATTGTGCAATCTTTCCAACATGTGTTGAACAGGGCTGTGCAGCAGTTCTCCAATGTGGAGGCAAATTCAGGACTTCTGGGATATATCTTTACAGTCGTGCCCACCTTAACGATTACCCCGTATAACTATGAATCCGCTTCACGACCATGTTTTTGCGATTGCAATTGCAAAAGCGATGTTTTAATGGGTTTTTTTCGCTTTGCGATGATCAGTTCCCTGCTTCGGGAACTGATTCTTCGCATTACGATGATCAAAACAGCTGATCGGGCTCCCCGCTGTTTTTAGGAGGCATTTTTTGCTTAACAGGCACCTGAAAATGGCCGCCTTATGGAGGATCTTTGCTGGACGAGCAGGTATTCAGCCCATTGGAATGCATTGAATGGTTTTCAATAAATTTCAATTGTTTTTTTATTTCGCTTTACGTTTTCACGCTACAGTGATTTCGCTGGAACGAATTAACGTCGTCAAGCAAGGCACCACTGTATTTGGTTCAGAGTGATTTGTGCTCCACTGAATCTGACATGTGGTTTTGTAAACGTTCCATTGATTTGCATTGGAAAACCAAATTAATTGTGAATTTCTTTGGTTTTGCACTGGTGTACTTGAAATCTGGAAATATGATTAGAAAGAAGAAATAATTCTGGCAAAATTAGACCAACAAAATCAAGAGTTTGATATAATACACCTTTAAAGTGTTTTGTTTTGTTTTGTTTTTTAAAATAAGTTTTCCTTTTCTATGGATTATGAATAAGGAAGTAGACCAAAGATTTTATGCTTTGTTCAGCTCAATTTGTGTTCCAGACACAAATCCATTTGTAAATTCACTTTGCTTTGCTGCAGAATAATATCTGGCTATTCCACTTCAATTCACATCCCTTATCTGGATGAGGCTAATGGTGGTTCAGAATTTGGGATTTGTCCATATTTAATGCACAACCCTAATAGAACTCAGTGGTTTAGGCATCTGGCTGTGGACCCAGAGGTTGTGAGTTCGATTCCCCGTGGTGCCTCCTTGACAGGGGCTGGACTTGATGATCCATAGGGTTCATCCATCCCTGCAGTTCTAAGATTGTTGTTATTGCTGCTGCTGTTAAACTATACAACTGGGATTGTGAATATGAAGATTTCAATGCAAATATGACAGAGTTTACTGTGCACAGAATCTTAGTAAAGAAAGAAAAAATCTCTTTTCGCCTTGAGATATTTTTTAAGTGCATGTTTCTTTTTAATTCATATAAGTAGGCAATTGACATCTGTGGTTTATACAACAAAAATCTTTTATCTATTTAAGGCACAGCTTCCAGATTTGATACACTGAAACTAACTAATCTCTGTAAGTAGGTGACTTGTCATAGGTATTCATTTGCATGACATGTGGACTATCCAAGTCTCAATTCAAGAATGAAAATCTGAGATGAGCTTTCTGCTTTTATACACTCTGGCAAGGCTGAGTCAGAATAATCCAAGAATGGCAATCTGACCTAAGCTGTTTGCTTTTATAAACCCTGGACGTGTCTGCTTTGAAATTCCAGAAGACTGGCATTGCTTCCCTAGCAAGGTACTGGCCCTGTTGTCTTGCATTGACCTTGAAAATCACATTCTGACGGGCATCTTTGATGATATGGAACATTTGCTACCTCACAACCCAAACAGTCAGGTGAGGTCAGAACACAGGGGATTGGAATCCATTGAATAAAGTTTGATACAGTAGCACTGAGGGAGCATGATCTGGTAGAATCATATTACATTGTTCAAAAGTGTTTTAAAACTTTCAGGTTGCTTTAATGCATGATATTATCATATCTTTTCAAATTGGTTTGTTGTGTTGCTCTTGTTGCTGCTTTGCCATGAGAGAGTGACAAGAAGAGCAGGACAAAGGCAACTTTTCTTCAGTACTACTTTTTAAATGCTCTTTTTATTGTGTCTAAGTTAAAATAGTATATGTCACAGGCAAAGAAACCCCTTCTGAGTTTTCTGTGGATTCTCTTCTTATCCACTGCTCTCTTCCACAACTGGAATAAAGCCTTAACAGTGCACTTCAGAGCAATTGTACACATGGATATCTCCATGTGTTAGATATTTGGCCGCAGAGCCAGGAGTGTTAGGAATTTGATTCCCCATGGAGCCGTCCGAGAGAAGAGCCAACCTGTGTAGCCTTGGGCAAGCTGCATAGCCCCAGAGCATATCTTCAGAAAAAAACGAGTGACAAACCCTTTCTGAGAGTAAAGCTCTTTCTGTTAAACACTTGCCTTACCATTTCTTTGCCCTCAATGAATATATAAAATATTTTACTCTTCTGTAGCACTTGTTCTTAGTTGCCCATGAAAAGTACACAGGGTACTCATGAAAATGCTTTCTTAGAAAATTATCCCTAAGGAGTCCATGGCCTTTTGATAAACTTCTCCTCCACCAAAGGTTTCCCTTATCACATTCAAGTGTCTTTCCAAGAACATTCCATTTTGAAACGGGCAGTCCTCCATTGAGAACTAGCTGCCATCACATCCCTCCATATGGTGTGCTACTCTTCCTACTGAAAACTTGACAAAAATTTATTCTATAATCCTTGCCTCCAACCAGATTTCTAGAATCAGCACATTTCAAGGTATTTATCAACCACAACTTTTCTGTCTTCATAGAGCTTGCAACAGATGTCAACTTCTTCCTTGGGTGGCAGGTTTCTTCATATTCCAGTAAATTACAGACTCTGCTTGTGGCGATGATTCTGTACCATTTATTGTGCTCTCCACTGTAAGCTTGACCTAGAGACCATCTAATGTTCCAGCTTTCAAATACAGTATGATGGGTAGCCAGTACAGAATGTCATAATTCATCTGCTAACTGAGAAGCAGGAATACTATTATCAAACTACATTTGAACATGATGGCAGCTAAGAAAGCTAGAGCAAGAATTCTGAATCAGATTGCAGATCTAAAAAAAAAAAGCTTAAATCCATGTGTGGCTTTTAAATTTGTGTGCTTTATACAAAATCATACTGTAGAATAATGGAGTTGAAAGAGGTCTATAAGGCCATCAAGTCTAACCTCTGGTCAATCCCCTACTCAATTATATCATGGGTTTTGCAATTATGCATATAGCATATCATAATGGTTAGCCAGAATCCTGTTGGTGTAAGTTACTCTGCGGGTCTCTGATGATGTCATCAGCTACAACCATGCTATGGCCATTTTGGGAAACTAAAGGCTTCCCATCCCAGCAACTACTCAGGTTCCAGAGATCCCTAGGGATCCCTTTCATCCTAGGAGCCTTTGGGAGCTGTGGTATGGGGAAGGGAATGATTCAAAGCTGGAAAATTGCTGCCGCCGAGTTTCACAGCCAACCGGGGGATTAAATCCAAGTTTTCTGAGTCATTGTCTAACACTCTAGGACTGCACCACCCAGCTCTGTGAATGTTCACAAATATTCATATAGAGAGAGGCCTTTTGCCTTTGATAGACAGGTATCTAGTTGTCTTGTGTGCTCCTGAAGGCATTTGGTGAGATTCAGGGAGCTAGACTAGATGAGCCCTTGGCCTGATCCAGCAGGGCTCTTATGTTCTTATGATAAGGTAGCAAGCTGTGCCTATGAATAGCCTGAGCACCCCATATACTCAAGCACCCTTGTGTCACCCCCTCTAATTTCTGTGCTTCCTCTGAATTGGGATCAAGCCTCACAGAAAATGTGGGGAAGTGAATTTCCCTAGCAACAATAAATTGTTGTGAGCCCGCTCTTTTTGTGTGTGGCTTGATCTTTAATAGCCAGTTGTAACCTATTTTCTGTATAAAATGACAGTTATTGGTGGAAACTGGAAATGAGGTTTTCTCTCTGTTGGTACAGAAAGACACTTCTGGAAAACATTGAACTGACCATTTGGAGACTGACTGTATCTCTCCTTTTCCTTTTTGCACTCTGTTGGATCATTCCAGCCAAATGCTAAGAACTTTGTCAGCTGACTATTCAGTGACTGTCAACTGACCTAAATAAATTGGATATCATGTACATATGTACTTCTGCTGTTTAATGAATGTCTGTGAGAGCTGGGTAAGGAAAAGAGTACAAATGTGTGCAGTGATATATTTGCAGATACAGATTATTGCTGCTACCTGCACTCTTGGTGTCTTCCTGAGGACCGCCATGATTTACTTCAAAATTCATCACAACAACAGAGTTGGTGATGAACTCAAGTTGATGAACTTCACTGTGATCAGGCTATTTCTATCCAAGGAAGTTGCCCTTGGCACTTAACCCTTTAGTTGCTGAAAAGAGAGTTTCTTGTCACAGAGGTTGCATTCCTCTCTACACATACATTCCCGCAAGGCCAATCTAGCCAGCTGGGTGATACCAGGGGCAAGACTCTATCCATCCAAGCCTCCCTTAGTATCACTTGGCCACTTCCTCCCTCTCATCTCCAGCCACTTCCACTTTGCTCAGTGCACAGAAGAACACGAGGTGTTATTATTTCTTTATCATGTTCTTTCCTCCAGTCAGCCCAAGGGTGGCAATTTGAACCCAAGATCCCTAAATCACTAATCCAACATTCTAACCACGACATGCTTAGGCCCTTAGGGAGTACACTCTTGCTCCACCTTCCTGCTCAAATCAGGTGGGTGGGCAGGAACAGAGGGAATTCCCATGTGATATTCAGGCTCTTGGACAATGACTTCTTTCCTGTCTCACCCATTTTTTTAATTGGGAGGGCAGAGCTTTGGGGTCACACCAGACCCCCCTCACAGGCCAGGTCTAAAATATCTGGGGCCCATATTAGTTCCACAAATCTAGGATTCTCCTCCCCTAATATAACAGCGTTCCCATACTGTGTATTTGCTTTTTAAAGGATGTGAAAAAACAATTGTAAAATGAGACAGACAACAACTTTCTGACCATATGACCCTCCCCACCAGCGTTAGTAAGTGGATGGTACTGGGTTGAACTTCCCTTTGTTCTTTCATCTCCAGGGAGGACCCATTCAGAACTCCTTTCATGATATCTGGTCCAGACTGAAAGGAGAAATAGAATTAAGGGTTATCATTATCTTTCACAATTATCACAAAAGCAGAGCTCTGGAGAACATCATGGCATGAATGCCATTTTTTTCAAAGTACAAATTACAAGTTCATAGGTTTGTAGAAAGAAACAGTTGCATGATGCCTTCAAAACTGGTGCAATTAAGACCTAGTCAAGTATTAGGTGTTATAATTACAATGCATATTAAAAGACATGAAATAGTTCTAGTATATATCGATCTAGAAATAGATCTCAATAACTCTCAATAATCAACACTGCAGTTAGGGATGTGTTAATGTGTTCTATGTTAAATCGCTACACAGAGTACGCAATCCAAAGAAGTCCGCATACAGCGATATCAGAACACAGTGTTTGTAGGAGTTGCATTGCAGCTGTTGAACAGCCCTTCCAGTGAAGCTTATGAGGCTCTGACAGACTAATATTTATAGTAATTTATTGTTCAGCCAAAAGCCACACTAGTAAATATCAGTAGCAAAATACAACTTGCTAAAGTTACCTTAGAACAATTAACCAGATGCATGTCTGTGTTATAACCCTGTGTGGTGTAATGGATAGAGTGTCAAACTAGGACTCAGGGTACCCAGGTTCAAATCCCAACTCAGAAATGAAAACTCGCTGGAGGGAGGGTGGACAGTAGTAAAACCATCCCTTGAACATCTCACATACTTTGAAAATCTCATTAGATTTGCCACAAACTGGATGTAATTTCATGATATATGACAGGGGTTTCCAAACTTTTCAGTGTGAGGGTCACATCATATATTTTACACATTTTTGAGGGCTGAAGGAGGGAAGGGGGACCAAAGTGATAGCAAAGGTGGGGATCGCTTGGGCCCCCCTTCCCTCCTCTTCCTATGCCCAGTCCAGATAAAAAGGCAAGGGGAGCCATATGTGACCCGCAGGCCATAGTTTGGAGGCCCCTGATATATGGTAATGGCTGTGTTGGTTTGCCACAGACAATTAATATTAAATGAGCTCCAAAGATCTTTTTACTGAATTTAAATTAATGTTAAATTAATTTAAACCGGAAATAAGTTTGCATCTTTATATTAGCCTCAGTTTTTGTAATTGTGACCTCAAATCTTCAAAGTTTGAATCTTTTCTTGTTATACACCAGCTTAAATATTTGAACAGAAAGTTCAGTATAGCAGCAACTAACATAAAAAATACCATAAACTATGTTCTGGGTAAATCAATGGAAAGTGTAATTAAAGATAAAAATTGTAAATCCTACAGAAGGGCAAGCCCTGTTGGAAAAGAAACATCTTCTGCAAAAATGAATCCTATTTTATTAATTTTTTAGAATTCTTTGGAACAATCAGTAAACAAGTGGACACTAGAGATGCAGTAGGCTTTAATTTAGACTTCCAAAAGGCTTTTGAGAAAGGCTTACCAAAGACTTCTGAGCAAAAATAGCATTCACAGTGTGAAAGGAAGTTAGCTGATGGACTGGAATCTGGTTAGAGAAGATGAAACAGAGAATCAGTTTTCACAACAGAGAGCTATAAGGAGCGGATGTTTATATGGGGACTCATGCTTTTAAACTTGTTTATAAATGACTTAGGATTCTCCGTGTGGTACAGTGTACAGAATGACAGACTGGGACTCTGGAGAACAGAGTTCAAATCCCTTCGTGGTCATGGAAACTCATGGGGAACTGGGAAAACGACTCCTTAAATATCTCACTCACTTTGAAAACCTTATTAGGGTCGTTATACAGTAAGTTGGTTTTGACTTGACAGCACAGAACACACACACACACACACACACACACACACAAATGACTTGAGACTTAGAGGTGAACAATCAAGTGTCCAAGAACAAAAACAGATTTTATTATACTTCTTTCCATCAGGATGCAAATGTAGATCACTATTTGTAGCCCTCAAGCAATCAATTCCTCTCTTGGTTGAGATTCATTTCCTTGAGTGTTCAATTTGACAGCAGCATCCAGGAGCAGCTGACACACACATATCTAGGTTAGGGAGCTTCTTTCTTGCACATAATGCAGCATTTGTCCATGCACATAGAATAAGTGCTCTGTGCATGAAAACCCCATACAGTACATTCATTTTGTTTGCCACCATGTTTGACAAGAACCCCTTTTAAAGGAAGGCACATTAAATACCCTCCAGTGATCCTCCATGGACCAACCTCCATGTTTATTTTTGCCTAGCTGGTCATATGCTTGTTTCTTAACCTACTGTTTTACAAGTCTTCTGTTCTCTCATTATGTTCCAAAACAATGACTTTGATATCCATGGATTTTTTTTTCATATCTCTGCAGTAGTATTCTAAGACTTTAAGCATGGGTGGTATTCTCCCCAGACTTACACCCTGGTACCTTTTCCTACAGCTGCATGAACTCACCGTCTCAATTATAGAACGTGCACACATTGTTGGGCAACCACTTGCATGCCTTGATCCCTGAGCCAGCAACATTTGTTTAGCCATAAATTCAGATGTGCTATAGCTGCTGCTGCCACCCACCCACAGGGCTCTGTCCTTCTAGAAAAGATATGCCTCAATGATGCTCTCTTCGAGAAGCAGACCCTTTCCAAAAGGGAGTTCCAGTTCTCCTTGAAACAGTTTGTAAAATTAAGTCTTAAGAAAAATGTTGCTCCACAACTCACAGAAATGTCCAAATGTGAAGAAAATGATTGTTACAGTAATGGATGAACTGAGAATTTAAAGCCTTGCATATTTAAAAACTCCAGTGTCATTCCATGCTTCTAATGTCCACAGCACTGATTGGATAATACTGGTAACGAAGCATTCTCTTTCTATGCAAGAGAAGAAATGATAGGGATAGGAATTCTCCTCATTATGTATTGAATCCAGGTGGGTAAATCGCGCCTGAACAGGGATGGAGGCCTTAAGATCTCAGCCAGAATGTGTTTAACTGCATGGTGACATTACACTGTAAAAATAAATTGTGGACTTGATTTTGCCTTGAGGTTAACTCCTGAAGCCTTTTCCATCAGTGGATGTAGCCACAATGCTATAAAGCAAAGGACTATTGCTCTGGAGACCAGCTGCCTTTCCAACAGGAGAAATGTATATGATGCCCGGCCCTGCGATCGCCAGGTACCATCTGTCAGAGGCAGCTCCACCGTGTCCTCCTCGCCCCCGCCATCGCCCATGATGGTCAGGCCGCTTGCCCCATGGCTCGGCATGCTCCCCTTGCCCTTCTTTTGCTGTCCTTCCTGTGTCTTGGTTACATGGTGCGGGCCTGGTGCTTCCTGGTGCCGCTGCCACCACTCGCATTGCAGCCTCCGCCACCTCCAGGCCTGACTCAAGCGGCAGGAATGTGATAGCCCTCACAAAGGGAGCAAGGTGGCAGAGCCGAGCCCAGGCAGAGGGTGGGGGGGAAGAAGCCCCGGGTGAGCCACCCCGAGGTGAGCCAGGCGACCAACCAACCCCCTTCCCTTGCCCCACCTGGGCCTCACCCACATCAGTAGCTCTTTAAAGAAAAATATATCATATCACAACTGCTTTGGCATTACAGCACACTGCAGATACATGAAGTGTGTGGTACAGAATTGCAGGGATACATAATGTCCATAGGATTAGAAGTAAGATCCCACCTCAGACTATTTCTGCATCGAGCCAGACACTACCTGCTTGAACAGGGACTATTTCTTCAGAACCTTAGACAGAGGTCTTTCTCATCACCTGTTACCTCATCTTTTACTAAGGGGTTGAATTTAGAACCACCTGCATAGTGCCACATGTCTCAGTTACAATCAAATTGGACTACTGTAGTGTGTTCTGAAGGGGGCTGTCCTTGAACATGAACGTTTATTTTAACATTCTCCTTACTTTTATATGCAGAAACATACCCCCAACACCCCTTTTTGCTCATGTGTTGCATTTAAATGGATGCATACCAAGAAATGTTCATATTCCTGGAGACTGTCATTTAATCTGAAAATGCACTTAGTTTATTTATCTGCAGAATAAAGAACAAATGAATTGCACCCCGCTCTCGCTGACAGTAGGAGTCGGCATAACAAATGATTCATTCAGCAAAAAGTAATGGAGTTGGGACATATTTTACATTCTGAAACCATTATTCCAAAATGTTGACATGCTGCTGAAAACTCATCTTGTACACAATTTTCACTGGCTGAGAGTAGTTCATTAAGACACTTGTATCGTTCACAAACTCTATAGAAGCAATATTGTCTAATTCTAAGGGGAAATTATATAACTGAGGAATGGGTTTCTATAAGTTTGCTTTTGATTCAGATATCCTTGTTTGGATTCCTACTTTCTGAGTTTGCAGAGTTAGCTACAAGAAAGCAAAAACTTTTGTAAAACCAGTATCCCATGATGATTATGGGTGATTCCTCAAATAGCTTGATATTAAACAGCTACTTTAAAAGTAGGTGCCCCTTGCAAATTAACCTTTTTATAATTTGAATTCACTGTATTTCCATCCTTCTGTATCACAGTATTCTCATTTTAGACAGACAGACAGACAGACAGACAGACAGACAGACAGACAGACAGACAGACAGACAGACAGACATGGTTTTACAACAAAACAAACAGAATGCCTTTGACTATTGAATTATTAGTGCCCTCTTGTGGCAGAAGCACATGGAAATCAGAAATTCCAGAAACCAATGGTGAGAAGAAGCAGGGCGGTGGGGAGGAGTGACTCTGGACGTTCTGCTAGTTTCAATATGCAGGGTAACTCATATCATTACATGTAGCCAGGCTGCTTACATGGAGCATATAGCTCACCTATTACAACAGTGTCACTCTCACTGCTAGTCCTTTTCTGCCCCCTAATTCAAGGTACTGCTGATGGCAGGGAATCCCCATCTCCAAGTCTGATGTAAGCAGAAAGGAGGTGTAAGAGGCCATTACAATTAGCAGACATGGGTGGATGTTTTGTGGACTATGAACCATCCAAGTGGCTATTTCTGCTTTCTGACAGGTGGTGATTCCCAGTGTGCTGCTGCCAACGTGCAAATTACTAGATTTTGAATCAGCCCCAGTGACAAAGAAAACACAGAAGGTTACCCGTACTTCATTGCCAAACTCCTTTATTTGAGAGATTTCCGAGTCCAGAAACATATCCCTGGGGTGATAAAAATGCTACGAAAATCAACAATGCATCAAAGGAGGGGGAACGACTACATACATCCTTCCTCACACATATTTACTTTCATACATGCAGATTCTCCCCCCTTCATGGATTGCTGCCTTGTTGTGGCGAAGGAGCTTGAATAATTCAGAGAAGCTATGGGCTATGCCATGCAGGGAAACCCAAGATGGACAGGTCATTGTGGAGAGTTCTGACTAAATGCAATCCATCTGGAGCAGGAACTGGCAAGCCACTCTAGTATCTTTGCCAAGAAAATTCCATGGACATAAACAAAAGGCTAAAAGATATGATGCTGGAAGATGAGCTCCTCAGGTCAGAAGGTGTCCAATGTGCTACTGAGGAAGAGTGGAGGACAAGGACAAGTAGCTCCAGAGCTAATGAAGTGGTTGGGCCAAAGCCAAAAGGATGCTCAGCTATGGATGTGTCTGGAAGTGAAAGGAAAGTCCAATGCTGCAAAGAAAAATACTGCATAGGAACCTGGAATGTAAGATCTATGAACGTTGGTAAGCTGCATGTGGTCAAACAGAAGATGGCAAGAATAACATTGACATCCTGAGCGTCAGTAAACTAAAATGGATAGGAATGGGCCAATTCAATTCAGACGATTATCATATCTACTATTGTGGGCAAGAATCCCACAGAAGAAATGGAGTAGCCCTCATAGTAAAGAAAAAAGAGTGGGAAAAGCTGTACAGTACTGGGATACAATCTCAAAAATGATAGAATGATTTCAATACGAATCCAAGGCAGACCTTTCAACATCACAGCAATCCAAGTTTATGCACCAACCACCGATGCTGAAGAGGCTGAAACTGACCAGTTCTATGAAGATTTACAACACCTTCTAGAACCAACACCAAAGAAAGATATTCTTCTCATTATAGGGGACTGGAATGCTAAAGTAGGGAGTCAAGAGATAAAAGGAACAACAGGGAAGTTTAGCCTTGGAATTCAAAACAAAGCAGGGCAAAGGCTAATAGAGTTTTGTCAAGAGAACAAGCTGGTCATCACAAACACTCTTTTCCAACAACACAAGAGGCAACTCTACACATGGAAATCACCAGATGGGCAATACAGAAATCAGATTGATTATATTTTCTGCAGTCAAAAATGGAGAAGCTCTATAAGTCAGCAAAAACAAGACCTGGAGCTGATTGTGGCTCTCATCTTCAGCTTCTTATAGCAAAACTAAAGCTTAACTGAAGAAAGTAGGAAACACCACTGGGCTGGTCAGGTATAATCGAAACTAAATCCCTTATGAATACACAGTGGAAGTAAAGAACAGATTCAAGGAACTCGGTTTGGTGGACAGAGTGGCTGAGCAACTATGGATGGAGGCTCATAACATTGTACAGGAGGCAGCAACAAAAACCATCCCAAAGAAAAGGAAATGCAAGAAAGCAAAGTCACTGTCCAACAATGCCTTACACATAGCAGAGAAGAGAAGGGAAACAAAATGCAAGAGAGATAGGGAAAGTTACAGAAAACTGAATGCAGACTTCCAAAGAATAGCAAGGAGAGACAAGAGGGCCTTCTTAAATGAACAATGCAAAGAAATAAATGAAAATAATAGAAAGGAAAAAACCAGAGATCTGTTTAGGAAAATTGAAGATTTAAAGGAACATTTTGTGCAAAGATGAACATTATAAAGGACAAAAATGGTATGAACCTAACAGAAGACATCAAGAAAAAGTGGCAAGAATACACAGAGGAATTATATCAGAAAGATTTGGATATCCCGGACAACCCAGATAGTGTGGTTGCTGACCTTCAGCCAGAAATCCTGGTGAGTGAAGTCAAGTGGGCCTTAGAAAGTATGGCTAACAACAAAGCCAGTGGAGGTGATGGAATTCCCATTGAACTATTTAAAATCTTAAAAGAAGACACTGTTAAGGTGCTACACTCAATATGCCAGCAAGCTTGGAAAACTCAGCAGTGGCCAGATGATTGGAAAAGATCAATCTATATCCCAATCCCAAAGAAAGGCAGTGCCAAAGAATGGTCCAACTACCGTACAATTGCACTCATTTCCCACACTAGAAAGGTGATGCTCAAAATCCTCCAAGGTAGGCTTCAGCAGTATGTGGACCAAGAACTCCCAGAAATACACGCTGGATTTTGAAGGGGCAGAGGAACTAGAGACCAAATTGCTAACATGCGCTGGATTATGGAGAAAGCCAGAGAGTTCCAGAAAAACATCTACTTCTGCTTCAATGACTATGCAAAAGCCTTTGACTGTGTGGACCACAGCAAACTATGGCAAGTCCTTAAAGAAATGGGAGTGCCTCACCACCTTATCTATCTCCTGAGAAATCTATATGTGGGACAGGAAGCAATAGTTAGAACTAGATATGGAACAACTGATTGGTTCAAAATTGGGAAAAGAGTATGACAAGGCTGTATAATGTCTCTCTACTTATTTAACTTATATGCAGAATAAATCATGAGAAAGGCAGGACTGGGTGAATCCCAAACCATAATTAAGATTGCCAGAAGAAATATGAACAACCTCAGATATGCAGACGATACCACTCTGATGGCAGAAAGTGAGAAGGAATTAAGGAACCTCATAGTGAGGGTGAAAGTGGAGAACACAAAAAATGGTCTGAAGCTCAACATCAAAAAAAGATCATGGCCACTGGTCCCATCACCTCCTGGCAAATAGAAGGGAAGATATGGAGGCAGTGACAGATTTCACTTTCTTGGGCTCCATGATCACTGCAGATGGAGACAGCAGCCACGAAATTAAAAGACCCCTGCTTTTTGGGAGGAAAGCAATGACAAACCTCGACAGCATCTTAAAAAGCAGAGACATCACCTTGCCGACAAATGTCTGCATAGTCAAAGCTATGGTTTTTCCTGTTGTGATGTATGGAAGTGAGAGTTGGACCATACAGAAGGCTGACTGCCAAAGAATTGATGGTGCTGGAGGAGACTCTTGAGAGTCCCCTGGACTGCAAAGAGAACACTCCTATCCATTTTTTAGGAAATACCCTGCATGCTCACTGGAAGAACAAATCCTGAAGCTGAGGCTCCAATACTTTGGCCATCTCATGAGAAAAGAAGACTCCCCCAAAAAGAGGCTGATGCTGGGAAGTGTCAAGGCAAGAGGAGAAGGCGACGACAGAGGACTAAATGGTTAGACAGTGTCATTGAAGCTACCAACATGAATTTGAGCAAACTCTGGGAGGCAGTGGAAGACAGGAGGGCCTATTGTGCTGTGGTCCATAGGGTCACGAAAAGCAGGACATGACTTAATGACTAAACAACAACAATAATGTATATTCTCCACAGAATACCCAGCTATTCTGGACTGTTTCTTTCTAGTTATGCATAAATTTGCTAGATACCTTGATTTGATGGCAGTCATAGTTGGCAACAGTCAAAACTCATTATTCCTACAGTTGGTGGCTAGTATGTATGCAGTAAAGAACGCAGTATACACTTGCATGTAATTCAAGCAATTGTAAGTAAAGAAACATTTTATCTTTTCATAGTGAGTTATTAAGTGCTAGTCAATGAGAAAAGGGTGGCCTGTGAGAACTTGTAGCTATTCTCCTCTGTGGATCTCTGTTCTTCTACTCCACTGGTTCTTAACCTTGGGTTACTCAGGAGTTTTGGACTGCAACTCCCAGAAGCCTTCACCACAAACTGTGCTGGCTGGGGTTTCTGGGAGTTGCAGTTCAAAAACATCCAAGTAACAAAGGTTAAGAACCACTGTTCTACTCTATAGCAAAAAGAGAATTCTACCAGAAATTCAAAACTCTGCAACATAACCAATCCAGGTAATTGGCACACATACATTCATTTATAATCTTTGTTTAAGAAAATTCAGATTGTGAAACGGATTTGGGAGATCTAATCTAATTGTAGTAAAGTCAATAGATTTTAATTTGCTGTCATATAGAGATAAGCCAGATGCATTCTCCCTGTTGGGCAGCAGAGGGCAGCTCCTATTAATAAAATTGTGTCATGCATCCTTTTCTGAACATTATTATGCTGGTGGCGCTTAACTGTTGGCTTCACTAAACTAAGTCCTGATTTTGTAACTAGAAGCAGTGTGCCCTTTAAAAGAAAAAGAGTATCTGTTTCCTCTAACATGAGCTGGCTTTGTCCACATGGAGCAAATTATGATTGCTTTTGTTTTGTAATTCATAAATTGGGACATAACATGACTTTATTTGCTGATTTGTATGTCTGATAAGGCATGTAGGACTGGAAGATTTGCATGACTGAACAGAAACATGCATTTGATTTGATGTATAATTTGACCTTGTTTGAACTTCTGGGGAAAGACATAGTTTGTCAGCTTCTTGCTGTTTAATGTGCAGAGTTCTCTGATTGAAGAAAAACACACACGCTCTTCTTCTTAAAAAATCACTTCAAGGGTTGCATCATCTTTCTTTACATGGGTGTTGCATCATCCCCAGATGTTGCATCTTCTTCTTAGTCACTGTGACTCAGCAGTTACACAGGTGTTCATTATGGCAGTTCATCAATACTATAGTCTGGACCTGTTCAGGCCTATAAAATTTACAGTACTTTGACATGGTTTGACATCACTGCTTATATACTGTAGGCCCATCTAGTGTGCTTGTCTACCTTTATCGGAAGGTAACATATGAGCAGAACTATTAATAATCTTTTTTTTTTAAAAAAAAAAGACTGGAATGTATACATTCAAACTATTTCACACATATTATCTCCCTCCAATTCTTATAACTTTCCTGTGAAGTACAAATATTATCGACATGAAACAGATGCATGAAGAAGAGTTGAAACTGTGAGGAACTGGCTTTCTTTAAGCTACCTTGGCAGTTCATTTTAGAGGTGAAATTCAAATTAGATTCTTCCTGATTCAGATTTACTTTTCTACTTAGCAACTATGCAGGCCCAGATTTGCAGCAACTGGATTCTTGTTACAGGCAATTTTGACTGGAGCAGTGGACGCTGTACTTAGGCCATTAAAAATGGCTTTCATTCATCAACTGGTTGCAGAGCTTGTTATCCCACATCCTGGTTCAGAAAACATTTTGTGTCTCAGACTGGGACGGCTTCATATTTGCATACTCACTGCCAGAGCTTCGAAAAGTGGCTGTGCTAGGCAGGGGCACCCAGGAGTTGCAGTCCAAAAACTAACTCCTCCAAACTCTTCATTCTCCTTTCCCTATCCCATTCCTCTAACCATGAGGAACAGTGGATCAGAATAACTCATCTGCATAGTCCCATTGGGAGAAAGTGGCCAGAATCCTGCAGGAGACTTACACATGGAATTAAATTGTGCAACTCACAGCAGTAAATTGCCAGTAACTGACAAGACATGCACCATGTTACTAGGTGCATATCTATAGTACAATTGGACATGTGCTTTGTAATGCAACCAGCGCCTTGTTAATAAATGGCAATTTGCTGCTGTGAATTACACAGTTCATATCATGGGCATGTAGTTCACCCAAACAATTCTAGTCGATCCTTTTAAAAGCTTTATCTGCTTGTGTATTATGACTGCTTTCAGATTTTTCAATAATGTGAGCCAGTACAGTTATGTGTGCAGTGCTCTACTATTAAAATCATAGTTTAACACATCCTGAGCTGGAGGAACAGCTTATGTACCCCATCCCAAATGATTCTTACTTGGTGGTTACTTGATTCATCTACAATAAAACAAGCCCTGAACAGAAAAATATGAGTTTATTACTCCATGGGGGGGGGGGGGAGATGGCATGGTCATCTAACACATGGTGATTTGAACACATTATCCAAAAAATGGAAATATATCAGCTCCCCTGTGAGGATAAAAGAGAACACTGTGTATATGTTAATTTATACATATAGATGAAGATTTAGACATAATGACCATTACTGAAATAAAACAAGAAGGTATTTTGCCATATCAGGGATATGATCAGATGACCTGTATGCCTAATCAGTTTGTTATACACAATAGCCTCAAATGAAGTACCTTCATTTGATGGTGTTTTCCCTGGAAGACTATATTCTGTCGTAGGTTCACCCTAGCTGGTTCTGGATTTGGAACAGGAACCTGTTCACACTGAAATATAGATATGATATATGGACCGCTGATGCCATGGTTTGGATTCTAGAAAAATATATTATCCACAAGTGTTTCTACTTAGAACAATCCATCTTTCCCCTTTAAGAGCTGTCATACACTTTTCTGGCTCAGAGGCAGAGCATGCATTCTTTCTGGCACACTCATTGTTTAGCCAGGAGATAGCAGCCTCCACCAGCCTCTGCCATCATGGCTGCAGATTCTGCAGGAGGAGAGAGGTGTCACATTCCCAGGGGGTTTCAACAGGCAACAGTCCAATAAACCAGTTCAATATCAGAAGTCCATAAGATGCAAAGCAGATACCAAAACGCCAAAGCCAGAACACAAACTGTAGTCAGCAGTCAGAGTCCAAAGCCAGGGGTCCAGAGAACAGGGTCCAGGATAAGCAGGAAGGTGGTTGCGAGCCAAAGTGTTTGACTTGTTACTTCCACAAACTTGCAAGCCTCTGGCTACAGATTTTATAGCAACAGCAGCCATCTAAACACCTCATCCTGCTAATACTCAGGGCTGGTCAACCTGATGTTCCTATGGGAAGCATTCATGCGGGCTTCGGATCTTTGTGTCATGAGTCCTTGCCGAAGCTTCTTCCTCACCCTGGCTACTGGGGAGGAGAATCTGGTGGTGATTCAGCTGCCTGCGATTCTGATTGCCCAGCATTCTCCTCAGCTGTAATTAACCCCTCAGATTCCAGATCTTCTTCGGCAGAACTCATGACAAGATGAAAGGGTGGAAAAATGAAGGAAAGGAAGGAGGAGGGGAAGGGAGAAACTGGAACAGCACTGACAGAGGGTGAGAGGACCAATGTAAAAAATTAATTTCACTACCCCTGCCCCTCCACAATCGTGGAAGCACTTAGTTGACAACTGATTGGGCTACAAAGAGTTGTCTGCTGTTCAGATGGGAGGAACAACCCAAATGGCACACTGCTCCTCACCCTGACCTCAAAAGAGCCTTTTAAAGCTCAATCCACCTCACACCCAAAATGGCCAATCTGGATAGACCCTGAGTGCAGGGACTCCTTCTGTTTTGCTGATTATCTTTCCTTTGAGGAGAGCCATGGATGTTACTGTTTTCTCAGATGTTGGAATGGGATGCAGACAAAAATATCTCTTGAGTGAACAATGTGGAAGGGATGCCTCAGAGAAGATTACGAAACAGTTGTTTTGCCTCTGAACAGACATTCCAGTTGTCCTGTCAGTCACAACTAGCTCATGTCATGAAGTGGGTGGTGGTTCTAGGATCATTTAAAAGGTTGGCAAACAAAATGATGAAAAGTCATTTCTCTTCAAGCTGGTCACACCATCAGGAAGATCTTTTTACTGAGCTGCTGCCCCGCTCGCTCCTACTGGCAAATATTTTTCATACCTAGAAAATTGCCATCAATTACTTGACATAATAAAAGATACTGTAATGTGAATATCTGATACAGTAAAACAGACTGCAGCATTTTTTTTCAGAATGGATCTCCTTTGCACCTGTCTGTCTGTTAGGGTAAGATTTATGTTTCTTTTGGCAACTCTTCTTAAGCATTTTTTAAAAAAATTGTTAAAGAATCATAAGTGGTCTAAATCAAATCTTTTGGCTCTAAATGAGCTAATGTCTTAATATCATGTTGGCCTGCATACTAATGCAGCAGGAGCCATTCGTCATTGATCAACCTATGAATACAGAGGCAGCAAATAATTTCAGAATCTTCAAACCTTATGGAATCTTAGCTCCTCCATTTGAAAACTCTCTCTGGGTCTACCAGGCCCAGTACAGTTTGCAAGATCACTAATTTCCCAGTTCTTCTTTAATGTAATGATGCAAATAAAAGAAAGCAAAGAAGGAAATGGCAAAGAAAGGAAGGGAAAAAAGGAAATAAAGGAAATGGTAAGCAAAGATGAAGTAGTACTGTCAGATAAAGAAATAATTAAGAAGATCTTGGATTGTGCAGAAATGGACAGACTTACATTGAAAATTAAAGAGAAGGAAGATTCAGAATATTTTCAAACATGAAATCTGTTCTGTCAATGGTTAGAAATGCGGTGTAGAGATTAGCCCCTAATCTGTATCAACAAATGAATATAAAGTGAACCCATGTGTCATGTTTTAATAAGCATGGATTGATTTTACTAATAGGGAAAAAAAGAACTAATAAAATGTTTTGAAAGAAAAAGATGTAGTAGTATTGTGTCCACACTTGTTCACTACACTACAAATCTGTTTACACACACACACACACACACACACACACACACACACACTTTCTTTGGGGGAATTCTTCAGAGAATTGCTAGAAAAATTCCTGAGCAGCTAGCATTTGTAACACTGTCACTCAGCTAAGTATCTGTGAAATGTTTGCTGCTGCTGCTTTAAGTTGAAGTTTGAATATATGAAGAAATATATATAGCTGTGCAGCTGTGCTACCACTGTCATTACATTGACCTAAAGCGTAAAGCAGGGGAGATGGGAAGACTTGTAGCTCTCTTTCTTCGGCAGAATTAAACTTTTGCTTATTAAGGGTAATGAATTTGATGGTACTGCATTTTAGTGCACCATGATTGAAGAATGTTAGGAGAGCACACATACTTTATGCAACAGCCTATAAAGATGATGACAAATTCAGCACTGGCAATGATGCAAATGGAAAGTTGATGGCTATATCTCTTCTTGCTCACGTCATTCAGGCACTTCTGCTTAATAGAGATACAAGCATGCAGGAACACTGAGCAGTAATAACAAGATACTGCATCTCAGTTTGTATTTTTGGGGAGTTATGATACAACAAGAATCTAAATGTGACTTTTGAAATTTGATATTAAGCCTGTAATATCTCTTACAAGCAATGCTATGGCATTTCTTGTTATTGTTATTATTCATAATAACAATCTTGCAGTCATTTTCTATGCCACAATTATTAGGCTTATTATAAGACTACCTGACAAATCAGTCTTAGAAAATAAATGTGATGTACCCAGTGGTGTTAGTAATATTCCACTTTTATGATATCAAGCGGGTTTTTTTAATACTATCAAAATTAGATGGGGATAGATATTTCTTTTTTTGCCTTTTTAAAGTACTATAGATATTTGGATACCCAATGTATTGTAGTGGGTAGAATAAAGGACTAGGACTCAGGAGACCTGGGTTCGATTCCCATTTTTTTGCCATGGAAACACATTTGTGTGTGTGTGTGTGTGTGTGTGTGTGAGAGAGAGAGAGAGAGAGAGAGAGAGAGAGAGAAGCTGGTAAAACCACTGTTTTAAATACCCCACTTACCTTGAAAACCCTATTAGGATCACTATAACTCAGTTCTGACTTGATGGCACAACAGCAAGTAAATATTTAGATTGTGGATGTAGTTATTACATAGGCTATATATGGTGCACTTGGTTTTTATACTTCTCTCGGCTAAGCAGGTGAGACAGTAAAGGAGGTTGAAATAAACTGAATCTAAGCCTCTGTCCTAGTAAATAAGGAAACCCTCAAGAGAGAAAGAAACACTTGTAATTGGGTAATGGATGGAGCAGTGGGGCAAAGCACAGCAGCAGATCTGAACAGTTGCATGAGGTGGTAGCTGTTCATTGCCAAAGTGTTTCATGAGGCTTGAGACTTCAATAGGAATTGTTATGCTCAGGCAAAAATATGAAATGATACGGGCAATTGCAGCTTGCAGAGGCAGGCCAGGGCCTTTGTGGACAGATAGATTCAAGAGTGGATGCTGTACAGATAAACACACAAACATTTTTTCCTCAGGTGTCTCCCACCAGTCCTTATGTAGTTTTATAAAGCAAAATTATGACAGAATTCCATTTCCTTGTTCCTGTGGCCTCATGCTAATGTTCCTGGCTGTATAGTGTTTCTGGGAACAAGCAACACAAATAGAAATCTTCTGCAATTAGTGTCAAACCACTTGTTACAGATATATTAAAAACAACATGCAGCTCATGGCCCATAGACAGTCACAAGCCAACTGTGTTAGAGGCTGAAATCCCATTAGAGTTCCAGAGATGTAATTCTGGCAAACCTTCATAACCCAGCCATCGTACTTTAAGAGGAAGCCTAAGTTTATTTCACAACCACAAAGCAACGTAAGCTAATTTGCAGAGTTGTTTTTCAGCTAGCTTATGTAACAACTGCACAAAAATTAATTTGAGTTCCAATGGTATGGTCCAAAGCCTTTTTTCATTCCATACAACAGAAGCCCAAATTCAGGTCTAAATACTGCATTGCATCAAAAGACATTAGCTTTGGGATTCTCTGGGAAGAAATTCTGTTTTGAAACATCTCATTAGAAACCATCAAATGAAATGCACTGCAGACACAATTCAAGGGAAGAAAAAGTGTAGTTTGTAAATAACAGATGCATTTAATCTTCAAGTTACATGTCAGAACTTAAAAGCTGCCCTGGCAGATATGTGCGTACAATGGAGAGTGTCTGTAATGGTTTTGTGACAACATTTGCTCTAAAACAAAAACTATATATAGCCCATTCATCCATAGTTATAAAATGCCCATTTTAAAACAGCTGTTGAAATCACTGGTTTTCTGAACAGTCAGATTTTAAGGGATCTATTTTGCCTTTGAAAACCACATGATCTACTGACATGCTGTCAAGCTATTCAGTGTTGAGCTGAATGAGACAGGATGCTAAGCAAAGTGCCTCAGAGACTGGCATGAGAATATTGAAGATAAAGTGCAAAAGTACATGAACATCTTCAAGAGTCAGGACTGGCGCAGATACTCTAAAGATATGAGACAAACGTGGCAGAGGGCAGGCTCATTCTGTAGCATCACCTTACCACATGTGAAGCTTCTAACATGTTGCTTGCTTCGGAAAAAAGACACAAGAGGTCAACTAATCTCCAAGCACTGTGGGGAAGTTAGGAGTCCCTGAGCCAGCCACTGTATGATTTACCAAACTCTCAAGGCATGGTGAGAAACGGAAATATCTAGGAGGACTCTGGAGATGCATTTATCAAGGAACAGAGCCTATACTATAGAGGAAATAACATTCTGTGAAAGAATAATAAAGAACCTCTCTCTCCATACCTGATCTCTTCAATATTTCTTTCTGCAGACCCAAGATTCATCTGTTTGTCCCTTAAAGCAGGATGACTGGCTGTATCTTTGAGAAATGGGAGGCACATTTCACCCTTAAGTGATCTTTGGAAAACCTCAGTTACAGATTGAATATATTCTCAGGACTACCCTTTGACCTTGTTCTCCAAGCTTATTTTCCTGTACTACACAGAGCTCTTACATTGCTGTGAAAAATGTAACATCAGCCTTGTTAGGAAATATAAAAAGAGTGGGCCCAGCCCAAGATGTTTTCTTCCCTGTGGCAGAACAGAAAACTGTGGCCTGCTGGAACAACAGGCAGTCAAGTTATTTTGGCACCTGAGGTAGAAAATGCCACCAAATATTTCTAACAGCAGTAAGATGACAATAAGAAAAATGCTGTCATAAGAGATATAACAATAAGCTTTATGATACCTCAGGTCTGGTGCCTGAGGAAGCTGCTTCAAGCTGCCGAATGAGAGGGCTGACCCTAAAAAGAAGCATGCACCATCTTTTTATTATAACTTCCATGATAAAAACTCTTCACACCAGAGCACTAATTTTAAAAATTATAATTTCTAGAGCAAATTTTGTGTTAGTCTGTTAAAGCGAAAATAACCGAGAGCCTTTTGGCATCTTAAAGATTAACACATTTTAGTTTACATAAGCTTTTGTAGACTACAGCCCACTTCTTCAAACGCAAAAGAATACAACTGCTTCTATATTCCTTTTGTACTAAAGCAGACTGGGGAATATGCAACCCTTCACATGAGTAGTAGAGGCCCTTCTACTACTCACATGTTCCTGGATTACCAACCCCCATGATCTTTTACTGGTTATGCGACCTAGGACTGACCGATCCCATGTTTCTCATCATTGTGTAAAATATAGCAACCACCATAGCTGACAGTTCGGATTTAAAATAACCTAAAATTTTAAATGAACAATGAAGGTTTATGGAGTAGCCAGATCCCAGTAAGCACACTCACATATGGCTGCAATCTTACATTCAGTCATGTTAGGAAACTGAATGAGGTATTGATGTGGCAATTCCAGCTCTAATGCTATGGTTCCCAACGTTGGTTTCCGACATGTTGTTGGCCCACAACACCCACCCACCCAACACACACACAGTCATCATCTGTGCTGGATATGGCTTCTGAGAGTTGAAGGCCAAAACTATCTGGAAACCAAAGTTTGGAAGCCACTGCACTAGTCCAAACCAACATGAGCCCAAGTTTCATACTTCCTGCAGTTGCTTTTGACACTTTAAATTTCTACTTAGACCAGTATCCTATTGCCTGATGCAACCAAAGAAGGAAATTTATATGTATCTACCCTCCTCCACTCGCAGCTCCAGCCAGCTTCTTCTTGCACACCCCCTTGTTGTGAGATGGGTCAATGAACCAGTTGCATGATCAGTTGCACAATTTGTGTGTGTGTGTGTGTGTGTGTGTGTGTGTGTGTGTGTGTGTGTGTGTGTGTGTGCATGTGCCTGAGCAGAGGAATGTTTACACAATTTTTAAAAAGCTCTAGATAGGATGCTGACCATAGTATGCAACTCCATATTCTCAAAATGAGAACCAGATATGATCATCATCACTTTATGTGGATTGCCAAAATATCTCACAGCAAGATGGATTACAAAAGATCTACAACAAACAAACAAACAAACAAACCAGGCAGCACTGTTGAGACAAACCCATTTCTTTCAGCCTCAGCCTTCATGGGTGACAAGCCATTTCTCCAGACACCAAGTATCTGTTGCCACTGTCAAGCCTATTAAAAGAATAGCACTATTGAACAAACAAACCTGCATGCTTTGCAAAAGGTCATCCCAATACAGAATGCTGGTAACCTTAAGGGGCTATTTGTTACTACACTAAGGCTGCCAAAGCAGAAAAGTCCACTCCACCTTTTAACATGACAGACATTGTGAATACTGACAGCAAAAGAGCATATTTTACAAGAATCTGTTTCTTATAAAATACCAATTGCTCAGCACATTTCAGAAGTGAGCAAAAATAGAGATCTCCAAAAGCCATTAAGTGTGAAATGATTGCATCTCACATTGCAAGCATGTTCAGACAATGGAGAATCTTGAAAGAGCACAGACAGGGCGCTTGTGACGTTTACAGATCGGCAGCAGCTATGCTGTCTATGTCCATAATCTGAAACGGACAAGCAGGTGTCATAGCTAAACTGTCTGCACCCATTCTTCTTTTGAGACTTATTAGATTTATTTCCTATTAAACCTCTCTAAAGCTCTGCATTTACAGGCATTAATTTTCGAATAAACTCAGACAACCAGAATGCTGTTCAGCAATTCTACTCATGTATTTACAGGTGGGCAGATCATCTAATTACTTCCAAATATAAATAAGACAGTATAAACTTTTTGTAGAGAGAGAAAAAGTAGCTGGGGATGCTTTTCCATCCAATGACTCTTCAATTAGGTGTCACCAATATGTGGACAATAAATAGGACTCCATGTGAGAAGCTGTGTTTATTAACTTCTGGACAACTTGGGGAGGGGAGCCAGTTTACTGAAATTATAAAGAAGATAAAGAAAGCCTTAGGCTTCCCAAGACATCGTTTGCAATCACTGTATTTCAGAACTAGGCGTGTGGCTTTCCAAATGTTGTGGGACCACAGCTCTCATCATCCTTCACCTCTAAGGTGCTGGGAATTGAGGTTCAGCTACATCTGGAAGGGGCCCTTGTTCTTCAGCCCAGCTCTGTTCCATGATATCTAAAATGACCTATTGTTTCCTTATTAAAGGAGAACAGGTTGTACTCTATGTTCAGAATTTCTTTTGTTTTTCTGAAAGACTATTATGAACTGCTTGATTGCCTCTCATTTGCCATCAGAGCTGCCTGTCAATATAAAGTGGTTATGTTCAGAGTTAGAGATTGTCAACAGCTTTGCACAGATGGTATATCATAACATAAAAACTTTGTGGAACTACATACAGTAAGAAAGCCATAGAATTTCCTTCTGTCAGAATATAGAAATTTTTTAGGCCTGAACCTGAATAAATGTATCATTAACGAGCTGCCATTGTGCACAGATGTGAGTATGCTGAATCATTCTGAAGATAATGCAATGTCTGGAAATGAGAAGAAGACCATGTGCAAAGGATGAAGTCATCTGTCTTCTGATTGAACTAGAAATGCCATGTACATGTATATAAGTGAACAGTGTCTTTGTATCTTCCTCTTCCTTCACCATTTGCTGCTGTGCACTATGTCCGTTTGTATAAAGAATTTCTGCCATGCTGATGAGATGCCTGCCTGTAAATAATTGTAAATACTTGTAAATACAACTGTCTTGCAACACAAGAAGAACTTGTAAGTGTCTTCAATAACTCTGCGTTTTTCCTGTCGCCAAATCCCTGACACCTCCCATGTAAACACTTTCGGAAAACTTATTTCTAAAAATTTGAAAGCATTTTTCTGGTGCAACAATGGAAGTCAGGGAAAAGGGAAGAAATGTTCATACATTCTAGAATTTGCACATATCTAGACAGATTTTCTGTCACAGACATCACAGTATGCATTTACAATATGCATAACACACAATTATAATTCAAGTAATACTATGTTTTGAGTGCAGAACCCTGTTTTATTTATATTTAAGAATGGATACATTGGACAGTGTCACTGAAACTACCAACATGAATTTGACCAAACTCCGAGAGGCAGTGGAAGACTGGAGGGCCTGGTGTGCTCTGGTCCATGGGGTCATGAAGAGTAGGACACCTCTTAACAAATAAACAACAACAACAAAGAATGGATAATCTGGATTTTCTTGCTGCATAGTCTAAATTTGGAGCAACTTTTTGATATTGGTTTTGACCTACTTCCCAGAGTTGCAGACAAACAGGACTATAAAAATGCTTTGAACTCTGAGAAGAAATCATTGCTATATGATTGATTGTACAAAATGATTGTGAATAAATGATCTAGTGCACCACTTTCTTGGTACAAGACTGGTCACTTCGACTTAAACATGTGCCCTAGTAGGAACTGTTTGCGTTCATAAAATTTTATGCCTTTTAAATGTATGTGTATTTTTTTTTTCATCTGCTGTTTGAAACCAAAATTTCAGGACTAGGCACGTGGCTTTCCAAATACTGTATTATGGGGCTGTAACTCCCATTATCTCTCACCTCTAAAGCTGCTGGGAATTGCTGGGAATTATGTGCAATATGATCTTTGTACATAAATTGCAGGAAATGAGGGCAAACTTTCAAGACTAGAAAGCAGAGCTGGGGAATTTTCCTTTTTGGACAATTGCCAGAGTCCCCCTAGCTAGCTTGGCCAAGAAAGGAATGTTTCAAAATCTGATTGCAAATTACAGAAGTGACAAAGCTCTTCACCTTTGACATACATGCAAGCAAGCATGGGGGCCCCTCATGGTATCAGGCTCAACAGCCCTGCCTTGGGTGTTTACCACATATACTGGATATAGAAAATAAAGACTGGGACTCAATGTTCCCAGCTCACTTTCTCGAGGCTTGCTGTATCATGAACTTGCACGCACCACCATCCCGCCTGTTGCTGGGGATATTGACCATGTGTGACGTTAGCTGTCCTTTAGCTCTGAAGCTTCTAACATTAAAAGCAGATTATTTCCCCCTTCTTTTAGCTTATGGTTAAAGCAGTATATTCAGGATCTCTGTCTTTTAATCGGCTCTTCTGTCATGTGTGTCTTGGACAGTAAATGTTCCGCTGAAATTTTAAAGCTTATTGTTCCAAGGAGAGTGCTATGTATTGAGAATATGGCGCTAAAGCAGTTCCTTTCCACTTTAATTGCTCTGTCCTTTGGGATGCAGGGGAGTGTGCCAAAGCTGTCCTACACAAAGTTTAAGGTATTTCAGCAAACTACAAATCTGAGGATTCTACTGGATGTAGTAATGTCAATTAAAGTAATGTCAAATCACTGTAACTGTATATTGAGGATACACTATTGTCCCTACAAAATGTCTTTCACGCCATTCCAGGGATGATTTTGGGGTGGAACCATTTTGTTATGCCTTTTCAGCTGAGCACACTTGGCAGTGTTGTCCACCATAATGCAGCATAGAGTCCTTTTTTCCCCTCAGGGCTGGTTTTGCTATTAGTCAGAGTGAGACCATTAACTCAGGTGCCAGCCCCCAGCTGTTCTCCTAAGCCTCCAGGCCATTCCTCTCTCTGCAAAAACAAATCCTGTCCTGTATCAGGTATTTTGCAACAAGCCTACTGTCCTCAGATGTGGTAGAATATACTGCATTGCCCGTAGGATAGCTCAGTGGTTTAAGGATCTGGCTGCAGAGCCAAAGGTTGGGAGCTCAGTTCCCCACTGTGTCTTCCTGACAGGGATTGGACTCTACTGTATGATCCATAGGGTCCCTTCCAGCTCTGCAGTTTATAAGATTATTATATAATGAAGTAATATGCAGTTAGATATTGAGATCCTAAACCATTTAGGGCTTTATATGTCATCATTAATACTTTGAAATCAATGCGGAAACGAAGAGGCAGCCAATGCAAGGTAGCCAAAGTGGGGAGAGATATGTTGATGTTTTCTCACCCCAGTGAGAAGTCTGGCCCCCTTGTTCTGCACCATTAGAAGCTTCTGGATCAATCTCAAAGGTAGCCCCACGTATAGCCCCACGTAGAGATTATAGTAGTCTAATCTCAAGACTACAAGGGCATGGACCAGAGTGATGAGTGCCCCATCATCAAGATAGGAACGCAGCTGGGCAATCCACCAAAGATGGAAGTAGGCGGTGTGGACCACTGATGCTACCTGGTTTGCCATGGTGAGTGCCGGATCCAGATGGACCCCCAAGCTGTGAACCTCACTCTTTATGGTGAGAGTCACCACCCAAAAAGAGAGGGAGTTTCCCACACCAACGATGGTGGGGCCACCCACTCTCAGTACCTCAGCCTTGTCCGGATTCAGCCTCAGCCCATTCACCTGTATCCACTGCAATACAGCCTCCAGACAGCGCTGAAGGGATGAAACAGCATCCACTGTTGTTGGGGGGAAAGGAAATGTAGAGCTGGGTGTCATCAGCATACTGATGACATGAAGCCTCACACCCCCTGATGACCTGACCCAGCGGCCTCATGTAGATATTAAACAGCATTGGGGATATAATCAAGCCTTGCAGAACCGCACAATTGACACTCCACAGAGCTGATACACTCTCCCCAAGCTGTACCCTCTAAGGATGGTCGTCCAAGAAGGATCAGAACCAAGCAAGTGCCAGACCACCAATTCCCAGCTCAGAGAGCCTCCCCAGGAGGATACCGTGGTTGATGGTATCGAAGGTGGCTGAAATATCAAGATGGACCAACAGAGACATTTTGTCCCTGTCAGCCTCCCTCATCAGGTCATCAAACAGGGCAGCCAATGTCGTTTCCATACTGTGGCGCGGCCTGAAACCCAACTGAAATGGATCCAGGCCATTGGTTTCATCCAAAAGGGCCTGGAGGTAGTCAAATACTTTCCAAGATTGGATGTCCACCTCAACTCTTTAACATCATCAGGTCCTTTCATGAGGAAATGAAGGGCACTATAGTTTTTGATGGCTCAACATCCAAAGTGGAGTGAAACAGGGCTGTCTCCTTGCACTGACTCTGTTTGGGATCTTTTTTGCTGTCATGCTGAAGCACACTTTTGGAACTGCAACAGAAGGTGTCTATCTCCGGACTAGATCAGACAGAAAGCTCTTTGATCTTTCTAGATTGAGAGCGAAGACCAAAGTCCAACTGAAATACATGCAGAACTTCTTCTTTGTCGGTGATGCAGCTGTTGTTGTCCATTCTGTTGAAAACCTCCAACAACTTATGAATCATTTTAGTAAGGCCTGCCAAGATTTTGGCTTAACAATCAGCCTGAAGAAAACACAAGTCATGGGCCAGGGCGTGGACTCACCTCCCTCTATTACCATCTCCACACAAGAATTGGAGGTTGTTCATGACTTTGTGTACCTTGGCTCAATGATCTCTTACACTCTCTCCCTAGATGTCGAGCTGGAGAAATGCATTGGCAAAGCAGCTACCCTGTCCTCTAGACCAGTGGTTCTTAACCTTGGGTTACTCAGGTGTTTTTGAACTGCAACTCCCAGAAACCCCAGCCAGCACAGCTGGTGGTGAAGGCTTCTGGGAGCTGCAGTCCAAAAACAACTGAGTAACCTAAGGTTAAGAACCATTGCTCTAGACTCACAAAGAGAGTATGGCTTAATAAGAAGCTGATGGCATATACCAAGATCCAGGTCTAAAGAGCCTGTGTCTTGAGTACACTTCTGTACTGCAGTGAGTCCTGGACCCTTTGTGCACAACAGGAGAGTAAGTTGAACATGTTCCATAAGCGTTATCTCTGATGGAATCACCTGGCAAGTATCACCTGGCAGGACGTCTGGTATCACGTGGCAGAACAAAGTTCCAAATAGAGTAGTCCTGGAATGAGTTGGAATTGTTAGCATGTATACATTACTGAAACAGTGATGTCTTCATTGGCTTGGGCATGTCGTGGGAATGGCTGATGGATTCCAAAAGATCTCCTGTATGGAGAATTAGTGCAGGGAAAGCACCCCGGAGGGAAACCACAGCTGCGATACAAGGATATGTGCAAGTGGGATTTGAGGCTTTAGGTATGGACCTCAACAGATGGGAAACTTTGACATTTGAGCATTCAGCCTGGAGGCAGGCATTGCATCACGGCCTCTCCCATTTTGAAGAGACCCTTGTCCAGCAGGCCGAGGCAAAGAGGCAGTCCTAAAGCCAGCAAAATCAGGGAGCTGAACAAGGGACATACTGTATTTGTCTTCAGTATGGAAGGGATTGTCACTCTCTAACTGGCCTTCTCAGCCACACTAGTTAGATGCTGTTCCAAGTCCTCTATTCAAAGCATGTTACCATAGTCTGTCGAGACTGAAGGATGCCTATGATGATGATGATGAGTTTATGTTGTGGGTGGGTTATTTCTATTCTTCTTGTTGCCACCCAGAATAATTCTCTGTAATTATGTTACTAGATAATAAATAAATAAATAAATAAATAAATAAATAAATAAATAAATAAATAAATAAATAAATAAATAAATAAATAAATATGTTGTCAGTTTTTTTCTTTCCCTGCCCTGAAAGTCTCCCTGGAATCCAGATGAAATTGACAAATTAGTCAGTTTTACAAAATTGACCCACAGGAACAGAAGCTTGGACTTTGGATGTACGGGTGTGGGGAGGATCATGGTTCCAACCCATCTTAATCTGAAACATGCACCTCTTGTTGATGAGCCCAGAGAAAGCTGCCCTTAATCAAACAATTTGGAGGCTACTTGTTACAGAGAAAAATTCTTCAGCATTATTGTGATAAAATGATCAGTTTGTTGTTGTCTCCACAAAGAAGCCAAATATTTTATCAAATTTTCACTTTCCATGCCTCTGTCATAATCAAATTTAGCCCACTGGTTATAAAAACTTCTTAGTGGCTTCAAGTCATGATAATTAACCAGACAATTTCCTGAATTGTTCTTAAGTAATTGAATGTTACTTTGTTTACAGAGACACCTACTGGTTGGAAAAGACTAAAAATAAATGGCTGCTTCAGCAACCTAGTGCAATTTCTACAGTACTTTTTTTCACCTAAAGATTCATTCTTTATTGTGTCAAACAATAAAGCTTGCAAAAAAAGCATTTTTCATATTGTTAACCCCTACAGTTCACACTGCAGACAACGCTTGTAATAGAAACTTCTGGCACAACATTTACGATCCCTTGTGTAAAACATAAACCAAAACACAATCTTATCAAGTGGTAAGAAATCACTGGAAATTTGTATTTGATCATAATCATCACAGCTAAGTTCAGATTTAGTTAATTTTTTAACCTCCTAACCATAAATTTAAGGATGTGACACTGGGTTTTATGCACCAAACTCCTCCACACCACCAACCCCTTTTTTCATTTCTGGCTTTCCAATTATCAGTTTGTTTTGATGCCCAAACTGGGAGATTTCACTAACCTCCAGCCATGGTTTGAAAATCATGTCTTAGTGCCAAATCATGGCCTGGAGATTCGTGCTGATCATACTCCACCTAAATCAGCTATCATGGCGAAAGAATCAAAAATGAGTCTGCGAATCACATAATAGTGTAGCGCAGCAGGCAGAATTTTGGGTTGACTCAAGAGACCTGGGTTCAGGTTCTTCACTTGCCCTGGTGGCGGTGGGGAATTGTTCAGCAGGCCGAGGCAAAGAGGCAGTCCCGAAACCAGAAAAATCAGGGAGCTGGATAGGGGACAGATTGTCTTTGTCTTCAGTGTGGTATGGATCGTCACTCTCGAATTGGCCTTCTCAGCCACACTAGATGCTGTTCCCTCTATTCAGATCATGTTTCCACAGTCTCTTGAGACTGAAGGATGCCTACACACATTATCTCAAAAAGTCTGTTACAGCTGCCATAAGTTGAAAGTGACTTTGTGGTACATAGCAACACACAAGATGGCCAGAGAAATGTGGTTCTGTGAATGAAGGCCCACTGATGTTTTATTGACTGGAAGGTCTGATTTTAGGAGAATACTGGTCATGAAGGTGAATTCAGAACATTTAAAGCCTATGTTGAACTGCAGCTTTTGAACAATTCATAGGCCATATTCTTCACAGAATGAGGGGATGTTCAGACAATAACATAAACATTGCACTGGATCATGTCAGAAAAGGTTGCCTGTATGGTGGAATCTTAAAAGGAACCGCTTAGACGATTCTTTTGTCCATCTCAATTGCACCAAACTAATAAAAGAAAAAAAGAAAAAGCCGCTCTGCTGCTGGACCAAAAAAACCCCAGGCAGGATTGGACTGATTCATAATCTGGGGTACGTCATCCAGCTGCTGGCAAACCCAGAAAACCAGGCCAGGCTGTCAGCACTCCAACATGAGATCTAAATAATTATCTGATGGCTTCTGCCCAGTAAAGAGAGTATGTGTGATTTTAGCCTTGAATGAACAACAGTGATGGGGTTCATAGGCTTGAACTGTTTTTTTTTAACAATTTCTTAGATCAGAAGTGTTTCATGTGTGGAACTCCCCACAGAATTCTGGCCCTAATCTGGGACAGAAACACAAAGTCCCTGAAATAAAATGCTTAACTACAAGTTAACAATATATCTTCATGTTTGCAAAATGGAAAAAAGAGAGAGTGGTGTTAATCATGTTACAAAGGATGATTTCAGCACAAAAGGGGGATATGGTTGCAAAAGCAGTTCATTCCATTTGCTCTGATGGCATTTCTTTCCAAGGACATATGCCATATGGTCAAAATGCTGGGGTTTGGTTTTTTTGTTTTTTTTTAATAAACAGATCCAGTCTCCAACGGTTTTTCATGTACTGTGCAAGAAAAACAGATTCCAACATCCACTGAGTTGGCAAACAAAAAGCAACAAGCCCGTTCCTTATTTGTAAAGAAAAAAACACACACTACATACAATGCATCAACTATTCATATAACGTGCATTTATTTAATATGTCATAAATATAAATTAACCAAACAAACTCAGTGTGCTACTGATAAATTAAAATATATATTTTCCTTTCCCTGATTATAAAACATATTCCAATAACTTCAGCCTCACTGCTTCATGCAAATATCTTCTATAGAACTCTTTACAGTCCCTTCCTGAAAGTACTAAGAACTAAACAAAAGGACTAAACAATGAAAGTATACTATATCCAAAGCACCATTCATCTCTCTCTCTCTTTTTCAGACATACACAGATACATGGCATGATTTGCACTATGTTCACTAACACAATTTAATATACACATATCTGTCTTCGCAAATTCCACTGAGGTCTACTCTCAGCTCAACCTACAATTATAAGTGAGATATTCGTGGATATTATGGTCCTATGTCTCCTTTAGTAACAGTAAGGTGGAAGAAACTCATGATACCATTGTGTTAGCATTTCTACATCTCATGTACCACTCTTCTCCATTATATTAGCTGCTGGTTTGAGGGAGGGGGGAGAAAATATTAATATTCTACAATCCACAGTATGAAGGTTGGTGGCACCTAAACATCTCCCTCTTTCTCCCATCAGCTCTAGGTCTTGCTTCTGCCCAAATCAGCTAAATATCTTCCACCAGGAGAATGCAGCTACGACCTGATGCAAATATCTTCTACAGAATTCACTGTTCCTTTTGTTTGTTTGTTTGTTTGTTTGTTTGTTTGTTTGTTTGTTTGCTGTTGTCAAACTGTCCGGGTTCCATTTCAAGCCACTGAAGGAGCAAAGTATGTCCTCACTACAAGAACTTTGGGGGAAAGACAGACTTTGAGATAGGTGTTTAACAATCTCATCGTCTACACTTACAACTGAATTGTATTCACGATCTAGATGTTACCTCTTGGCAAACTTGTGCATCTTCCCTCCAATGAGTTAAGATACCATAACTAATACAGTGGTGCCCCGCATAGCGAGGTTAATCCGTTCCGGATTAACCATAGCTATGAGGAAACATCGCTATACGCAACGGAAAAACCCAATGAAGCCCAAAACTCACCGTTCTGCGATGTTTCCCAATCCGGCCGCCATTTTCGCACCCTTGGTAAGCAAGGGCAGGGCGCAAAAACGCTGGGCATCCGGCGGCCATTTTGGAACCACCGATCAGCTGTTTTTTAAAAATCGCTATGCGAAAATCGGTAAGCGAAACGCTTACTGATCATCGCAAAGCAATTTTCGGCCATAGAAAGCATCGGTATGCGATCGCATTAGCGATCCCAAAAAACGGATCCCTATGCAAATTTGTCATTAAACGGTGCGCTCATTATGCGAGGCACCACTGTATCTAATTTAGTAAGACAATGTTAACGCACTCTGTAATGCATTCAAGGAGGGTCATTCAGGACAGAAAACATGACATTAACTAAACTGCTACCATTACGAACACCTACTCTACAGTTTGCTCTATCCTAAACACAATACAGTGCAACAATACCTAACTTACCAATTTTGCTTTTCATATTAAATCCAATTTATTTTGCATGATTAAAATGTGCATGAGAGAAATCAAAACAACTGAAGCCCATAACTGAGCAAAAAAGATGAATTTCTCTACCAGCAATTAGCAGGACACGGCAGAAAAACCTTAAGCTTTTGACAACCCACTGGGATTCCCTGGGGGAGTTCACTGTGTCATTAAATCATCACATCAAAACTCTTAGGACTGAAAATGCTTAATTCTGATTGGACTATGTACTCACTAGAATGTTCCTATCTTTTTTTAAAATAAAGTATTGTATTTAATAATAAGGTATTATATTTAAATCCCTAAATGAGCTCAATTATGGCTGTGAATTATCCTTCCTTTCCGTCTTCTTTAATTTCTTCTCACTTCCCGGCCTCTTAAAGGCTGTGGTGGCCTGAAGTTTTTCAGCAGGCAGAAGGCAGCCTCTCCCTCCCCGGTGCAAAGGAGGTTGCGAAACTTGGCTAGCTGTGGATGAGACACAGAAAGATTCAGTAAAGAAACAAAAAAGTAAAGTCAACCCCCAGGCTTCTGCGAGGAGGAGGAATTATTGTATTATAACCAGAGGCAAAGAACCTCAGTCCCTCTGGTTCTGTCGCGGTGCTAATGAACATGAAAGAAAAACCAGAAGAGCTAAAGAAGGCCATTGAGGACAGGGTATTTCATAGGGTCGCCATGAGTCAGAGGCAACTTGACAGCCCATAACAACAAACAAAAGCAAACCAATTATGCTGCCTTGAGTTCCTTGGAGGAAGCCAAGAAATGGTCTTACTGCATAGTCTCTGCATTCAGAGACTATTACAGTATTACATCACAAGGAATTAATGACGTTTCTATGTGTAGCAGCTAGACAAACAATTGCCCAATCTTGGAAAGAGGCTGTAAACATTTAAAAAAATGCTTGGGAATCCAGAGTACGGAAATTAGCACTGATGGAAAAACTCACTGTAGGCTCACAATTATTGTAACAGAATTCCAACACAGACTCATTTTGCAAAACATGGCCCCCTTTTAGATATGGGATATTCTTATTCATATCCCCAGGGATACAAATATGAATATTGGAAGCACAGGTGCCTGGGATAACCAGACCCTCCCCACTCTGGTGAGGAGGTGGGATGATGACTTTCTCCACTCAGCTGTTGAGTGGTCGGCTATACAGGGAGGTGTGGAAGTGCTGGCTGGGCTACTTCCCAGATTGGCATGGTGAGAACTATGCCTTCTCCTTGGCGAGCAGCAAGTTCTGGGGGGTGGGGAGGGTCTGGTTTTCCCAGGCACCTGTGCTACCAATATTTGTATCCCCAGGAATTCGAATACAAATATCCCATGTCTACTCCCTTATATTCAATATTGTAAGAAGTATACTGAACCTCCACTTTGGTAGCATGAAGCATCAACTATACCATGAACATTTGTAAAGGTCAACCTAAAGTTGGGAACTATTCTAAAATTGCACTGCAACTTTAGATACCCTGACTCTATTCAAACTACACTTGGATTTTTATGACAGTCGCAGTTCTGGCTAGACAGAACAGAAGAAGAGATCAAGCTAGGCCTAAAGTTTCAGTATTGCTGGGCTTTTGCAGCTGTTATTCTCTCAATGTCAGAACACAGACTTAAATGTCTGATTTCAAATTTTAAAAACACAAACAGAAGGTTACACTAAAGGTGTCCTCCAACTCTATGATTCACAGATTTGACATGGCCATGGTAAGCATACCTGTTCAGAGCAAACATTTATAGGCTCCCGAAGTACAATCCAGATGACACTTTCAAGAAGAGGAGGAACAGTGAGGGAACCAAGGTACGTCCAGTAGTCCAGAGAGTGAGGCAGCAGACAAGAAGGATCAAAGTTGGTGAACCTGCGCTGTTTACCCTAAAGGAGAAAAGAAAGAGAGAGAGAGAAAAGGAACTCACAAATGCTCCCAGAGATAGAAAAAAAAACATCTTCCTTCTCTGCTATTGATGCCAAATACTTATGGCCAAGCCCATATAAAGTGCTGCTTGGACATCACTGGATAGCTCAGTGATTTATGTATCTGACTATGGAGCAGAGGGTTGGAAATTCAATTCTCCAATGTGCCTCCTTGACAGGGGCTGGATTCAATGATCCATAGGGTCCCTTTGACTTCTGCAGTTCTAAGATCATCATCATATGAACAAGTTCATTTGCTGCTGCAGCCAGAGTGTGTTCTGAAGCTAGGCATCTGATTTAGCGCTAACCCTTTGCAACTGCTAAGTAAACAAGGCTGTCTTATCTCTTCATAACAACTATCATGAAAAGTTGAATGTTAAAGCAGTTTGTAGAAGAGAGGGAAAACGAACATGCAGATTTAGCAGCCTGATCCACAAGTCGCATGTTCGTGTAACACCCAGGACTTCATTCATGCAACTTGATCCATGCAGTCGAGAACACGGATCTTTGGGATACAGGAAAAAGCACACATAGGTCTTCCTCCTGTACCTAAAAAACAAGACATTAGTAATAGGGTGGGGAACTTCCAGATGTCTTCATACTTGTAACTCATGAGTCATAAGTATGTCCTGGATTATGGGCACTAAAAATGTTTAGGCTTAAACCCAACTGTTAGTGTGAACCAGTGAAAATCTTTTGAAGCAATGGAAGTTTGTATAAATGCTGAATTGCCATTCAACATTGGATTCAATGGCTCTGGCTCTAGTTGGGATTAGGAATAGGATGTAGGCATACATTTAGAATTATCTTACCTTAACTTTAATGGTATCCAAATGGTCTGTGATTGTCTTCAGCTGCGAATTGCATTCACCTAACTAAATACAAAAAAGTCAAGTGATTTACCTTGCTCAGATTTTAAATGCATTTTAATTAGTGTTAAAATGTATTATATTGTTTCTCATCACAATACTGCACGTAGCACAGGAGAGCTAAATATCATATAAAAATAAGGATATATACCCCCATGTGAACATCTGCACACAAGGAACCACTTTTAAAATAACACTCCATTATGAACAATGTAAATTAAATTTACTGGAATCAATGGGAAAACATTATGTTTCTGGAAAATGTGCACAGGTACTGCTAGCAATTAAGACCTAAGGACAGGTTATTTCATAATTGTGACAGCACTAGGCCCCTCCTGTGGAAATAATCCTATGTCTACGTACACAACTGGAAGTAAGTCACCCTTACTTCAATGATGCTTACTTCTGAGTAGATACACATAAAACTGCACAGTGAATTCTTACAGGGTTTATTTTAGAATGTAGACTCGTAAAGAGAAGTCTTCTGACAGCTCACTGGAGAACAGATGCTAAAACATTCTATAGGCACTTTGACATTTTTAATTTATGAAAAAAATGGATACATTTGGTTAACAAGCAAGCATGGAAATGACATGTTAAACCATAGTTTGGCCCAAAACTTCTCACCGTAACAAAATCAGCGTATTAATAGGCAAAGCAAGACAACCACTGACAGTGTCCCAAATTCCTTTCAAGCTTCTTAGCACCTCCCTTCTGTTGGGGCAGTGTGGCACATGCCACATGACCTATCCTGACTCTTCTAATTCTAGCATACTGTCTCAAGTAGTGTGGGAGATTCTGCCCATCACTAGTGTTGAAGTAAAATCAACCATCAGTTCAGTTTGTTTCTGTGGAACTGGAGTTTGTGGCATCAACCTGTGCTTTTCCTCAGGTAACAAAATGTCTTGGAATGGACCCTTCACTACACAAGGAATGGGGAATATACTTTTTCTTACCTTTAAGAAAACAGCCAAGACTGCCAGTCCATCTGGCTGGCGAGCAGCCTCAACAAAAGTGGAATATTTATCTGCATTCCAATGGACCACGTGAAGCTGAAAAGCAAGATAACAAGTACTATCAATTACCATTTTACTGAAGGTAGACAACGCGAACATCTGAAGGGAGTTTGCGGGGGCTAGTTTAGCTTTTCTTTAACAAGCAGCCCAAAGCCATCTTGATGTCAATGAAATCCTTTGGAAGCTCCATGCACGTTGGTCCAAAGCTCTGAAGATCCATTCTAGCCAGTCCTAGGGTTGGCCACATTTAAAACAACAAACAAAGAATCCATCTTTGGCCCAGTCCCTCCCATTAGGCTGTGGTCCCACCCCCGTCTTCCTTTCAACAGGAATCCTCCTATTGTACGCGCTGAACTGAGGGCTTAAAAGTCCTTGCAGGAAAGGTTCTATGTAAGTGCAAAGATAGATGAGTCCTGACTGGTCAATTCATTCAGTCATTCTGCATTCGGAAACTTAAGGTGTACTGTGTAACTTTTAAGATATAATGAATGTTAGAGAAAGGAAAACAAATGCTTTTGGCAGGAGTGGATTTTATTGTGAATTATTTGAAAACAATAAACGAGAAAGGACATGAGGAAAATGTGAAACACTCTGGGGGAGGCCCATTCCCAGTGGCTTGTGACTTCTCTTTTAAAGGATGTATGTATCTTGTCTTACCACCGCTGTTGCACCAAGGCTTGTTGGAGAAATAAGGCCTGTTTCTTTTATGCCTCATCATCATCATCATCATCTTCATCATCGGCACTGATGGAGAGACCTGGTTCCAGTGGATAGGCCGCCCCAGCTTAATGGGATCTTGGATCCAATGGCCTGTGGAGGACATCTGCTGGGGGAGCCATGTTGTCTTCGTAGGCTTGCCAAGTAGCTCTTTCTTCTTGCATATGCCAATTTGGCAGAGGTGCATTTTTGAGACAAAGAGCCTTTTTCATCACAGAACTACGCTGAAAATTGCGACCTAGCTTCTGATCCTTGGCAGGTCTGTCTACATTCATCATCCTGTCTGTTTGTCTATCTCTCTCTCTCTCTTAATTCTCTCTCTCTTAACTCTTTCCAAAAAAATAAAAAAAATATTTTTCTTGAAAATGTTTAAAACCAGCTGTGGGAAACTTTTTTTAGACTGGCTAAAAAAATCCTAGATATTGTCTCTTTCAATTTGGTTTCTTAGATGGAACTTTTTTTGGGAACATATTGTTTTCTAAGCACCTCTTATTAATTCGTTATATTCCATCTCACCTCGTTCCTGTGGAAAACATAAGTCTTTAAACACTGCAAAAATCAATTTCCCCCAAAAACTGATTTTCCCCACTGATTTTAACCACTCCACATGTTTATAGCTTTCTCTATTTAGACAAGAAATGGCTTCTTTCTCAGTCCTCAGCACTTGCATTACAAGCAAGCACATTTTCCATCTCAGAATAACTCTCAATTTCAAAATACTATTCCATTCCATCAACAGAAAGACACCAAAAAGTCCCCCTCATCAAAAAAATTATTCAATTGGAAGCCACTTAAAATTTGAAAACAAAGTGACAGGGAAAGAACATTTTGACATTTTTGTGTAAATGGCATTTTGTGAATTTAAATTAGAATTTTTGATATTCTATGTCAACGCTGAAAACTCCTGTCAAAGACTGTTTTGATCCAGACAAACATACATTATTTGGATCTTGGGGTGAAGCAGAGGTACAGAAGATGTGACTCTCCAGCAGTTGTTGGTACTTCAAATCCCATCAGCCCCAGCCAGCCAAGGATGTTGGGTATCTTAGTCCAGCATGATCTGGAGGGCCACGCCTTCTCCATCCCTGCCATCCAGCAACATCTAGTGAGATTTATTCTTAGAAAGAATACCTACAATTAAGGTGCAAGGCAAAATGGAAATTTAAAGATCAAGTTGATTTAAAATCTCAAAACTGCAAGATCTTTCTTTCTTTTTCTTTCTTTGTATCAGAGCGGTGCACAACTTAAAATTATGGATGTATATGAAATATAGGTAAAATTAAGAAGAAATTAAAAGGTTAAGATAATAAGACTATTTTGACCAGACGCAGACTACTTCAATAGTGTTGTCTCAGCCATTTGCTACATCTTCTTTTGTACACATGGTGGGGCATAAATTGCACGCATGTAAGTTTCTTCACAGTCACAGAAAATTGTCCTGCATTGAAGTTGCCCCACTCTACTCAATTATTCTACAAGATTAAACTAGAAGAATAAGAAAGAGCATCAACCCACTCAGTATGTCTGGATAGTCAAGTTCACCATAGTCCATTAAACGCAATCTTTCTCCAAATAAACTGTGTATTGGCACATTATCAGGTGACACCAAATTAAGCCAACTTACACTCTTTTTTGCTTTTTGCAGTGCTAAGGCATCATTATGAGCTTTACAACTGTAAACATAGCATAATTTCATTGCTGGAATCACATCAGCTTTTTCGGGGGAGGGGAAAACCCAAACAGGTCTGATGAACACAGCCAAAAAGAAGATGTTAACAATTACTTCTATACAATTCAGTGGAATACTTTACCTCTCCAGCAAATTTTGTTCCATCCACCGCATGCTCAGAACCTAAGTCATCACTGGGCCCCCAATGGAAATGAACTTGTCGCAGCCTGTAGCTTCCAGTGAGCGGACCCCCTCTCAGCACTATAAAGAGAAAAAATATATATAAAATAAGGTAACTGAATTGCTGGGAACTTTGGAGAAATTGCTTGAGAGCTAAAATGTACTATATGTGGAAGAATCACTAAAAGAAACATCAGCCTTAACCCTTTATGCACCAGATATTCATTTCCTTTTTCTAGAAGAAAGCTTTTCTGGCGTAAAACAGGCCGGGGGTGGAGGAATCAGATTTAGAGAAATTCTCAGGAGGACAATCTGTGATTTTTAGGAATCATCTCTCTCTCTCTCTCGCCTCACTGGGAAGTGGGGGCAGTTGGACTGTCATGATGGTGCAGCCCACAAAAGTTTAGGGAAGGGGAGAAACAGCTCATAGACCCTAAGAAGCTGACCATCCCACCATTTCAGGAAATAATGTGCTGCCTTGAGAACCTTAGCAGACAGTTCGTATTCTCCAGTTTAACTAGCTTTCAAATTTAGGCAAGAACTTTTAGCACCAATGCTTTTCACATTAAGCACATCAATGCCTGAAGTTCTCTCACAAAAAAGATCTGTAGTTTAGGAAAACAAATATGACCAAGTGGGATGAGCCAGGATGGGTGAAGTTGTGACAGATGCTAATACAATAATGCACGGTATAAAAATAAATCATTGGGCTGAAATCCTGTGGTGCAAATTGCTAGATGATTAAAGATGATTTTGGGGTGCATGCAATTCATACAAAATGCAAGGCCAATGGAAGCATTTAATCAGTGGAAATTTGCCACTGCTGCTGATGTGCTCAGCATCTTCTAAAACAGAGAAAAATCTGTATTTCCTAAAAGACCAGCGTTAGTACTGGTAATAACCACTGAAAAGTAATTGTAATAAGCCCTATTTATATCAAAGTATTCCTTTATGTATCATAAAATTTGTAGCATTCAGGATGCTGTCATGATAAACTCTGCTAGTTTGTGCCTGAGTATATGGATTTTTGGATTTGATTTAGCAAAATAATGTTAGGTTCTTTGCACACATGTATTTTTCATGGGTAAAGAGATCTCTCCTTACTAAATTCAACAGCCACAAAAATGTAGAAAATCTTGCTTATTGGGAACTTTGTTGGTGGAGGTGGGGAGGAAGAATTGCAATCGCTTCATTTACCATTTCAGTTTCCCCTGCTTTATCATCTGATTTTGGGAAAGTGAGCTTAGGGCTGGGACATAACTGAGTGACTACAGACAAAAAGGAGATGAGAAATTTGACCTGTTCCCATGGAATGAGACCTACAAATGGACAAAGACTCCAACTGTGCTGGAGAATGAGAGAAGGCTGTGATTTTGGCAAATGAATTTTACAGCTTTTAAGTATGCTTTCTTGGGCAACCTTCAGCTGATGAGACAGTAGATGAGACAGAATCATATTCGAGCAAGATGCATACAGCACATCTAAACTCAAGCTTCGTCAGACAGGCACAAGTGAGAATTAATGTCATCTTAAACTGCAACATACCAAAGGAAAAATACAATGGATCTTTTCTGGAAACTAGTAGTTTTATGTTTCATAGAACGGTCACCTTCAGGTTAAAACTGAAAACTGTCCTTAGGAAAAGGTTGCAGAGAAACAGAATGAAATCAGCTAGGAAACAAACCTGATTTATTTTCAGTGTCATCAAATTCCACACTGGTAGAGTGTCCATTGTTGAGGATGACTTTAGCAGAAGTAGGGTCGTAGTTAGGGTAGAGAGGACGAAGAGCGGGGTCATATTTGGTCTGCTGAGTTTGAATATCAATGGGAGATTGACGGTCTCCATTAGCAATGGGAAAAATTTCCTTCCAGCGAGAAGGTCCTAGAATACAGTGCAGCAGAAAAGTTGTTCATTAAAATACACTCCAAGCAGTCAGAGAGAGAAAAAGGAATTGTCATATAAGAAAGTAATCACAAGAACCTACCTGGATTTTCTTATTTGTCTTTTTAAGACATTATTCACATTATTTAAAAAATGTTCGGATTTAAAAGGGTGGAAAGTACACCACCTAAGTTGTCTTTGATGAGCTAAAAGATTGCTCTCTAAATAAATAAATCTTAATTCTAATGAATTAAATACCCAAAGATGAGGGTTAGAACACTAGGGTTGGTCATTTTCTGCCTACTTCCAGGCATTCTGGTCATAAGGAATGTAGCAGGCACCTGAAATTAACACACACATGCAACAGATTCAGAGAACATTCACCTGTTAACTGATTACTGTGTATCCCTTACATCTAAAATGCTTTAATATGTCTCAGTCCTAACAACATAAGAAGTTACCTTGTACTGAGTCAGACCGTAGGTCTATCAAGCTCAGTATTGTCAAAACTGATTGGGAGTGCCTTTCCAAGATTTTAGAGAAGGATCCTTTGCAACCTTAACTGGAGATCAAAGGGATTCAGTTTGGGACCTTCTGCACATAAAACATGCACTGTACCATTGAACTATCACCACTACATACACATCTGCACGCTGGGATGAAATCTGTGTTTCTAAACATGGAAAATCATACACTCTTGTTGTTAAGTGCCATCAAATCAGAACCAATTTCTAGTAACCCTAGTAGAGCTTACAAGATAAGTGAGATATTTAAGGAATGGTTTACCAGTTCCACCCCTCAGTGAGTTTCTGTGGCTGAGTGGGGATTTGAACCCAGGCCTCCTGAGTTTTAGTCTGTCACTCTGTCCACGATGCCACACTGGGTATCCCACTTAAATACATATACTGTACTGTATAAAAGTGTATTGCACATTCGTAAATGCTTTGTAGAAATTGCACTGCTGCATCAATAAAATGAAGGAGAGATATCATACCCAAAATGGAAGACATGAAGGACATTGACTACTAAAAAGGAAAATGCTTTTGTATAATTTCATATGCTAATTAAAGCTAATATAGACATATACAGTCATAATTATATATAGCTGGTGCAATTTAAGCAGAATTTTTGTTGTTTAGTCATTAAGTCGTATCTTATATCTTGGATTCTGTAGCCCATTAAATATGAATATTCTTAGAAAATATATAACATCCATTTTATCTTTAATCAAAATAAATGTATTAAATATTAACCTAAATACCTACCATTACCTACTTGGAATTAATTACTCCTTAAGAATAATATTTTACTTTCAGTTCAATAGTTAGCACTTATTTCTTAAGTTAAATTCATTACAAAATAAATTAAATGAAGTTAAATAATCAGACACTGTTCATCCATTCACTCACATAAACTACTGAGTCTACCAGCATTTACTCAGCTTATAATTATGCAGCCTAAGGCACTAAGACAGAAGTCCAGAAGACAGAAGGAGCCTGGATTTAGCTACTTCCTAAGGCAAGAAGTAACACATCACCCCATCACCAGGTTACCCAGCTTGTACCTCTCACACACCAAATGCCTCAAAAACCCAAATATATCACCCCAGCAGCACACACCACCATGAAAGAAACAACTAGAGGCTGCTACACTTCCTGAATCAAGAAGATGCTCTTTTTCTTGAATGCCAGCTCCAACAGGAAGACCTTGGAATTAAGACATGATGGTGAGGATAGCCTACAAGGTTGCCTATGTTCAGAAACATAGGGATGATATCAACATTTATTTTAGTATGGTTGATTTGAAATCTGAAAGCACAACAAACACCTCCTGCCTTTGCTTAGAACAGAAAAGAACTATCTACATCCATTTTAAACCACTTCTGGCAAAGAAATTAATCAACCATCTATTCTACTGCAACAATCACTATACTGAGCATTTATACTGCTTAAAGCATTTATATAGTGTATTTCAGGTACACAGAGTCCTTCTGCACTTTGCTGTAGTTAGCATTACAAGGGCTGCATAACATGGAAGAATGGTTTTATTTCATGACTGTAGATGACTACAGCTTGCCAAAAGCCACCAACAACAGGACACTTATCTTGGCCTACTCCGTGCCTGTAATTCTGAGTAGAGAAAAAAAAAACACCACCCCTCATCTCCCAAGGTTATCTAAGATGCACAGTTCATTCTACGTCAACTCTGTTTCTGGTCCACCATGATTATTTTCTGTCCCACACCTTACATGGTACATCAAATTATAACCCTACAACAGACCAGCTATACAGTTTAAATACTATATATGGAATGACCACCCTGTTTATGGCATTGCTTTAGAACACAATACCAAGGGTGTGGGGGGGATGACGACAAAATAATGTTTACTTCTTTTCTGCAATTCATGAACTATACCAGCCTGTACAATCACATTTAATTGCATTAGAAACACTGCAGTTAGGGAAGGATCCAAAACGTGCATGTTTTATCCAAAGAGAAGTGTGTGTGACTGAGTGTGTAAATCCAAGAGGGCACTGTAACCTTTGTAGACTGCTATTAAAATCTTTAGATTTCAAAAGCAGTTTTAAGACTACAGGACTCATCTCTGTTGGCTTTTATTAGTCTCTTGAGTTCTAACAAGTACTTTATTAAATATCAGACATAAGTGTGCCTTAGAATGTGTACAAAAAGGACCACTGGGATAGGTTTGCAGTCACCTTGGAATAGGTGCCATGGATGAGCAACTTTTTCAGTCTTGAGAACTGCACCTGGTTTCAGCTAGAGAGCTGGAGGTGCTACATTCATGTACATGCATACACACACAAATATTCCTTCCCCCTACACACACACCTCTCCCATGGTGTACTTCTATTTCCCAACAATCTCCACTGACAATTCTATTACCCACTGCTACCTTGTATACCGGGACATGGTGGCGCTGCGGGCTAAACCGCAGAAGCCTGTGCTGCAGGGTCAGAAGACCAGCAGTCGTAAGATCGAATCCACGCGACGGAGTGAGCTCCCGTTGCTTGTCCCAGCTCCCGCCAACCTAGCGGTTCGAAAGCATGCAAATGCAAGTAGATAAATAGGGATCACCTCGGTGGGAAAGTAACAGCGTTCCATGTCTAAGTCGCACTGGCCATGTGACCACGGAAGATTGTCTTTGGACAAAACTCTGGCTCTATGGCTTGGAAACGGGGATGAGCACCGCCCCCTAGAGTCGAACATGACTGGACAAAAATTGTCAAGAGGAACCTTTGCCTTTACCTTGTATACCAGCACTCTGTATGCAGCAGTCAAATGGGGTTCTCTCTAGCCTGAACATACAATACAGATGATCAGCTTGGCCATGGAGAAAACCATGTGGGATCCTGCTATATTAATGGACCATCCAAAAGGCAGTCAACATCCACGGCTGCAGGAGGTGTACCCTTGTCTTCCAAAACAACAAAATCTTCTAGTTGTGAGGTATTAATCTGGGGCTTGCAGTTTAAATACAGCATAACTGTGGCAGATCACTGGATGGTCACCAGCCACACAGATCTCTGAAACAGATCGATCATTGAAGCGAATGACTTTGATGCATCAGAACATTTCCCCCACTGAAACCTCCTCTGACTATGGGTGTGATCAGATGGGGATACAGGTCTTGTTTTGGACTGCTTCTGGCATGGCCTGGTTTTGTCTATTTTTCAGCAACCAGCTGACATACAGGAAATCACACACCAGACGAGTCCTGCTCCATGGTCATCTGGATCATTTTAGGTTCATTGGCCGGGCTGATCTAGGTGCAATCTCTTTTTGAAGCCGGGTTGGAGCAATGGGGACTGTATAAATGTGCCTTAGAATGTGTGCACAAAAGGGTTGCTTTAAAGGAGAATGCACCCAATGAAACAATGTTTTCAGTGTGATCCAATGGGATTCTACTTCCCTGTTTTGTCGCACCTTATAAAACGGATCTTCCATGTACCATCCTATAAGCACATTTAACAACTGCATGCCAACAAAGCTGTTGAGCAGTCACAATGTTTGCTGTCTGCAAAGGAGGTACCTTACCAACCTCTGAAATATTACTAAGCAGACATACAATAGTTCCTTTGGGTCTCCTCTACTAGCAGCAGAGCACTGTGTTCTATTACATTATCTCTGATGCCCAGCTTGCTACGCAGACGTCATCCACCCTGCTGCTGGATCAAGATTAGGCAATTGTAACACAATGCACAGCTTTAAGGCAAATGCTGAAGCACCCTACTTGCTAAGTAGTTTTGCTGAGCGCCAGAGACTGTGGGGGGCACAGTTTTAAAGAAACCTAACTTTACACCCTTCCTAACTCTGTATGTAAAAGGGTATCCGAAGTCTGAGTTCAAATTCATTAGCCTTAGCCCTACAAAATATGGTCAGTATCCTATTGTTAGCCCCAAATAAAGCCGACCTATTGACTCCATGAGATTTATGTAAGCATTACTCACAAATCAGCAATTGATTCAAGGGGTCTACTATCTAGCTGACAGCAGCAATGGAATACTGTTTGTGTTGCATAAATAAATAAATACCCAACCTGGGAGGATGTAAGTGTTGGAAGTGGGTGGGAACATTGTGAACCTGATTTTTACCACAAAGACCTATTATCCCATAGTCAGTCCTCCTGCTCTCCTGCTACATGCTTAATACAGTACTTTGATTTAAACAAAGAGAATAATGATTGCTGAGCGCTGCTGGGGACATCAAACCCTCCGTATGCCAAGCAGTGGGTGACTTGCACGTGAGACAGCAATTATGCCAACCACACATTAGGCTGTATGAGCTGTATTGTGCACAGGGTGTATAATGCTAAATTCTCCTGTTCCCAGATGCTTTTTCGCTCCCCCTTCTTTTCACGGATGGATCACAGTAGAAGAGTTTGGAAAAGTTTGTTTGTTTGTTTGGACTCCAACTGGAACTTCCTGCCCAGCTAACTGGGAGATTCTGGGAGTTGAAGTCCAAAGAGTTACTTCTGTATGCTCTAAACTGGTCATGTATGCAGCTGAAGTCAATGAAGGTGAGTTCTGTCAAGTCAACTCAGATGTGTGTGTGTCTGCATCTTGCTTTTAAAATTTTTTTGGCACAATGTGTCTAAATTTAGTCCCAGAAAATTTAGTTTTATAAATGTACAGAGACACTCACACCCATACATAGATGCATATATAGTACTCAATATTAAAGTGAAACTACATTTTAGAAATCTGCAATTTTGGTTTTATGCCATCATCAAAAATCAGTTTCATGATGCAATTGTTTCCAAAGTGACATATAGGTATTGCTTACATCAGAGTAAAGGTGAGCATTTATATTAAGCAGAATGTGTGCTTGCCTTCTCCTCTGCATTCCGGAATGAACAACATTCACACATGATACAAGGTGAAGGTGCAGTAAAATGTTTTTTTTTGAGCGACACTGTGAAAAGGGTCTAAAGTTTCCACTGCCCTAGAATTCATTTAAAAGACTTTAAACAGCTATGAAATCTGTGATAGAAAGGGGACAAAAGACACAACCTGTGGACATTGTCAATACCGTACTACACAACAAATAAGGAAAAGTAATCCAGTTACATTTAAATACAATTTTACAGCCCCATGCCTCATTTTAACAATCACAGTTAATAGTTCTAACTATTAAAAGGGAGGGAGGAGTTGCTGACTCTAGTTTGGCACAAACAGTTGTCAGTATTTTATCTCCTTGAAGCAGAAACGCACAGGGCTAAAAACCAGCCTGCTTAAATCACAATTTAAATCATATTAGGCTAAATTAACAAGCCTTATAATTTACGGCCTCTGAGAATGGTTTGAGTACAACAGCAAATTCCACTCCATATTAAAATTTCATGTCTAACAGTTTGACTTTTAATCTCAGAAAACAGAGAGAAAGGATGCTGAAGAAAACTATGGCTCATGAACGCCTATGCCGCTATTAAATGTGTTACTCTCCAAGGTACCACAGCGTTCTTCGTCGTTTGTACTGCAACGCAGACTAGCAGGTCTACCCGTCGGGAAATCTTTTTTCTAGACAAGATTTAAAGAAAGACCTATCTGATCGGCAAAAGAGGACGCAAGAACACGAAAGCTGTGATGGCCTCAAGCATTTAAGTGCCCCGTTTTTCCAAGGCTGCAACCCCTAGGCGGACTTAGTGGGGAAGTCAGAGCTTGCTTCAGATAAAACACACCCTGAAAGGATTTCGGTTCCACGTATGGTGGAAGTGCCTTTTCACACACGTCCCGCTTCCTGAAAAAAGAAACGTCTGGAAAAGCAAAGCAGACGCTCCCGCCACGCTTAAAAAGTTACGTCCATTTCCCGGCAAGCCAGAAGTCCGCAGGTCGCCCCTGCCCGCCTAAAAACAAAGTGAAACAGTGAAATAAAGCAGAAGGCTCAAGCGAAGTCAAGGCCGGCGGGCGACCCACCTGGCCTCGCCTGCCCGTCGGGGTGCCGCGCTCCTCTGCCCTGCGGTGCCTGACTGCCTGACTGCCCTCCTTTCCTCCTTCCCTCCCTCCCGTCCGACTTGCCCTCGACCCCCCCCCCCGAGAGCCAGCCGGAGCTCTCCCCCCTCACCGTTGTCCTCCTCGTATCCCCAGTGCAGCATGGCTGGTCACCTAACGGGATGTGGACGCTGGAGGAGGGGCTGCAGAGAGACCAACGCCGGCCGCGGGGGCAACGAGGAGGCGCCAGAAAAAGCGACCGTCCGCTCCACCTGGCCAGCAACGACCGCGCCCTCGGGGCCTCCCGCGGCGCCTTCTTATGCTGGGGCGCACCCTGCGCTTGCCGCCCCCGGCCACCAGGGGCGCTTTAGCGGCAGCCGCGCCCCCCACCCCACCCCCGCCCCTGCCGCTCGACGTGGGCCGTCAGAAAAGGGAGTCGAGGAAGGGGTTTGCCTTCCCAACTCGCCAGAACTGCCGTGGGAGACCCATCCTGGGCAGCTTTCCTGAGAGGTCACCCCCACAAAACGGCTCCCCTCCTAATAAGCTGTGCAGAGGAAATCTGCTTCCACACCATAAATCCTGGCCGCAGGGACCAGCTAGAGTCCAAACTAGCAAACCTGGTAGCCATGCTCTGACTACAGTCCTAAACGACGTCTCGCTTCGAAAGGAAGCTCCACCAGTTCCATGGGAGATTACCCACTGTAGATGTGTATACAGTTGCCAGTGATGTTTTTGTTATGTGCCCTCAAAACCGTTTTCGACTTACGGTGACGCTATGAATGAACGACCTCCAAAATATTTTGTCGTCAACTGGCCAACTCACCTCGTGGAAACTGAAGACCGTATAGATAATGTAGTCCCTGTGTTATTCTCATAAAATTAATCCCAAGAAGTGGGAAGGGTAGATGGTCCTAAAAGACTATTCTAACTCCCAAGTTCTGGACTGCAGAACTTAATGGGTCTTGCAATCAGTCATGTTGGAAGGAGACCCACTCTTATGGCTAGGATTCAATCCAGCAGGAGGATCTCACTGAAGAGGGGAACCCACATTAGGGCTAGGATCCGATTGAGTCATTATCACCAAGGTCCTCTTTAAAACAGACAGTTTGACATTTCTGCTGCTTGCACAAGACAGGATCAGAATCTCAATGCCCAAGTATAAGGGGGGGGGTGTGTGCTGATAAGTATTAAGCCTTACCCAGAAGAAATTCAGCTAGGAAGCTATAAATTGCAGAATGTATTGGCCAATTTGTCTATATTCAATGGTGCAAAAATCAACTACTGTACCTATGATTTAAATTAACTTTCATTTTCCGGTCCAAAGTGAACATGGTGGCACCTCCAGAAAAGTTCAGTGTGGAAGAGCGTAGGACCATAATCCAGTTCCTGTTTCTCCAAGGAAAAGGTGCAAAGCAGATCCAGGATGAAATGTCACAAACTATGGGTGACAGTGGCCCTTCATATGCAACAGTTAAACGTTGGGTTGTCAATTTTAAAACTGCCCATTTCGCTGTTGAAAGTGAGAAACCCAGTTGAAGGCCTGTTTCTGTCTCTGTGCCTGCAAATGTGAAAGGCATTCATTACATGATCATGAAGGACCGCTGAGTATCAGCCAAAAGTATTGCTATATAAGAATATCCCGTGAGAGAGTTGGTGCCATTACCCACGACGACTTGGAAATGAGAAAGCCGGCAGCAAAGTGGATCCCCAAACTTTTGACAAATAAAAGAAAGAGGAAACGTGTGGAGTCATCGGTGGCTGTTTTGGAACCTTTTGCAAGAAATGAGTCAGATTTTCTGGGCAAACTGGTAACTGGTGATGAGACATGGATCTACTGTTATGATCCTGAAACAAAGGAACAGTTTAATGAATGGAGGCACAGTGGTTCCCCCAGGCCAAAAAGGTTCCAAGTGCAAACGTTGGTACAGAAGCAAATGGCAACAGTTATTTGGGATAAGAAGGGAGTTCTGCTGGTGGACTACCTCCAAAAGGGTTCAAACCAATATTTTTCAAACCAAAATATTACTGTGCTTTATTGACAAAGTTGAGACAAAACATCGAGGAAAAACATCGAGGAAAGCTCTCCAAAGGTGTCATCCTGTTGCATGACAATGCCTTGTCACACACTGCACATGAAACAATGGCAAAACTGATGTCCTTAGGCTTTCAAGTGATGCCCCATCCACCCTATTCTCCCGACCTGGCTCCTTCTATTATCTGTTCCCCAAACTCAAAAAACACCTAAAGGGACAACGATTTGGGAGTGTTCTGGAGGCAACTAATGCCGCAAATGAGTGGTTACACCAGCAGTCGGAAGAATTTTATTTGCAGGGACTTAAGAAGCTGCAGGACAGATGTTGCAAGTGCATTGACTTCCTGGGGGAATGTGTAGAATAGTGTGGCAGTTACAGCTTCCTAGATCAGTTTTTTCTGGGAAAGGCTCAATATTTATCAGCACCCCCTCGTAAGTGTGGCATTCCCAGAAGCAGTCCCTGCTGCTTGCATGGTGACAAAACTTGCACAAGCAGGACTGCCCCGCGGCACTAGGCCAGCAGGGCTTTACACTCCTTCCAGGAGTGTCCAACAGGATCTTCCCCTATGATACTAAAACTGGAGTTTGTTTTTGTTTGAGGCAAATGTGCCATCCTGGCAGGCAATGTGCATTTTCCATTTAACACCCTATTTTTTCTTCTGTATGATTGGAACAAACCCCAAAAGCTCCCAGTAGGGTTATATGGCATCATGCCCAGTGGTGGGATTCAAATAAATTAACAACAGGTTCTATGTCCTAATGATAGATAGATAGATAGATAGATAGATAGATAGATAGATAGATAGATAGATAGATAGATAGATAGATAGATAGATAGATAGATAGATAGATAGATAGATAGATAGATAGATAGATAGATAGATAGATAGATAGATAGATAGATAAATAAATAAATAAATAAATGTCCAGGACATTTTAAAAAAAGGTACCACATAAGCAACAGTCTTATATAGTACCTTTAACTTGAAAAAAATCATAGTAAAATGAGGACGGTTGGGTGTTTGACTGAAGCGGTCTCACCCCAAAACTTTTTCCCTCTGTGTCCTGCCCTCATGCCTTGTCAATCACCCCCCCCCCTCTGCCTCGAGGCCATGAGCTCTCCTCCAGTGACTCAAGGACTCATCCTCCCCCCCTTTCCCCCATTGATGCCTCTGCTCTTTCCAGGGCTTTATCTCTCTCACCCACACCCCACCTCAGAAGGCTCAGTGTGGCGCAAGAAGGGAGGCAGCTAATTGCGCCCCCCTCCCCCCACTCGTCACTGATCACCTGGCCCCTCCTCCTTCATTCATCTCAGGCCAGCAAACGGTTCTAAGAACCAATAGTACATTTAGGAATCGGTTCTATAGAATAGGTGCGAACCTGCTGAATCCCACCTCTGATCATGCCTAACTCTATGGCGTCCGTGAGGAAGGCATGGGAGCGATGCAAGCTCTGTGAACAATAACTTTCATCATGTGCGCTATCAAGTCAATTCAAATATATGGTGACCCTTTCCAACGCTTTCCAAGTAGAAAATACTCGGAAGTGATTCATCATTCCATTCTTTTGGGGGGAGGGGGAGGGGGAGGCTGGGACTGTGCAACTTGACCAAGGCCACACAGGCTGGCTCTACAGGAAGCACAGTGGGGAGCTGAACTCCCAATTTGTGGCTTTGTAGCTAGATACTAAAACCACTGAGATATCAACATACACAAAGCCAATCATCATCATCATCATCATCATCATCATCATCATTATCATCATCATCATCATCCCATGTTGCATGCTGCAGTTGCAGTGAACAGCATGGTTGGGTAGTGTAAAAGTTAGGGCCAGATCTATGTGTCATAATAATGTGTATTAAGGAGCTTCCAAATTAGCACTGGGCAGCACACACATGTCCCCTTGTGCCAATTAATATATAGAAAAATAGACTCTGATACTGCTGATGCATGGGAGGGGACAGGGAGGCTGAAACAGCAGCCATTTTAATCCAGAGGTGGGAGGGTGATGGTGACTGCTGGTTGACAGGGGACGGATTAAAAGTGATGTGCAGATCTAGGCATTCAGCTGCTGTTGAATAGCTTCATTCTTTTAAAAACAAAAATCAAGACTTCTCTTTCTCACACATTTCTTTTTCTACCTGTGGTAGCCCAGCATTTGTTTGCTGGTCTGCTCCCACCCACCCCATTTTCTGATTTCTTGAATCCTAGCTGAGGCTAGAACTGTAGCTAGAAAGAGACTACAGACCCTCAAGTGCTTGTTCAGGAGTTTCCTTTCGAGCAAGACTGTGGTGCTGGGCAGCTTCTGCTATTGATATTTATACGGTATCTTAGAATGGTTGATTGTCTTATAGTTTTAATTTTAGCAAGAAAAATAGGATTTATGAGAAAACCCAGAAGGATGGGCATGAAAGGGATGTGTGAGAACTGAAAGATAATGTAGAAAACACTGGCCAGAAAGATAAGGGATTAACCCTTCCCTATCACCATGCATGATGTGGGGGGATGTCATTCTGTGTACTGCCCCAACAGTGAACTGGTGTAGAGGTAATGGCCATAAAAATGCCAGTTTGTTGAACATTAACTGCTAATTTCTGATGCCTTAGTCTCTACATTAGAATACACTGGCCTTCAGCTGTTTCACACAACTAGTGGGAGGTTTTGGAGTTTTTTGACAAATGTTCCCCTAATGTACTTCTGCAATGTTCTTTTGCAAACTGAGTCAGAATTACTGGCTACTTCAGGAATCTTCTACACAGTTACCTGACAATTAGTCGCACTGATCCCAGTGAGATACTGTATAGCTCTTGATTGGCATGTATAGAATTGGGCTGTAGAAAGCGGAATAGAGAGCCAGTTAGTATCCACTTCAAATTTCAACTGTGCCACTAGGTAACCTAAGGCAAATCAACGTCTCTCAAATTCAGCTTTGGCTTGGCTGCAATTTTAGGCATCCTTCAGTCTCGAGAGACTATGGTAATGTGCTCTGTATGGAGGACATGGAACAGTGTCTAGTGTGGCTAAGAAGGCCAATTCGAGAGTGACAGTCCCTTCCACACTGAAGACTGCAATATGAATATAATAATACACATTTAACTTACAGGTTGTTTGTAGAGATTATTAAACTAAAAGTAATGTATGTAGCATATAAATGTGTGGTGCAGGAAATAAAGGATATAATGATAACCAAGGGAACTCTGTTTTGTCACAGTAGTTTAAAGTCAAATGGAAGGAAGCCTGCTTTCCTGTCAAACATTTCCACATCTCAGTAGCTTTGAGGCTATAACTGATCTTTAGCACTGAAATGACAATAACGATTTGCAAGAGAATGAAATATTTCTTAGTAATCATATCTCTGGATAAATACCTCCAAATCTAAGGGCAGGATCTCGCTGACCACCAGCAAAGTTTACTTCTTTGCTAGTGGTCATTCTACATCACTTTTGGTTTTTTAAATTCTTTATTGAAACAAGATGAAAATGACAACAAAATAGTACAGATCTATCACTAGAAATGCTTAATCTGATATTGTTCCTTCACATAATTGTAATCTGCATCAAATTCGAATATAGCACAAAAGATTGACATGGGAGGCTGGTGGAAAATAAGCCATGTCATAAACAAACAAACAAAAGGAGTCCCTTTGCAGAATTGGATACCATGGAATCACAGAAAGACAACCAAAGCGGATCTGTCCTGGGAACTGTAGAAACCCTGCATCCCTCTGAAAATGGATGGAAAGAAAGTGAAGACAAAGTTGTCCTGTACTTAACTGCTGTCAAGATGATACCCACCAGCTGGGCTGAATTCTGGGCTTTATTGATTTAGTACTGTGAGTAACTAAGCATGGCTCCAGGCACACTGTTAACTGCACCTCTTTCTAATGTTCTCTTTCCTGGTTCTTTAATGACACCAGTAATTCTTGTCAAGTTGTCTAGTTCACAAGAGTGTATCCACATGACAGGTTAAAGTGTGTGTGACTAGCAGATGTATGCTTCCAGCACATATAGAATATTTCAAGATTCTACAAATTCACCTCCTAGGCTTCTTAACGGAAGAATGATTGTGGAGTCAATGCATGGAATACAAAAATATACTTTTCTTTATTATACTTCCCCCTTTTTGGACACATCAAATCTGACCTTATCTGCACATTTGTACAAGAATGGAAATGTAAGGAATCTGGGTAATCCATCTCATACAGGTTTATCAGTACCTGGATTTAGTAATATTTATGTTTTCCATTTCCCAGAGTGAATTTTTAAATTTTTTGTATATTGTATTTTGTAATTGCATATTGTATACAATCTTTGCATTGATGCATATTTATTGATGCCTTAATGTTATCTGTTAATTGATGTAAGATGCCTCCTTATTCATTGTTCATAATGTTTAAATATTGTCTTAATGATGTTAACCACTGTTGTATACTCATTGTTCTCAACTTTAAAAATTGTCTTTTATTGTTGTAAGCTGCCTTAGGTCCTTTTCAATGAGAGACGCGGAGTAGCAATACTTTAAATAAATAAATAAATAAATAAATAAATAAATAAATAAATAAATAAATAATAAACAAACAAACAAACAAACAAACAAACAAACAGACTATTAAGGAATAAAACAGGACACAACACATATAAATAACCACATGCTTTTGGACTACAGTTCCTGTAATCCTTCACAAATAGTTATGCTAGCTAGGCTCATGGGAATATTAGTTTAGCAACATTTGGAGGATCACAGTTATCCACTCCTCTTTTAGATAAATATAAAGCCCTAATCCTGACCTGGGACCAACCAGTGGATTCAAATATAGGTTGGCTTTACAGGCAGGCACAATGAGGTAGAGGAAAGTTAAATTGACATTTATTTATTTTACTTATGTATTACATTTTAATGCTAGCTTTATTGAGGTGAAGGGCTTCAAGGCGACTAGACCAGTTTGGAGAATGGATAAGGCAACACATTTCTGAACACCTCCTGAAACCAAGAAAACCTGCAATGCAGGAAATGGGAGATAAAACTTCTCTTGCGTATTTTTCACTTCTACATGCTGGGAGATTTTATGTGGTACAATATTCAAAAATGACATTCTTCATCCGTGGAAGTTTGAGCTACATTTCCACCTTATTCTCAGGCACACACAGACCCACCCTCTAAAAAACCTCTAAAAAATAGGGCCTTCTCGGCGGTCGCTCCTCGCCTGTGGAATAATTTACCTCCTGGTATTTGCGGAGCTCCCTCGCTGGGCACTTTTAAGAATCTACTAAAGACCTGGATGTTTCGGCAGGCCTTCTCACCAGATTACTTCTGATTTTCTTATCTTTTATTGTTTTTTACTTTTACCTGTTTTGTAATTTGTTGTTTTATTTTTATTGTATTCTTTCCCTGTTGTAAGCCGCCTAGAGTAGTCCTTTGCGACTAGATAGGCGGGATATAAAATAAATAAATAAATAAATAAATAATTATAGCTAAATAGAATCCCCAACAAAATACTGGTTTTCAGAAGAAAGCTTGAGTGCAGAAAGGCACTCCTTGTCCTCTTTGTGCCTGCCTTCTGTGTGAAATACTGTAAACTGTTGGGACTACCATCACCACCACATCTGCTTTGCTCCAGCAAATCTCATCTTCAATACTAAAACATGAGTATACTGCCATCTGTAGTACAATGCTGATATTGCTATCTTAGTTTCTGACATTTCCTGCAGTCATTTGGTAATACTGTAATCACAATTTGGGTTTCATTCTTGTAGCATCTGCTATTATTTTAAGGCAACTCTTAACAATAGATCTTGGAGCAGAAGGTTCTCTTGAATTCTGTCCCTCTTGAGCCAACCATAATATATCTTTTGATCCATCTGATCGCCGTCTAGTCATTTAGTCGTGTCCGACTCTTCGTGACCCCATGGACCAGAGCATGTCAGGCCCTCCTATCTTCCACTGCCTCCTGTAGTTGTGTCAAATTCATCCTGGTTGCTTCGATGACACTGTCCAGCCATCTCATCCTCTGTCGTCCCCTTCTCCTCTTGCCTTCACACTTTCCCAACATCAAAGTATTTTCCAAGCAATTTTCTCTTCTCATGAGATGGCCAAAGTATTGGAGCCTCAGCTTCAGGATCTGTCCTTCCAGTGAGCACTCTGGTTTGATTTCCTTTAGAATTGATAGGTTCTCCTTGCAGTCCAGGGGACTCTCAAGAGCCTCCTCCAGCACCACAATTCAAAGTCACCAATTCTTCAGCAGTCTGCTTTCTTTATGGTCCAGCTCTCACTTCCATACATCACGATAGGAAAAACCATAGTTTTGACTATTCGGACTTTTGTTGGCAAGGTGATGTCTCTGCTTTTTAGGATGCTGTCAATGTTTGTCATCACTTTCCTCCCAAGAAGCAGGCGTCTTTTAATTTCGGGGCTGCTGTCTCCATCTGCAGTGATCAGAGTCCAAGAAAGTAGAATCTGTCACTTCCTCCATATCTTCCCCTTCTATTTCCCAGGAGGTGATGGGACCAGTGGCCATGATCTTAGTTTTTTTGATGTTGAGTTTCAGACCGTTTTTTGTGCTCTCCTCTCTCACCCTCATTACAAGGTTCTTTATTTCCTCCTCACTTTCTGCCATCAGAGTGGTATCATCTGCATATCGGAGGTTGTTGATATTTCTTCCGGCAATCTTAATTCCAGTTTGGGATTTCTCCAGTCCAGCCTTTCGCATGAGGTATTCTGCATATAAGTTAAATAAGCAGGGAGACAATATACAGCCTTGTCGTACTCCTTTCCCAATTTTGAACCAATCAGTTGTTCCATATCCAGTTCTGTTGCTTCTTGTCCCACATATAGGTTTCTCAGGAGATGGATAAGGTGGTCAGGCACTCCCATTTCTTTAAGAACTTGCCATAGTTTGCTGTGGTCCACACAGTGAAAGGCTTTTGCATAGTCAATGAAGCAGAAGTAGATATTTTTCTGGAACTCTCTGGCTTTCTCCATAATCCAGCGCATGTTAGCAATTTGGTCTCTAGTTCTTCTGCCCCTTTGGAATCCAGCTTGTACTTCTGGGAGCTCTCAGTCCACATACTGCTGAAGCCTACTTTGGAGGATTTTGAGCATAACCTTGCTAGCGTGTGAAATTAGTGCAATTGTACGGTAGTTGGAGCATTCTTTGGCACGGCCCTTCTTTAGGATTGGGATGTAGACTGATCTTTTCCATCTGAGTTGAATTCACCCATTCCTGTCCATTTCAGTTCACTGATGCCCAGGATGTTGATGTTTATTCTTGCCATCTCCTGTTTGATCACCTCCAGCTCCCCAAGGTTCATAGATCTTACATTCCAGGTTCCCATGCAGTATTTTTCTTTGCAGCACTGGACTTTCCTTTCACTTCCAGGCACGTCCACATCTGAGCGTCCTTTCGGCTTTGGCCCAACCACTTCATTAGCTCTGGAGCTACTTGTACTTATCCTCCGCTCTTCCTTAGTAGCATGTTGGACGCCTTTCGACCTGAGGGGCCGATCTTCCAGCGTCAAATCTTTTAGCCTTTTGTTTCTGGGGCGTTCTTGGCAAAGATACTGGAGTGGCTTGCCAGTTCCTACTCCAGGTGGATTGCGTTTAGTCGGAACTCTCCACTATGTCCTGTCCGTCTTGGGTGTCCCTGCACGGCATAGCCCATAGCTCCTCTGAGTTACTCAAGCCCCTTCGCCACGACAAGGGAGCAATCCATGAAGGAAGATCCATCTGATACCCTGTTCTTAAAAGATTTTTTTTTTTTTTTTTTTTTTTTTTTGGAGATGACTGGACTCAATTCAGCTGTTAGCCACCTTAAAATTGTCAGAACGGCAGAAGACAAATAAAACGCTGACTTTGTTTAGAGCAGATCCACTGAAAGCAATGAGGTGTGCCCATTATGACTGGCAATAATTTCAGTCAAAAACCGGGAGAGGAACACTTTTATTGGACCACTACAAATTCAAAAGTAGGCAAACTCTTCATCAGGCTGAACATTACCGAGGGGGGAACAGGAAAATTCAGCTGGGTCTAGTCAATGGGAGAGGGTACAGCGTCTTATCTGGGAATAACCGGATCGCCTATTTTGGGCGGCTGCGAGTCAATTTTGCAAAAGAGACACTAGGAAAACTAAGACCCTGAGTCCCTTTACAGCATATCGTCTCTCCACTTGTGATGTGTCGGCCGAAACACGCTCGCCTCGAAGCAGGTGCCGCTCTACTCAAGGGCATTCATTCATTCCCTCTTATAAAATGACGGGATACTTTGAAGATCGCTTATTCATAGGGTCGCCCATCCGTCGGAGGCGACTTGACGGCCCATAAGAACAACATAAAATGCACAGTAGCCTAAACACACGAAACGTGAAGGAATTCAGGACATCGTGTGAACGCGTAGCCGCCGCCACTGTCACCAACCCGTGCCTAACCCCGTCCAGCCCACCCGCCCTTCGCGAAAGGGCCGGTAGGACCGCGCCGCCCGCTTCCGGGTAGGGCTGGTCGGGCGGGCGCAGGCGGATGACGAAGGGAGGCCTGCGCGGCGGCACGTGGTCGTGGGGAACCGTCGGGTCCCGGATGCGTTGTAAGTGGAGCCGTGCTGGGCTTGAGCTGTGCGAGGGAGTGGAGGGAGAGGGAATCAGGATCCAGGCCATCATCAGATTGCAGAGAACGTAAGCCAGTGTGTGCGCATCGTTTGTGTCATAGCCGTTTCCAAAGGAGGAGCCGTGTTCGTTTGTCTCAGCGTGTTGGCAAAAGAGAAGGAAGACGTGTCACAATATTTTGTCTCTCTCCCCCTCCCCCGTTTTCTTTTACCAACATGCTGGGTGTATTTTAGTACATGCGGGACATGGAAGACTTAATTCCATCCGATCCTGCAGAGGAAGAAGTGGGAAGCAAGACTTTCCCACTGGCTTAGCTGAGAACTAACAGCTCCGTCTGTCTCGGTTGGGAAACCAGCTGGTTCTTACACGAGGGCAGTTACGTAAAGATTGTTTTATATTTTGCAGAATTTTGGAAGCATTCAGAAAAGTAACTTTTTTGGACTAACACGTAACTGTTGGAGATGTCGGATATGGCGTCGTTGTTATTCCAAAAACATTTTTTCCTAAACTTTGTATCCTCAGCGGTCTCGGCTGCCCTCTTATGTTTGCATCTTACTAAAACTGGCAGTGAGTGGCTTACTTCAAGTGATGAGAGAGTCTTTTTGGGAGCAAAGAAGAGAGCCAGTGCAGTGTAATGGTGGGTACTGGACTGAGACTTAAGATATCCAGGTTGTAAAACCTACCGAGCCATTAAATCTACCAGTAATCTTGGGCTGATCCTTTCCTTCCAGTCTATCCAAAGTTATGAGTGTGCAGACAAAAACATGGTGGCACCTTAAGAGACTAACTTTTATATTTTTTAAATGTGAGCTTTTGTGGACAAGCTCACTTCATCAAACATAAGAGCATTTTGGTATCTTATGTACACTATACCGAACATAGATACTGTGAAGTTACAGCAGGAAGAAAGAGAGGTTTGTAGGCTAGCCTGACCTGATTGTGTAAAAGCCAGATATAAATGTGACTTAATTAACAAATGTAGGTGATATTGCAGTGTGTTTGTGTTCCCAAGAATAGTGCTCCCAGTTTTGTTTAGGCCCACATTCTTTCCTGGCTGGGTATGTGATGGGGGATGTCAGGAACGAGGAACTGAGAAAATTAAAGCTTGTAAAACTATGTATCTTCTGGTGGTGGGATTAATGGATCACTGGTTCTTCTAATCTCAACCATGAATCAAAGTGGCCTTGCTAATCAGACATGCAAATTATACCCATGTTTACCTGCCAGTTACCAGTCAAGAAACAACGCTTCCCACTTTGTCCACTGTCTTCTAGTTTGATCCAAAGAGATCTGGGAACTGGGCATCTGGGTCAATTTGATACATCTTTATTTAGGAATACGACCCACTTTCTCAAAGGGACCTACTCCAAAATAAATGTAAGATTGTGATCTTATTTATGGGAAAGCTTTTAAATGTTCTTTAATATTAGTGTTTACTTATGCAACAAAACATGCCACTGAATTACCGTACATAGTTAAAACAAATGACACTTCATTTTCTGTTGTATTCTAGACTATGGGCAAAAATAAGGCAAAAGGTCAGAAACAGATAAATGTATTCCATGTGGCCAACAAAAAAATAATGAAGGCTAAAAGTAAAGCCAAACCAGTGACAACTAGTCTTAAAAAGGTAAATATTAAGACATTTTTTCTCTTCATGTTACTTTGGAGTTTTGATGTTAATATATTAATGGACTCTTATGTGATTATCCCCTGCAAGTTAAACTAACCGGTTTTAACTATGGCACATGCAATAGCTGGAGAATGGCAGCCACAGAAATTTGCAGTGTCCAATTTTATGCCCGATCTATACATGCATTCAAGAATTCTGCTAATGCAGGGCTCCTTGTGGGTGTTTAGATGTGTTGCTATGTCCTGTGAAGCTTCCTCTGACTTAAGGCAACTCAATGAATGAATGATCTCCAGAATTTCTTGTCTTCAACTGCCCTGCTGAAGTCTTGTAAACTTAAACCTGTGGGCTACTTTAGGAAGTCAGTCCATCTCATATTTGGTCTTCATTTTTTCCTGCTCTCTTCCACTTTCCCCAGCATTATCATCTTTTCCAAAGAATCTTGCCTTCTCATGATGTGCCCAAAGAAGGACAGACTCAGTTTTATCATTTGTGCCCCCAAAAAATATTTTAGGCTTGATTTGATGTAGGACCCACTTGTTTGTTTTTCTGGCAGTCCAGAAAGAAGCTCTCCTTCAGTAATCAAATATTTTCCTGTCAGCTTTCTTAACTGTCCAGCTTTCACATCCATACATAGTGATCAACATATAGAACCCAATTTTTACCTTCTGCTTTCAAGAGTAGAGAAAAACACTCTCACCCTTTCTTGGGGGTATAAAACCATTATTTGTTGTTTGCTTGGCTGACAATGTGTGCCAATCTTCCTACCTTCCTAACATTCACTAACCCTAATGGTAGTGTCAGCTGTCAAAAAGTATATGTGCAGTACTGGAGTTCTGTGTGCACGGTGGATGTGGGCATTTCAGTTTCAAAAACCCTTCCTGTATGTGTGATACAAAAGATTTATCAGGGTGGCAGGACGTCTGCTGATTAATATGGCTTTCAGCAATCAAAAGTATTAACTCTGATTCTGAGAAATGAATAAACAACCTAAGTTGTTCCTGAGAATGCTTATTTTGGTCATTCACACTTTTTCTTGAAAACTGGAATATATAAGTGTAATAGACTAAATTACGAATATTCTATATTCATCGTGATTTTAAGACATGTCTTGTTCATAATAAGTTATTATAGCTATTACACAGAGAATACCTTACTTTTTCTTGAAATATAAAGAATTCATTTTTTTTTCTTTTTCCAAAGATCAATATTGTGAATAATGAGAAGGTTAACATGGTAAATAAGGTATTTTCAGAAGTACAGAAAGAAGTTAAGCAGTTATCCAAACCCATTTCTTCAGACTCTTCAAAGAAGCACCAGGTAATTGTTTTTATGAAGCCTCTGTCATCTGAAAAAACAACTCACCTGAATTTTTTAAAACATGCAATACTGATCTCATTCTTTAAATTAGCTAAAAGTGTGAAAACTTGTGCACAGTATTGTTACAGGGGAAAATTAAAACACTACAGGGGAAATTAAACATCAAACACTTCTTTTGCTGGGGGCAGGGAAAGGTCCCTGTTGATTTGGTAATAAGCAATATATACTGCTTGCATGCTTGGCAAGTAAAATAGCTAGAGTAAAACAGCAAAAACATAGTAAGCAGAATTCCTTAGGATACATTATATTTAGGCTTCAGTGTTCAATCAGGTGTCTTGAGAAACAAGACTTTTTGTTTCTGACAGATGTGCACTGGGCTAGATGTCTTTCAAATGTGAGGGTGTAAGGAGGGCAACAGTGGCACAGACTAAGGGCGGGCTGTCTCACCTTCTCCCTCGTGAGACAGGTCCCCAGTGGACCTGAGACTGCCTCTGGACAGAATGGGTGCCAGGAAAACCCATGTACGAAGAACCCAAGATGCTAGAATGGGGAACCAAGACAGAGGCCCCAGAGGAGGCCCTGCTTCCTGGAGGGGAGAGGGAGCATGAGAGTTGCCGAATATAAGGGAGGCAGAGGGGCAGGTGTCAGGAGAACAGGCTGGAGTAGGGGGTCCAGCCAGATGTGCTGGGGGGAGATAGAGGAAGAGGGAGCCAGGGGGTTGTCCTGGAGGACCCTAATGAGGGTGGCCTTGTGAAGAAAGACCCTCCCCAGGGAGAACTGGAGCCCACGAGTGACCCCTAGATTGCAGTACAGTTGAGGATGCCAAATGATGAGGTAGAAGGTGACCTTAACCCTCAACTACCTCTACAGCCTGATTACTGAGAATGGAAACACCGGGTAGAAAAGCACTGTCCCCAGGCTAGGAGGGCCAAATGCGAATCAGCTATGACGCTGGAGGAGACAGGCAACTGGAACACCAATGCCAGGCCACAGAGACAGGAAGACGAGAGAACCTGGGACTGTCACCAGTACCCTAGGTATCTAAAACGTCTCTGCTGCAGGCCTTGAGGTGCTGGTCAGTGTGGAGAACGCCACTAGGAGTAAAACAACTTGAAGCCATCCTGATGTTGCTAACTGCAGTTGTCCTCAGACTTGAACTTAAACCTGAGGGGAAAGCAGAGAACTCTCCCGAAGGTTGTTACAAGTGGTTTGTTTCTCCCCGATCCCAACTGCAAATAAACCCAGTTTGTCTTGAACTACTTTGGTGTCATCCATGGATTTGGGGATGAAGGAAGGAGCCTCGGCAGACATGGCCAGGGCTGGCAGGGCTCAGAGCGAGCTTTTCTAACAGTTTCAATATCTAAAGTATATATATGTATATATTTCCTTCCAGATTCCCAGGCCCCTGGAAGATGAACCAGCTAACGTGGATGCTGCTACTAACTTACTGTCCCAGTTGTAGTACAAGATTGTGTCGATGTCACACTTTCGGTATGTCAGCAAATAGCAGTTGTTTGTACAGTTTTTATTTTATTTGTTAATGTACAAGTATTGGCACTCTTTAATACAAACTACAAATAGTGCTTTCCTAAAACTAGGAAGATGGAATGCCAGAAGTTTTTTTTAAAAGAAAACTTAAAGTGCTAATAAAGAAGGCACTCCATGAAAATATATTCTTCGTTCACTGAAGAATGAAGCATAATCTAGACAATGCCCTTCATTTTACATCTGGCAGTGGAAGCTTTAGACATATGGCCAGCATCTTCAAATGACTATAGACTGTTCCCAAATTACCAGATCTGAAATTCAGTGCAATAGTTTTTCTGAAGTATAATGTTTATATAGTTTTAGTGAAAGCAGAGAAAATTAGGAAACTTTGGTTCCCAAAGAACAAATAAAGAGATTCACGGCTTTCAAGTAACTTCGGCTACTGTAACATTTGAATGTCAACCCTTGCCTCCCACTCCCATATTGGCTGCATTGCACTAAGAGGCCCCTTCCGTTTCATTAAGTTTAGAAGAATGTTCATAGTAACTAAGAGGAAGATGCATGCCCGGTGTTGGTAAATTACAAAGATTTACATTCATTATTTTAAATATTTGCATTATGAAATTAGCACTACAACATTACATAGTTAGAGGTAGATGAAGCAATCCAGCTGCATCAAATCTAGTAGTTCAGTATCTGCACATCAAAGAGATCACAAACTCCTTCATTATCATCCAGGTTGAAGCTGTAGTCATCTCCAGGGGTAGGAGATAATCGTAGGAGGGGAAAAACTGCAGAAAAGAAGTTCCTTAATTAGAGGTCATTCATCTACAAAAAGTGTGGCAAGACTTCAGGCTTGTTGGATTAACTTTGTTTCCTTTAACTAGAGCCCCAAGATCAACCAGAGCCAGGTACAAAGGTCATGTGCTTTGAAAATGGTGCCTCTGAGCACATTTTAAGAATTCTTTGTGAATAAAATTGATTTAAGTTCCCAGCCTTCTGAATACTGCAAACTTAACAGTATACTTTGGGTAGGGAAAAATGTGCTTGTTGCTACTATTAGTTCAAAGTCAGAAACTCTTCCCAATCTACTGCAAGTCACTAGGAGATTTGCCGGTAGATTCTAAACTACTTTCTGACTATTGTTGAGCTGCAGTCCTCTGCAGAAAATATAAGGAGGAATGTTAGAGAATACTCACCACACCTTCGAGAAAGTGCTCTAGCCCTGCCACCACAGTTATCACTTCCACCTATCTGAATAGGAGAGCCTTCCACTATCCACGGGGATTCTCCACATGAATCTACAGCCTCATCTTCAGGGTTTGCAGTTCATGTGGAAAGTCTCAGTGGATAGCAGGAACAGTCCTCCATATTTTCAGAATTACAACACTGGAAACAGATGAGGGTGAGGCTAGAGCGTTCCCCCAAGTGCATGCTACTGCTTAATATTAACCACTCAATAAGGCTGCAGAGTTCATGAGCTAATGTGACTTTCCTTGATCTACCCATCTATCAGTGTTTTTCTTTGGTTCTCATTGTGCCTTTATTTTGAATTGCAGAGCTAATCTCAAATGAATCAGCAAGATGAAATAAATGTCTTGTAATACAATTAATTATTCTTTGATAGAATGAGACGGTTACACACATGAGTAGTCTCAAGAAGGAGCTGATGTTTGTGCTCCTTTGCACTACAAATAAGCTTCAGGACACCTCTAACTGACACTACTGTTACATTTGAGGTAGTGTACTTCACTTTGATCCCCAACCGAAAATTTCATTTTCTGCAAGGTCCACTTTAGGTACAATACTCCAGGTCAACACATAGGAGTAGCAACCTAGTAGTTTTGCAGTATGAAATATGAGAAGCCATAGCATGCTAAGTGTTTAATGCTGGTTGTTCATGTAAATTTATACTAATAAAACAGGTTGTAACACACACTATGTATCATGTGTAAAAATGTTTGGTTTTCATCCTCCAGGTGCAAAGGTCGAAATCAGTTCAGAAATTTGGAAAAGACAGCTAGAATCTCTGATGGAATTACTACATTATTAGAGGAAAAGAGGTGTTGAAGACCAAGAACATTCCCACTTATAAAGCACTTGTGTGCCCCCATGCAGATGGCCAGATCATTTTCCACAGAAGAACTGAAATTCTGGAATGTTGTGAAAGAGCAAGTATACTTCTTAAGAGGACTCTTTCAAACTGGTGATTGCCAGAAACACACCGCCCATCATTGCCAGCCAGCAAGTCACCAGCTTGGGAAACATGGTTCTAAAGTGAACAGTTAAGGATGCAAGTTCCTCCCCCCCCCCCCGCCGACACTGAAATTTTTACTGCGATCAGAAAATAACCACCACAAGTAGTTGCTGTTTTTTAATCTTTGTACCTGGAGGCTCTGTACACTGGGATGGATTCAGGTTTTGGCCTGTGCAAGTAGACTGCTGAAAACTAACTTCTCTGCCCCTCCTTTATAGTTTTCTGGGAATGCTACATAGGGGTTGGGAGATTTTGCTCAATGAGTAAGTGTTGTGTGTGTGTGTGCGCACACGCGGGGCAGGGCGGATTCACAATTAGAGTACCCCAGCCTGCAGAAAGCAGATGCTGAACCCAAACCATTCTCATTTCAACCAAAATATTAAATCTAAAGCAGGTAAACTTTACTGTGCAACAAGACCAAATATAAGAAACTTACCATCAGAAGACATCAATTCATCAATGATATCACTGTTAATTATGCCTGTAAAGACAATGGTATATTTGCATATTTAGATAGTGTTAGCTTACAAATGAGAGGAAATTATGTAGCTCACACAGGTAACAAACTCATGCAGTTAATGCAGTAAATATTTAAACTGTCAGCAATTACTTAAAGATCCTGAAAATTCTTTACTTCAAATAATTTAGAGTGCTGTTTTTTGATGAGGCCACAAAGAACCGCTTCACTGTTGACAGTTTGTTCTCAGCTTACAAGGTACAGGGTACAAAAGAATCTTCAAGTAAGTTACAGAAGCCTCATGGCACAGTGGTTAAAACTGCTCACAACCCAGGCTCAATGCCAGATAGCCAGCTTGAGGTTCACTCAGCCTTCTATTCTTCTGAAAATTGAGTACCCAGCTTGCTCGGGTGTGTGTGTGTGTGCGTAGCCTGCATAATTAAACTGTAACCCGCCCAGAGACTGCTTTGAGCACTATGAGGCAGTGCATTTAAATATATATACAAGCAGTGCAAAGACCCTCAAAGGTTCATCCAGCAGCTAAATATTAAAAGAACAGTACTGGCCTCCCTCCCTTTTTCTGTTTTACATATGTAAGGATAATAACATACCCTTCCTCAAAGTAAAAAAAAAAGATATTTTTTTACCTCCAGGCTCATCCATCTTTGCTATGTCAAATGTGTTGGGCTTGAGAATACTATTAACATCCAGTGGGAGGTACTGGCAAGTATTTGAACTAGGTGTGGTTTCAGTCACAAGGCTGTCATACAGCTCAGAATCTGAAATGCTGTCATAAAGGGTTTCTGGAGCGGAGATCTCTTGTAAGCTGATGTCTGGAACAACATAAAAGTTAATGTTAAAAACCAACATGCTGGTTCAGAAGTATAGACTTGAAACTGATACAGCATGAGCTCTTACGTACAACATGGCCAAAAAATAGGGCTAGAAATCAACCTATCCAAACTTAGTGGGAATCAGTTGGAAGGTCTACTGAGGTCAATATAAACACACAGGCAAGACTTGATGAGGGTGGTCATTCATATAATATTGTCCAAAGCTGTTTAGGACAGAAAGAGCACATGATGAGTTGGACTTGAAAACTTTACTAGCAGCTCTAGCAAAATCAGAGGACTTTCCTTACCAATCACGCTGGATCACTGCAAAGGCCTATCTACTCTAGCAGTCTGCGCAGTAATGAAGTAGATGCCCACCGATAGTTCTCAGCAGATTTCTAGATCCAACCAGTGTCTGAATCACGTTTTGCACGAGCTAGAGCTTCTGAACCGTCTCTAACAGCACCTCCATATGAAGTGTGTTGCAGCAGTACAGTTTAGAAATAACCAGTACTAGTAACTGCAGTTAATACTAACATGCAGTTGCTTCCAGCAGTGACAATCTCAATAACATATGTTGAAGATTCTTAGTATTTCAGTAATGTTAGATTTAACAAGAGTCACTTGACATTGCCTGCATTTAAATCATCACTAGCTCATTCATTCAGAATATGCATGGCATTCTGTGCTGGCTGTCACAAAAGAGACCAGCACTGGAAATGATACATTTCTAGATAACCCTGGATTTTCATTTGTCTTAAGTGGGAAAGCCACGAACCAAGATTTTTATGATTGTATTCCAACAATCTGAAGTGGGCTCCTTTTGCCCAGTGCTTTACTTGTGGCAGTAGTGTACTGCAACCTCCATCTCAGCTGTTACTCAGTTGAGATGGAAAATGCAGAAGGTCTGTGATTAGATCCAAGGAGAAATCACATGAGATGTTAGTGTCCTCCTTTCTGCTTACAGGTAGCTACCACAGGGGAAGAGGTGCGTTTAGGAAAGGGAATTCATTGCATCTGCAATTGTTATTTCAGGTCTTGGCAAGGAAGGTTGTGATAGAAAGTGCACACTTACAGCCTCAGACTTTGTTTCTGCATCATTCCACTAGACATCACACCTGGTTACCAGGTTATAATTACACAACTTACAGAATCTCAGGATGGAATGAGTGAGAGGCATAATGGGCAGAGTCAAGTCCTATGACAGGATAATGAGAAAATCCAAGTACTGATCACTGCATATTACTGAATTTATGTTTTTCCAAATAATTCCTCTGATTTTCTGCACCCACCTGTTGGTGTACCTGTGACTGCTGTCTGTGGAAGAGATTGTTCCTGAGCAGGGTCTCCAGATTCTTGTAACCTCTGGGGATCTACACTGTGTTTAGGAGGAGTCAATAGAACTGCAGGTTGTGACTGAGGTTGCAGAAGGTCATCTGGTGGTGGTACTGGAAATACGACTGGCTTGGAGGAACCGGATTCTTTATTTATGAGCAGCACATGGATAGGTCCTGAATTACTCTTTAGATTAATCTGGTATTTCTTTTGTCCCTTTAGAAATACAGCACAATTAGAAAGCAAAGTTACAATCTTTTTACAGAAGTAGAACCACCAGTTAAGCCAGATATGGCTGCAGTCAAAAACTAGATATTCTACTGTTCTTAAGTGGAGAACCAGCCTGGTGCCAGTTTTTTCCCATGCAGCTGCTCAACTGGCTTCTTTCCAATATACAACTTTCCTGCTGTGTTTCTCTATTGATTGATTGATTGATTTGATTTGATTTGATTTGATTTATACCCCGCCCATCTGGCCTAAAAGGCCACTACATTTTATCAATGTACAAAGACTGAATTTGGCAATCTACTTTTCCTAGTGCCTCCAAGTCTTGGAAGTGCACGGAAGAACAGAGTGAGAGAAAGTTACACGAGAAACAAAATTTTCATTACTCTGAATTGATGTAATAAATGACAGACAAAGTGCAAGAACTGGAAAAAAGTTTAAGAAGGACAATATTCTCATACAAACAATACATTTCAGTGTCAGCATGACTAAGTCTGGCTCCAACTTACTGTCAATTTCCTTCTGCCACCTACAATAAAACACTACATTTTATGTCTCTTCCAATTAAATGGCAATTACTGTACTACTGAACATTATTTAAAAATGACCCAACAATATTTTTTTCTAAAACAACCAATAGGGTCATTTTTAAGTGTTTCTAGCAATAACAAACCAGTAACTTCCACAATAATTGTTTTCCAATTTCTGAGACATACAAAAAGAGTAAGCATTATAAAACAAGCTAGATATATTCCTATCTTTATTATTAAGGAAACAAATTATTCAAATACTCCCTCTGCCACACGCGTACAAATTATAACACAGGCACTACTTGGGGCCAATGTGTACTTTTTGCCAATTAATTAGATGAAAACAGATGTTCATACATACCACATGAGGTAAGGGAACTTCCAATTGTGTCCCAGCAGGTGCCTGAATTGCTAGTAGTGTGTCTCCTGATTATGAAGCAAATGTCAAACATCAGTTAAATGCATTTGTACACATTTTTGGATGATACACAATCAATTCAGAACAGAGTTTCATCATCAGCTGGAAATCCTGTCATTTTCACGTGCTTGACAAAAGTCCAATCCAGGCAATATTACTACTAGTTTTCAGATCACATGAAAAGCTTCCATGCATAGAAAGTTTATTTTCCTTAGCACATGCCGTATGCGTGTAAAAAGCTGTGAAAATACTCTGCTACACACTAGGGAGTGATCGGTATCGCAATCAGCACGCTGATAACTGTGTGATCGTAATACTAGGAAGGGATTGTCACTCTCGAATTGGCCTTCTCAGCCACACTAGACGCTGTTCTAAGACCTCTATTCAGAGCATGTTACCATAGTCTCTTGAGACTGAAGGACGCCTACACATAATGAGGGAAGTAGGGGTGGCAGAATCCCCACATTGTTACTTGGTTTACTCAGTTAATAATTCCTGAACAAGGTTAGATAGAATCTACAGTATCATATTTAAGAAAAGGCCATGGCTACTGTCAACACCATAGAGTCCTTAAATACAAGTTATGTTTTAATGGTGAGAGAGGCTACTTGTTCCAAATTTGGCCATTTCACTTCTTTGTGTTCTACCAGGCCCATCCACCCCTTACCGCAAATTCATCTTAATATTAATCTTCATCTGGTACTGGTTTCTTTTCCTTAACATGTTTGCTCAGAAGCCAAATCTCCCATATTCAGTCTAGTATCACATGTTCAGTCTGGTGCATCTAGTTCTGCTTAAAGCAGCAGTATGCAGCATTTTGACTGGTAGAATCCTATCTTCTAAAAGGCTCCTGAAGATAAGAGCAGTGATTGTAAAACAGGCTTCTTTCTACATTTGAAAATCAGAACCAGTTCGAAGGGGGAGGGCTTGCTCTTTCTTTTAATCAGCCACTAAATTGCTATGCTATTGGCACTAACATTACAGCCTGCAGGACATGCAGTAAATATGACTAAGGTGTCCTCTCAGGAAATTTGCAACGAAATAAACTCATCAACTTACCATTGAAGCAGTCACAAATGTCTTCATGAGTGATGTATGAAAAAGTGCCATATGTCAAGGATTTTCTTCAAAATATGCTTGTAAGGTAACAGACTTGTGATATTTCCAAGGTTTTTTTGTATTTGAGTAGCCTTCTTTCAATCTTTGCTAGACATATGCTAGATCACAGAATGAAATAAACTATTAAACTGTATTGTTGTTATTAATCCCCTTCCTCCTAACTTTTAGACATGACCCTTGAGTCTGCCCCCCTGCACCAGTAAGTGCTAAGAAACAAGAAGTGTAGTTGTTGTCAAAATAATATTTTCTCTCATTTTATAAATGGGATAGAAACAGACATAAAGTTATTACTTATATATTGAGAGAAGTCTCAAGGAAAAGTGCCCTTCTGTGAATGAGAAATGTTTCTGCTTTTATCAATTCCTCATATATCCTGCAGCCCATTCTTGTTACCACCAGCACACAGAGAACAACTATTGGCTGATTTAACTGAGAAATTACCTACCACTGGACATTTAATATAACCTTTTTTTCTATGTGTTGTTTTAACGAAGCAGCACTGTGGTAATTCAGTTCTCAAGAATTACTCAGTCTGTTCTAAAGGATATTGCTTATTTGTGGAATCTTCTTTAACATTTTTTATGCTTTGCTGTAACCACAATTTCTGCTGATCCAGTTCCTTTTCTTTTAGCTCTAGGTCTTCAATTTCTGCTTCAAGGTATCTTAATCTCTCCACAACCTCCTTTGTATTACAGCCTGCACCTATACCTCTTAAAAGAGAGTGAAAAAATATTAATACCACCGTAAAGTGGGCAACACAAAGACAAAAGTGGTAAAAATGCCACAGCACCATGGCTGTGACTATAATAAGTATTAATTCGGTGTATGCTTTTAGCAGGAAGCATAAGCCAAACGTTATAATATATTTTTTTTTTCCTTGAGGAAAAGAAAGGAAACATTTCTCTGATGGTGTGAAACAGTTAGATTTTCAAATCTTTTACTTCCCCTAAAAATTATAGTAGAACTGTAGAGCTGGAAGGGATCCTATAGATCATCAAGGTCAGCCCCTGTCAAGAAGGCATAGCGGGGAATCAAACTCCCAATTTCTGGCACTGCAACCAGATTCCTACACTACTGAACTATTATGAAGTGCCTCATGAATCAAGGTAGAATTATTTTGATTCTCTGAAAAACCATACAGCCAGAAAAATGATTATTTGTCTTTTGCTTTTAATATTGTAACAGAACATCAGACATTTGTTCTCTTTCACAACTGTGACTTCATTTAACAGTAGCAATTTCAATGGTAACATTGAAGTTAGAAAATGTTATTTTCACCACTATTCATTTATGCGTCCCATAGATGTATTTTATCTGCTATGTGCATATTATCACTTGCTGTAATGTTTTACTGTACACTTGAGAAACATATATGAGTGAACGAGACAAACCAATTTAAAACTGTCCAACAGAACTGGCACTCTTAGGCAGAAAAGCTATACAAACCTCCCATGCAGCAGTGATATTTAATCATCAGAGGCACAACTTTTTTGGGAACAGGAAAGCAAAGTTTTGGGTAGGGTGTCTGTACAGTGGGGCCTCGACTTACGAACGTCCCTACTTATGAAAATTTTGAGTTACGAAAAGCTCAGGCCACAAAATTTTGCTTCAACTTGCAGCCGGAGCTTCCAGTTATGAACAGAAAAAGGCAGGGGGAAAAGGCGGGGAATTCAAACCGTTGGTGGCAAAGGAGCTGCTTCTTCACCCTAATGGTTAGGAAAAGGGAGACTCGGTCTCCCGGACTTCCAACACCACTCCGATCTCCGCGCCGGGTGCCGGCTTCCCGGGCGTCCAAACCCCCTCCAGTGCCCTCTGCCTCTCATCCCCATTGCCCTCTGCCACCTGTCCCCACAGGGACAATAGGCAGAGGGCAGTGGGGACAAGAGGGAGAGGGAAGCGGGTGCAGCTTTGGAAGCCCGGGAAGCCGATAGCCTCCCCAACCTCCGCGCCGGTGCTGGCTTCCCAGGCATATAAACCCCCTCTGCTGCCCTCTGCCTCCCATCCCCATTGCCCTCTGCCTCCTGTCCCCGCAGGGATGGGAGGCAGAGGGCAGCGGAAGCCCGTGATTTTTTTTCCTTTGGCCATAACGGATTAATCGGTTTTCAATGCATTCCTATGGGAAATGGTGCTTCGACTTACGAAATTTTGAAGTTACGGCCACCGGTCCAATATGGATTAATTTCATAAGTCAAGGCACCACTGTAACTCATTGCTCCTTCACACAGTTTTGGTTATCATTTATGGACTGCAGAAAATATATTATATTCTCTAAATTCTAAATTAACTTATACATATGCATAATAGGTCATATTGCTCCAATAAATAGCCTCCCAAATTTCTGAATAAAAATTATTTTGGAAAGAAAAAGCCTAAAATTTACTAACTTCCACTGGATGCTGTTTTTTGACTTTTTTTCAATGAGATCTATCCCTTCCAGAACATTGGTGATGTCGTAAATCCGCCTCTTTTGTCTTACAGCAAGTGTATCAGCGGCCTGGCAGGTGAAAAGAGAAAGAACAATACATGCGGATGAAGGGCAAAAGGGGACACTCATCAGACAGCATCAATGAATCAGTACAAGCCTCCAAGGAATATTAATCTCAAGTCTAAAAGGGCAACTTCCCCAGCCAGCCATAGCCACAGATGTGTAGTGAGATGTCTAAGACCACCTTCCTTGCCTCTGGGTGAGGGACATAAGAATGAACTCCTCAAAACATGCTTATAGAATTCCTCACATGGGAATGTGTTCTTTAAGTGTTAGCCATGTGTGAGTCAACCGGCAGGGTAGAGGAAAGGAGGAAATGAGTTGAAAAGTTGGGTTTTTTTGAACAGGATGCAAAATAATCATGTACCATTTTCTTTAATATAATATATCAGGATTTCTGAGAATTAGATTTTTAAAAAGTGAATTCACCGTGGTGATTTATAATTTCAGTTGTAATTTTTGTATGTGTACTTTGGCTTATTGCACTGAGAAAATGTAACAGGCAATTGTAAAGGTGGGATTTCAGTGGATGAACAAATGAGTGAAAACCACAGACATCTTGTATGCAAGGGGAAATGAGAGAGAGAAAAAGGAAAAATTAGGTTAAATTCAGCAATGCTCTGTAAGTGTGCTCCAAAACATGTCTGTTTTATTGTGCCTACAGCAGTGCTGAATGCAAGAGCAGAAAGGAAGTAAAGGTCAACCCGTAAGTAACAACTAACATGATTAACAGCCTAAGCGTTGAGCCTCAAATTTTTGTGTTGGTTTGGGCTCAGTGTAAACTGTTGAGGAATAAAGCTGCCTGATTCCCAGCCCCCAAAGAGAACACAGTTTTCACTTTAACTTAGTTTTCTAAACCAACATGAAACCCATGGTTGCTACTTCTATCCCAAGAGTTGCTTTCTGGCAACAGCAACAAATACGATTTTCTGCAGTACTTTCTTCATTCTGAAACATATTTCAATTCAAATTGGTACAGCAATATCAACACATTTTGATTCAGCATCTATTTACAGATACAAAGGTGTTCACTTTCAGTCCCGTCCCCAAATTTGTATTTATAGCTGATCATTTAGAACTACAAGCATGACTCTAGTCACAAACTGAAAAATTCTAACATCTCACCAGATCAGTTCAAGACGGCTCCACCCACAAAATTCCAGTCAAAATGATTAAAGTGGTTTCGTAAACACTTAGCTATGTTGGCAAAACCGGGTTTCTCCACAACATAGTAAAGTTACTCGATTACGATTTTCTCCCACTCTCTGTGTCAAATTATGTTATCGGCACTTGAAAATTCAAACTCAAGCACTTTTTAAAGCATTGGTTTCAGGTCTAGTAAAAAAAAAGACAATTCTTCAACAGCCTCTCTAAAAGAAATTCCTTGTGTTCAGTAGCTGTACTCATTTTTTCATCTCTAATACTGCTTGTAGATAAGTGTTTATGGGAAACCTAGGGATATTTAAAAATTTATCAGAGAATGTTGGAACAAGTCACAGCAAAGAATACTGGCATTAAACCTTTAAAGCAAGGATGGGCAACTGGCAGTTGCCCACTGCTCCAAGCAAGTGTCAGCATAGGTGACCAACTCCAAACTCTAGCAAGATCAATCTAACAACTCTCTAATCAGGAAAGACAGAGTAGGGAATGTGAGGTAGAGAAAGGGAGAGGAATGTGGCTCCTCCACGAAAAAAAATACATTCCCAACCACTTTTACATATCTTATTTAGACATATTCTTGGACAGTTATCATGTTATTCCTGATTGACTGAACTTATCCAGGCATCCAATACTGGAAATCAGTTTTCCTTTACACACTTCCTTTTTGTAAAAATAAATAAATTTATTAAAGAAACACCTGACCTAAACAACATAAACCTAACACCACATTAAAATACAATTACATAATACACCAATGCCACCATCACCCTCAGGGCTAGCATTAATAATATTTTACATTTCATTCAGTCCATTTTCTCTCCAAAACCTCATTGTTTCTTCCCTCGGTGTATACCCCTTCCCTCTCCAAAATAGATATTCAAACAATACACTCCATATTTTCTTTAAATCATTATTTTTGATAGGCCTCTTCTTATTTTCATATCACATATCAGTTTATCATTAATTGCCATATCCCATAGTTCTCTATATCAGTGGTCCCCAACCTTGGGCCTCCAGATGTTCTTGGATTACAGCTCCCATAAACCTTCATCACTGCCTCTGCTGGCCAGGATTTCTGGGAGTTGAAGTCCAAGAACATCTGGAGGCTCAAGGTTGAGGACCACTGCTCTATACCATTCCTCTAAATTGAGTTGGTTATCATTTTTCCAGTTTCTTGCAAAAATTAACCTTGCTGCCATAATCATTATTACTATTAAGTCCTTATTTTCTTTCAACAATTGATCCTTCTTAACCAAATTCAATAAAGCCATTGATGGGGACATTTGAATATTTAATCCAGTTATTTCCCTTATTTCTTTAAAAATTTGCTTCCATTCTTGCTTTCTTACTTCACATGAGCACCACATATGTATATACATCCCCTTCTCTTTTTGCACTTCCAGCATAGTGATGATACATTTTTATTTATTATATTCAGTTTTACCGGCATTGAATACCACCTCCATATTACCTTATAATCCCTTACACACTTCCATGTGTATTATCTAAGACTGGTGTGGCTACTGTAATATATTTTTATTATCCATAAGCATAGATTAAGGAAACTAAAAATAATATCTGCTATGTGAGACACATACTTTCTTCCTCTCCAAACATTATACAGGTGCAACTACATTCCTGTATTATAAAATACACATATCTTTGTAAAAGGAAAATGTAACATAATAACTAAGCATTAAAGGAAGTAAATGACTGCCAAAAAGTGTTTATCTACTTTATTACCCACTCTATTCCACTGTACAAAAACACACATAATTTATACATGCAACCATAATAGTGCATATGCTGTAATAGTACAGTAAATACAAAAGTAAATTCCATGCAGGTAAAACCTAATAAAGTTAACCATTCAGCTCACTAAATAACCTGCTCCATGCATTCCAGTCAGGATGAATTGTGAAAATGAAGTTGTGGGAATCCTTAGAAAAAGGACCATGGCTTATTCAGGAATCTATGCAATAGGTAGTGAGTGCATTCAAAGCTTGCAAAACGTGACTTTACTTATCTGAAGTTTGTGCATGAAGGACAGAAGGTTCACCACCCCACAATTTAAGGGCTCATTCACAACTCAGCCAGATGAAGCAAGTTTTGCACAGTAACTACCTCCACCATGCCCAAAACGCAGAGTATAATATGACTGTTTATCTTGTACAGAAGAAAATTCTCATCCTTATTTTTTTTTCAGGAATTATTAATGCATACCAGGATGGATCCAGACTAAATCAGCTGAACTTAGTTCCTCCTGAAATTGATGGGACTTTAGTAATGTATAGTTTTTCCTACTGGCTGGGCAAAGTAGGTCTACATGTGCCTTATGTGGATAGCAAAGTAAGCCATATACACATATTCTTCCATCATGCAGAGAATCTTCAGCTGGCTAAGTGTGTGAAATCAGTCCTTAGGTGGAGAGTACTGTAATTAGATCCGTAGCCAGCAAAGTACAGTATAAATACCAGCTTAAGGTGCAGACTACCTTCACTTCCTAACACAATAGTGAACTGATCTACTTCAGTAGCAAAAGTTCTTTAACAGGTTTATTCTATGCATGTTTGAACACAAACAACAGTTAACTCAGTGGGGTCTTATCTGGGGGGTAAACTTCTTAACTGCAAACTTTCTTGGGAATAAAGGTGCAACGTACTTCTGCAATTCATCTCATCTGGTAGAGTTCACTAACAGTTTCATAGTGTAACTACTACAAATCTTTTACAATCTTTGCCTTGTAGAACCACAGTTCTAATGTTAATGATGAGATAATGGATGCCCAGGGGCCACCAAGGAAACACAGTCAAGTAAGAAACTGAATCATCCTGATCACAATTCTCCACAATTTAGAAAAACAACTGGAGGAAATGTCAATTTAGTCCAATCCCTGGTGATATAGGAAATCTACTACTACTGCCTCTCTGATGGGTGACCAACTTGCCTCTGTTTAAAAAGTCTCACAACAGAAAATTCACCATGTTTTGAATTGATTTTTCCCCTTAGGGACTTCAGATTCATTGCTACTCTGTTAACCCCTCAAAATATAATAAAAATGCACTCTATTTTGATTAAAGTATTTCATTATTTTATCTGGATCATCAAAATTTGGATTCAAGTCACACCTTTCCAAGAGATTTCTCACTGAACCTTAGAAGATCATTCTCTGGTGTGATTATCACTCATTTTTGTTCCATTCTTGTTTCCTCCTAAATTCACAATGGCAGTTTCTTAATAGATTTCTTTTTTTTAATGTCCCTGAATGATTATGGGACCTTGCTACTTGGTGCAGCACCTTTCCTTCAGATCTACCACCTGCCCTACCCATACCTTTCAATTGCTAATGCTGCATGGGAGGCCCGGAAATCTACAACTAGGAATCCAGCCTTTTCAGTGGTAGCCACCTCATTATGGAATTCACCACCAGAGGAAATGCAGAGACAATGAAGGAGTTCATCATTATGAATTAAATTTCCTTTATTCTGAAACTTTTCTGAGGACACATAAGTAGGGGGACAGCTTTATGCAGAAATCATCTTCCATACATTCCAAAAATGTATGTGTGTGTGGCTTGCAAGTACTAGAAATGCTTCTAAAGTCTCTGTTAGTTCCATTTCAGGCCTTCTAAACATTCTGTAGAAGTTCTGGAAGGGAACCTACTAGAGATGGGGGTATTCGTATAGGAATATCCCTGCACAGGTGGAGGTAACAAGGGTCCAGCCTCGAACAGCTACTCTTTGACCAGGCAGAGAGGCTTGTGGTCCCGCCTCCTGCCAGGAGTGGCTCACCAATCGCGATCTCCAGAGCTTGGATGGGAGTGTGGACCCCGCAGCATGAGCGCATCAGTGAGTGGACCGTCCGCCACCCACCCATTGTTATCTCCATCTGTGCAGAGATATTCGTACCCCCATCTCTAGAACCTACCCTCATATATTGTATACAGAGTCTCCCTGCACCGAGAGAGAACCAGTGAAAGAGCTCGCACAGCCACACACCTCTGCCACTCCTACATTTTGCAGGGCGATGTCTTCAACTTAGTGCCATTTAATTGCGTTGGACTTCAACTCCCAGTATCCCTCACCATTGGTGGCTATATTAACTATAAACATCTAGAACACACCAGATTGGGTAAGATTATTGTACGGTTACAATAATGTACAGTTATGCATACATACTATATACTCAAGAGGAGCATCTTCCCCAACAGTACAAACTGGTCAGAAGGAGAATTAAATGGGCTGCCACTCGAATGAAAAAAATGCAGTAGTTTATAGCACTGGATTTTGGCCAAGGAGGCCTATGTTCAAATGGCATCATTTCTGTCACAAATGCTGATTACTCGCACATTTTTGGGGGACCAGTCACTGCCTCTCTCTCTGTGTGTGTGTGTGTGTGTGTGTGTGTGTGTGTGTGTGTGTGTGTGTGTGTGTGTGTGTGTGTGTGTGTGTGTGTGTGTGTGTGTGTGTGTGTGTGTGTGTGTGTGTGTGTGTGTGTGTGTGTGTGTTAAGAAACCAGCACTAAACGGGGAGGGCATGAATGCAGCTGCAAAGCCACTGAACTACCTCGCAAGGTTGTTGCGGAGCCAAGTCACACTTGATCTCTTAGAGCTCCTTGGGAGAAAAAAGGGGAGTGCACTTCCCTCCTTCTCCAAAATGCACTTCTTGCTTTCTCCAGGCGCACCCCTCTCAGTCTGAGGATTCCTGTCGGGGACTCTCAGGCCATGAAGTGCCTTCTTCCCTCCCGGACCCCTAAGCCCACCCTACGTCTTCCTATTACCGACGGCCCCCCCGCCCCTGCCCCCGCCGGGCTCCGCACACGCACCGCTTTCAAGTCCAGCACGCCGTCTTTGGCCTCCTGCAGGAGCGCCACGAACTTGGTGGTGAGCAACCCCAGGCTCTTCTCGTGGCGGCTGCTGCTGCTGTTGGCGCCCAGCGTGCCGGCGCCGCCTTCCAGGCTCCCGCTGTTGCTGCTGCTGCTGCTAGAAACCGACTCGGGCGGCAGCGTCGTCGCGGCCATGCTGCCTCAGCCCTTAGTTCGCCTCCGTCCCTCCCTTCCTCCCCCGCTCGGGCCAGTGAGGGTTCCCCCCCCCGGGCGCGGAGTCCCCACGTGGCCCCGCCGGAGAGCCTTGGCCGCGAGGGAGCACAGCTGGGCCCCCGACGAGAGCGGCGGCGGCGCCCCCGGCCCCTCTCCTTCTCGCCCACCGGCTGGTCCGAGGGGAGAGGAAGTGACGCTGCCCCACACAGTTGCTGGGAGACCGAAAAGTTTTGTTTAGAAGGGGGAGAGGAAGAGTGGCGGGAGGGGGGCGTTGTTGATTGAGGAGGTGGGGCCCGAGGATTAGAGGGGGGGGAATGTGCGGGAAACCCCTCCGGCGATCTCCTCAGGGCAGGCGGAACAGATGGTTTCCTGATTTGCAAGGCGGCCAAAGGCAAAGGGCGCCCGGTTACCCTGGCTTGCATGGCGTCTGGCGTGCCTGCCTGCCTTGTGCCCGGGACACAAGGGGCTTGGGACTTCCGCGTAAACGGGCGTCAGGTTGCGCGGCACGACTCAAAAGCCGAGAGGCAAGCACCACTCGCTGAATGTAGGAGGGTTTACTTCTGAGTAAGCGTGACTAAGTAAGCGCACTGAGCCGCCTTTACGTCACAGACACAGACGTGCAGTTCGTTAAAGCTGAGGAGAAACGACACTTGGAAGTCCTTTAAAGGGCGGCCGTCTTTCAATTTCCCATCTCGTTTTCCAAAGTGCTTTTGGTTACCTCAGACTTCACACAGCTAATGCGCCCGTCAGAATTATAACGCAGTCACCCACTATGGATCGCTGTCCTCCAGATACTAGGTTACATACTCCCATCATCCCCCATGAGGCTGACTGTGGTTGCTGAAAGTTGGGGGTCCAAGAGGTAGATATCCGCACGTGCCCCTCTAGGAAGTGCTTAGAAAAGTTGACACTCGATGGTCTTGTTATTCCACATACAATTCGCTTCAACGATTATGAAGTATAAATAGGTGTGATTTTAATACTCATTAAGGATTCTAATTCCTGTCATAGCTAAGGGGAAGACAAGTAAAATGGAGTACATATGTAAACTCCAGTCAGTTGTCAAGTACTGCATAACTAGATCTCTTTCCTGCCTCCTCCAAGGAGTATTTACTCATTCTGTCAAGGGGGCAGTATTTCATTATAAAAATGTGTAAACAGGATAAATTTTTCAACATCTGTCATGTAACCACATTTGACATAGCCTGGATTGGCTAGCAGGAGCAGATATATAATGAAACATTCTATTTTATTGGGAGAAGCATCCAAACCTCTTCCAGCGTGGGACCCCATTTGTGCCCCAAATCCTGTTGCTTAGTGTAAAATTGCACTACACTAGGCCCATTGAATCAATGAGTAAACTTGTCCATATTGATTGAAATGGATCTTTTCTAACGGTGACTTGCTTCAGCAGGATCTGGAAGGACAGATCCTGAAGCTGAGGCTCCAATACTTTGGCCATCTCCTGAGAAGACTCACTGGAAAAGACCCTGATGTTGGGAAAGTGTGAGGGCAAGAGCAGAAAGGGACGACAGAGGACAAGATGGTTGGACAGTGTCATCGAAACTACCAACATGAATTTGACCAAACTCCAGGAGGCAGTGGAAGACAGGAGGGCCTGGCACGCTCTGGTCCATGGGGTCATGAAGAGTCAGACCCCACTAAACAACAACAACAGCAACAATTTTAAATAAATTGCATGTACAAATGACCTGACTCAGTAAATCCCCAGTGTTTCAATAAGCCTACCGTAGAGCAATTTACTACACTAATAGCAATTTGGTCACTATGACAGAACAAAGCTAGTTCCATGTAAAGGCAAATCCTAAGTAATTTCCAACATTCCTAGATTGAGAATGTTTTATATTCTGCACAGATTAAGCTAGTTCTAGTATGAACTCAGTTGGCTCTCAAGCTATGCTGGATAGTTATTATTCTCTGGAAATTTGTAGATATTTATCACATAGAGTAAAACAAAAGTACAATAGTGAAAAATAGCATATTTCCCCATCCTGTTAGACTCCTTAAAATATGAGAATGCAGCTAAGATTTGTTTCACTGAGAAGGATTTAAAGAAAATCTGCAAAACTGAATTGCTCCTGATACAACTATCAAAGATATGCATGACTTTGTTTACTAGTTTTCCAGGAGGCAAGACCATGACATAAAACCTTACACAAGTCTCAGGAAAAGAAATTAAGTCCTTTCAGTCAATCAAGATGTTACATATGCCTGTTTTTGATAAATCATAGCCCTTAAACTCATCATAGTAATTTTCTTCTTGAATCTGAATAAAAGCCACAATAGATAACTTAACAAAAATAACTATTTAATTTGAAAACACTGTACACAAAGTGCAAATGTAAACCACACAATTATCCACCATTGCTCATGTGGAGTATCTTTCTCAAAAATGATGCTAATACCATGGCCGTAGTCATTGAGAACATTTTAATTATTTTAATGAATTAATGAATTTTAATTATTTTTACTAAGACACTTGAAGAGTGTCAGTTTCTTTGTATTTCAAAGTTCCTGCTGAATATCACTCAAAGCAATGGTAAGTCGTTTAATTTTCTCTTCCATAGCTTTCTTATTACTTGCAGTTTCCTGTAGTAACTGACGCATTTCTTCTTCAACCTGATAAACCTGAAATGAAATTTAGCAGCACATTGTTATAAACAATGCACTTCTCAACTTAAAATCTATTCATTGTTAATTTCTTACTGATTTATATTATGCCATTTTCATTTCTTCTAAAGATGTTACAGAAAAGTAGGCAAAGGTATGAAATCAACTTCAAAGTTCACAGTAGTGACATTATTCAGTCACTTTCTAGAAATTATACATACTGTAAAATGTAACTGACTTGACACATGACAGATCTTAATGCCATTAAAGAAAGTTTATTACTTGAGCTCAAAAAAAGTAGCGGGAGCTAAAAATAATAGAACAAACAATGCCTTAAGTGGAATTTTCAATTAATTTAACCCACCAAAGCTGTTTAAAAACATAGAACAGTAGATGCATTCATTTCACAAATATTTTTCTCCAGCTTCCACAAATCATCTGTAAGACTTCTTTTGAAAATCTACTCTGCAACCTTAGATGCATTGCTGAGAACCTTTACTATCTGTTTCCCCCAGATATCTGGTGCAAAGATGGAACTATTGGTAAGGCTTCTCCAGCCAGCCTTACATCCATGCAAACAATACTGGGGACAGAAAATAAACCACAGATAATTTATAGCTTAACTGCATGACTGTGAATCCAGCCTGGAATTGAATACTATGTGCAGATTTGCCAGAAACTCCCTCTTTTCTCCCTCTGATGTAACAATATCAGACAGTGGGCCTTTGCATGCTGCACCTGCAGATTATTCTTCGGAGGCAGCACCAGTATTTATTAATATTTATTTATATTATTTGTATGTCACCTTTCTCCCCACAGGAGACTCAAGATGGCTCACAACAAATGAGTAATTGAGAGATGTTGCCAGTAAATGAAATCCCTTAATAGATTATTTACTTAACAAGTAAAAAAATGAATGGCACAGCATCGTACATTACCTTTTCATTTGCTTTCACAATTTCTTGTTGCTTTTCATTTGCTAGCCGGACCAATTCTGCTTGATGTGCCGCTAGTGTTGATTCCAGTTGCCTCCGGAAAGCATCATCCATAGAATGTAGCTTTTCTGTGAGTATCCTAAATACAAGTTGGCACCTTCTCTTGAAAATATCGTAGCATTGTAACACTACAAATCATTAGGATGGCGTCATCAAGTGACACCAAACATTGTCCATCTATCAGTAGTGAAAAGGCTCTCCCTTCCCATCATAGCCTCGGATATTTTTTTGAAGACCAGGAGACTCAGACTAGGAGACTTTCAAGAACAATTTTGTGGTGCAGGGCAGCAAGGGAAGATCACTTGCATAATATGGGCTAAAATCCTGTTGCTTAGCATAGTAAATTGCACTAAAGGAGGCCCACTAACTAAGTGGAGATTGAATCAGCAAGGATTTAATGAGTCAACACTTCCATAAATTCCACTGATTCACATTGACCTAATCTCGTTGCAATTTAGGCAAAATCTAAAGAAACAAAACAAAACAAGACAAAAACATATGGCACCTTGAAGACTTAACTTTTAATGCAAACTTTTGGGACATGTCCAATTCATCAAACAGAACCAAATGTGAATGAAATACTGTAGCAGTTTCACTAGTTGCAACTTAGTTTAACATAGTAAACTATGTTACAGTAGGCCCATTTGAATCAATAGAACTTATGGAGGAATTGATTCATTAAATCCTGACTGATTCAACAGCCCTTTCTAGTGTGATTTACTATACTAAGCAAAGGGTTAGCCACATGGCACAAACAAAATAAAATATAAATGCAAAAATAGGCAATACTTTCATAGACCATTAAAAAGTCATCATACAATTCACAAGCTTTTGTGGATTAAAACAACACTTCATCAGGTTTCTACCAGTGTGAAGAATGTAAAGTCCAAATGTACATGGCATAATAGATTTTGCCAGACTATTTGCTCTTTCATGTAAAGTCCAAAAAGTTCTTGGCAAGTTGGAAATTGCCAGAAATGTCTCTCTTAGATGTAAATCTGGAGACTGGTTGCTGTTTTATGGTTACTGCTTTGGCATTTGTGGATTGAGTATAACAATCCAGTTCTCCAAACAAAGAAGCACTGGCCATATGTGTACATCCACCTCTCATATTCATGGCATTTCTTTGAAATGTACACGATTCTGCTTAGCGTGGGGGAGGGTTTGACACAGAAAACGTGAGTCCTCCATCTGAGACTTGGGGTGATAATTTCATAAACTCATTAGGTATAGCCAACTGGAGTCCGATTAAGGCCAAAATGATATTACCTAAACATCAAGACACACACAGATCTCACCTTGCTCACTGTTAAGTACAGTACTTGTCAATTACAGTACTAGTCCATAAATCACAACTTACAAATATTTCTTAGCAATGCCAAAAGGAAATTTTTCTCTAAGACACATTTTGTTATAGAACATCACATTAGAAAAGACAACAGCCAATATCCTGTTCAATTTTCCATGTGTATAACTTCAAATGTGAAGTAGCTGCAGTAAGGTAGAGAAATCCAGTTTCCTACTTGGATGTTTGTGCAGCCATTTGACCAGGCAGGCAACCAAATCACTCTATATTATCATAGGCACTTTGCATAGCTATTTGCTGTGCATATTGGCCAATATATTTACACACATTTCTCACTAGCACTTGGGAAAAATGCTATGAGGAAAAGAACAAATACGTTACCATGCTTTTCTAGAGAAAAAAGAGATTAGGACTACCAGAATTCATTTTGAGTAACAAATTTAACACAACAATATCCTGAGTATAAACTGACAATACTACTTACTGTCTCCCCGCTTTAAAAAACTAAGTGCAGAGTTCTACAGGGTTCCCCCCACCCACTCAAATTAAATTTTATAAAAATGGTGACAAAACATACACTGAATGGTATTTGTTAGAATGTATAAAGATGTCATACAGCAAAATTGTTTTATCAGACTCTTTTTGAGTTTCCTACTTATATACCTAAAAGAATATGTAGAATACTTAATACAACCTGAAAAGAGACAAAATGTTCTCCAACCATCCTGGAAAACACTGTTCTATAAGATCTCATATGGAAAAAATAGATTCCACAATCTCATCATCATGAATGTAATACACACTGACACAATCAGGAAGACATAAATACTGACCAAGTTCACATTGTAATAGATTAAAAATACTGGTTTTATGAACACACCATGGAAGCAAGCTACTGCCTTCGCTTCCATTTCCCCCCCCACATCTTACAAGCAAACAAAAACAAAGCAGGCAAGGAAAGACCATGATCTGACAAGCCTGTATTCTTGACCCACCATTATGTACAAAGATGCAAATGCCGTCAGTATATTCACTAACCTCTGAGCCTGAAGACTTTTATCTCTTTCTTCAATCAGTTGCTTCTCTTTGACATCAAAATTTTCTTTCATTTGTTTCACCTGCACTTCCAGCTTGGTCAACAATCCCCCTTTATCTTGCCACTTCTTATTCAGTGCACTGAAATATAATGAATATATTTAGTGACCTCAAATACTTATAGCAGTGTTTCCCAACCTGGGGGGCATGGGTCACCTTATATATGTTTCCCTTGTTAAATAATTTCTTCCTTAACCCTTCCAAGCCAGATATTAAAGTTAGTGTGTATGTATGAAAAACAGGCCCTTTGAGGGAGAAAGAAGCCTCTATTTTCTGAGAAAGGACTTTACCCCATTAAAAATGCCTTTTTATGCAAACGTAGTATTGGTGGTGTCACAGGTCACTTGGCTATTAGAAAAGGGGGTCGAAACTCGAAAAAGGTTGGGAACCACTGGCTTATAGTATAACAATGGCAGAGGAATAATATCCTCTTTTGTTTGTTAAATAGATATATCTCAGCTTTTCTCCGAACAGTACTCAAGCACTAGAGTGGGAAGAAAGCTTAATTGTACTTCCTCTCCTCATCATGCCTGAATATGGTCCGTTATGTTTCAACATGTACAGAAGACAACAGGTGTTTTAAGCACCTGTAAGACTTCTTGACAGCTTCAAGCTCTGCATCTTTCTCTTGAAACTGTTGTTTGAGTTCCTCTTTTCTCTCATTTTGCCTTTCTAAATTTTCCATCAGGTCATCTAGCTGTGCCTCTTTTTCCTCTAGCTGAACTTGAAGTCTCTTTTGGATTTCAGAACTTTCTTCGCGATGCCTTCTTATTTGCTCATCTCGTTCCTGTAAGGACTTGAAAGCAAATTGTGTCATTAGTACATCTGCACAGGAATGCAGTTACAAGTTCTTAACATACTGGCTTTTGTAATTCAATCTTTGTTGGAATAACAGACAAAAAAAAGCCATTGTGGTATAGTGCTAGAAGACAAAATATAAATCTCCCAAATGCTGTTCTAATTAGTTACTTACTATGTGTAATACTTAAGCCTAGAACCTGTTCCTTCAATTTCTTGTGGGAAAGTGCCATGGCAGCTAAAAACACATATTTTAATTATTTTCGTGGAAGAAAACTATAACCTGCTTTCTTTATCCACAACATAAACATAATCAATATAATACCCCACAAGTTAGTTAGAACCAGCATTTTTCTCATTAGTAGTTTCCTTGCAGCTGAGGCACACTCTTCCTTTCTATCACAGCTGTTATTCTGCACAAAAGGTACAGATCCATATTTTTATGTTAGTGAAGTTCCAACAATATCCACAAATGTTTGCAAGCAATCTACCTCATTTCACCAGGTGGCCAGACTTAATGGCTTCATTCAGTCAAGGGTGACCACTTTTCCCTTTTGCATTGAAAGACGTTTGCAAAATGTGTTCTTGATGGTGACTTTGAGGGCCCAGTATCACTGAGGTACTTTGCAAAATATTTGTACAATGCAACAGAAGAACTTTTAGTCAAAAGCTAACATGAGCCTTTAAGGAGGGACAGCATGGGAAAAAGCACCCTTACTTCTTTTAACTTTCTGATTGTTTCTGTTTGATCCTCTACTATCTTAGACTTGATCTTCAGTGCATCACTGCTGCGCTCATTTTGTTTTTTCATAGCTTCATTCTCACTGGTAAGAACTTCTATTCTGCCTTCCAATTTTCCTCGATCTTGAGCAAGAGAAGCTCCTGATGAAAACAAACAAACCAAGAATACAAAGTCAATCTTGCACATTTAGGGCTGCAAACTGTGAAGCTAGTCTGTCAGGGTGAGAGACACCATAAAGAAACTAAAAGCACCATCCTCTCTTTCATCTTCCAAATTTTCTTGGAAGTTTTCATGCAGCTTGTGGACAAACAACTAGATTCTTTCCATCAACTCAATCCATTCCTGCCTGAGCAGAAACTATCAAAGGCTAGTCACTCACTCACTCTGCAGCTGGTAGAAGACAGAGAAACTTTTAAAAACACGTTTTCGTACAAGTTGCTACATTTATTTAAAGACTATTTAGCATAAAAACAGAAATTGCATGCGCAGAATCAGCTTTTTAGGTATCTGGCTATGGAGCCGGAGGTTGAGAGTACAATTCTCCACTCTGCCTCCTTGATAGGAGCTGGACTCAGTGATCCATAGGTTCCCCTCCAACTCTGCAATTCTAAGATTACCTTGTCAACAAACCTGTATTTTATTCATTAATAGCATTTTATCCATAAGTAACATTTTTGTTCATCAGTACCATTTTTGAGATACATTTTTGGAAACTCCTGGTATAGGATGAGCACTGATGCACATTCAGAAATCAAACAAGCAATTATATAATATCTCTTGCTCCAAGTACAGAAGGGCTAAATTGAGTCTGCATGCCTCTAATTATCTAAATACCGCCAAAAATGGTTGGGGGTTTGCTGGCAATGTGGATCCCTATACCACCAGAAGAAGACAGATGGCTGCATTGTTATAAAGACTTAGCAAAGAAGGATGTTTCAGTTCTGTTCTTTATCTACATCCTGCCAGAGCTAGAATAGAAGATGTTGAATAGAAGATACCCTGTTGTGCTAGCTCCTGGCTCCACAGTTTCCTTTCTGCTCTTAATCCATCAATTAGAGACTCTTGGGCTGTCATCTGTAAAATAAGTTTTGATTTTTCTTGCTTAAGAAGCTCAAGTTGAATGGTCTTCTCTTTATCGTCCTCCACCATATTTTCAAGCATTCGGATTTGACTCTTTAGGGGGAAAAACAAAACAAACGAAGCTAGTCTCTCCGAAGGGTACTCCGCACATCCCTCACACTTTAATATGCTATACAGATATTGTGAAGTTGTCTTTAGTAGTGATTGGCTGAGCTGCCCTGGTGTCACAGAACGCTGGGGCAGATGTCGTCAGCTGCAGCTCTCATCAGCCCTAGCCAGAATAATCATTTATGAGGTACAGTGCAAACTGCAACCTTGTAACATCTAGAGGGTTACAAGTTGTCTACCTTGATCTAATGGCTGAAAACCTGTTGCTTGGTCTAGGAAGCTGCGCCACAGCAGGCCCTCTGAATCAGTGGGGATTTGGTGAGTCACTCCTCTGCCAGTTCCACTGATCAAAATGGATCTAGTTGCAACTTACTGTGCTAAAGTAAGCCACAACTAGAGTGGGCCCATTGAGCCAATGGAACTTACAGAGGAATTGACTCATCAAAATCCCCACTAATTCAATGGGTCTGTTCTAGTGCAACTTACACCAAGCAACAGGATTTCAGCCAATGATTTCCACATGGCATGAGAACAGGGCCAGAGAATTGAATGGTACATGAAATATTAAGCATTAGATAGTTAAGAGAGCACTCTATCCTTTTTCCTGAGAATTATTTAATACTATATAGAATCAGTTTTCAATAGCCCAAATTATCTTGTGTTTACACACTGCTGTTTGCGAAGAAGCACACACTGTATATGCTGTGATTCCCGTAGCACAGCGGTGTAGAACCTGTGGACCTTCTTAGGTTTTAAGATTACAACTCTCAGACTCTAGTGAGTCTGATGGCCAAGTCTGATCACAGTTAAGTTCAACATCTGGAGGCCACAATTTGCGCTCTCTACCTACACAATTTTTTAAGAAGTGCAGTACTGAGCAAGTTTATGAAACAGACCATAAAAGTTTGAAGCTTCATGCTATGGAATGCTTCCATGCAGATATAACTCTTCATGCAAGCCTCTTCCTGTATGTTAATACAAAGTGCAGCACGAAGAAGAAAATATAGCTAATATATCATTATAAGGATTATATTATACATAATAAAAGATCATATATAATACAGAAGTCTAAAATTCATACTTTCAAATTGTAAGTTGTTTCTTGCTTTGATTTAACTAATTCTGTGATCTTAGCTTTTTGTTCTTTCACCATGGATGTCAGCTCTTGGATCAGAGTAGCCGACTGCTTTTCTTTTTGCTGGGACTGAACAAGAGCATTCTTACGCTCAATTAGCTCTGCTGAAACCTCATCAAAAGCTTCTTTAACCTATTTCAGTATGGGGAAAAACAGATACAAAATATTATTGTTAAGTGTGGTTTCCTCTAGATAACAACTGTTGTGTCACAGTCTGATGAATAGTAGGGGATTAATTTGATACATAATTTAAAAAATGTTAATGTACATCAACATGGATGTTCATCTCAAAAGTTACCAAACATCTCAAAGTGCCTAAAAACAGATATTCTAAAAAAAATGTAGTTTTTTTATCTTGCGTTTCAGTTGCAACAAGTCTCTTTAAAAAAAAAAAAAAATTAATCTGCTTAAAATTAGATTGAATTTAATGCAAACACAGAATCTCTTAGAAGTGGATTTACAGCCTTCCTTTGGACGGCTGTTTTTCTTGGTAATGAAAATAACTATGGGAAGAAAATATCATCAGATAATAAACATATATAAAAACTAGAGGTGAACTATACAAGCACTGTATGTTTACTGAAAATGCTGTAAAACAAGGTTCCTTCACTGAAATGGAGGTGTGGTGTCATTGGGAAGCAGCTGGAATTAGAATTCCTTCAACTACTAAATCTGCTCTTCATAGTAATAGGTTTATTTCTAAATACAGAAACACTGTTTTGTTCATATAGAATAGTTTTTCAAACTGAAGAAAGTTTAAGAATTGAAAAAGCAAGGAGATATGTTTCTAAAAGCATGGGATCAAGAGGGATAAAAATCAGCAATTTTAAAAATTTGGGGAAATGGTATACTCTTTATGTATTGGATTTGTTCGTTTATTTCATTTATATCCCTGACTTTCTCCAGTAAGCTCAAAGCAGCATACATGGCTGTCCTCTTCCCCATACAGTGAGTTTCATGTGCAAGTGGTGGTTTGAATTCCAGTTTCCTGAAATGTATACTGGAAGTTGAACCTTACAGAAAATACACAGCAATCCTAACACTGTAACATTTCTTAACCCATACAAAAGTAGAGGGGAAACAGGATTCATCTCCCTTCCAGTTACTGTATTATTTCTCTCCCAATGCAGAATAATTAAGATGAAGTGTGATGATTATATACCACCCCACAGTATTTAAAGCAATCTCTGGGTGTTTTGCTTTTTAAAAAAAATTCAGGCTACACATTCCACCCACACCCCCACGAGCTGGGTACTCATTTTATCAATTTTGGAAAGATGGAAGCCTGAATCAACCTTGAGCTGGCTGTCAGAATCCACACAGTTCACAGTCTCTAATGCCATGAAAGTGAGAGGTGAAGAAAAATGTTCAAATCTGTCCTTCTCCTCCTCAACTGGACTTTCAACCTATCATTTGGCCTCTGGCATATTGTCACAGGGACCACCAAAGTACTACAGCTTTAGCGTTGCTTTATAATACCTATAATAAAATCTAATTCTTAAGGTTTTATTAATTGTGTCATATAATTCTAAATTAGCTTGACAGGCATTGGCTGAAAGCCTGTTAGAAGAGCTCAGCCAAATTTTAACTTCCCATATATCCCTCCCTGGTAAACAAAGTTTGTAGCTGTTGTTACTGAACCTTTATTCTGATATAAAAATGCTCAACACATTTTGGCACACAGCCTTCTTCAGGAGTATGTATAAAAAATAAACTATAAACAACAAGCTCAGGACAACCATAACTGTCTATATTGCTCATTTTTGTATTCATACAGACAGTATTGTATCAATGAATATGCATTCAGTTTTTTCATACGGATTCTTCACAACATGATCTTTATGCTTCTAGTAGTAACAGTCTACCAATATGAATTTATAGCATACATGATTAGAAATGGGCATGAACCTCAATTTGGAGGTTCGTGCCACACATTTCCCCCCCCCCCGGATCCCCTACTCACCAGCCAGCATGCACTCCTCTACTCCTCTTCAGCTGTTCCACCAGTCTTCAGCAGGAGCTTGGGCTTCCCTGCCCTCCCTCCTTGCTGATCACCCACTCCAACAAGGAGGCAGGATAGGCAAACCCATGCTCCTCCCAAAGAGGAGCGTGCTCCGACTGGTGAGTGGGTCACTGGCCGGGAGGCAGGGTAAGGGAATGTGTGGCACCTGTGGTGCCACGTGTACAAACCAGCACAAACCTCCAAACTGAGGTTCATGCTCATCTCCATATGTGGCACATTTATAACAACCTTGGTATGCATCATGTATATTGTTATAAATTCCTATTGACAGACTATTACAACTACAAGCAGCCCCTGAGCCTTTGGAAGGTGTTCACTTCTATCCTGAACTTTGCCAGGTTCATTCAGCCCATGTTGACAATGGTATTGTGGTTTTTCATCCCCTTCTCCCGGCCTCACAATTTTTTCTTTGTTTCACACTTAAAACATTCGTTGGTGCTCCGTGCCAACCATTCTGGGTAAGGAGGTTGTATACATGCCTCCCTCCTAAGACAGAAACTCTGGGTCCAATGGGTCTCCACCCTCCCCCAACTGTTCCTGGCACATCCCCTTGTCCCTATCACCTGGAGACCCATGGTGATAGGGACATCACTAGTCTAAATCAACTCTTCCCCATTAACTCATTAGGTAACCTTAACTTTCAGACATGGATCACAATTTCTAGCTAAAAAAGGGACTATCTTTTCTGCATAGGTTACAAAAGCCAGAATTCCTACAATTTCTCTCCACATTCATTCTCCCTTTCTTACCTCTGCGAATCTTTTGGCTTCTATAGTTAAAGCAATACGAAACTCATCTTCTAGGTCCTTGTAACTTTGATTCATCTGCTCAATTTTCTCCTTCAGTTCTTTAATATGGTTCTCCTGCCTCTGTTGCTCCCTAGCAACTTCTTTTGACAGAGCTTCTTGGAATTCTGAGCCATTTAATGTAACACGAGTTTCAAGTTCTTTTCTGGAACGACATGTCATGCAGGCAAGGATCAAAATACACAGTGAAGTGCATTAGTCTTTAAACAGAATTCTCTCTATACATCTAAGACATCCACAAGGAGAGCTTCAGGACAAACAGTATTTGTGTTCTCAAATCAGTTCTTGTATCACTGGGAAGACAAATATTTCTGCTCAACAGGATTTTCTCCCTACTTTTCCCAAAGAGTGTCTACTATCCTCTGAAAAGGATATCTGCTAATTAAATTTGTAATCTTAAAAACAACTGATGTCCTGATTTGCTGGGACAAGTTAAGGAATTTCTGATATTTTTGAGCATGACATATGCATCTATCAGAAAGCACATACCTGTGTTCTCGCTCTCTCAGTGTAAGAAGTTCATGGACTTGTTCCATCTTCTGTTTCTGCTGCCGAAGAGATATCCGAAGTAACTGCACTTCCCTCTCAGCAGCTGAAGCTTTAAGTTCTGCAGCCTGAATCTGTTTCATCTGCGCAATGTTGCAAATAAAGTAAGGGAAACACAATCACAGATGCTAAGATTTTGTACTATAAGCAGAATTTGAAAGTTATCTATTTTCCCCTCATCTGTTATGAAAAAACAACTGATGCTCATCATTCTAGTTAGCAGTACATAACAAAATACTGCCAGATGCTATAAAGAATGTCAAGAGGAATTCATGCTTTGGAAATCTAAGTTTACAACAGGACACTAAAATCTTATATAATCTCCCCTCCCGTGTGAGTATGTGCACGTGTGGTATAATTTTTCTCCATCTTTCTCAAAATATCTCTTTTTTGCTAAAACACATTCAGCAGCCATGTTCAACTTAAAGAATTCCTATTATCCTCTCCCGTTCTGGAAATGTGAAGGAAAGACTGCTTAGGGTCATGGCCCCAACATGAATGACTTTAAAATGGGGTGAAACAAATTCATGGAGGAAAAAGTTACTGATACTAGATACAATAACTATGCACAACTCTCAGTATCACAGGCAGTATTCCTCTCAGTACCACTATGCTGGAAAACACAAACAGGATGGCACTCATACCCCACAAACTTCTCATAGACATCTGGTTGCCCACACGAAGAAGAGAATGCTGAACTAGAAAACCTCTAAGCCTGAATCCATCATAGTTCTTAAGACTACTGAGGTTTTTGCTCCAATAATAAAAATACAGATACATACATAAGGAGACTTATCCCCAAATACACTCCACAAATCTAGTACTTACAGCTATGCAAGGAATAAGGCTATTCTATCAGGTCAAGTCTAGCTTTGACCAATTCTGCAGGATGAACTGCATTTGCCCAATCTCTCCTTTATAAATAAACATTATTTCTCCCGTCCCCTTCCCGTATCAGAATCAAAAACAATACCTCCGAGGCTTGCTGCTGTATCCTTTGTGTCTCCACCTTGGACAGTGCTTCCTCTAAAGTCTGCAGTGCCTTCTTCTGATCCTCTTCTTTTTGTTTTGACTGCTTTAGTTCCTTACTAAGTCTTTCAACTTCCTCTTTCAGTTGCTGAATCTCAACCTGAAATTTTGTCTTTGCATTTTTTTCTCTCAGAACCAACTCTCTCAGCCTGAAAAAAGCACATGAAAATTGAAAGCACAACCTTCAAATTTTATAAAGTGATTTAGGGGCCTAAAGTTCTTCGTAGTTCTTTCTAGCTTTCAGTACTAAGTGAATGAGGACACCATGTCAAACCATGATTTGTGCTTCAAACTCACAAACCACGCTGGATGGCTGATTTCTTTTTCCACCCTCCCATGAAACTTCTTAAGCTCATTCCATCTCCATGCTGTAACAATGGCTAAGAGCCCAAGCAACATACTTCACTAAGATTTGTTAGTTTCAGACCTCACACCACAACATAGTTATGTTTCTTTAATCATGGTTTGGAATGAGATCCAAATCAAGCCATTCCTGCAAGAAAATTATGAAATAATCAAATCACTCTGGGTTGGTTGTTGTTGTTGTTGTTGGTCCATCAAAATCCAGCAATGAATTGAATTAGTAGTTTAATAACTGAACAGTAGAACTAAAACCTAAGTTTGGATTAGGCATTTTGAGAAAGGCAAAGTTCTCAGAGTTCAGGAGCCAGAACTGTAAATACTGTAGCTAACCGAGAAGTTTATTCATATGCTTCCAATTACTAGAGACAAATATTGCCAGATGGTGGCAATTGAGTTTTGCAGTTTCAGCATTTCTATGTATGGCTCAGCAAGACAACTGCTCCCTCAAGCTCTGTGCTATCTGACGTAACCTACAGTGACTCTCCAGAGTCTTGTACTTCATCTATTAACTGAAAAATATGGAAGTGAAGTAAACAAAAATGTTCATTCCATCTTTTAAAAATACCAGTTGAATATGCTGGTTCTTTACCTATCTGTAGTATATATGGCCATACTCTGAATATCCTTTTCTTCTTTTGCTTGGCCTTGCAGCTCCTTGAGATTTTCTCTTGCTTTCTTTTCAGCTTGTTCAGCCTTCCATCTCTTTTCTCTCTCCTGATCTAGTTCCTGAATTAGCGCCTAAAAAAGAAAAAGAGAGAGACATCATATTGATGGTGAAACTGATATTAGTTAGGTAGCACAATAGAACAAGTTGTATGGCCACTGTCCTGCAACTACAGGCTGCTAAACCAGTGGAAGCGTTTTAAAACTGGGATGCCAGATAGTGAGGTACCAAGATTGCTCTCCACTTAGCAACTAAGAGATCTTAACAAGATTTCATTTAAAAAATCAGCAGTGTTGCTTTTCTCACCTCTCATATAAAGGAAAGAGAAACACTGAGAATATTTGGTGATAGTCTTAGTAAAAAGAAAGACTGGAATTTGAGTTTATCAGTATGTGTTTATGGAGAGAATAAGCTAAGTGGTAGCAAGTCAAAATATGAAAATATGAAAATACCCATGTAAGTAATACAAGCCAGATATTCAATGATTACTTCGGCTACAATAAGAATCAACTCCTGTATATGGGTTAAATGTGTAATTAAAAGCTGAAGGAGTTGATGTATCTAAAATAAGCACTAAAATCTATAGATGCACATCTGCAGATCATACAGTTATAGCTGAAAGCCTCACTACATTATTGAATCTATCTGCAATGTGATGATTTGTGTTTTTATGTGTATTAGAATGGGATATGTAGTACTAAGACTGTCCCAATAGCATCCATTTTGATTTAAAGTCTATTCTGTAGTAGGAAAGTTTTATATGCTGTTTCAGAGAAGCTTCGATCTCTGGTTATCTCGTTGCTAAGCTGAGTGGAGAGCAGAGAGTTTCGTAGTCAAAATAATTCTGCCACAAAGAATGATAACAACTGAAGCTCCCTGAGAAAGTTAGGCGGAACAACAAGACCCAGGAGGCATTCTGGGAAGAAGAAGAGTGAAGAGAAAGGAGAAGAAAGATGGAGTTTGCCTGAGAAAGGGGCAGACACGTGTTTTTCCCATAATGGACTGGTTTTCATCTAGCATCAGCCTTTGAAGACCCAAGACACGTGAGATGGATGATTTATGCTTTTTGTTAGTTAGCATAGTTTCATTTCTTTATTTTTTTAGCTGGAGTGGGGGAGTGGAGTTTTCCGTTAGTCTTGAATGAAAATGTACCTACTGAAATATTTTACTATCAACTGAAACCTTTTCTAAAGTAATTCTTTTTAATAAAACAGTAATGATTGATTTCTATGTAGAAGCTTTGTTTCTTGAACAGACCAGCTGAATGTCTAATTGGCCACGTGGGTTTGCTACCAAACTTTCAGAGCCAAATCATTCTGAGTATATCTCATGGTTATGTCTGTGTTGCTTTCTTAATAAGGAGATTGGCCTCTGAGGAAGAAAATTTAGACAGAACTTGGCTGAGTTTAATTGGCTCTGCTCAGCAGTTAGAAGTTTGTCTGGTTTTCTTACTCGTCCCGATTTCCTGCACCCCCATAAATCTCTTTGGAGATACGGGGCTGTTTACAGTCATGAGGTCAGCTGACTGACATAAAATATTCACAACAGCTTGGATGGATGGATGGATGGATGGATGGATGGATGGATGGACGGACGGACGGACGGATGGATGGACGGAAATCTTTTTGTTAAAATATAGAACTGAAATCCAGCAGATCTTTACAGCAGAAGTGAGTCAAATAACTTCCAGCCTTCTCCTTGACATTAAACAGAGGACATTAGGTGGTTCCCCTAGCCCTAATCCAAAGGTCCCCATAGCTATCCAGAGGACTCATGAGAAACTGGTAAAATTTCCTGCTTGTACCAACAGGAGAGGAACTTGAATCAGGGCATGCTGTCACAAGCAGGAGCAAACTCATGCAGTAGCCAAGGTTACTGGAAGTCTAAATCTTTTCATCTTAAGTTTAAATAAGTAATAGGATAACTTCTAAAACCAAACCTTGTATTAGAACCGTTTTTAGTGGTATGTAAAAGACACATTAGTTCATTACTATGTGACATCAAAACATTAAAATACACATACTCTATAGGTGGACTCTTCTGGAGTATCAAGATCCAGAGTTTTTAGTTTTTTCATTTCACTTTTCTGCCCATCTAGTTTTTTCGGTGATTTCCCAACTATCTCCAAGCTTGGTATTTCTGAGGATGGACTTGAATTGTCTTCCTTTTGGATCTGAGATCTTTGATTTTTTGACTTTATGCAAGTCTGCTCTTCTCCCCTAAAATGACACAGAAATTGAGTGCACATAAACAGGAGGAAGGTCACATCAATATTTTGGATTAAAGCTATAAAACAGATAACATTTAAAGTACATCGTAATAGATTTTAAAAAATAGACTTGGTGCAGTATATATGCTGCTCCTAATATTGCCATATTTTGCAGCTCTGGTGGTGTTATTTAAGAGATCTGCAGCTGATCATAATTTTTATAAAATTCCACAGCATTGTTCCCAATGCCCCAATGACTGTTAGGACCACTGGAATATGTTTCATTTATTTCTATTGCCAGGTCTCTGATTTTGTTATTTTTTCCAATTTGTTATCTTCAACTCTGGCACCCCCTGGAATTAAATGGTCAATTATCAAGACTTTTTTTTTCATTCTGTTACTGTTACGTCTGCTGTATTATGTTTAAGGTATCTATCCACTTGAATCCGAAAGTCCCGCAAGATCTTAATTCTACCCAATATTCCCACAGATTCTTGAATGATAGCAGATTATTATTATTTTTAACATAATGACCAGTGTATTAATCTTGCACCTCTATCATGTCTGGCTTTGTAGTCTGTCTGTGAAATCTCTGGTCATTTACAGATGATGTATGACACCGTTTCATCTTTTACTTTGCAGAATCAACATCTGTGTAATTTTGTTACACTAATTCCTTGAATTTTAGCTTCATGACACTAGTTTGGAGTTCTAGTGCAGCAAAAATCAAGCTTTTGGATTCTTTTTTGATGGTCCCCAATTTTAGCCATGGCCGAGTTATTACGTTGTCCATCAATATACTTAGATATTGCTCATGTAGTGGTTTATTTTTCCAGCTATTTAATTTATCTTCAAATTACTGTTTCTTACATTCAACCTTAGTTGTTGTTGCTGTTTTGGTTATTCTTATTATTACTATCATATATGGCAATTTTGGGACGTGGTGTAGCTGCGAGTTAAACCGCAGAAGCCTCTGTGCTGTAAGGTCAGAAGACCAGCAGTCGCAAGATCAAATCCACGCAACGGAGTGAGCTCCCGTCACTTGTCCCAGCTCTTGCCAACCTAGCAGTTTGAAAGCATGCAAATGCGAGTAGATAAATAGGTACCACCTCGGTGGGAAGGTAATGGCGTTCCATGTCTAGTCGCACTGGCCACATGACCACAGAAACTGTTTACGGACAAACGCTGGCTCTACAGCTTGGAAACGGGGATGAGCACCGCCTCCTAGAGTCGGGCACGACTGGACTAAATGTCAAGGGGAAACTAACCTATGGCAATTTTAAGATGTTCCAATGGACAATCTGATTGTTAAATATAATAATAATAATAATAATAATATAATTTATTGTCATTGTAAGTATATAGTATAGTACATAAAAGGCAGTTCTCTGAAAGTAGCAGTCAGGCTCCCAGTGCTTTTCCTTCATCGTTATCACAATGTACATTTTTATTGTACTTTTAACAACCAATTATTTTCCAATTGAACTAGAAATTAGATATACAAAAGACTTAAGACAGTTGTCATGAATGTGCCAATTAGCTTTGCAGTCCATTCCTAACTGTATTTATAAATAAATTAAATAAATAAATAAATTAAATAAATAAATAAATTTACATTTTAACAACCATGCTAAGCAAGACAAGCTTGCTTAGGGCTGGCTCTCAATTCATGGGGTTGACTACAATGGCTATTTATCCTACAGCCTGCATTTGATTTGGTATAGATAAAAATGAATTTTTAAAATGGTGACTACATGATTTAAAGCTTAGTGCAGGGAAACCCTGCAGTTTTTCATTGGACAATTGCCTCACATTGTTTAGTTTGCTCTGATTTGGCTGACACTGCTTTTCTCCACTTTCTGGCATGTGCAATTGACTGATCCAGTAAAAAAGCATGGTTGTCACTAAGTGCACTATTACATCAGGTCACTCAACTGAGCGTATGTCGTCTCCTCTCCTCCAAACAGTTTTTCGTGTTTTTTAAAATTAAGCTTGCCAAGATAGCACCATGCCAGACAAGTGTTGTCACTTGAAAAAAAAATTAAATTATAAAAGAGGAGGAAGAGAAGGTGCAGTCCCAGTAGAAAGTGCCAATCAGCAAATATGGCTCTTTTCTTTACAGCTTTCTGCTCCTGTGGAGTCCAGCAAGGTACTGCAATGATTTCAACCACGGAAACTAGCAGGGACCCTGTTTGAAAAAAAAATTGAATCAGACAAAGTTTTCCCTGTATAGTTGCACCCTAAGTGATATCACAGGTACCAATTAGATGTACAGTACATTAGACGTCTAATTGGTAGCTGTGATATCACAAGTCTACACATGTTTACTCAAAATTAGGTCCCACTCAGTTCTATAAGATTTATTTCAAGTTAAGTGAATATATGACTCCATGACAAGATGCAAATACTAAATTGAAATTACCTTTCCGAGATCTTGCTTCTCTGAGTACGGCTCCTGGCAGATAAAACTGCTTTCCGATAATTAGGGAGCTTGCTTTTTTTAGCTATTTTTCTGTTCTCTTTTCCACTTTCACCATCACTCTCTGAAGTCGGATCTGTATCTCTTTTTGCTTTGTGAACATTCAGGGTGACACCAGCTTTTGAAGAATGAGACACCTGAAAAGAAAAGGATTTTCAGAACTCATTTTGGATCCTATTTGAGCCTCAGACTCCTCAATTTTAAAAAGAAAAGTCTATGGCCAGACAACCTGATTACCCTAGAAGCCACTTACAGGAGGATCATCTGTGTAAATATATTAATTTCAAAAGAAAGAAGAATTATTCTTTTTCAGAGAAAGAAAGAAGTCATTACTTCATAAAGAAGCAACTAGGTAAGAAACTCTTACTGCTCAGATTCACAATGTATTCAGACTGGCCGTGGTGGCCAGATATATTGGAACCACAAAACGAAGCATCCACACCAGAATCAAAGAACATGAGAGATGCTGTAGAATAAAATAATCAGAAAAATCTGCTGTAGCTGATCATGACCTAAAACAAATTGGACATGAAATTCTATTTCAAAATACTGAAATACTGGACAACACCAGAAATCGTTACGTCAGACTGCACAGGGAAGCCATTGAAATCCATAAGCACCAGAAAAACTTCAATAAAAAAAGAGGAAAATGTGAAGCTCAACAAAACTTGGCTCCCAGCGCTCAAAAATACACCGTGCAAAAGGACAACGAAGTCTACCCAGCGACAAGGACAGGGGATCACTACACACAAAAGACCAGCTAATGACACCCATCAACCACAGGGACAGATAATCTCTTCTCCTTAGCACAACAATACACCCACAACAATACACACTAATCACCCATCTACAGAAAAAGACAAAAGCCTATCTCACAGCCATAAATACTGCACTCCCAAGCCAACTACACCAGAGCATAGTGTTCTGTCCTCTGAAGATGCCGGCCACAGAGACTGGCGAAACATTAGGAAGAACAACCTTCAGAACACAGCCAAAGACCCCGAAAACCCAACAACAACCAATATTCAGACCGGACTCCTGATTTGTCAGCTTTAGCACTTTTCATTCACAGTGATGGCACTCCACCATCAAGTACATGATTCACACACACCATACTCCAAGGCCACTTTCCCCACTTTCATGGGACTGTTGTTAGTATCTTAAATGGCTTCTTAATGATACTTTGTATGGAAAGACATAGTACATATTGGTGTCTCTTCAGGCAGCAAACCTTTCAAAGCCAGAAATAGAAACCAGGAACAACCAAATGAAAAAAAGGGGGGTGTCATCAATTATTTTCATTAAATAGGTTGGCTGTTTTGTTACATCCTCTATATCACATATAGTGGAAGCCTTTCAGTCCTGATAGCTGAAATGCACTGTATGCAATGTGGCAGAGAAGTCAGAATCAAAGATAAATATAATCAGAAATGGCGAAGATCCAGCTTCCCTTTCTCATATTTTCTCAGTGGCTGCAGACTAGTACAAATTAAGACAGAGTGTACCTCTCCAGGGACTCTTAAGAGATAAGCAACAAGGAAGATGCTCCAAGGACAATTTGTGTAACTGCAAAGTGGACAGTTATTACTGCATAGGTTTTTGTATTTTTTCAGTGTTCTCCCAATTTTGTCATTCGAGCATAGTTTTGCTCTTGGTGCAAGTGTATCAGACGTAAAAGCACTTACATATAAACCCTGGCCAAGCTGAACTTGCTGGCTTTGAAATTTTCATTTCTCCACTTACATAATTATCTTAGTCATCAATGTAATTTAGCCCTTGAATCTCATCTAGATCCACAACTGCAAAATTGAAGGTCAGTGTAGTGTAGTGGATAGTGATAGACTAGGACTCATGAGACCTAGATTTATAATCCCCACTTGGCCATGGAAGCATGTTCTCAGAAAAAGGGAGAAATGAGTCCTCATATAGCTTGCATAGCTTGAAAAACTTATCAAGGTCATCATAAATCAGATGTGACCTGATGACACATAACACACAAAAGCCAAATCCCACTGTATGTTGAGACTATCGTGATCAGCAGTGTGACCCCTGGTTGGACAATACAAAAACTTTTTACCTTTTCTAGTAGGTGTGATATCTGATCCTCAAGCTTTTTTATTCTCAAGTCATCGCTGAATTTAATTCTTTCTGGCTCAGAAGAGGAAATGACCTCAGTGGATGAGCTAGTAACAGGCCACATTGGTGTATTTCTGCGCTGGCGAAACTGAGCCAGCACTTGATCAATACGGGGTGTTAGGACTGGCCAATTAATATGGACCTATTAAAAGAAAAGAATATGTAGTATTGTTTTAAAATATGCTACTTTCAGAACAATAACAGACGGGGATCATAGTACCTCTTCTTCATCTTCTGGAGAACTGGATGAAGTCAAGCAGTCCAAAAGATCTTCTAGGCACTTCAAATCTGATAAGTTTGCTTCCACCGAGTTCACTGGCTCCCCAAATATATTCCTTCCATCTAGGATGGTTAGCTGGGGTAAGACCTGAAGGAGGATCTCTCTGTAGCCTCAAAACAATAGAGAAAACATGAATTAGTGTGTTTCATTCTCAAGACTTCTGAAAATCTTGCAAGTTTATTCTGCAGAAAGTGGAATGAAATACAGATAAAAATCTATTCTATGATCTGAAAAACAGTGTTTATTCAAATATACGTTTTCTTCAGACCTTCTCCTGGTCCACTTGACTTCAAATGCCAGCCCAAGGATGAGAATCATGCAGCCCATGTGTTCTTCCCTTAACTGAGCCACTGCCATATTTAAAAGTGGGTATTTAGAAAATTTAAAAATGGAGAAATGCCCTTCCTCAAAATTTGTGTTGCCTTGTGCGTTTTTTACTTCCTGCATCCCCAAAAGAGGGTGTGCAAAACTATAACTGCACTTCCAGTTTCATGGTGAAGGAGGAGTGGAGCAGCTTGTAGTAGATACAGAAAACTGAAAGATGGCCCACTTGAGTAACCCACAACCATATCCCAGATCTTACCTATTTTGGCACACACTGGATTACTTTTTCCATTCTTCTCTAAAGACAGGTTGGTCAGGTGTTGCAACCCAGCCAGGCACTGGAGTAAATGATTAAGATCGCTTATACAATTGCTGTGGAGTTCAATGTGACTGACTTTGCAATTTGATCCACGAAGATGTAGAAGTCCTATAAAAATTAGGTGGAAAATGTGTCAAATAATATTAAGACGCAAATAGTGCACTGTTAAATGCAGTTGAGTTAAAGTAGTAAGAGAATCAAGTATACTTCCTTTTTCTTTGTAAAACATCCAGGATTTACTGTACTGGCAAACAAGTAAAAGTACTGCATTTTGTATGGTTTAGAACTTAAATATTATCATGTGCTGTTGATATAGTAGAGCATTCGAACAAAATTACAAAGCTGTCAGAAGTGGAAGCACTACACCTGCCCTGTTCAATAAAGCCTTATTTGCTGGGACTGCTAGCCATGCCTGATGTCCTGGTACATCATACAGCCTTTTTCTGGGGAAAGGCTGACTGACCATAAGGTCTACTTGGGAGTGGGTGCAAGACCCCTCTGGGTCTTAACTCCATTACTCTCTATTAGAGACGGGTATGAACTTCAGTTCAGTGTCTGCAGAAGTGCTCCACAGGCACTGTGCACTTCTCTCTCCTGCCTCCTCTGTGCACTTCTCCATTTCCCAAGCAAAGCATGCTTCCCTCTTCTGACTTCTCTGACAGCCGCCCACTCAGATGAGGCACGGCAGAGAAGCTTACAGCACTGCCTTTGAGCGGGCAGATGTGTTGAGTAGGCAAGCTCACTTTGGCCAGGGAATGGGAAAGTGTGCAGAGGAGATGGGAGGGGGAGCACACAGCACCTTCAGAACACCTGTGTGGGTGCTGCACTGCCAAGCTGCGATTCATGCCCTCTCTACACCTTATTTTAGCTTCAAACAGTGGTGACTGCAAACTTTGAGCTGGTTATGGAGTCTGAAATCTATTTATTTGGCTTTTATACCACCCATCTAGATGAATCTACTCTAGCAGCTGAAGGTAGTTTCAAATGAGTTTTAAGAAAGTAAACAACTACAGGGACACATTCTTATGGTTCCCTCCTTACAAAAGCAAAATATAATGTGTCTTAAAGATACATTTCAGTCTCATTGTCTCGGGATTTATGGCTCAGAGGAAAAGACATACACTCTCCTTTATTATTATAAAAAATATTTTTAAGAGTTCCTACTCAGAAGCAAGTATGAAAGTCCTATTCAGGGCCCAAATTCTCCAATGAAGCAACCAGAACATATTTCAATGGGTGATGTGTATTTTAAGTTATTGGACTGTTTTGCAATATAACTTTTAATAAATCAAGTAACACAGACCTTTTAATCAATCTGATCCTTCCCCCCCCCCTTCATAATATAATATAGCACATGGTTGGAAAGGAACTAAACTTAAGCTTCAGGTGCAAGCAAATACAGTGGTGCCTCGCATAACGGGCGCCCTGTTTAATGACGAATCCGCATAGCGACAATGCTTTTGCGATCGCTTTTGCAATCGCATAACGATGTTTCCTATGGAGGAAATCGCTTTCCGATGATCGGTAAGCTGTTTCGCTTACCGATTTTCGCATAGCCATGATTTTTCCCCAGCTGATCAGCGGTTCCAAAATGGCTGCCGGGTAAAACAGGGATGGATTCCTCGTTTACCGGGCAGCTAAAATAGCCGCCGTATGGAGGATTTTCGCTTAAAAGGTACGTTTTAAGCCCATAGGGACGCATTGAAGGGATTTCAATGCATTCCTATGGGCTTTTTAATTTCGCATAGCGACAAATCCACATAGCGACGATTTTTGCTGCATGGATTATCGTCGCTATGCGGGGCACCACTGTATATTTGTTAGAAGTTTCTGAACAACACTGTGATGTTACCCAGGCTTATCAAGAAATCAGTAAGACATTGTTTCTGAATAGACCTAAATTGGATGTAGCTGAGAACAGGTTACCTGAAAGGTCATGTATGCGGTTGTAAGACAAATTCAGTTTAGTTAAGCTAAAGAGCTTTTCCAATCCTGGGGAAAGAAAAAGCAAGGATTTACAAACTACATAAGACAGAGGGTGAGGGTTTTTTAAAAGACCATATGTGAGGTGCAAAAAAAAATGTTGGGAGTTAACAATGCTTCTGTTCAGGGCTCCACTTACACCACACCACTCCTGCTCTCGTCCTCTTCAGTTTTCTTCCCAATTACTCTCACCCCACAATGGTTGAACATACTCCATCCTCCTTCTTCTGGAAGCTTCCCCATCCCCCACCCTAAATCTTAGTTCCTGCAGCCACATCTCTCTTGTGTGGATGAGGACTAGCACAAGAACTAACACTGCTATTAGTACAGTTGAGAGTGTGAAAGATGTGACTTTCCAGATGCGCCACTGAAGGTTAATGGGAGTGGAAGCCCAACATCTGGAGAGTCACATTCTCCACTTTTGGTATACATTTATCTATTTAAAATATTTTTACCTCACTTTTCTCCTTAGAAGGACCCAAGTCGACTATAGAATGAGATAAAATTCCAGCAGTCACATGAGCCAGCTGTTTTTGGCTAGCCTTTGTACCCACAAAAACAAGACACTCTACCCATCCCATGATTGTTCCTCCAATTTTATAACCCATTAGGACAGAAAGGCCACACCCATCCCATTTTCAGGCTCAACTTGGCAACAGGAAAAAGCTTATTGCTGCAATGAGCTACCAGGAAGGATGCTGTGAACATTCGGACAGCCCAGTATCAAAAGGGAATGGCCTAACCTTCCTATACAGCTTGCTTTCCTTATAGTAGTTCTTCATGTTCAAGTATATCACAATCACCACTACCAGTTGAGTTGAAGTTCCTGAGTTATAATGAGGGGAAAAAATTGGACAAACATCATAGCGAACAGACTTGGGGATACCTGAGTAATTACAATTCTTAAGCAAACTTTGCCAAATCCTGCTTCTTTTGCAGCCCCCACATGGATGAGATGCTCTATAACCATGTGGCATCGAGGTGTTGGGAAAAATCACTTCTGCCCCCCTTCAGCAAGAATCCACCACCAAATCTCAATCTCTTCCACAAATGGAATGAGATCTTCAACTTGCAGAAGGAAAAGCACAATTTTAACCCACAAAATGCAACGCTCACTCATGCACCAGACTGACAGTACAACCAAAAACTAACCTTCAACTTTTGTTATCAAGTTACAAGCCAGGTTTAAGGTGCGCAAGTTGGCAAGGGAACTGAGCCCTTCAATGGAAGCTATGTGGTTTGATGAGAGATCCAGGTGCTGCAGGTTAGACAGGTGGCTGAGCCCTTCAATTCTGGAGATTTGGTTACAGTGCAAGTTAAGGGTGTGAAGCTCTGAACTTAAAGGTAATTCTCCTAAACTGCAAATGAAAACGTTACAGTTTTAATTTAAAAACCTGAAACATAAGAAACAACTCCACAGCGCATATGAAGGATTCAAACACAGTACTGTAATCTTTATGTCAGCTATGCAGGTAGGTGAGTGTTTTTATTATTCTGAGAGTTAAGCAGCTTTTTAAAAATCCAGTTTCTATGACTTGGAATTGCCTAGGTACAGTACAGTAATTAAACTCCTTACTATGACATGTTTAAAGACAGAGTACAACTGTTTAACAATGAGAACCAGTGTAGTATATAGTTAGCATTCTGTTCAGGCTGGGAGACCCAGGTTCGAATCCTTATTCAGCTGTCAAGGCACACCAGCTGATCCTAGACCAGTTCTCTCCCAGACCTACATCCCTGAATTGCTGTGAAAATTAAATGGGTGACTCTTATCAGTAACTTTCCTGTAAGGCTCTCACAGTGGACCACGAGTTTTTCCTCCATACATACACATTCACTTTGGCAGTGGTGGTGATTGGCCCATGGTTTATCAGTTGACAGGAGATTTAAATCCTGATCTAGTCTGGGAAAGGCAAATCTGTGGGAGCCTGAGGCCTATTTCCTACCCCTGTGGTCCTCTGGGGCATGGTTGGACTGCTGAAAAATGGAAGAAAAGGCACTTACCCTGGTGTTCACGATGTCTAGAAAGAGAGAACACAGATTATGAAAAGTTGAAACACCCAATATTACAGGGTTGCTGATGAACTGGTTTTACCAAGGAATGGCTCTGTCTCTCTTTTGAGCTTTTTACACTCTACACGCAGCTTTGGCTGGATTTGGGGGGGGAGGTTCTGGCATGGGATACATAATATCTTCTATGGAGGGTCTGGCTTTGTAAAAGGTGGGGTCTCCACTTTTGTTTTGTTTTTGCATGGTATTTTATTTTGCAAGGTGACTGTACTCAAGAGCCTTTCTTTCTAATTATATGACAGGCCATTCTACAGGTTCTGAGGAAGCAGTCCTTACTATCTAAAAGAGATGCAAATTCAACTACACACAAACACCTACATGCGTTCATACAGTATATGTATGTACCACATCACTCTCAACAAAAATTGCAATATTGTTGTTACTGTAACACCACGACTTCTTCGAAAAGGTCTATGTGCATGCATATACAGTATATACTTTCTCTTTTTTTACATATATTAAAATTAAATAATTCAGTTAAGGCAGAAGAGGGCTTGAGAAATACTCTAATGCATCAATAAATTACATAATCTTCTTGGATCCAGGGGGGAAACTTGCATAAAATGCTGCTTTGATATTTTGATATCCCGACTACACAGACCCTAACGCTTGCATTCCTTTTGTCAATTCAGAGGCGATGAGCAAGCCCTTGCTGGAACCCATCGAGGAATGGCCGTCTTCTCGGCAGCTCCTCACCTTTTGATGCCCTTGTCCATCAGGCTGAGCTCCCCCGAAACTACGCCGGGCGCTGCCATGCCTTTCCCGTTGCCGAACTGCCCGCTACGCCTAACAGCCGCCACGCTTGCCGCCCTCCGCTTTAAACCCCTCCTACTTCCCCGTGCTCGCGACGGTCGGGCAAACGGCGTCGCAAGGCATGACGGGAGAAGGAGGGACCCGCTTTTCATTTTTTTGCGACCCAGGGGAGAGACGGCGTCGTCAAGGCTACGGAACCCCCGGGACACTCAAGGAGGCGCTTATCGCCCGAGTGGCTCATTGTCAGTAGATTTTAGTTCGGCTTCACGGCGGGAATTAATTGTCTCTTTAGAAATCGGGGGTGGGGGGTGGGGACACGGAATAGGCTTTAACCCCAGCCGTGATTGTACAGAAATCCACATAAATAGAAAATCGGGTATGAGTGAAGAGAGGAGTCCTTGTTCTTGTAAGCAAAGACCAGAAGAATCTGTCTTTGGGGTTCTTGTAAACAGTTGAAGAAATTGCCCAGCCGATGCGATTAGAATCACCTCGGAATTGGGCGGAATGAACAACAGTGGAATCATATCCATGCAATGAAAGTCAGAATACAGTTAGTCCTAAACAGCATCCATAAAATGGAGAGTATAATATGCGACAAGCACTTGCAGTTGGTTTTGAAGATGCATAATGTGCGGTGCTGTATATGTTTGATTCTACTGTATAGCATGGAAGAATGGACTAACAGGCTCCTAGGGGAAAATATATACTGTATATAAAAGAATTTAAAATGCACGTGGCTTCGGAACTGGATTGTGGGGTGCCTCATCCCCAAATCTGAGGGGTGCACCCCTGCCCGGGTTACAAGCTATTACTGTACTGATTTGGAATGTGGTTTTATGATGGTCTCCAGTGTGGTTTTTGGCTTGAGATGGTGACCGATATGAAAATGTATTAGAGCAAATGAGTTAAGACCAGGAAAGTGTAGAACATCTGAAACTCAGAAAGCTAGAAAGCTTGTGTAATGAGAAAAAGTACCAACTGATCATTCAAGGTAAAAGAAGAAGAAATATTGAAAGGAGAATAACTTATCAGCTGATACTTAGAGTGGTCCTATCCAGAGTCAGAATATACACAACAATGTCTAAAATCCTGTAGGGAAAGAGCAAAGAAGAATGCAACAATAGGCTGTTGATCTAATAAATATATAAACAAACAAATAAAATCTTTTTGTGTAATGTGAACCAGGAAATTCATCACTCAGCCCAATGGTTGCCAACCTTGGGTAGTCCGGATGTTCTTGGTCTGCGACTTCACCACTAATTTGGTTACCCAAGACTGGGAACTACTGCTCCAACCTTTACTTCGTCAAACAATGCAAGGCAGGTGTGCACCACAGAAGCCGTATAGAGGCAATGTTAATTTTTCCACTATAATGCTTGCCCCACATGTTGTTGAATGTCATGTACAATATATATTTTTCATCTCTGTGAACTTTGGATATTTTCTTTGGAAATACTAGCTAGGAGCCATTTAGAGACCATGTTGTTCTGCACCATCAAATTGCTTCTTGCTTATGGTGAACCTATAAATAAGTGGCTTCTAAAACTGAAAAACAAAAGTGTCCAAGTAGAACTGCAGTTGAATATTAAGAAGACAAAAAAATGATTACAGAAGAACTGCACAACTTTAATGTTGTAATGAGGAAATTGAAACGGTTAAGAATTTTGTATACCTTAGTTCAGTCATCAACCCAAATGGATATTACAGTCAAGAAATTAGAAGAAGACTTAAGACTCAGGAGGGCAGCAGTGCAGGAACTAGAAGAGATAATCAAATATAAGGAGAAGTCCACCAAAGAAATGGAATTGTCCCCAAAAAGCTCATATTAAAATATAGCAGCACTGGATAGCTCAGTGGTTTATACAATAAACAGCCATAAACGATCGGAGGGCACTGAAGAGAATGCTGGTGGGCTTCTGCACTTGTCCTCTTTGAGCCATTTGGGGCAGCTTCAGCCAGGCTAGGATGTCCAAAAGTAAGACAGCATTGGGGGGAAAAAGGGAAGAAAATGCTCCGATTCAACTTTCCAGCACAGTCACAACCTTACACTCATTCATTCTTTTGCATCAGCTTCATTTGCCTATGTGTTAAATTTCTCATCATCAGTAATAATTATTTATTTTCATAAAAATAGAAAGTGGTATATTTACCACTTTCAAGGAAAATGTGTAACCTGTATGGTAAAACAGACATGCAAATATTTCTCTCTCCGGAAAATGAACATTTTCAGTTAAATCATTAATCTGAAGGGCACACAGTCTTCCAAAGTACAGTGCCATCTAAGCTGGCCCTTAATTCATTGGAATCTGTCTGGAAAGCAGTTTGGATTCCAGATTCCTGACTTTTCTTATTCAAATCTTTATAAGGTTATTGCTACACAGAATTGTATTTAACCTGTTTATGTGATTCCTGATATACCTGGGACTGATTGGCCTTGGCTGAATGCCGATAACCAACTTCCAGAGTTTGGAAAAGTTCCTTTTTGAGTCTACAGTTCCAGGAATCCTCCAGCTACCATGATCGCTTGTCCTGGCTATAATGGCTGGGGGACTCTGGCAGCTATACTGTCTTTTTCCAGCATCTGCCCACATAGTTAATGTGGAAAGTCATGTTCTGCAATTTTAGCACACTTTACACTCAATGGAGGGAAACAACATGGCCAGGCAAATCCATGACAGAACATTTCCCCACATGGAGAGCTTTTCCGCATGTAGAGGCCTGGAGTGCTGGAATGTTATCAGTGTTGAGAAAGCGATGGGTAAAATGCTAAGATACCTAATGACAGAGGGTGTGTGATCACCCTAGGCACTTAAATCACTTTTTCCTGCCACCATCAAGCTCCCTTCCATTTCCTGCAACCACTACAAATAGTTGATGCTAGGCTTCACCACTGCCTGCCACATCATCTGCTACTGTTTTCTGGCCCATCTAAGCATCCTAGATTTGAGTCCTATAATCTAGCCATAACAGTGACCCTGCTGTTGGCATAAACATATAATTCTCTAAAATAGAATATTGAAAGGTGTGGCTTCCTCCCTTTTTTATTTCCTATGCTGTCTTACTTTTGGACATCCTGGCCTGGCTAAAGATACTTCAGGCAGAGGAACAACAGGAATGAAACAAAAGACTTTGGGGTACATATGTAAGTTTCAGCCCTCTTTAGAACTATCACCCAGCTGGGTGATGAAGAGAGATAGCTTTTTAAATACTTCTTTCTATTTTAATTTTTTTTTGGTAATAAATTATGTTTTGGGTCAGAATTCTGTTAGTGTTTGAATAAGTTGCCACAACTAATTGCAGCTAGCTGATAAGATGCCAAGGTGCATTTTGATTGTGTAGTCAGCTGCATGACTAGGTACATGAATGAGATGTACCCTGGCACTTCATCAGTTAATTGCAATTGACAGCTATGTAAATCTTATGTGAACACTAATAGAATTCTGGATTTTGTGTATGATTGGTGTTTTGTTAGTTTAATTGACGTTTACCCTATTCTTATGCCCATGTTTTTTGAAAGAACCTACCTAGATTTCCTAGCACCATTCTTTTTTTAAATGAACTTCATCCCCAAATTGATGCCAACAGATTTCACAAATAGCCAGCAGTCCTAGAATATTGGCTGAGGGTAACAGGATGTCCAGTGTCTTTTAAACTTTTTTATTATGACTTCTGTTTTGAGAGCATTCGAGAAGATCCAAGAGTAAAGGTCCAGCAAGACCTGGAGGAACACATGTTGTCCATTCTTGCCCTGAAAGCTAGAATTTGTATTGTGTTGTATTTTTGCACTACGATTTCAAACATTCTTCAGACATCATAAAGCCTGGGAGATCTTAAGAGTTGTAAGCCAAAAGTTAACTTGTCTAAGCTCTGTAAAAGCTTGCTGACAGCAGTTTGGAAAAATAAGCACTGCTAAGACTTTAAACAGTTCATGAAGCCGAAATAAACATTCAGACTGACAGCACAATCCTATACACATCTAAGAATTATACATTTAATAGGGTAGCTCTCAGAAGAATGTGGGGCCTTAATGGGCATGGATGGAATGTTTTATTCCTGTCAAAGTACATTTCAGGTCAGAATCCTGTTGCCCTACATGAACCCATGAAGGCAATTGTACAAGGCAAGGTGCCTAGTCTTTTCTGGGTCAATTACTGATTGCAAAGCTGCTCACGTGACCAGACTTGTAAATGAAAACTCAGGAAACAAGGAAATTGTGCAGTTGCCTTGTGTGTGTGGTATATTTTTTCTTCAATTGGATTTAGACTTGAGGGTTTAACAGCACACTCTACAGATGCCTACACAAAAGCAAATCTCCATAGCATTCAGTTTGGCTTTTTCACAGATACACACTTGCCCAGGAGTAACTTCCACTGAATTAAAGTGAAACTTCTAAAAGAATATGAATTGGATTTTGCTGCAAAGGCAGTAAAAAGCACATATGAAAAGAATTAGATTATTCTTTAAGGAAAACTGTTTAAATCACCAAAGAGCATTACAGGACACCAGATGGTGTTTGTGGAATGTGTTTTGTTTTAACAGACAGAATTTATGAAGATTCTGAAGTGTTGCTGAGATCCACTGAGAACACTTGCCAAATTAATCAGTAAAGTTTTACATCCATATGTCTCTTGTGCTGAATAATCTGGGGAGAATACTGAGAAGCATGCCAGTTTGATTAATCAGATAATTCTCTTATGCTGGCAGGATTTGGATAAAAATATACATGGAAGAAATAACATTCTCATTTTATCTGCAGGTTTTGCTTTATGTCTTGATATTCTGTGAAGTGGCTGAGCTTAGTTAATTTTAAGTGAATTAGCCAAATGTATTCTCATTGCTCGTTTCTTTTTTTCCATAGGAGGTTTTAGAGTTGTTTCAAGTATCCAGAGTTGTTTCAAATATTAATGTGAAATGAAGTGTATTACCCTGCTGTTTTCCTAGGAGCAACCCATGCATGAAGCAATAGCACTGATTCTGAAATAGGGAGACAGATTCCCCCCCTCCCAGCTTAGACAATGTTTTTCTCCATGAATGGCTGTGAACCCACAAATATTCAGCAGCCTAAACTGTCTTGAATATTATCCCAAATTTCTTATCCATCTAGGTTTGATCCTTTATCGTAGGTAACTCTGCCCTGAAATTGAAAATGTTGGAATCTGCATTCAAAAGCAAAGACTCTGACAAGAAACATTGTTGAGAGAGAGGTGGAAGGAGAAAGTCCATTCTTTGTTTTAAAATTCTTCTTCATATTAGTTTTGTTATGTGTTTTTTTTTAACAACAAGGGACCAATAAGAATTTTGTCCATCATGGAAAAGAGAAACATAAATAGCTGAGCTGCACAGACCTTATATTCCACAAGCACAACTATTTTAAGAAGGCCAATTTCAGTAAATTTAAGGAATTACTGGCTGTAATTCCATGGACAAAGGTACTGAAAGAGAAGGAAGTTCAGGATGGATGGGAATTTCTTAAAAGGGAGATAATAAAGGCATAATCTGCTCCAGGAGGAGTGGAAGACAGAAGAGCCTGGTGTGCTCTAGTCCATGGTGTCACGAAGAGTCGGACACGACTTAACGACTAAACAACAAAATGCACAATCTAAAACTGTTCCAGAAGGAAAAACAGGAGATGTTTAAAGAAACCAGAATGGTTGACTAAAGAACTTTCAACTGAACTAAGTGTTAAAAAAACATGTACAAGAAATGGAAAAATGGGGAAAACACCAAAGAGGAATACAAGCAAATAACCAGTATATGTAGAGGGAAGGTAAGAAAAGCAGAAGTGCAGAATGAGCTCAGGATTGCAAGACAGTTTAAAACAATAAAAAGGGTGTTTTTAATTATGTCTGCAGCAAAAGGAAAAACAATGTAGGGTTGTTGCATGGAGAAAATAGCCAACTACTAACAGGCGACAGGGAAAAAGCTGAATTTCTAAACACCTTATTTGCCTCAGTTTTCTCCAAAAAGGAAAATAGTGCTCAACCTGAGGGGCGAAGAACAGGTGATGTAGTGGGGGAAATGCAGCACAGAGTAGGTACAGAAGTAGTACAGGAATTCTGTACCTGACTACTTTTAATGAATTCAAGTCTCCAGGGCCAGACGAATTACATCCAAGGACATTAAAATAACTAGCAGAAGTAATTTCAGAACCACTGGCAATAATCTTCGAGAATTCTTTGAGAACAGGAGAAGTCCCCACAGACTGAAGGAGGGCAAATGTTGTCCATATCTTCAAAAAGGGGGAAAAAAGAAGACCCAAATAATTATTGCCCAGTCAGCCTGACATCAATTCCCAGAAAATTTCTAGACCAGATCATTAAACAGACTGTTTGTTATTACTTAGAAAGCAATGCTGTCATCACTAAAAGTCAACACAAGTTTCTCAAAAACAAGTCATGCCAGACTAATCTGATCTCTTTCTTTTATAGAGTTACAGGCTTGATAGATGAAAGGAACGCTGTGGATGTAGCATATCTTGATTTCAGTAAGGCCTTTGACAAAGTTCCTCATGACATTCTTGCAAGGAAGCTAGTAAAATGTGGGCTAGACAGTGCTACTGTTTGGTGGATTTGTGATTAGTTGACTGACTGAACCCAAAGGGTGCTCATCAATGGCTTCTCTTCATCCTGGAGAGAGGTAACTAGTGTAGTGCCTCAGAGTTCTGTTCTGGGCCCTGTAGTATTCAATATCTTTATCAATGACATGGATGAAGGAATAGAGAGTATGCTGATCAAATTTGCAAATGATACCGAATTGGGAGGGGTTGCTAATTCCCCAGTGGACAGGATTAAAATTTAACATGACCTTGACAGATTAGAGTCCTGGGCCAAAACTAACAAAATGAATTTCAACAGGGAGAAATGTAAGGTCCTACACCTAGGCAGAAAAAAATGAACTGCACAGATGTAGGATGGAAGGCACCTGGCTAGACAACAGTACCTGTGAAAGGGATCTAGGAGTCTTAGTAGACCACGAACTGAACATGAGTCAGTAGTGTGATGCGACTGCCAAGAAAGCCAATGCAATTCTTGGTTGCATCAATAGGAGTATAGTGTCTAGATCAAGGGAAGTGATAGTACCACTCTATTCTGCTTTGGTCAGACCTCACCTAGAGTATTGCGTCCAGTTCTGGGCACCTCAATTCAAGAAGGATGTTGACAACCTGGAACGTGTCCAGAGGAGGGCGACCAAATGGTCAAAGTTCTGAAAGCCATGTCCTATGAGGAGCGGCTTAGGGAGCTGGGACTGTTTAGCCTTACAAAAAGAAGGTTAAGAGGGGACATGATAGCCATGTTTAATTATTTGAAGGGATGTCATGTCAAGGAAGGGACAGATTCGTTTTCCACAGCTCTAGACACTAGAACAAGGAGCAATGGTTTCAAACTACAGGAAAAGAGATTCCATTTGAATCTCAGGAAGAACTTCCTGACAGTCAGAGCTGGTTGGCAATGGAATATGCTGTCTCGGATTGTGGTGGAGTCTCCTTCATTGAAAGTTTTTAAGCAGAGGCTGGATGGCCACCTGTTGGGAGTGCTTTGATGGAGTTCCTGCATGGCAGGGGATAGGACTTGATGGCCCCTGTGGTCTCTTCCAACTCTGTGATTCTATGATTCTAACTTTGACAGACACAGAGGAACAAAGAAAGCTGCCTTATAACCTTGTTCCATCTAGACAAGCACTGACTGTTCTAATTTGCAGTGGCTCTCCAGAGTTTCAGGAGGATTCTTAACCAGCCCTACTTGATAATGCTGAACACTGGATTTGGGGCCTTCCCCGTTCTATCTATCTATCTATCTATCTATCTATCTATCTATCTATCTATCTATCTATCTATCTATCTATCTATCTATCTATCTATCTATCTATCTATCTATCTATCTATCTGTCTATCTGTCTATCTATCTATCTATCTATCTATCTATCTATCTATCTATCTATCTATCTATCTATCTATCTATCTATCTATCTATCTATCTATCTATCTATCTATTTATTTATTTATTTATTTATTTATTTAATATCCCACCTATCTAGTCGATAGCCCACTCTAGGCGGCTTACAGCGAGGGATGCAACAATAAAAACAACAAAATTACATAAAAGAAAACTTTCGACAATTGGGTTAAACATTAGGAAAGAAAAGAGGAGGGGATCAGGAATTAACTAGGTGGGAAGGCCTGCCGAAACATCAATGTTTTTAATTGCTTTTTGAAAATACCCAGCGAGGGGGCCGCGCAAATATCAGGGGGAAGGTTGTTCCAGAGGCGAGGAGCCACCGCCGAGAAGGCCCGATTTCTTGTCTTTTCCTTCCGGGCCTCCCTCGGCGTTAGGCTCCTCAGCCTCACCTCCTGGCTCGCGCGAGTGACACGGGTAGATCTTGGTGGGAGTAAGCGTTCTGCCAGGTATCGAGGCCCTAAACCCTTTAGGGCTTTGTACGTAAGCATCAACACTTTGAACATGTGTTCAAAGCATGTGGTCTACCGCATGAACTACAGGAGGACCCTATACACCACCTAGCATTTTTTAAATAAAATTCTATCCGTGTACTAACCAGGCCCAACCTGTCTCCTTCTCCTCCTTATTCTTCCTCACCAGAGGCTAGGTGTGATCATGGCTATCTTGACTTTAGACTTTCTCATAGTCAATAAAGCAAACATACATGCTTACATTCATGGTGTGTCATGTCTCTGCAAATGCATACATTCAGAATAGTGCTTCCCTGATTCCAAACCCTCCTTTCAGTCCAAAATGTATGTTTTGGACAACAAACAAATACACTTGTTTTCCAAATTCTGTCATCTACAATCTTATTGAGCTTATTTTTCTGTAGTCACTATAAGGATGGTGTCTTCCAGTAAAGTTTGGTCTCAACTAAATTTCAGTACATTGTTCAATCAATCATTTCTCTTCTGTCTTCCTAATTTTATTTATTTATTTATTTATTTATTTATTTATTTATTTATTTATTTATTTATTTATTTATTTATTTATTTACTTATTTATTTCATTTCATTTCATTTCATTTCATTTCTATGCCGCCCACACTACCCAAAGGTGAGTTTTTAAAAGAAATTTGTTATGTAATTTATTAATTTGTTACCATTAATTATTTTCAAACTGTTCAGCAATCCTCTTGCAATACTTACTACTTTTCAATGTATATTTTTTTAAAGGATTGATAAAAGATTGACATAAAACTTGAAAATTTCAGATCAGAATGCCTCTAATCACATTGTTCTATTTTACATAACTGTACATAAATCTGGAGTTGTAGGGAAAATATTTTTAAAGTTTGGATTTCTTTTTCTAAATGAGAATATTTTGAAGAAAAAGCCAAGCCAAAGAGGCTTTAGTTGAAAGTAGACCACAAAATAAACAAGTATTAACAATGCAAACTTCTACAAGTCTAATCATGGATAAGCTCCTCCAAGTAAATTTCATGAAGAATTAGAGAAGTGATGTAGAGGAGAGATGTTTCACACTGTTGATTACTAGCCAGTTCCACAAATGTTTGATTGAATCGTTTTTTCCTTGGTCCTAATTTCAACCCACCAACATTGAAAGCCTTTTATTACTCAGAACATCCCTCCCCCCGATCTTCCAGCGGGACTTATTCCTAAGTGTGTGTGACTAAGATTGCAGCCTTAATTTGAGAACACTTTTCCAGAGACTTGGCGCAACTTAATTGAAAGGGCTTGGTTAATCATCAGCACTTTTCTTACGAAACTTACAAGTATACATGTCTGAAATGATCCTGTAAATCATTCAAGTAATTTTTTGCTGCACCTTGAGAAACTGGGGAGGGGAGGAAATCAACGCCTTCGAGTAACTGGCTACTGTCTTTGAAAAACAGCAGAAGAAAAAGAAAAAGATGAGGAAAGAGCAGTGCGGCCAGGTGGAAGAAGAAAATGAAAATGAAAAAAGCAAGATACAGCTTCAAAGAACTATCGGATATTTTGATGGTGTTTGCTTCATAGTGGGTACAATAGTAGGGGCAGGGATCTTTGTCTCTCCAACTGGAGTGTTGAAATATTCTTTACTCAATGTTGGCGTAGCACTGATCATCTGGACTGCTTGCGGCATCGTATCTTTGATGGGTGCTTTGTGTTATGCAGAGCTTGGCACGGCTTTACCACTTTCGGGTGGTGAATACAGCCACATCAAGAGAGCTCTTGGTTCTCCCCTAGCTTTCATCTTTATGTGGACCGCCGTGTTCAACAAACCTGCCTCAAATGCTGCTCGGGCCTTATTGTTTGCTGAATATGCTACCCAGCCATTCTATGGCGAGTGCCCGGCTCCAGAACTGCTGAAGAAATGTTTGGCATTGGCTGTTCTCTGGTTCCTTGGGATAATCAATGGTCGAAGTGTCAAGATGGCTGCTTGGGTGCAGACAGTTTTTACCATCCTGAAGATGATGGCTTTGTCTGTAATCGCTATTGGCGGGATTGTCCTGTTGATAGGAGGAAGGAAAGAGAACTTGGCAAGGTTTGAGAATGCTTTCAGTTCTGAGATTCCCAATGCTGTGGAGATTGCAGAAGCATTTTTCCAAGGGCTGTATGCATATGGTGGCTGGTGGTCTCTCAATTATTTGGCAGGTATATCTCTTGTTTTCTCTCTCAATTGAAGGCAATTTTGAATCTTTGATTGTGGCATTTGGGTTGCACGAAAATGTTGTTAACTGCACTGGCTTGTTAAAAGAGTTCCATATAGCTTCCTGGCATTGATGAGAAGAGTTACAGTTTGTGTACTACAGGTCCTGAATCCCAGAGAATTATAAATTTTCTTTCCTTCTCTCTTTCTCTGCTCCCTAGCGGGGCTCTTAATATAGGCCTGAAGCACGGTTTCTCTCAGCTGAGGGAAAAGAGCTTGTGTGGGATGGCTTTTTCTTAAAGAGACCACGAATGATTAATTCAGCCTGCCTGCCTGCAACATGGCAGCCACATAACATCCACACAGGATCCAGTCTCATTTGCTTGTGTGTGTTCTGTGCTATCAAGTCGGAAATGACTTATAGGGACCTTAAAAGAGCTTTCAAGGTGAGATATTTAAGGAGTAGTTTTAGCAGTTCCACTCCCCCAGTGAATTTCCATTATCAAGTCAGGATTCAAATTCTGTTCTCCAGAGTCCTAATCTGTCACTCTATTCATTACACTACACTGGACATAATTTGTTTAAAGCTGTTTAATGAAAGATTGTCACTTTATTATCTGGCTGAATTACTGGAAATGGTCTGCTACAGTATAACTGCACAATAATGTGCCCCCTTTGCCAAGCTTTACATAACAAAGAGCAGCCTGAATATTGACAACACTAATGGCAGCAGTCAAGATGGTGTACAGGATACCCTTCTCTGCTCACAGAGAGACACCAAGTAAGGAAAAATCCCAGAAGCTGCCTCCTTTTTTCATCAGTGGGTTCCCTTCCCACCAAGTAGGGTTTACAGGGTATGTGAAATATTTAAGGAGTGGTTTACCATTGCCACCCCCAGTGACTTATTAGCAATGTCTGAAACAATAGCATGTAGTTGTAAACCGTGTTATTGTTATCCAAACTTTTTATAAGACATAAGACTCTGTGGGTATACCTCCATTTGTCTTCTATTAAATCATCTGCAACGTAGACTAGCAACAAAATTCTAGGACACTGTAAGCCAAGCTATAGTGCTACATTACTGAAATTCATCTGTTCATAAGTAGCCCTTCCTTGATAAAATATGTATTTTTGTGCCAAGAACAAGGAGTTGAGACAAGGAAAAAGGCAAGTACCTGCTTCTCATCTAGAACATTGTAAGGTGGTAGGAAAAAAACTTCCTTTTCATTTATACTGGGTTACAGCTATTTCTTAGGAGCTCCTAAATTAGGGAGGGTAACTCCAGTGGGCCCAACTGCCAATTATCTGGGATCTGCAGTGTGGTGTAGTGGATAGAGTGACAGACTAGGACTCAGGAGCCTGGGTTCAAATCTCACTCAGCCATGGAAATTCACTGGGAGTTGAACTAGTAAAACCACTCCTTAAATATCTCATTTACCTTGAAAGCCCCATTAGTGTTGCTATAAATCAGTTCCAACTTGGTGGCACATAACAAAATCACCTGGGAATGGCACAAACCATGCAAAATATGCAAAAAAAAAAAACACCAAAAAGGGATACAATGAAAAATGGGATACAATGATACAATGGTCTTGAAAAATTGGAGCTAAACACTACCTGGGAGGCCCTACAGCCTATTCACAAGGTGAATTGTGGCTCCTGGGGGGAGTCTCCTGGGTGGAATGCTTTTTGCATGGGAGGTGAGAGACCATGAGCTACAGAAACAGCCTCAGATGCAATACCTTACAATTGCTTGTGCTAACTAGGGCTGATGTGAGTTGCAGTCCAACAATACCTGGAGATATTCACGAAAGCTTTCACGGCTGGGATCTAATGGTTGTTCTGGATTTTTCGGGCTCTTTGGCCATGTTCTGAAGGTTGTTCTTCCTGACGTTTCGCCAGTCTCTGTCCTCTGAAGATGCCGGCCACAGTGACTAGTGAAACGTCAGGAAGAACAACCTTCAGAACATGGCCAAAGAGCTCGAAAAACTCAGAACAACCAATACCTGGAGAGCCACAGCTCCCCACCCTATGCTAGAAGAACTGAGTTATCACTTTGTACCTACTTGCTCTTAATCTTCAGACCTTAAATTTTATCACCTGTTGCCCTTATGAGTGGCAACATGTCCAGCAACAGTAGCTCTCAGGAGAAATCTGGCGAGGTATGACTACTAACTGATGATGCAGCCACCCACTGCAAATGGATTCAGCAAGCCCCAATGGCTGTGCCAGAACTTCGGGGTACACACCAAATTGTGCTAAAAGAAATGTCCTACAGGTAAACATATACAACTTTCAAGACTATAGAGAAAACAGTGATGCTCCTTCTACCAGAAGGCACATACAAGCCAGTGGGAAAAATATGAAGAAGAATGCATAAGTGGAAGCCTCGTGAGTGGTTTTACTTCATCTTTTTACAGATGAATTTACATCTTTTTATATGTTTTCAAGTGACAAATTACTGTAGATCTATCTTATCCTTTGAGGGTTTTGTTGTGACAACTATGTCACATTGTGTTCTAGTGGCATGCATCCTGAAATTGCCTTTAATTGCTGGCAGTTTTCCTTTAATCAGCAGTGATTTGCAGGTAATAATGTGATCATCTCAGTTGTGCACATGGAGTTGCATAATGAGTTTTCAGCCATTTTTCAGTAGCTAGATTGTTGCACTTGGAAGAGCCAAGTTTATGTACCTTCTAAGTTCGTGGTCCCCAACCTTTTCCCAACCGTGGACCATTTGGGGGTGTGTGGTACTCCTGCAGAGGGGTGGAGCTCTCTCTTGCACATGCACACATTGTGCTTGTGGAGAGGCGTTTGAGTGCATACACACAGCATGCTTGGGGAGGAAAGAAACCACCCGTGCCACCTTGAACTCATTGGGAAAAAACTCCAGGATATAGGTATAGTCTGAAAATAAACAATATAAGAAGAACTGACAGGGGTCTAGCTGAAAGTATTTATTTATTTATTTATTTATTTATTTATTTATTTATTTATTTATTTATTTATTTATTTATTTATTTATTTATTTATTTATTTATTTATTTATTTATTTAATATCCTGCCTATCTGGTCGGTTAAGACCACTCTAGGTGGCTAACAGCATAAAATAGTATAAAAATTTTTAAATAGAAGAAACCTTAGGAGAGGGAGGAAACAATAGGAAAGGGAGAGGAGAGGGCATCAGGAATTGTCTGGAGGGAAGGCCTGCCGAAACATCCATGTTTTTAGTTGATTTTTAAAGATACCCAGCGAGGGTGCCACGCGAATCTCAGGAGGTAGGTTGTTCCAAAGGTGAGGAGCCACCGCCGAGAAGGCCCGATTTCTTGTCTTTCTTTTTTTATATATTTTTTTTTAAACATAAGGTATGACAAAGGAAAAAGGGAGTTGGGATTTGTGAGGGAGAGGGGAAACATGACATACTAATATCCAATCTATACCTATTGCCATATCAGATTTGAAATCATTCTATTTACTCTTTTCTGCCTTGTATATAAAGTTCTCATTTCACTATATATATTCAGCTATTGCCTGTTGATTCAATCCATTTATTAAATAAGTCCCATCTTTCTGTTGCCTTTTGCAGGGGTTGATCTTTCATGACTTCTGATAAGATATCCATTTCGGCTATTTCCTGTATCTTTTCAATAAGATCTTCTTGTTCCGGTACCATCGGACTTTTCTAATTTCTAGCATACATAATTCTGGCTGCCGTGATAATGTATATAACTATATGTTCCTTTGACTTATCTATATTATCGGGTATCATACTTAGTAAAAACAATTCTGGGATTAGTGATACTTTACAAAGCAAAATTTGTTGTAACATAGCATGTACTCTTTTCCAATATTTTTTCGCTACTCCACATGACCACCACATGTGATAATAACTTCCCATTTGTGTTTCACATTTCCAACACTTATTTGATACATCAGTATACATCTTTGACAATTTTTCTGGGGTCATATGCCACCTATAGAACATCTTACATATATTCTCTTTAAAATTAACCAATCTTGTGAGCTTTATGTTATTTTGCCATATTTTCAGCCATTGATCAATATCAATGTTGTGCCCTATATTTTGTGCCCACTTAATCATAGGTTCTTTAACCATTTCCTCTTGCATTTTAATTTCCAACATATAATTATACATTTTCTTAACAATTTGTTCTTTTGAACCCAATAACAGTTTATCGAAAATCGTTTGTTTGAAGTAGAAACCCTCTATTCTATCTTTTGTATATCTAGATTCTAGCTGTATTCTAGGCCCCGATTTCTTGTTTTTACCTTCCGGGCCTCCCTCGGCGTTAGGCTCCTTAGCCTCACCTCCTGGCTTGCACGAGTGACACAGGTAGATCTTGGTGGGAGTAGGCGTTCCGCCAAGTATCGAGGCCCTAAACCGTTTAGGGCTTTGTACGTAAGCATCAACACTTTGAAGTTGGTGCGGAACCAGATGGGCAGCCAATGCAATGCAGAGTGGGCCCCACGTAGAGTGCATTACAGTGGTCTAATCTTGAGATTATGAGCGCATGCACCAAGGTAGTGAGCGCCCCAACATCAAGGTAGGACCACAGCTGGGCTATCCGCCTAAGGTGAAAAAAGGCGGAGCGGACCACGGACGCCACCTGAGATTCCATAGTGAGTGCCGGGTCCAGATGGATCCCCAAGCTGCAGACCCCATCCTTGGTGGGCAGAGTCACCCCCTCAAAAGAGAGGGAGTTTCCCAAATCCCCAACTGTGGGGGCGCCCACCCTCAGTACCTCCGTCTTGTCCAGGTTCAGCCTCAGCCCGTTCTCCTGCATCCACTGCAGTACAGTCCCCAGGCAGCGCTGAAGGGACAGAACGGCATCTCCTGCAGTTGGTGAAAAGGAGATGTAGAGCTGAGTGTCATCGGCATACTGATGACACAAGGCTCCACACCCCCTGATGACCCCACCCAGCGACCTCATGTAGATATTGAACAGCATTGGGGAGATAATCGACCCCTGTGGAACCCCACAATTGAGACTCCATGAGAGCTGCACTCTCTGGGGGCGGTCCTCCAAGAAGGAACGGAGCCAGGCCAGTGCCAGGTCGCCGATTCCCAGCTCGGAGAGCCTCCCCAGGAGGATACCGTGGTCAATGGTATCAAAGGCCGCTGAGATGTCGAGGAGGACCAGCAGAGACACTTTGCCCCTGTCAGCCTCCCTCAACAGGTCATCACACAGGGCGACCAATGCCATTTCTGTACCATGGCGCATAATAGAATTATGTCTATTTTATGTATTTAAATACTGTATAGGTGTGCTGAAGTGACTTGTACATTATGTTTTCCAGAGGAGCTGAAAAACCCTAGCAGAAACATTCCGTGGACTGTGATGACTGCAGTTCCTTCAGTAACTGTGTTTTATTTGCTGGTAAACATTTCGTACTTAACAGTTCTCACACCAAAGGAAATTGTCTCCTCAGGTATGATTGCTGCTTTACATTCTTGATTCAATAAAAAGACTCATAACACCTGCAATAAATTCAACACAGGATTCACTGAAGAAGGCTAAGATAAACTAGGGCCTAAACCAAACTGAAGCCAGATGTTGACCATAATAAATTCATTTAAATATGTGTGATAGTGAGTATACCAAAGAGAGAAAACAGAGAGAGAGAGAGAGAGACCCCATTTGCAGGGGGTGGGGTGGGGAGAGAAAGTCCATTCCCAAGGAGAATTCTAAAAAAGAACAAAGGCTGTTGTGGCCAGGAAACAGATAGAAAATGAAGGGCATTATGTGTCTGTTCTTTATTAAAATTTTTGTTTCTTCTTTAAAATGCTGGAATTAATTTGAGCAAAATCCAATGTTAGTCTTAACTAGAATAAAGCAGTTGAAATTAGTTAATCATCATCATCATCATCATCATCATCATCATCATCATCATCATCATCATCATCATCATCATGTGCTGTCAAGTGAATTCTGACATATGGTGACCCTTTTCAGGATTTTCCAGATAGAGAATATTCAGAAGTGGTTTACCATTCTCTTCTTTTGGGGGCATCCTGGCAGCTTGCCCAAGGCCACCCAGGCTGGCTCTACTCTCAGGAGGCACAGTGGGGAATTGAACTCCCAACCTCTGGCTGTGCAGCCAGATACCTAAGCCACTGAGCTATCCAGCCAGCTAAAAATAAATTAATTAAACTTCTTTTAATACTGATTAACAGCCAGAATTGATTTCAATAGGTCTTCAGTGAATTCTGCTCAACTTAATTCCTATTGGGAAAAAAATATGGAGAAAGAGGAGGTACAAAATTCCATTCCACTCATATCATCTTCCTGGCTAGATTGTAGGCAGTATCAGGTAAAATCATTTTATCATGTCTTTTTTTTTTTCCATATATCCTTGATGTTCAGGGCCTGTCCAACAGCTGGAACCCAAAACACTTTGTTTTAAGGTTCTAGAGCTAAACTCTCCTTTTAATTCAATGTCTGCTAGAACACGTGTGCCAGACTATAGTTCTCACCTCAGTGTTTTAGACATGCATTGCTAAAGATTGTTAAGCCATTTCCATTTGTTGGTTATTGGCCCTGATGTTTCCTTGCAGTTGCTGTAGCCGTTACTTGGGCTAATAGAGTGATCCCTTCAGTGGCTTGGATGATTCCTCTTTCCGTGGCCATTTCAATATTTGGTGCCCTCAACAGCAGCATGTTTACACTAGGACGACTGAGCTACGCTGGGAGTCAGTCCGGACACTTGCCCAGCATAATATCCATGATCAACATCCAGTACCACACTCCATCACCAGCCATGATTTTCTCAACTGTTATAGCATCCATTTTCATCATCCCATCAGATCTTATTGCTCTAACCAATTATTTTGGATTCTCTGTTTGGCTCATGATTGGATTAACATGCTCCAGCCTGATAGTCCTTCGGTTCCGGGAGCCTGATCTGCACCGACCATACAAGGTAAAAAAAAATTTTTTTAATGAAAATGAATTAAAATGCACAGCAAAGTTGCCCAGAAGCATCACACTATAAATAGTATGTGGGCCTATGTGTGCTTTTAACTGAGAGTGGACAAAAGCTGCACTTGTTTCCACAATCCCCTCAGACGTTTTTCACTTTCATTGGAAAACCCTGCTTTTAGTGGCCACAGAAAGCAATTCTGCCATATTTTTGGCTGCTTCTAAGAACTTTTCCAAAGTTGTTAGATGGTCACTCTTAACACAACATAAGCAACTTCTGACTTAAAAAAGGCGTGTGTGTGTGTGTGTGTGTGCGCGCACACACACACGCACACACACACACACACACACACACACACACACACACAGAGCCTAAAATTACTCAAGGGGGGGGAAGTATGAAGGAGGGTTGAACAAAGGAGGGTTTAAGGTGCTTTTTAAATTTATTTTTTAAAGATGACATTCTGGAGAGGTGGGGAGCTGGGAAGGCCCAAGGCTGCTGGGGGCCTGACATGGTTTGCCAACTGCACTTTGCCCATTTATGCTTTGAATGATATGAACACATTTGTTACTGTAGTCCTCCCCCACCCACATCTGCAGTGTCTGTGGTTTCAGTCACATGCAGTCACTGCTGTGACCCAAGCCTGCAGTGCAGACATGCATTTACCTCCTCCTCTCACCCTTCCTCACTTCTCTCACACTCTTCCATTCTTTTTAAAGGGTTCCCTATAGAGATGGGCATGAATCACAGGGTCAGTGGTTTGTGCCAATTCATTTAAGAGCTGGACAGGTGTTTGGCGCTTCAAAGCCCCACCTCCTCCAGTGAGTGCCCACTCAGAGGCAGCGCTTAGAGGAGGCGAGTCAGGGAAGCTGGCTCACTGCCTCCAAGTGGGCGCTGGCCGGAGGAGATGGGGTTTTGAAGCGTTTGGCTGCTAGACAAAATGCATGAACTGCCAAATTGGCAGTTTGTGCTCATCTCAAATTCCCTTATATCCTGTGAGACAAATCATCCATGAATGTGAGGGATCTACTGTACTTAAGGAAGCCGAGCTCCTTTGATATCAATGGAATAACACTGCTTTACACTTGGTTAAGCCATTGGTCCAACCCTGATTTTTTCCTAAAAGGATCAAAGGTGGCGTAGAGTATTAAAAATGAACAATGTAAATGCTGAAAACAATACATGATTACTATATTTTAAAAAACCACAAATATACTATTAAAATCAGTGAAGATTTGGTGTATCAGCTCCTCTGTAACTTCAACTGATTCAAATCAACTTGCTCTCGTTGTGATTTGCAACACTAAGCAAGAGGATTCCGGCCACTGAGTGGTTCCTTGTACTGTACATGGTGATCACCAGTTGGAAAGCAGCCTGAAAGTCTGGAGAAAATGGCTTATATCACTGGTTCTTAACCTTGTGTTACTCAGGAGTTTTGGACTGCAACTCCCAGAAGCCTTCACCACCAGCTGTCCTGACTGGGGTTTCTGGGGGTTGCAGTTCAAAAGCATCCGAGTAACAAAGGTTAAGAACCACTGGCTTATATCATGCATTTCCAGAGAGGTTTTGCCTAAGGCTCTTTCAATTCTTGCCACTTACATCCAAAAATAAATTGTTGGTCATGTGAGCTGTGCTCAGAAGATGAAAATAAAGTGTTTTATTTTTTCATATTTACTCCATGCTGGTTCGTTCCCTCTCAAACCTCTGTTTCATTTCTTGCAGGTGTTTTTACCAGTTGCTTTTGCAATGGTGGCAGTTTCATTATTCTTAGTTTTGGCTCCCATTGTCTGGTCTCCAAAGGTGCAGTACATCTACGCTTCCCTTTTCATGCTTGGAAGTCTTCTGTTTTATCTGCCTTTTGTACATTTTAAAATACATTTCAGGTTTGTTGACAACATTACTTGCTATCTACAGCTGCTCCTAGAGGTTTCACCTGCTAGTTATAAATCTGACTAAGGACAAAGATTTGTTTTCTGCCATATTAACTGGAAATGAACATGGCTAGGATCCAGCACAGCACTAGGGAAAAGCTATTCATACAGACGGAGTTTCTTATCTCTTTTCTCCATTGCAGTCCCCCCAGCCCCTGAAAATCTGCTCCTTATAAGTGAGGAGCTGCATGGCAGGGCCCAGTTCTCAGAAAATATGCTTTTTGGTACGACACCTTCCAGAATCCCCTATCCGAAATGATTATTGATTCTGCTGGCTGGGAGATGCTGAAAATTGTTATCTAAACTCCCCCTCCCCCAATTTCCCCCCAAGTTCTGAGAAAGCCTCTTTGTACAAGTCGTAGTTTGGATCCAAGCCAATGTCTCCTGAAGTTATGAATGAGCTAAGCTGAGCTGTCACCTGATTAAAGAAACCTTAGTCAATTGAGTCATCAATCAAATCTGCATAGATTATCATATAATCCTTTAATAATAGTCTCAAGGGATACGGGGAGGGGGGGGAAGGATAGCAATATATCTCAGAAGAAACATCCATGAAGGAGAAGGTGATACATTTTTTCTTACATGATGGCTGTTCTGACAAATGAGCATCGTTTGTAACAGGGTTGAGAAATCTTCTACACTCCAATTCTTTCCAACTATAATTCCCAAATTCCTTACTTTTGGTCATGCTGGCCAGGATTTCGGAACAATGCAGTCCCTAACATCTCAAGGGACAAAGTTTCCCCAGGCTGGTGCAGCCAATGTTCTCTCTTCACAGTAGCCATCATTTAGCATTTTTTTATTTTATTTTATGGGGTTCCTCCAGGGTTGGGGACCCAAGCTGTGTGATTCGCTGTCAAGTCAGACTTTAGTCACACCAGCAACTTGACTTGGATGAAACTCATAGTGTTGTTTTTTTTCAGTGACTCAGACTCAACTGGTGACTCAGACCCATTTTTCCGAGTCATATTTTCAAGTCCTTTTTCTTTTAATGAAATATACCATAAACTGAAAGAAGCTGTGCAGTGTTCACCAGAAGACACAGGAGAGGCAGGCAAATGGTAGCCACTGGTTGTTGCAACAGGGAGGAAGGGTTTTCAAGAGGGTTGGGGGGGGGTGGAGGGGTGAATGAAGGTGAGGCAGGCAGGGCAGATGGGTTCAAAAGTGGAGGGGAAGGTTCATAAGCTTCAGGCTTCCCCACTCACCCCTCGCTTTTTCTGGGGAAAAAAACCTTGTTTTTAATAGGGACTCACACTTGGGACTTGGTAACAAAGACTCACGCTTGAAGTTGGGACTTGGACCCAAATACTTGACAACATCCCTGGGCTGCTCTAAGATGCCTCTTTTACTTTCCATCTGCCATTTTGATAGGTATTTACATTGAAAATAAATTTTAAAAGGCACAGACCGCTGCCTGGTTTATTTTCGTTTAGTCGTTTAGTCGTGTCCGACTCTTCGTGACCCCATGGACCAGAGCACACCAGGCCCTCCTATCTTCCACTGCCTCCCGGTTTATTAGGCAGGCTTTATATATTGATGGGTATATTTTTAAATTCATTGATTTATGGTATAGGACTATGCATGCTTATTCAGAAATAAGACCTGTTATGTCCAACAAGGATTATTGGCAGGTAAGTATATAGCAGAATTTCATACACAGCATGTTTAGTCAGAGATGAGTTCCCAGCTGAGAGTGTATATAATTGCAACCTTAACCAATCAATTCACTAAACATTGGAGTCATTAAACCAGCTGTGCTCATTGGTCCATTGAAAACTCATGGGATGTTATTGTCATTTTTAAAAAGGATCCCTTCTGAAACATTTCATATCTTATGCAATCCCTTTCTTTTCATATGGTCAAGATGAAAATCGAACACTATATTGGACCAAATCTAATGTTACTGCTATATAAAGTAGACCAATGGTTCCAAAGCTTGGGTAACCCAGGTGTTTTTGGACTGCAAATCCCAGAAACCCTGGCCAGCACAGCTACTGGGGAAGGATTCTGGGAGTTGCACTTCAAGAACACCTGGGTTGCTCAAGATTGGGAACCAAGTAGACCTATTGGCATCAAAGGATTTAAATCAGTTGTTACTAGCAAATATCATTCAATCCAATGGGTCTGCTCTAGATTGGGATTAATATTGGCTTTACTCTATTCACGAAATCTGTAAAAGTCTGATTGCTACAAATATTATATCTTTGAGATTTTTTTAATATTGGCTATTAGCATTTCTCTATTTCAGCAGCCTAGTATTTTTATTGTTGTCAATAGTATTTTTATTGTTGCTCTCTTTATCTGTATATCTACTGTAAATCACTCAGAGGTTAAATCTTGGGGAAAGTTATCTTTTTCTTCACTATAACCCCTTGTATCTTCCATCCGGACACTAGTCATGTGGGGTTGGGAGATTTCTGGAAGTTGTAATCCAAAAAAGTAACTTCCTAAATTCTGTCTAAAATCTGTTGCTAGATCTCAAATCCATGTTCTGCTTACTGCTGCTTTATAAAATGCTAAACGATTTTGCATTTTGTGGACAAGCTGATGCTGTCTGCCCTAAACCTTCATGATGGGGGATCATTAGAAATATAAGAATGCACAAACTAAATGGAGTACCTTGTTCCTCTGATTCTTTCTTGATCTCTGCTGATCTGCTCTTGTCACTCTCCTTGCCTTGTTTACTTAAATTGTTTACCCAAACTGTCTGGATTTAATTTTAAAACCCTTCGAGTCAGGGAACTTTGTGTCTCTGCTAACGTTGTTCTGTAAAGTTCCATTTGTTTACCAATGTACTTATCTAAATAAATATATTTAAACAAGAAGCATTCAAAGTTTTGCTTCTTGAGCAGTTGGCGTGAATGTGCATCTTATGCATAACCTGAACTATTCACCTCCTCATCTCCATTTCTTCATCACAAAGGAATTCTTGAAGATTCTCCACCTGTTTTAGAGGATGTAGGCTTTTTTTGACTCTTGACAGCAGGGGATGCGTGGGCACTTGGAGGGGGCAGGCAATGCGGGGGCCGCAAACTATCATTTGCCGGGCCGCAAATGGCCCCTGGGCCGCATGTTTGAGACCCCTGCCCTACATGTATACAGAGCTGCATAAAGCAGCCATTCTGGAAGTATTGTGCCACAATACTTCAAGGATTAACGTTGCATGTAAAGTTGGGAGTACCAACAGGTACCTCAATATAATACTCCCAAACAAGAGGTAGGCTGTAATCCTACACCACCCAGAAGGAGGAATCTTTTCCAGACTGGTGGCTAAATTCCATTTGGAATACCTCTTCCATCTTCTAGCTGGGGGTAGAGGACAGGTGCTGTGGGGCAGGGCTAAGGCAAAGACACATTTCTGACTAATTTGACCTTTCTCCATCAATCATAGAAAGCATGGCTGAATTTGAACTTACTGTTCCACACAATTTTCTAGGTTGCAAACCAGAGATACATGCAACAGCTTTCTAGAAAAGATACTAGAACTTAGTTTTATTCAACAACGTCCTGGATTTTAAGTAGTTACTTATGTGTTATAAAAAAGCTCTCCAGCTGAATGAGGACACAGCGCAGGTAGGATATGCCCTCTTCCTGTTCTGCACTCGCCTCATCTTCTAAACTGTAGGTTTTTCAGTGAACTCAGTGCTGCATAGGCATGTGTTGTATTGCAATTTGCATATTTTTGTGTTTAAAGAAAAAGCCCAGAATTCACTTACAACAGACCCACCTGATCAGGGCCCAGATCGTATTATTTCATTAAGTAGATATAGATGTTTGAAAATTGGAGACAGAAAATGAATTCAGTCCAGAATCTCTTACCAAAAACAGCTGCTTTGGATGATTTCTTGCTAGGATCAGCTCTGCACCAAATTTGGGATACAGCAGGATGGTAGTGATGTCACAGCTGTGTCACAGCCAGATATCCCTGGCCAAATATTTCGGTTTGAGATGTCAAGTTTATTTGTACAGTATTTGAGACTCTCTAATCCCTGTGTCCACTAGATGGCATCACTCTTACAATATCTGCTGTGAAAAATTTGATGGATTATCTGGAGCCTGGGAGATAAGTTTGCTGTTCTTTGTGCACCATCCCTTGTGCCTTCACAAACCCAGTTTTACGTTTTTATAGGAATAATTTCTTTAGAATCCATAAAAAGTGTCTCTCATTCATATCAGAGACATTGTTTTTCATTATACTTTTTCAGTATTCTGATTAAAATACAAAGGTTCCTCAGTAAGGTAAATGACACAAGTAATAAACTTTATCCAAAAATCAACGTTAAGAAAACTGATTTCATGGTAATCAGTAAAGAGCAAGCAGCTCAAGAAATGAAGCTAATGATCCAAAGGGAAAGTGTGGAACATCCAGATGAATACAAGTACCTTGGAGTTTTATTAAATTAGTCATGTAATAAAAGTCAGAATAGAGATGCCCTAGACTAGAGCAACCTTCTTTCAATGAAGCATGTAATATGCAACAAAATCTTAAACTGGGTTTTTGAAACCACATGGCATGGTACACACATAATATTGGTTCTACTGTATGGCATGGAACTGTGGACATTAATAGGGCACTATTAAAAAGATAGTGTCTGAAGACGTGGACTTGTCCATGAAAGCTAACATTGGAATATAGCAGTTAGCCTTTAAGGTGCCCCAACATTTTTGTGTTCTTTATTTATTTATTTATTTATTTATTTTGTTTTTGCCTAACATATAAAAAGAAGCATTTGAAATGTGGATGTATTTGAAGATACTAAGAATTTCTTGGATCAAGAGGTGGATCAATGAAGAAATACTAAGATGAATGAATAAAAATCAAGAAATCATAAGATGTAAAAATGCAGAAAGCTAGAATATTTTTGTCTAATAATGAAAAAATACAAGGTTCAGATTGTTAGACTAGTAAATGAAAGTAAAATAAATGGGAAAAGAAGTTCCGTAAAGAATAACCTATTTGATGGAAACCTGTAGCAGGAAAGTGCCTTCTACAAAAATGTTGGGAGAAGGTGCCTCCAATCCTCCCCTGCTCTGCTTTCAACTGAAATCCCTTGGAGACTGATATGGCTACAACATAACTTCACTGTTCAGAGCTGTCACATCCAAAGTAAGAATAGCCATGATGATATGCAACCGCTAGTGGAAAATGAACAAAAAGAAGCAGGTTTAAACTGAAACTGTAGACCATTACCAAACATGGAAGAGGGAGGGATTCTGATTTAATTTATGGTTGTAACACAGGAATAATGCACCTTTCTGCAATAAGAATTCGAACATGGAGTAAACGGAGGGGGGGGGGAACAAATCCAGCTAATGACCAAATTTTGTGTCTGAATAAGCAGACCAAAGGAATGTGACAGATGCTACCATAATCTTAGCTCAGCTTTACGAATAAGTATATTTCCGGATAATTCTGAAGCTCAACATAAAGCTTAAACAAGCTTATAGTATGATGTCTTTTTGTGTTAATAACAGTCTTGTATTCCCTGACTAAAGATGCAATACGTTCTTGTTATTTTTATTCAGATGGTGAAATGCTTGAATAGGTTGTTGTAAAAAAAAAGGTGAGCAAACCAAATTATGTGTTTAATTATTTAAAGTTATTATGTTGGGGCTAGGTTGGTCACAGCCTGAACACAGAGCTGAGCAGTGTTCTACTGACACCTGCACACTGCTGCACAGAGGACACCAGGATAATGTTGTATTAATAAGCTTTCTGCTAGAGGAACTGGGGCGATGGAAGAAATTCTCGTTTCCTGTGTATTGCTTTGAAGGATTTGAGAGAAGCTTATTTGAAGATACTGTATAAGCAGCTACAGGAGAAGGAAATCACCTGAGCTAAGGAGCTAACGTGGATCCAATCTGTTATTAAGGTGTGTGTGTGTGTGTGTGTGTGTGTGTGTGTGTGTGTGTGTGTGTGAGAGAGAGAGAGAGAGAGAGAGAGAGAGGACACGTTTTGCAGGTCACCTCCATAGACCCTCCAAAAACCCAAATGAGGCCCAGACCATTTCATATGGTGATTCCCCCTCCTGCCTTGGGAAGAGGG